>NW_027555736.1:253632230-254281459 GCF_003287225.1 Phascolarctos cinereus
GAAAACTGCAGTTGCTTTTTGGTTCTCTGAGGCTTACTTCCTCCCTTCCCTCTACAACCCTGAATTGCCCTTCATGGTGGTTACAGGGAAAAGTTAGAATAGCTAAAAATATCTCAGCAGATCTGGAGGTTTTGTGATTGATCATTAAGGAGTTACAACTCTGGTCACTCCCTTCCCTTGAGTCAAGAGGGTATCTGTTAACCCCTCTCATAAGAGAAGACAGTTTCACCTTTTTCTCCTCACCTTTGATTTCACACTCCCCCACCTGGGGAAAAAAAGGAGGGGGAAGGGGAAGCATCTACAGCATAGCCCCACTGCCAATGGCCTTGGGTCCTGGGGCAACCTTTGCCTGGAAGCATCATCCAGGTTCAACACATCCTGCTCAAGGTAAAGAAGCTGGCCTCTAAACTTGGGTAAGCACACTCTTTTAAAGTTGTGTTTTAACTGTTAATGATGAGATGTTCCTTTGTGTAAAGTAATTTGGAAATGAATTTAACAGAAATGAAGTCACCTGATTAGTAATGGGTTTGTTTTAAGTTTCAAATTGGTGAACTTTTTGTATCAGTTATGTCAAGCAACTTTTCATAATTTGGTTACTGCTAAAATAATTTGGCTATTGTTGGTTATGGTTTTAATGTGTAAACTAGCCAAAAAGGTTATTTGGGTTATGGCTTGAGAATTTGCAAGTGTATAGAAATCTCTAATGAATGGCTTTTTACGCCAGGACAAATTTAAGTTTGATATGTAAATCCTGGAAAAGTTTTTCCTAAGCTGTGATTAGTGAAACTTGACATTTGAGGTAAAAGCTCATGGGATTTTATTTTGAGTTGTCTGATGGATCATAATAATCCACTGACAATCAATAATCCATCCTCTGAGAGAAATGCCACAAGCTACTCAGAGAGAATGTGATACTGGTGGGAAGACAGCATCGGGAAAAGCTGAGAGGAAAATTTTAGCATCAATATAAGATGGGATCTTCCTGGATCAGTTTCCCCATTATGTTCCTTTGAAAAAGAATATTACCCACCTGGCTATTCCTGAGTCTGGCTATGAGGCGGATTTGATACCGCATGGTTGGAAAACCAAATTATCTGAATCCAAACAGAGTTAAGGATGTTTTATTCTGTCTTATCTGAGCCCTGCAGTCTTTTCTGTCAGATTTGTGTCTTCCAGACAACAAGCTATTCACCTACACTTGGTAGCAAACAGTGGGTAACAGCCAACGTCCCCCTCCCCCCATTGTTCCCTGGATGTGGCCTGTGCTTGGTTCTAGTCAACCTCCTCTTTGGGACCCTCTTGAGGCAGGGACAGCTCTATGCCCCTTGCCAGCAGGAAGCAGTTTCAGAAGCCAAGACCTTTGCCCCTTACCCCAGAAGAATTTGGGTCCCATTTGTTTTTTTTTTAAATTTTTTAAATTTTTTAGTTTTTTAACATGTGTTTTGAAAATTTTGGGTTACAAATTTTCTCCCTTCCTCCCTCCCCTACCACCCTCATTGAAAAGACAAGAAACTCGAGACAGGTTACACATGTGTAGTCATGCAAAACACTTACATAGTAGTCATGTTGTGAAAAACTTAGTATATTTCCCTTCATCCTATCCTAACCCCCCATTTGTTCTATTCTCTCTTTTGACCATGTCCCTCCTCAGAAGTGTTTGCTTCTGATCATCCCCTCCCCCAACCTGCCCTCCCCTCTATCAATCCCCTGCTCTTTTGTCCCTGTCCCCCCTTATTTTCCTGTAGGGTAAGCTAGATTTCCATACCCAATTGAGTGTGTATGTTATTCCCTCCTTAAGCCAAATCCTATGAGAATAAGATTCACTCATTCCCTCTCACCTTAGCCTATTTCCCCTCCACTGTAAAAGCCTTTTCTTGTCTGTTTCATGTGAGATAATTTACCCCATTCTACCTCTCCCCCTTCTCCTTGTCCCACTATAATCCTCTCTCACCCCTTAATTTTATTTTCCAGATATCACCCCTTCATCTTCAACTCACCCTATGCCCTCTATCTACCTATCTATATACTTATATATAATTTTTTCCCTCCTATTACTCTAATACTGACAAAGAACTCATGAGTTATAAATATCATCTTTCCATGCAGGAATGCAAACAGTTCAACCTTAATAAGTTTCTTATGATTTCTCTTTCCTGTTTACTTCTTCCATGTTTCACTCGAGTCTTGTATTTGAAATTCAAATTTTCAATTCAGCTCTGGTCTTTTCATCAAGAATGCTTGAAAGTCCCCCTATTTCACTAAATGACCATTGTTTACCCTGAAGGATTGTACTCAGTTTTGTTGCGTAGGTGATTTTTGGTTGTAATCTTATCTCCTTTGCCCTCCAGGATATTATATTCCAAGCCCTCTGGTCCCTTAATGTAGAAGCTGCTAAATCTTGTATTATCCTGATTGTGTTTCTAGAATACTTGAATTGTTTCTTTCTGGCTGCTTGTAATATTTTCTCCTTGACCTGGGAACTCTGGAATTCAGATACAATATTCCTAAGGATTTTCCTTTGTGGTTCTCTTTCAGGAGGTAGATTCTTTCAATTTCTATTTTGCCCTCTGGTTCTAAAATATCAGGGCAGTTTTCCTTGATAATTTCTTGAAAGATGATGTCTAGGCTCTTTCTTTGATCACGGCTTTCAGGTAGTCCAATAATTTTTAAATTCTCTCTCCTGGATCTATTTTCCAAGTCAGTTGTTTTTCCAATGAAATATTTCACATTCTCTTCTATTTTTTCATTCTTTTGGATTTGTTTTACAGTGCCTTGATTTCTCATAAAGTCACTAGCTTCTAATTGCTACATTCTAATTTTTAAGGAAGTATTTTCTTCAGTAAGCTTTTGGACTTCCTTTTCCATTTGGCCAATTTTGCTTTTTAGGGCATTCTTCTCCTCATTGGCTTTTTGAACCTCTTTGCCATTTGGGTTAGGTTAGTTTTTAAGGTGTTATTTTCTTCAGTATTTTTTCAGATCTCCTTTATCATCACTCTTAGTTTTTCCTCTACTTCTCTTACTTGCTTCTCAAAATCCTTTTTTGAGCTCTTCCATGGCCTAGGACCAGTTCATATTTTTCTTGGAGACTTTGGATGTAGGAACTTTGGCTTTGTTGTCTTCTTCTGGTTATATATTTTGATCTTCTTTGCCAGCAAAGTAAGATAATACAGTCTGACTCTTTTTGCTCTGCTTGCTCATGATCCTATCCAATTACTTGAGTTATAAGCTCTTTGTTAAGGTAGGTGTCTGTTTCCAGTGAGGAGGATGTAGTGTCCTAAACTTCATGGGTTTTGTACAGCTGTTTTCAGAGATACATCTAGGGACCTGTACATTTTCAGTTCTTCCAAAGTGTTATGATCAAAGGCGAGGTGTTTACTCCTTTCTCTGGACTGTCAGTCTATGACTGACCACAAGCACTCTTTTCTGTCTTGGAACTGTGAGGAGGATTTCCTCTCTATTGCCACTACAAGATCCAGCATGCCAGGTTCCTCCTCACCCCAGGACCGCCACCCAGAACTGTGACCCAGATCCAAGCACAGGTAAAGCAAGAAAATCCTGCATCAGCAGAGAGAGTCCTGCAATCCCCCTCTGATCAACTACTCGATTCCCCCTCAGTCTGTGGGCCAGAAGCTTAGGAGGCAGCTGCTGCCCGGGGGCCAAGCTTGGAGACTGGAACTGAGACCACTCTGCTTCTCTCTCTCACTGCAGACACAGACTTTTCCCACAGACCTTCTAAGTTGTCTTAGGCGTTCGTGGGTTGAGAGGTCTGGAAACCTCCACAGCTGCCTGCAATTCAGTCCTCTGAGGCCTGCTTCAGGTTCACTGAGGCTGGCGTGCCCATGCCAAACTGTATTCCTCTCCCAGCCTGGCATGACATACCTTTCTGATCAGCCATCCAGGCTGTTTTGGGCTGGAAATGTTTCACTTTGTCTTTTTGTGGGTTCTGCTGTTTTAGAATTTGTTTAAAGTATTTTTTATAGGTTTTTGGAGGGGCTTGGGGGAGAGCTCAAGCAAGTCACTGCTTTTATGCCACCATCTTGGCTCTGCCCCTCAGGTCCCATTTGTTTGAGGGGGGAATGATGAGGATGGGAGCTAGACCCCAGAAAGGAAAAGCCCAGGATTTTCCCACGAGGCCAAATCTCTGGTATTCACCTGAGGCTATTATCCCATCAACTTGCCTTTCATTGTGGCTATACCCAATCCCCAAATTCTCTGTTACCCTTAACCTAGCCTAGCCCTCCACTGTCTTACCTTCCTGTGGCCCCCTGCCCTTTCCCACCCTTAATCCTAGCTAGGTTCCATTCTCCCTTGGCCATGAGGTCCAGGTCCCAGGCTTCCTGTTCATCCCAGCTTACTGGCCACTCCCATTCAGATCTTCCTTAGATCCCTCCTCCACTCGCCTCAAACCACTTGGCCACTCCTAGATCCCTCCCACAGTTTTTGTGTATATAAGATCCATCTTGTCTCCATTAAGCTGCTTGGATTTTTACAATGTAGCCACTGCTCAGATTCTTATAATCTAGCCAACAGCTCATTAAGGTTAAGACACTGTCCATTATGACAGATGTTCTAATAAACCTTGCCTTTGGCTGAAAAAAATGCAAAAAATGGACAATGACCACAGATTCTTTCTATGGGGACAGGGAAGAGGACAACATTGTCAGTATATCCACATTTGAAACCTTAAAGGGCAATATGAACTTGTCCCAAGCCCAAAAAGCCTTCTTGGAAGAGCTCAAGGAGGATTTTAAAAGTCAAATAAGAGATAGAAGAAGAATTGGGAAAAGAAATGAGAGGTATGCAAGAGAGAGTCAACAACTTGGAAAAGGAAGGACAAAAATTGACTGCAGAAAACAAGTCTTTAAAAAACACAATTGACTAAATGGAAAAAAAAAGTACACTGAAGAAAACAACTCCTTAAAAAGTAGAAATGGTCAAATAGGAAAAAAAAGTTAAAAAAACTCACCAAAGAAAATAATTTGTTAAAAACTTACAATTGAGGCTCAGATTCTTAAAATCCAGTCAAAGGCTAAGATTCTTATAATCTAGCAATAGCTCAGTAATGTTCAGATTCCTTAAGAGTCTGGTCAATATGGCAGATGTTCTAATAAATCTTGTCTTTGGCTGAAAGAATGTTTGGGTGAAATTCATTTGGGGAGGACCCATATGTTTTGATTTTGGGGTCCCAGCACCCCTAACATCTAAACCTCAACATTTTGTTGGCCCATATAGGGAAGCTGTCTAACCTCAAGTTCTTGTCCAGCCAATACTGGTATGCAAGCCTCCCCCCCGTCCCCCGCTTCTTTCTTACCCTGCATTTGGGGTCAGTCTCCAAGCACCTAGGAAGGCTTGGGGGTGCTTTTCAGGCAGACAGCTATGAGGCTGTCTCACACTCCGCCTGACATTCTCAGGCTCTCAGGCCACTGTTTTGATTCAAGGGCATGGACTTGGGTACACCTTCCACAGCATAGAGGATAAGGATGGATGCCCCATCCAGAAGCATATGCCCAATTCTGTCAATTCTCTAATTTTTCTAGTTTTTTTCTCTAATTCTCTAGTTTTTCACAACATGACTACTATGGAAGTGTTTTACACAACTGCACATGTATAAGCTATATTGAGTTGCTTGCCTTTTCAATGAGGATGGGTGGGGAGGGAGGAAGGGAGAAAATGTGGAACCCAAAGTTTTAAAAACACATATTAAAAAATATATATTTTCACATGCAACTGGGAAATAAGAAATACAGGAAATGGGGTACAGAAATCTATTCTGCCTTACAGGAAAGCAGAAGGAGGATCAACTACCCAGCAAAAATGAGCATGATCTTTAGGGGGGTGGAGATGGATATTCAATGAAATAGAGGACTTCCAAACCTTCCTGATAAAAATACCAGAGCTCAACAGAAAATTTGATCTTCAAATACAAGAGTGAAGAAAAAAATGAAAAGGTAAACAGGACAGAAAACAACAACAACAACATGTTATTAACAAGGGCAAACTGTTTTCATCCCTACAATGGAAGATGACACTTGTAACTCTTGAGAACTGTATTATTATTATTACACCATGTTAAAGGAGTATACCCAAAGGGGGTGAGTATAAGTTGACTTTGACGCAATGATAAAAAAAAAAACCATCTAATCAAGTGTGTTAAACAGATCCAACTAAGTGGATTAATCTGATCTAACCAAGAAAATGTACTCAGAGAAAAGGAAAGGAAGGGGCAGACAAGGGTAAATTACATTACAGGAAAAGGCACAAAAACCTATTACAGCAGAGGGAAAAAAGGGAACCTTTTTGTTTGAACCTTACTCTCATCAGATTTGGCTCAAGAAGGGAATAACATAATCAGTTAGGGACTTTGATGGGATGATTTAAAAATTTAATTAAATTGTGAAAAGGAATTGTACTGGCAGAAGACAAAAGGAGAAAACAGAAAAGGTATATTGCATCACATGAAGAGGCATAAAGACCTATTACAGTAGAGGGAAAGAAGAAAGGAAGTTGAGCACTATTTGAAATTTACTCTCATCAGATCTGGCTCAAAGAGGGAATAACACTCAGGTATAGAAATTGAACTTACATTGTAGGAAGCAGGAGGTGAAAAGGGAAAGAAATGGGAGGGGTTGGATAAGAAGGGAGGGAAGAAGTACCAGGAGAAAATGGAAAGAAAAAGGAGGGGGCTGATAGAAGAGAAGGCAGATTGATGAAGGCAATGGTCAAAAGAAAAACTTCAGTGAGCAGAGGAAGGTAAAAAGGAGACAGAAAAATATACATCGGGGAAAATAGAATGGTGAGAAAGACACAGATAATAATCATAAGTTGAATGTGAATGGGATGAAGTTTCCCACAAAATGGAAGCAGACATCAGAGTGGATTCAAAACCATAATTCTACAATATGTTCTTTACATGGAACACATTTGAAGCAGAGTGATACACAGAGTAAAGGTAAAAGGCTGGAGCAGAATATATTATGTTTCAACTGAAGTTTAAAAAAAAACAGCACTGGCAATCTTGGTCTCAGACAAAATGAAATAAAAATTAGATCTAATTAAAAGAGATAAGGAAAGATACTACATCCTGCTGAAAGATACCATAGATAATGAAGTAATAACAATACTAAATATATATGCACCAAGTGGTATAGTATCCAGATTCTTAGGGGACAAGTTAATGGAAGTTCAGGATAGACAGCAAAACTATACTAATGAGGGCTCAACCTCCCCTTCTCAGAGCTAGATAAACCTAATCACAAAATAAGCAAGTAAGAAGTTAAGGAGGTGAATAGAATTTTAGAAAAGTCAGATATGGTAGAGCTCTGGAGAAAATTGAATGGGATAGAAAGGAATATACCTTTTCCTCAGTGGTACATGGAAACTACACAAAAATTGAACATGTATTTGGGTATAAAAACCTCACAATCCAATGCAAAAAGGCAGAAATATTAAATGTATCCTTATCAGATTATCATGCAATAAAAATTATATGTAATAAAGGGCCATGGGAAAAGAGACTAAAAATTAATTGGAAACTAAATAATCTAATCCCAAAGAATGAGTGGGTCAAACAACAAATCATAGAAACAATCAATAACTTCATTCAAGAGAATGATAATAATGAGACAACATACCAAAACCTATAGGATGCAGCAAAGGCAGTTCTTTGGGGAAGTTTTATCTCTCTAAATTCTTACATGAATAAACTAGAGAAAGAGGAGATCAATGAATTGGGCATGTAACTAAAAAATCTAGAAAAAGAACAAATTAAAAATTCTCAATTCAGTACCAAATTAGAAATTCTGAAAACCAAAGGAGAAATTAATAAATTTGAAAAGAAGAAATCTATTGAACTAATAAATAAAACTAAGATATGGTTTTATGAAAAGACCAATAAATAGATTAACTTTCATTTAATTTGATTTTCAAAAAAAGAAAGAAGAAAACGAAATTACCAATATCAAAAATGAAAAGGGTGAATTCACCACCAATGAGGAAGAAACTAAAACAATAATTAGGAGCTATTTTGCCAAACTGTGTGCCAATAAATTTGACAATCTTTAGTGAAATGATCAATATTTACCAGAATATAAATTGCCCAGGTAAAGGGAAGAGGAAATAAAAAACTAAAATAATCCCATTTCAGAAAAAGAAATTGAATAAGTCATCAATGAACTCTCTAAGAAAAAATCTCCAGGGCCAGATGGATTTACAAGTGAATTCTATCAAACATTTAAAGAACAATGAATTTCATTAGTACATAAATTATTTGGGAAAATAAGTAAAGAAGAAGTCCTACTAAAGTCTTTTTTATGATACAAATATGGTGCTGATAGCTAAACCAGGAAGGGCAAGAACAGAGAAACAAAATTCTAGACCAATTTCCCTAATGAATATAGAAGTAAAAACTTTAAATAAAATATTAGCAAGGAGGGGCAGCTAGGTGGTGCAACGGATAGAGCACAAGTCCAGTACTGGAATGAGGAGGACCTGAGTTCAAATCCAGTTTCACCAAATAAATAAATAGATATTTTTTTAAAAATAGCCTTGCTTGTTACAGATTACAGTAATTTATCATAATTACATTATGATGAAGTAGGATTTATACCACAAATGCACGGCTGGTTCAATATTAGGGAAACTATCAACATAATTGACCATAAGAAAAGCAAAATTAACAGAAAGCATATGATTATCTCAATAGATGCAGAAAAAGCTTTTGACAAAATATAGCATCCACTCTTATTTAAAAAAAAACACTAGAGAGCATAGGAATAAATGGAGTCTTGCTTAAAATGACAAGTGGTATCTATCTAAATCCATCAACAAGCATTATATGCAATGGAGATAAGCTAGAAGCATTTCCAATAAGATAAGTAGTGAAACAACAATGTCTATTATTAGGTATTAAAATAGGCAAAGAAGAAACAAAGCTATCACTCTTCCTAGATGATATGATAACATACTTAGAGAATTGTAAATAATTGAGTAAAAAGCTACTTGAATTAATAAACAACTTTAGTAAATTTGCAGAATACAAAATAAATTCACATAAATCATTAGCATTTCTATATATTACTAACAAAATCCAACAGCAAAAGATAGAAATAGAAATTCCATTTAAAATAATCGTAAACATTATAAAGTTCTATCGAGTCTACTGATGAAACAAACTCAGGAATTATATGAACAAATTACAAAACTCTTTTTACACAAGTAAAGTCAGATCTAAATAATTGAAAAAACATCAGTTGCTCATAGGTAGGCTGATCTAATATAATAACAATGACTATTCTACATAAATTAATTTACTTATTCAGTGCCATGCCAATCAAACTACCAAAAATTATTTTATGGAGCTAGAAAAAATAATAACAAAATTCTTCTGGAAGAACAAAAGAGAATTAATAGAAAATAAATGCAAAGCAAGTTGGCCTAGCCATACCAGATCTAAACTATATTAAAGCACCAATCATCAAAACTATTTGGTACTACCAAAAAATAGTCATAGATCAGAAGAATAGGTTAGTTACGCAAGACACAGTAGTCAATGACTAGGGTAACCTACTGTTTGATAAACCCAAAAACTAGCTTCTGGGATAACAATTCACCATTTGATAAAAAAATTTCCAGGAAAATTAGAAAGTTGTATGGCAGAAACTAGGCATAAACCAAATATCTTATACCTTATACCAAGAGAAGGTCAAAATGAGTACCTGACTTAGACATAATGGGTAATACCATAAGCAATTAAGAGAGCAAGGAATAGTTTACCTGTCAGATCTATGGAGAATGGAAGAATTTATGACCAAAGAAAAGATAGAGAATATTATGAAGTGCAAAATGGATAATTTTGGTTATATTAAATTAAAAAGGTTTTGCACAAACAAAACCAATGCAATGAAGATTAGAAGGAAAGCAAAAAGTTGGTAAACAATTTTTACTGCCAGTGTTTCTGATAAACCTCTCATTTCTCTTTTTTTCTTTCTTTCTTTTTTTCTTTCTTTCTTTCTTTCTTTCTTTTTTTAATGAGGCAATGGGGTTATGTGATTTGTCCAGGGTCACACAGCTAGTGAATATTAAGTGTCTGAGGCTGGATTTACACTCAGGTCCTCCTGATTCCAGGGCCAGTGCTCTATCCACCTCACCACCTAGATGCCACAAAAGACTATGTTTCTAAAATATATAGAGAACTGAGTCAAATTTGTAAGAATACAAATCATTCCCCAACTGATAAATGGTCAAAGGATATGAACAGACAGTTTTCAATTGAAGAAATTAAAGCTATCTATAGCCATATGAAAAAAAAATTCTCTAAATCTCTATTGATTAGAGAAATGTAAATTAAAACAACTCTGAGGTGCCACTTTACATCTATCAGATTAGCTATTACGACAAAATAGGAAAATGACAAATGTTGGGTAAGATATGAGAAAATTGGAACACTAATGCATTGTTGGTAGAGTTGTGAACTTATCCAACCTTTCTGGAGAGCAATTTTGAACTATACCCAAAGGGCTGCATACCTTTTGATCCAGCAATACCACTACTAGATCTGTATCCCAAAGAGATTATAAAAAATGGAAAATTATCCACATGTACAAAAATATTTATAGCAGCTCTTTTTGTGGTGGCAAAGAATTGAGAATTGAGGGGATGCCCATCAAATGAAGAATGACTGAACAAGTTGTGGTATAAGAATGTAATGGAATACTGTTGTGCTATAAGAAATGATGAGCAGGTGGAGTTTAGAAAAACCTGGAAAGACTTACATGAACTGATGCTGAGTGAAATGAGAGAACAGGAGAACTGTACACAGTAACAACCTTGTGTGAGGATCAACTCTGATAGACTTACAATAATCTATGACAGCTCCAAAAGCCTCACCATGGAAAATGCTATCCACCTCCAGAGAAAGAACTATGGAGTCTGAATGCAAATCAAAGCACACTATTTTCTCTTTTAATTTCTTTCTTGTGATTTTCCTCTTTTGTTCTGATTCTTTTTTTTCACAACATGACTAATTCAGAAATATGTTTAATATGATTGTACAGGTATAGCCTATATCAGATTGCTTTCTGTCTTTAGGAGGAGGGTGGGAAGATAGGAAGGGAGAAAAAAAAAATGGAACTCAAAATCTTATAAAAGTGAATGTTGAAAACTAAAAAAAAAAAGAGAGAGACAGAGAGAGAGAAGAAGAAATAGATCATTCTTGGCAACAACCTGGATAAGGAGATGAGAGATAATGAAGAATACAGGTTGACACCTTAGTTACAAGCCTAAGGATCAGGAAGACACTGATGCTGTCAACAGTTTAGAAGTTTGGGAGGGGGAAAGATTTGGGCTGAAAGGTAACAAGTTCAGTTTTAGATATGTTCAATTTAAGATGTCTACTGGACATCCAGTTCAAGATATCTAACAGGCAGTTGAAGAAGTGAGACAGGATATCAACAATGAAGTTAATTCTGGATCAGTAGATTTGAGAATGTTTTTCACACTGCTTTTTCCAGAGCTAGTTCTGAAGGTTTGGAAGTTTTCAGTGCTTCAAGGTGGTATGATTTGGGAAATAAGGTTGTCACCACTGGATTAATATCAGTTACATATTAGAGGTGAATGTTTTTAGGTTTGAGTTATAAGAGAAGTTCTTTGATGTCACCTTTAAATCTTGACATTCTGAGGTGGGGAGTGAAGGGGATACTAGGGAAGGGAAGGGCCATGAAATGGAAACACATTAACGAACCTTTTTCACAGTATTTTTTAAGATATTCAGAATTTCAATATTTCATTGTGCTAACTGAAAGGGAAGTAATGAAAAATAACATGTTTTCCCTTGAGCTGGGATTTCTTGTTTTTCTGTTTAGCCCACATCAAAGCCCATAGTCCTCACAGTTTTGATGACAGTAGCTCACTGTTTGCTCAAAGTACATGTGAACATAGGCAAATCATTAGAAATATATTCGGCAAGTTGAATTACAGAAACTTCTTATCATATTGTATTACTTCAATCATCTTTAACCCTTAAATGTTTATTAAGAATATAGAGGAAATGTAATTTTCAAAATTTTGACAAATGTTTTTCAATAAGAGAATGACACAGCAAATTAAGATCCATGGAAATACATTTACAGATACTGATAATGAGGAAATGGAGTACTTAAAAACTTATAAGCTGCATTTACCATTACATTATAACAGAACACACTATACAACTGCCACTGGGTATATAGAAGCTAAATATTCATATGCTTTAACTGGAATGTTTGCCTAAAATTTGTCTGCTTCTGCCCTTGATATGTTGTTATACTTGTGGCTCTAAAAGTAGAACTCTCTGCTCTCTAAGTTCAAGTTTAATGTTGGGACAAAATGAGGCACTCAAGAGGCACTAAACATTTAACAAAGGAAGTTTACTTTACTCTAAGACAGTAAAGATACTGTACTGCTTATCTTCTCTGGACATGGCCTCCCTCACCATCTGGTAACTCATCTGGCCAGTCAGTCATCACAATATTGCAGCTCACATAGTCACAGGAATCCACTCAGTCTGAGAAAGATGGAATCTGCATGGCTTGAGCTCTTTATTGGCCCTAAACTAGGAAATTATATTGGAGAAACTGGGGCAAATCAGAGAAAGAAGTTTCACCAGAGAATCTGCTAGGGAAACTGGGACTGCAGAAAGTTGTACGAGGGTTGTATTTAGGGAGAAAACTGTGTCAGGATAAGTGGAGCTGTGTCAGAAAAATATTGACCTACCACATACCTCAACCTTTATATGGTGCTATGCAATTTAACTGATATAGTAATTCATTATTACATGGTTACAGTTTCTTTTTCCAAAGACTGAGCTTTCTGCTTTCATTAGCTTGTGATTTTTTTATGCCTCAATCCGTTTCCCATGCCATAGCAGTATTAAAGTAGTTCTACCAATTTCAAGCTCAAAAATTCATCACATTTTACAGTGTATCTGAGATTACATGCATGTGAGAATTTCTGCCATCAGTAACACAGCTTGCAACCTATCCCTGCTTATTCATTCTATGTGATTCTTAACCATGCTCTTCTAATGACTGCATATAGAGGATCTATTCAACATGTTGGACTCATTTTTCTAGGTCTCTTTACATCTAAAAGATCCAAGTGTAGCTCTTGTAGCCTGAGATCCTTCTGATCCATATACTTACCTACCTGACCATTTTTTTCCAATCATAATTTCTTTGGTGTCATCTTCTGCATAAGGTGGACCTTCTCCAAACTTCACCCCTGCCCCATCCTATACTGGAAGCCATTTAGAATGTTGTAATTCAGCCTACCTTCTTCCTCACATTGAATTTCTCATTTTCAATCCCAACTCATGTTGTTGTTCAGTCATTTACAGTCACGTCCTACTCTTTGTGACCCCATTTGTTTTCTTGACAGAGATATTGGAGAGGTTTGCCATTTCCTTTTCTAGGTCTTTTTACAGAGGAGAAAACTGAGGCAAACAGGGTTACGTGACTTGCCCAGAGTCACACAGCTAGTAAGTGTCTGAGATCAGATTCAAACTCAAGATGAGTGAGTCTTCCTGATTCCAGGCCCTGCACTCTATCCACTGCACCACCTCATAGTCTTCTATAATTCCTGACCTTGATCATATATATTATTTCTTTAAATCAATTGACTGTTAATCATATCATAGCAGGGACAACAACTAAATTTTTCTCATGTGAATTATTATGTAGATTTATTTTAAATAAAGCAGTATAATTCTGTTTATTTCACATTTGATTTTATGCTATGTATCAAATACTCCTATAATGTAATGTTATCTCACAATAGCCACATCATACAACTATCATTTTTTTCTACCTTTCTTATAGCACTGAGCCTTTTTGAACAATTAACCTCACCAAAAAATATGTTATAACAGGCTGGTTCCACAAACTAGAAGTCAGAGACTTAATAAATGGAAACATTGATAATTGTTGTAACATCCCTTTATTGCTGCAAAATGAGAAAAGCCAAATTTTGTAAATGCCTTTGTATTTTATGAGAATGTCTTTCCAAAATAAACAAATAATACTATTGAAATGCTAATCATTTTTCAAATTTAAAGATATTTAACAATGGGACAAATAAAATTTTCCAAAAATTGAATACCAAACACATCATATTTTTGCTACCTTAAATATAAATATCCTTTAAGAGAGGAGATGTGAAGGCTTAATTATGATTAGCTATTTTTTTTTATGTGAGGCAATTGGGATTAAGTGACTTGCCTAGAGTCACGCAGCTAGTGAGTGTTATGTGTCTGAGGAAGGATTTGAACTCAGGTCCTCCTGACTCCAGGGCCAGTGCTCTATCCACTGCATCACCTAGTTGCCCCTTAGTTAATTATTTTTTAGCTCAGATTTATTTTTTACAGAAAGCAGAGAAAAATACACTTTTTTGAAACTTGAGTTTCAGAAGAAGACAGTGAAAGTTTAAAAAATAGCTTTGGAAAATATTCTAAAGGGGATAAATTATAATGCCTGTGGTCCTACCTGGGTAAAGAAGGGCTCATAAATTTCAACTCCTTTATCAGATCCTTGCAGTAAGACTTCCTGGCCACGTCTCCAGCTGTACCGAACAGGTGGATTGGAATTGGCAACACAACGAAGGAACACCGTCCTCTCATAGTAAAATTGTTCTTTAGCTTCACCTATGCTTTGATGAACAGTTACTACTGGATCATCCAAATCTAGGAATAAGAACAACCAAGGTAATCACAACTTGCAAAACTTCTATTATATTGTAAACAAAATTATCAGAGAAGCCAATTCTGACATAATGATGAATTATTAAAAAGCAATATTCATTTTAGAATCTAGCAATGTTTGTGAAATGCTGAATAATATTTCCTAATAATGTCAGAAAATAAAAGAAGGTGCCTTTTAGTATCTCAGATTCATATATAAAGAGGGTATGGATGTCAGTTATACTAATTACATTTGCGTTAGTTGAGGTAGGGTTTTGGACAACATTACATAGGCCCCATGGCATGTAACTCTAGGTCACAGAGCAAGTTTCAACACATCTGAGATTAGGATATAAAACTCTCAATCCCCATTTGAAGTTTTTTTGTCAAAGATACTGGAATGGTTTGCCATTTCCTTCCACAATTCATTTTGCAGATAAGAAAACTGAGACAAACAGGGTTAAGTGATTTGCCCAGGGTCACACAGTTAGAGTATCTTTGACCAGATTTTCCTGACTCCAGGCCTGGCACACTATCCACTATATAGTCTTGTTGCGCTTCTCAAACAATCTGTATACAGGATACAGAAAAAGGCATATTACCAATACTATTGATCTTACAACTGTAATGGTGATAAGAAAATCATAGAATTGCAGATTGGTAGAGCTGGAAAGGACCCAGGAGATCATTTTTCTAGCTAGAAAAGTAGATGGCAGAGTGGATAGAGTGCCAGCATATGAGGAAGACCTGAGTTCAAATCCTGCCTTAGACAATAGCTGTGTGATTTTTGACAAGTCACTAAAACTCTGTCTGCCTCAACTTCTTCAACTGAAGACAGGTAATTTGGGAATAATAGTATAACCTACCTCCTAGCTGTACCAGATCTTAAATTACATTATAAAGCAGCAATCATCAAAACTACTTGGTATTGGCTAAGAAATAGAGTAGTGGATCAGTGGAATAGTTACATAAGCAAAACACAATAGTCAATTACTTCAGTAATCTACTATTTGATAAATCCAAAGACTCCAGCTTCTGGGATTTAACAAAACTGCTGGGAAAACTGGAGAATGGTATGGCAGAAACTAGGCATAGTTTACACCTTACACCAAGATAAAGTCAAAGGGGAAACAGAAAGCTGGGAAATAATATTTACAGCCAGTGTCTCTGATAAAGGCCTCATTTCTAAAATGCATAAAGAACTGATTCAAATTTATAACAATACAAGTCAGTCTCCAATTAATAAATGGTCAAAAGATATAGATAGGCAGTTTTCAGAGGAAAAAATTAAAACTATCTATAGTCATACAAAAAATGCTCTAAATCACTATTGATTACAGAAATGCAAATCAAAACGACTCTGAGGTACCACATCACACCTATCAGATTGTTCAACATGACAAAACAGGAAAATAATAAATGTTGGAGAAGATGTGGGAAAATTGGAACACTAACACATTGTTGGTAGAGTTTTAAACTGATCTAGCCATTCTGGAGAGTAATTTGGAAATATGCCCAAAGGGCTATAAAAATTGTGCTTATCCTTTGACTCAGCAATAACACTTCTAGGTCTGTATCCCAAAGAGATCATAACAATGGGAAAAGTACCCACAGGTACAAAAACATTTATAGAAGCTCTTTTTGTGGTTGCCAAGAATTGGAAATTGAGGGGATGCCCATCAATTGGGAAATGACTGAACAAGTTGTGGTATATGAATGTAATGGAATACTATTGTGCTATAAGAAATGATGAGCAGGTGGATTTCAGAAAAACCTGGAAAGGCTTATATGAACTGATGTTGAGTGAAACGAGAAGAACCAGGAGAACATTGTGTATGGTAACTGCCATATTGTGCAATGACTGACTTTGATAGACTAAGCTCTTCTAAGCAATGCAAGCATCTAAGACAACTCCAAAAGACTCATCAAAAATGCCATCCACATCCAGAGAAAGTATTATGGAGTTTGAATGCAGATCGAAAAATACTATTTGCTCTTTTTCCTTCTGTTTTGTTTTGTTTCCTCTTTCTTGTAGTTCCTCCTATTGATTTTGACTATAGAAACCTTTAATTTCTTCCTCTGAAAATTGCCTGTTCATATCCATTGACCATTTATCAATTGAGGAATGACTTGTATTTTTATAAGTTTGACTTAGTTCTCTATGTATTTTAGAAATGAAGCCCTTATCAGAGACACTAGTTGTAAAACTTCTTTCCCAGTTTTCTGCTTCCCTCCTGATCTTGGTTGCATTGGGTTTGTTTGTGCAAAATCTTTTCAATTTAATACAATCAAAATAACCAATTTTGCATTTCATAATATTCACAGAGATCTCCTCTTTAGTCATAAATTCTCCTGTTCTCCATAAATCAGCCAGGTAAACTATTCCTTGCTCTCCCAGTTTGCTTATAGTATCAGTCTTTATATCTAAATCATGAACCCATTTTGACTTTATGTTTGTGTGTGGTATAAGATTTTCATCTATGCCTAGTTTCTGTCATATTCATTTCCAGTTTTCCCAGCATTTTTTTTCAAATAGTGAGTTTTTATCCCAAAAGCTAGAGTCTTTGGGTTTATCAAACAGTAGATTGCTATAATCATTGACTGCTGTCTTGTGTACCTAACCCATTCCACTGATCTACCACTCTACTTCTTAGCCAGTACCAAGTAGGTTTGATGATTGCTGTTTTATAATACAATTTAAGATCTGAAATTGCAAGACCACCTTCTCTAGTATTTCTTTTCATTAGTTCTCTTGATATTCTGGACCTCTGGTTCTTCCAAATGAATCTTCTTACTATTTTTCCTAGATCTATAAAATAATTTTTAGTACTTTGATTAGTAGTGCACTGAATAAGTGAATTAGTTTAGGTAGAATTGTCATTTTTATTATATTAGCTCAGCCTATGCATGAGCAACTGATGTTTTTCCAATTATTTAGAACGGACTTTATTTGTGTGAAAAGTGTTTTGTAATTGTGCTCACATAGTTCCTAGGTTTGTTTTGACAGTTAGACTCCTAAATATTTTATAAAGTCTATAGTAACTTTAAATGGAATTTCTCTTTTTATCTCTTGCTGTTGGGCTTTGTTGGTAATATATAAAAATGCCTATGATTTATGTGGGTTTATTGTATAGCCTGCAACTTGGCTAAAAATTGTTTATTATTTCAAGCAGTTTTTTTTAGTTGATTCTCTAGGATTCTGTAAGTATACCATCATATTAACTGCAAAGGGTGATAGCTTTGTTTCTTTGCCTATTCTAGTTCCTTCAATTTTTTTTCCTTCTCTAATTGCTAAAGCTAACATTTCTAGTACCATATTGAACAACAGTGGTGATAATGGACATCCGTGTTTCACCTCTATCTTATTGGAGATGTTTCTATCTTATCTGCATTATATATAGTGCTTGCTGAAGGTTTTAGGTAGATGCTACTTATCATTTTAAGGAAGACTCCATTATTTCTATTCTCTATAGTGTTTTTGATAGGAATGGGTGTTGTATTTTGTCAAAAGCCTTTTCTGCATCTATTGAGATAATCATATGATTTCTGTTAGTTTTGTTGTTGATATGATCAATTATGCTGATAGTTTTCATAATATTAAACCAGTCCTGCATTCCTACTATAAATCCTGCCTGGTCATAGTTGCTGTGATCTCTTTGCTGATATTTTATTTAAAATTTTGGCATTTATATTCATTAGGGAAATTGGTCTATACTTTTCTTTCTCTGTTTTAACTCTTCCCAGTTAGGTATCAGCACCATATTTGTATCATGAAAAGAATTTGGTAGGACTGCTTCTTCACCTATTTTCCCAAATAATCTATACAGTATTGGATTTAATTGTTCTTTAAATGTTTGATAGAATTCACTTGTAAATCCATCTGGCTCTGGAAATTTTTTCCCAGGGAGTTCATTGATGGCTTGTTCAATTTCTTTTCTGAAATGGAGTTATTTAAGTATTTTACTTCCTCTTCTGTTAATGGGGGCAATTTATATTTTTGCAAATATTTGTCCATTTCACTAATATTGTCAAATTTATTGGCATACAGTTGGACAAAATAGTTCCTAATTATTGTTTTAATTTCCTCCTCCTCGGTGGTGGATTCACCCTTTTCATTTTTGATAGTGGTGATTTGGTTTTCTTCTTTTTAAAAAAGTGAAATTAACCAGAGGTTTATCTATTTCATTGTTTTTTTCCCATAAATCCAGCTCTTAGTTTTATTTATTAGTTCCCTAGTTTTCTTAATTTCAATTTTATTATTCTCTCTTTGGTTTTCAGTATTTCTAATGCGGCACTGGGGATTTTTAATTTGTTCTTTTTTAGGTTTTTTTTTTAGTTGCATGTCCAATTCATTGATCTCCTTTTTCTCTATTTTATTCACGGAAACATTTAGAGATATAAAACTTCACCTAAGAATTCCTTTCACTGCATCCCATAAGTTTTAGTATGTTCTCTCATTATTGTCATTCTCTTGAATGAAGTTATTGATTGTTTCTATGATTTGTTGTTTGACCCACTCATTCTTTGGGATTCGATTATTTAGTTTCCAATTAATTTTTAGCCTATTTTTCCATGGACCTTTATTACATGCAATTTTTATTACATCATGATCTGAAAAGGATGCATTTAATATTTCTGCCTTTCTGCTTTGGATTGTGAGGCTTTTATGACCTACTACATAGTCTATTTTTGTACAAGTGCCATGTGCCACCGAGAAAAAAAGTGTATTCCTTTCCATCCCCATTCAATTTTCTGCAGAGGTCTACCATATCTAACTTTTCTAAAATGCTATTCACCTCCTTAATTTCTTTCTTGTTTACTTTGTGGTTAGACATGTCTAATTCAGAGAGGGGGAGGTATAGGTTCCCCAAAGAAACTTAATTTCTACACATAGAATTCTGAATCATTTCAATTAATCATTCCTCATATTTCAGAGCTATACCATCTGTCTCAAATATACAAGTTTAGGATTTGTGGTATGATGACAGATGAATTTTTAAGAGAAATTCAAAATGAAGTCCTTCAAAGAGTAGTTCTTGATTTAACCAAACTTGAATTTTATAATGGTTCAAGACAAGTTCCCACATAATAAGACTATATCATGACATAAAAAATGTTAAAAAATAAAATTTTCTTCTACAGGTACTTTGTATGTAAAGCAGAGATGTCTTAATAGGTTTAGTAGAATGCAGGCATAATCAAATAAGTATTCAAATTGATTTCTCTGTAGACAGAGAACAGCTCTGACATATAACTGTGTGAATTCTGGGAATTGTTGAAGCAACCACACAGTACTGTTTTTTTTTTCCCAAAGAGAAAAAGATTCTTCTGGAAGTATGTGTATTAACATACCAGATCAGGAAATGATCACACATAATTCAATCAAGGAAATGGTGTGGAGGTTCAGTCAAGAGAGTAACTACTGAGAGGTCAATGAAAGTTTTCTCTACCTATCACAGAGAGTGGGAAATCTTGAGGCCACAAGTAGTAACAATTGTACAATTGGTATTGAACTTTTCCTCCTCTTCCATAATTTTGTCCATCTTTTCCTCTACAGGGAGAGTCTATGTTAAATTCACAACTTATGTAATTGTTTACATTTTTGATTTGCTTATTGAAACTTTTTAAAAACTAAGTTATTTTTAATAATTTTTATATATTCCAGGCCTGTTTTAAATTGTACAAGAGGTATAGATTGAAATGAATAGCTTGGATTAGACAGAGGAAGACATATGTCTAAATCCTCAGTCTAAAAATGCTGGAGCTTTCCCAAAGAAGGACCCGAAGGACAACAGAGAGAATCTCAATGATTTTTTGCCACAAATTTATTTTTGTCCTTGGATTTAAAAAAAAAAATTTTGTTATATTTTAAGTTCCAAACTATCTCCCTCCATCCTCATCTTGCACTAGAGAAGACTACTTTTTGACAAAGATTTACAAATGTATGTAAAATCATACTACGTATAATTCTATTTGTGAGTTCTTTATCTAGAGGTGGATGGATAATATCTTGCTTCATAGATCCTTCATAGTTAATTTGAGAATTTATAGTACTCAGAATAACTTAGTTGTTCATAGTTATTATTAAAAATATTGCTGTTACTGTATACAACATTCCTTTGCTTCTACTCACTTCACTTTTCATTATTTTACACAAGTTTTTCTATAATTTTCCAAAATCAACTCCTCATCTTTTTTTTTCAGCTGTGTAGTATTCATCAGAGTCATATATAACAACTTGTTTAGCCATTCCCCAATTGAAGGACATCCCCTCAATTTCTAGTTCTATACTACCAAAAGGAGTTGCATAAATATTTTAGAATATATAGGCTCTTTTCCTTTTTCCTTCATCTCCTTGGGGAAAAGACCTACTAGTAGTATTGTTAGGTCAAAGGATATACACAGTTTTATAACTCTTTGGGCATAATTTCAGATTGCTCTCCAATGGATCAGTTCACAGTTCCAGTAGTGTATTAGTGCCTGAATTTTTCCATATCCCTTCTAACATTTGTTATTTTCTCCTTTCATTTTAACCAGTCTTATAGGTGTGAGATGACATCTCAAAATTGTTTTAATTAGCATTTCTCTGAGAAATTAGGATTTAAAGTATTTTTTCATATGACTGACCATACATAGTTTTGATTTCTTCATCAAACAATTTCCTGTCCATACCCTTTGACTACTTATCAGTTGGGGAATAATTGATCTTCTTACAAATTTGACAGAATTCTCTGTATATTTGAGATATGAGACCTTTATCCTAGAAGCCATCTCTAAAAATTTTTCCCCAATTTTTTGCTTTCCTTCTAATCTTTGCTACATTGGTTTATTTGTATGAAAAAATTTAATTTAATATAATCAAAATAATCTATTTTAAATCTCACAGCGCTCTCTATCTCTTCCTTTTTTTCATAAATCCATAATTCAGATAGGTAATACATTCTGTGTTCTTCTAATTTTCTTATATCTCCTTTTAGATCTAAGCCATTTATCCATTTTTACTGTATCTTGGTAAATGGTGTAAGACATTGGTCTGTACCCAATTTCTTCCAGACTGCTTTACAGTTTTCCCAACAATTTTTACCAAATTGTGTTTTCTTCTCCCAAAAGCTTAAATCTTTACATTTATCAAACAAAAAGGTTACTATAATCATTTACAACTGTATATTCTATGTAGACTATGAAATCTATGTATTCTCTAATCCACTCATCCACCTTTCTCCTTCTCAGCCAGTACCAGGTAGTTTTGATAATTATTGACTTACAATATGGTTTAAAATCTGCTATTGTTAAGCCTCCTTCCTTTACATTTTTATTACATTCTTTGAAATGGACATTTTATTCTTCGAAATGAATTTATTTTTTCTAGTTCAATAAAATAATTTTTAATAATTTCATTGGGATTGCATTGAACATGTAGATTAATTTATGTAGAATTTTCATTTTTATTATATTGACTCCACTCTCTGATGAACAATTAATATTTCTCCAATTATTTACATATGACTTTATTTATATAATAATTGTTTTACAATTAGCTCATGAAGTTTATGGGTTTATGTTGGCAAGTATATTCCTAGGTACTTTGTAATGGCCACAGTTATTTTAAACAGGGTATCTCTTACTATCTCTTCTTCTGGGTTTTTATTGGTGATGCATAAAAATGCTGATGATTTATGTGGGTTTATTTTATATCCTGCTACTAAATTGTTTCCAATAACTTTTAGTTGAGTCTTTGGGATTTTCCAAGTATATCATCATATTTTATTACCTCATTGAGCATGCTTTTTTCACTCCTAAACTTGTTGGGAAAGCTTCTAGCTTATGCTTATTACAAATAATGGTTTTAGGTACATGCTTCTTATCAATTTAAGGAAAAATACACTTATACCTATGCATTCAAGTATTTCCAAGAGGAAATAATGTTTTATTTTGTCAAAAGCTTTTTCTGCATCTATTTATATGACCATATGATTTTTGTTATCTTGGTTATTGATATTATTAATTAGGTTAATATTTTTTTCTTATGTTAAACCATCCTTCCGTTCCTTGTATAAATTTCACTTAGTTACCATGCATAATCTTTCTGATATATTGTGCTAGTATTTCATTTAGGATTTTTGCATCCATAGTCATTAATGAAATTGGTCTATAATTTTCTTTCTCTGTTTTTGTTCTTCCTGGTTTAGGTATCAGCATCATATTTGTTTCATAAAGAGTTTGGCAGGAATCCTTTGCTAGAAAATTAAATAAATTATTTATTTAATAATGGATTACTGATCTTTTAAATGTGTATCATTTTCCTTTTTCGTCATATTAGCCAACCTGACAGGTGTGAGGTGATATCTCAGAGTTGTTTCATTTTGCATTTCTCTAATTAAGAGTGATTTAGATAATTTTTTTCATATTACTATAGGTAGTTTTGATTTCTTCTTCAGAAAACTGCCTGTTCATATCCTTTGACCATCTGTCAGTTGGGTAATGACTTGTATTCTTTGAATTAGTTCTCTACATATTTGAGAAACGAGGCCTTTATCAGGAATACCTGTTATAATTTTTCCCAGTTTTGTTCTTTCCTTCTAATTTTGGTTGTGTTGCTTTTTTTGTGCAAAACCTTTTTAATTTTATATAAAGAAAATTATCCATTTGACCACTCATAATGTTCTGTATAAATCTTTTTAGGTACTAAATTCTTCCCAAATCCATAGATCTGAAAGGTAAACTTAATTCCATGCTTTTCTAATATGTTTGTGGAATCACCTTTATGTCTAATTCATATACTATTTTGACTATATCTTGTTATATGGTGTAAGATACCTAGCTTCCCCCAAACTGCTTTCCAGTTTCACCAACAGCTATTGTAAAAATAATGGGTTTTTGTCCAAGAGCTTGGATCTTTGGGTTTATCAAAGACTAAATTATAATGGTCATTTACTACCATGTATTGCGTACCTAATTTATTCTACAGATCCAACACTTTATTTCTTACATTTATATTTTTGTATATATTCATCCATTTCACTTAGATTATCAGATTTATTGGCATATAATTGGACAAAATAGCTCCTAATAATTGTTTTAATTTGTGCTTCATTGGTGATACTTTCATTTTTGACACTGATAATTTGGTTTTCTTCTTTCCTTTTCTAAATCAAATTAACCAATAAGTCATCTATTTTATTGTTGGGTTTTTTCCCCATAAAACCAGCTTCTAGTTTTATTTATTAGTTCAATGGTTTTCTTACTTGCAATTTTGTTAATCTTTACTCTGATTTTCAGGATTTTTAATTTTGTTTTTAATTCAGGGTTTTAAATTTGTTCTTTTTCTAGTTTTTTTAGTTGTATGCCCAATTCATTGATCTGTTCTTTCTCTATTTTATAGATGAAAGCATTTCAAGGTATAAATTTCCCCCTAAGTACTGCTTTGGCTGCATCCCATAAATTTTAGTATATTGTCTCATTGTTCTTGTTATTCTCTTTTAACAAAATTATTGATTATTTCTATGATTTGTTCTTTGATCCATTTATTCTTTAGAATTGGTTATTTATTCCCAATTCATTTTTAGTCTATTTTCCACTGCCTTTATTGAATGTAATTTTTATTACAATTTGATCTGAAATGGATGCATTTAATATTTCTGCTTTTCTGCATTTAACTACAATGTTTTGGTGCCCTAATATACAGTCAATTTTTTGTAAAGATACCATCTATTGCAGAGAAAAGGATATATTCCTTTATATTCCCATTCAATGCACTCCAGATATCTGTCATATTTAGCTTACCTAAGATTCTGTTAATCTCCTTGACTTCTTATTTATTTTTTTAAACAGACCAATCTAGTTCTAAGAGGGGAAGATTGAAGTCCACACTATTATAGTTTGCTATCTATTTCCATTTGTAATTCATTTAGCTTTTCTTTTAAAAACTCGGATGTTATAACATTGGTGCATATAGGTTTAGTATTGATATTACTTATCTATGGTATCTTTTATCACAATGTGGTTCCCCTTTTTACATCTTCTAGTTAAATCTGTTTTAGGTTTAATTTTGTATAAGATTATGGTTGCTACCTCTGGCTTTTTTGCATCACTGGAAGCATAAAAAATTCTATTCCAGTCCTTTATTTTTATTCTATGTGTATCTGATTTTTAAACATGTTTCTTTTAAACAACATATTGTCACATTCTGTTTTTTAATCCATTCAGCTATTCATTTGTTTTATGGGTGAGTTTATACCATTCACATTCAAAATTATGATTAATAGTTGTACATTTCCTTCCATGCTATTTTTTTCACTGTTTCTCTCTCTCTCTCTCTCTCTCTCTCTCTCTCTCTCTCTCTCTCTCTCTCTCTCTCTCTCTCTCTCTCTCTCTTTCTCTCTCTCCCCACCTCTCCTGAAAAGTCTAATTGACTTCTAACCACTGCCTCCCTAATCCACATCTGTTCCAAGAATCCCTCCCTAATCCTCTTCCCTTAGCCTCCTTTTCCTTAATCTATTTATTTTTTCTAAAAGCCCCTCCTTTATCCTCTCCCCTTAAGCTCCTATTTCTTGATCTAAGTAGCTTTCTAAAAGTCTCTCCCTTATCCTATTCCTTTGCAGTCTTATTTCTATGTAAGTTAAGATTTTTATACCCTTCTAGAAGTGCAGGTTATTCCCTCTTCAAACCAATTCTGATGATAATAACTACCACTAGCAGCCCTCTACCCTCTCCTGCCTCTAATGTAACAGTACATCCATTCAGGGCTCATTTGTATGAGATAATTGCTCCATTTCACTTCTCCCTACCCAATTTAATTTTTAAGGATCATCCCATCATACTCAACTGAACATCAAGATTTCTATGTATCCTTTTGGAACTATACAACTAATGATAACATTCATAAGAGTTACAAAGAATGCTTTCCCATACAATAAATAAGCATTTTGACTTTATTAAGTCCTTCATAATTGGTCTTTAATGTTTATCTTCTTAAGTTTCTCCTAAGTCTAGTAGGTCAAATTTTTAATTCAGTTCTGTTCCCTCCACCCCCACCCAGAAATACCTGAAAGTCTTTCAATTCATTAAATGTCATTTTTGTTCCCATTCAGGATAACACACAGTTTTGCTAGGTAAGTTATTCTTGGATGCAAGCCCAGCTCCTTTACTCCAAGCCCTTTGTTTTTGTTTTTGTTTTATGTACAAGCTGCAAAGTTTTTTTGTTATCCTGATTGTAGCTCCACAATATTTAATTTTTTTTAGCTACTTGTGCTATTTTCTCCTTGACCTGGGTGCTTTAAAACTTAGCTATGATATTCTGTGAGCTTTCATTTGGGGATCTCTTTCTGGTGATGATTGGTGGATTGTTTTCAATTTCTATTTTACCCTCTTGTAAAATGTCAGGTCAATTTTCCATAATGATCTCTTAAAGTACAGTATCTAGACTTATTTTTCATAATCTTCATTATGAAATTCTTATATTGTCTATCCTCCATATCTTTTCCAAGTTGCTTTTTTAATGAGATGTTTCACATTCTCTTTTATTTTTTTCATTCTTTTGATTCTGTTTTATTATTTCTTAGTGTTTTATGAACTCATTAGCTTCTTCTGCCCAATTCTGATTTTTGAACAGTTATTTTTTTTCTGCAGCTTGTGGATCTCTTTTTCCAGTTGGTTGACTTTCTTCTCATAATTTAATTGATTTTCTTGATTACTCTTACTTTTTCCCTAATTTTTCTTCAACCTCCCTTATTTGATTTTTAAAGCCCTTTTTAAGCTTTTCCAAAAACTCTTTTGGCTTCTGACAATTTTGCTTTTTGCTTTTGAAGAAGTAGATTTTTTTAACTTCACTATATTCTTCTGAGTTTGAAGCTAGATTTTCTCTATCACCATAGCTATCTTTGGGTTCTTTCTCTTTTGCTTACTCATTTTAGTGGCATAGTTTCTATCTGTTAACTTTGTATGAAAGTTGGGCTCTCATACTGAGGTATGGGGGATTAATATCAGGCTTAAGGTTTTTTGTTGCTGTTTTCTGAGCTCTATGGGAGGGGAGAGAGAGAAATTATGCAGTAACTTTCCTGGAATATGTGATGTTTATACTTCTACCAGAACCAAGAAGTGAAATAATTTAGCAAAGTAGTGGTGGTAGAGAGAGAATCCTCACAGTTCCAAGTCAGAAAAGAGCACTTGTGATCACTCATAGACCAGAGCACATGCCAGGAAAGGAGTAAACACCTCACCCTTGATTGTACCACCTTGGAAGAACTGAAAATTTACAGGTCCCTAGAAGTATCTCTGAAAACAGTTGCACAAAACCCCTGACAGTACATTCCCCACACTGGAAGAAGATACCTACAATAACAAAGAGTTTATAACTCAAGTAATTGGCTGGGATCATGAGCAAACAAAGGCGCAAAAAAAAAGTCAGACCATAAAATCTTTCTTTGGTGAAAAAGAAGATCAAAACATACAACCAGAAGAAGACAACAAAGTCAAAGCTCCCACATCCAAAGCCTCCAAGAAAAATATGAATCAGTCCCAGGCCATGGAACAGCTCAAAAAAGATTTTGAGAAGCAAGTAAGAGAAGCAGAGGAAATACTGGGAAAAGAAATGAGAATGATACAAGAAAATCATGAAAAACAAGTCAACAGCTTGCTAAAGGAGACCAAAAAAAAAAAAATGAAGAAAATAACTTAAAAAACAGCCTAACCCAAGTGGCAAAAGAGGTACAAAAAGTCAATAAGGAGAAGAATGCCTTAAAAAGCAGAATTACCCAAAAGGAAAAGGAGGTCCAAAAGCTCACTGAAGAAAATACTTCCCTAAAAATCAGAATGGAGCAAATGGAAGTTAGAGACTTTATGAGAAACTGAGACATTGTAAAACAAAACCAAAAGAATGAAAAAATAGAAGACAATGTGAAATATCTCATTGGAAAAACAACTGACCTGGAAAATAGATCCAGGAGAGAAAATTTAAAAATTATTGGACTATCTGAAAGCCATGACCAAAAAAGAGCCTAGATATCATCTTTCAAGAAATTATCAAGGAAAACGGCCATGATATTCTAGAACCAAAGGGTATAATAGAAATTGAAAGAATCTACTGATCACCTCCTGAAAGAGATCTCGAAGGGAAAACTCCTGGGAATATTGTAGCCAACTTCCAGAGTTCCCAGGTCAAGGAGAAAATATTGCAAGCAGCCAGAAAGAAACAATTCAAGTGTTGTGAAAACAGTCAGGATAACACAAGATTTTGCAGCTTCTATATTAAGGGATTGGAGGGCTTGGAATATAATATTCTGGTGGTCAGAGGACATATGATTACAACTAAGAATCACCTACCCAGCAAAACTGAGCATAATCCTTCAGGGGAAACAATGGATATTCAGTGAAATAGAGAACTTTCAAGTATTCTTGATGAAAAGACCAAAGGAGAACAGAAAATTTGACTTTCAGATACAAGACTCAAGAGATACATGAAGAGATAAACAGGAAAGAAAAATCATAAGAGATTCATTAAAGTTGAACCGCTTACATTCCTACATGGAAAGATGATTATTTGTAACTTATGAGACCTTTGTCAGTATTAGGGAAGTTGGAGGGAAAAATATATATGTATATGTATGTAGATAGATAGATAGATAGATAGATAGATAGATAGATAGATAGATAGATAGATAGATAGATGACATAGGGTGAGTTGAAGATGAAGGGGTGATATTTGCAGAATAAAATTAAGGGTTGAGAAAGAATTATAATGGGAGAAAGAGAAAGGGAGAGGTAGAATGAGGTAAATTTTCTCACATAAAACATTCAAGAAAAGGCTTTTACAGTGGAGGGAAATAGGGGAAGGTGAGAGGGAATGAGTGAATCTTATTATCATTAGATTTGGTTTAAGGAGAGAATAACAAACTCACTCAATTGGGTATGGAAATCTTTCTTACCCTACAGGAAAATAAGGGGGGAAGGGGACAAGGGAGCAGGAGGATGATAGAAGAGAGGAAAGATTGGGGGAGGAGGTAATCAGAAGCAAACACTTCTAAGGAGGGGCGGGGTCAAAAGAAAGAACAGAATAAATGGGGGCAGGATAGGATGAAGGGAAATATAGATAGTTTTTCACAACATGACTGCTATGGAAGTGTTTTTGCATGACTACACATGTATAATCTGTATCTAGTTGCTTGCCTTTACAACAACGGTGGATGGGGAGGGAGGAAGAGAGAAAATTTGGAAGCCAAAGTTTTAAAAACCAATGTTTAAAACTATTTTCACATGCAACTGGGAAATAAGATAAACAGGCAATGGGGTAGAGAAATCTATCCTGCTCTACAGAAAAATAGAGGGGGAAAGGGGTAAGAGAAGTGGGGGAGATAGAAGGGAGGGCAGATTAGGAGAATGGGCATTCAGAATGCATGCCATCTTGGTGTGGGGGGAGGGACAAGATGGGGAGAAAATTTGGAACTCAAAATACCGTGGAAGTGAATGTTGAAAACTATAAATAAATTAATTAATAAGAAAAAAAATTGACCATGTAGTAGGGCATAAAAACCTCACAATCCAATGCGCAAAGGCAAACATGTTAAATGCACCTTTTTCAGATCATGATGCAATAAAAGTTACATGTAATAAAGGGCCATGGAAAGATAGGCTAGCTTTTCCTAGGCAGCATTGGCCATGGTGGACAGGCAGGTCCTGGTGATCAATGGGTGGGGCCATCTCCTCAGCTGCTTGGCCGCCATTGTGGCCAAGCAAGTCCTCCTGGGACAGAAGGTGGTCATGGTTCGCTGCGAAGGCATCAACATCTCACAAAACTTCTACTGGAATAAACTGAAATACCTGGCCTTCCTCCTAAAGCAAATTACCACAAACCCTTCAAGAGGCCCTTATCACTTCAGAGCCCCAAATCGCATTTTCTGGAAGACAGTCAGTGGGATGCTTCCCCACAATACCAAGAGAAGTCAGGCTGCCTTAGAACGTGTTAAGGTGTTTGATGGCATTCCTCCATATGACAAGTGGAAACACATGGTTGTCCCAGCTGCTCTCAAAGTGACAGACTGAAGCCAACTAGAAAGTTTGCTTATCTGGGATGCCTGGCCCACAAGGTTGGCTGGAAGTATTAGGCAGTGACTGCTATGTTGGAAGAGAAGAGGAAGGGGAAAGCCAAGATCCATTATAGAAAGAAAAAGAAGCTTACAAAACTACACAAGCAAGCCGAGAAGAATGTGGAAGGCAAAATCCACAAATACACAATGGTGCTGAAGAAGCACGGGCTCCTGGTGTGAGTCCAAAAGTCTATCCTATATGGCAAAAAAAAAATAGGCTAAAACATAATTGAAAACTGAATAATCTAATCTATGAGTTCGTCAAACAATATATTAAAGAACTAATCAATAACTTCATCCAAGAGAATGACAATAATGAGACAACATACTAAAACTTATGGGATGCAGTGAAAGTGGTCGTTAGGTAAGCTTTATATCTCTAAATGTTTACATGAATAAAATAGAGAAAGAGGAGATCAATAAATTGGACATGCAACTAAAAACTCTAGAAAAAGAGCAAATTAAAAATCACCAATTAAATGCCAATTTAGAAATTCTGAAAACCAAAGGAGATATTAATAAAACTGAAATCAAGAAAACTATTGAACTAATAAATAAAATTAAGATGGTTTTATGGAAAAAAAAGATAAACCTTTGGTAATTTGATTTTTTTAAAAAGAAGAAAATCAAATTACCAGTATTAAAAATGAAAAGGAGGAATTCACCACCCATGAGGAGGAAATTTAAACAATAATTAGGAGCTATTTTGCCCAACTGTGTACCAATAAATTTGACAATCTTAGTTTAGCAAAAAGATTACAGCAATTTATCACAAGAATAATGTACTATGACTAGGTAGGATTTATACTAGGAATGCAGGGCTGGTTCAATATTAGGAAAATCAGCATAATTGACATATCAACAACAAAACTAACAGAAACCACATGATTATCTCAGAAAAAGCTTTTTGACAAAACACAACATCTATTCGCATTAAAAACACTAGAAAGCATGGGAATAAATGGAGTCTTCCTTAAAATGATAAGCAGCATCTACCTAAAACTATCAGCAAGCATTATATGTAATAGGGATCAGCTAAAAGCATTTCCAATAAGATCAGGGGTGAAATAAGGATATCCATTATCACCACTATTGTTCAATATGGTACTAGAAAAGTTACCTTTAGCAATAAGAGAAGAAAAAGAAATTAAAGGTATTAGAACAGGCAAAGAAGAAACAAAGCTACCCATCTTTGCAAATAACATGATGGTATACTTAGAGAATTCTAGAGAATCAACAAAAAAACTATTTGAAATAATGAAAAACTGTAACAAAGTTGCAGGATATAAAACAAACACACATAAATCATCTTCATTTCTATATGTTACTAATAAAGCTGAACAGCAAGAAACAAAAAGAGAAATTGCATTTAAAGTTATTGTAGACATTATAAAATATTTGGGAGTCTATCTGGCAAAACAAACCCAGGACCTCTATGAACACAATTACAAAACTCTTTTCAAACAAATGAAGTCAGACCTAAGTAATTGGAAAAACATCAGTTTCTCATGGGTAGGCCAAGCTAATATAAGAAAAATTACAATTATACCTAAATCAATTTACTTATTCAGTGCCATGCCAATCAAACTACCAAGAAATTGTTTCATAAAGCTGGAAAAAATAATAACAAAATTCATATGAAAGAATAAAAGATCCAGAATTTCAAGGGAATTAATGAAAAGAAATTCAAGGGAAGGTGCCCTAGCCATACCAGATCTCAAATTGTATTATAAAGCAGCAATCATCAAAACTACTTGGTACTGGCTAAGAAACAGAGTGGTGGATCAGTGGAATAGGTTAGCAGTCAATGATTACAGAAATCTACTGTTGGATAAACCCAAAGATTCTAGCTTTTGGGATAAAAAGTCACTATTTGACAAAAACCGAGAAAACTGAAAAACAGTATGGCAGAAACTAGGCAGAGACCAACATCTTACACCATATACCAAAATAAAGTCAAAATGGGTACATGATTTAGATATAAAAGCAGATATGATAAGCAAACTGGGAGAGCAAGGAATAACTTACCTGTCACATTTATGGAGAACAGAGGAATTTACGACTAAACAAAAGTAAGAGGACATTATGAAATGCAAGCTGTATAATTTTGATTACATTAAATTGAAAGGTTTTTGCACAAACAAAGCCAATGCAACTAAGATTTGGAGGGAAACAGAAAACTGGGAAAGAATTTTTACAACCAGTGTTTCTGATAAATGTCTCATTTCTACAATATACAGAGAACCATGTCAAATTTGTAGGAATACAAGTTATTCCTCAATCTTCAAAGGATATGAATAGGCAGTTTTCAGCTGAAGAAATTAAAGCTATCTATAGTCATATGAAAAAATGCTCTGTCACTATTGATTAGAGAAATGCAAATCAAAACAACTCGAGGTACCACACCAAACCTCTCAGATTGGCTAACACGACAAAACAGGAAAATGGCAGATGCTGGAGAAGATATGGGAAAACTGGAATGCTAATGCATTTTTGGTAGAGTTATGAACTGATCCAACCGTTCTGGAGAGCAATTTGGAACTATGTTCAAAAGGCTATAAAACTGCATATTCTTTGACCCAGCAATACCACTTCTAGGTCTGTATCCCAAAGAGATCATAAAAATGGAAAAGGACCACATGTACAAAAATATTCATAGCAGCTTTTTTTGTGGTGGCAAAGAATTGGAAATTGAGGGGATATCTATCAATTGAGGACTGATTGAACAAGTTGTGGTATATGAATATAATGGAATACCATTGTACTATAAGAAATGATGAATAAGTGGAGTTCAGAAAAACTTCAAAATACAAACTGATGCTGAGTGAAGTGAGCAGAGCCAGGAGAATGTTGTACACAGTAATAGCTACTTTGTGCGGTGACTAATTTTGATAGATTTAGCTCTTCTTAGAAATGCAAGGACCTAAGATAATAAGAGTCATGATGCATAATGCTGTCCACATTCAGAAAAAGACCTATGGAGTCTGAATGCAGATTGAAGCATATTCTTTGTGTTCTCTCTCCTTCTCTCTCTCTCTCTCTCTCTCTCTCTCTCTCTCTCTCTCTCTCTAGTTTCTTCTTCCTTCTTCTTCTCATTTATTTTCTATTGGTTCTAATTCTTCTTTACAACTTAACTAATGTGAAAATAGGTTTAATATGAATGTGTACGCTGAGCCTATATCAATTTACATGCCATCTTTGGGTGGAGGGAGGGAAGAGATGGGGGAAAAAATTGGAACTCAAAATCTTATGGAAGTGAACGTTGAAAATTAAAAAATAAATAAATTTATTTTTAGAAAAAGAAGTGGGATTGGACATGGAATTGGGTCATTGGACTCTCTGATACTAGTGGGAATAGAGTATGCACACTAGAGACTTATTTTTCTGGAGTCCAATCCCCACCTCTCATCTGATGAATCCTCTACCCTTATCCCTGCTCCAATCCTCTGAGCTGTCACTTTGGCTGAGCTCACCATTCTTTGTGATGAAAATGCTGAGGCTCTCAGGTAACCCAATTTTTCTAAGCTCTCTGTGGTAAGGATATCCTTTCTTAACTGCATGCTTCTGTTAATTGGTCTCTCTAACAAAGCCTTGTAAAATTTCAACTATGTGTTTCAGCCAAACTAGTTCTATTTGTGTCAGTCTTGTCATTTTTTCTGTTTCTTTGTAAAATGTTAAATGTCTGTATAGTCTTTGTGTTGTGAGCTAGTTTCTGTTACCTTGAAAGATTTAAATTGCAGCCAGGACAGGGGTGGGGGAAGCTTTTGATAAAGTATAACACTCATTTCTATTAAAAAAAGGTTTTTGAAAATATAGGTATAAATGGGATTTTTAAAAAATTGATCTAAAAAACATGTTTATCTAAAACCATAAGAAAGCGTTAATTGTAATGGGGATAAGGTAGAAGCCTTCTTAATAAGATTGGGTGTGAAACAAGTATATCCACCACCACCAATGTTATTCAATATTGTATTAGAAATCCTAGCAATGGCAATAAGAGAAGAAAAAGAAATAGAAGGAATCAAAATAGGGAATGAGGTAATCAAACTAATTCTTTTTGTAGACAATATGTTGAAATACGTGGAAAATCCCAAAGACTCAATTAAAAAGTTAGTTGAATCAATTAATAATTTTAGCAAAGTAGCAGGATATAAACTAAATATACATAAAATCATCAGTATTCCTATATAACATAAACAAAACCCTGCAAGAAGTGATAGTAAGAGATACTCCATTTAAAATAACTCTAGTCAGTGTAAAATACTTGAAAATAAAATACCTAGCAGATGTAGCCAAAAAGCTATATCGAATTTAAATAATTGGGGAAATATGAATTGTTCATGGGTAAGCAGGACCAATATAATAAAAATGAAGAACACAAATTCAAAAAAATCATGTAAAGGAGGAAGGTTTAGCAGTATTAGATTTTAAACTAGATTATAAGGCAGTAATTATCAAAATTATTTGGTGTTGGCTAAGAAATAGAAAAATAACTCAATTTCAAAAAAAAATGTTTCTTACATAAGGTTACAGGACTTAGGTAAGGATAGAAGTAGCAAACAGTACATAAACTAAAATTCCCTGAAATTTCAAAATTGGAGAACCGAATTTAAACAATTGTACTAAATTGTATTAAGTCAGAATTATCTAGGAACCTCTCAATTTGGAACCAGAGAAGTATTGTCCCCTTCAGAACTGTTCTGAGAATAAAGCTTATTGTCCAAGAAAAGATATCAAGGAAACAGATAAAATATGAGCCATCTGAGACTCAAAATGTGCTGATTAAATGAATATTGAGAATGGGTCACTAGAATATAAGGAGACTTGATGTCAGTTAATATTAGTGATTAACTATTGTGTTGCTTTGGTCTTTTAAGATGTTTATATTTGTGTTTTCTTGGTTACCCTGGTGCCTTTTAAATCTCTCTTCTTAGAACTAGTCCATTATGAGACCTCTAAGTAGTTTAATCTGTACCTGATTTAATGTAATTGCACAATTATGGGAATTATGAGAAAAACTATTGTATTGTTTAAACATAGCCCTATGTAGCTGGGAAACTGGATCATATTTATGTGTTGTTTGGAGACTTTTAACTAAATACTTATATTATGCTGTCCAGAAACTTGGATTCAAAGATTAATGTGAGGAGTTTTCCCCCATGGCCCCTACCAGGTCCTTCTGACTACTCTCACAGCTGCCAAACTTGTGGGTTTGTACTCCTGGATCATCTGAAGTAAGCCCCTGCTCCTAAGTGGATGGCAAAACCCTCAAAGTTCTTCTACTATGGAACCAGAAGCAGTTGACATCTAGATGAGACAGCTGTCTCAAGATTCTGGACAAAGGATGAATATAATATCCTAGTTTCTTTGTTTTTTCATCTTTCTTTTTGTTATGTGCTCAACCACCAAGGCCCTGATTCAAGCATGTGCTGGCATTTTCTTGCCCCCCCCCTTTTCTGCTTATATGAAAACAATGACTCTCAATGGTATCTGGGACACACTTCCCTGATGGGTCCCCTCAAGGAACTAACCCCCAGGACAACATCTCATCCTGGCCTAATTGACCTCTCCTGGCATCTTGGCTTATACCTGCCTCTCCTTTATTGGCCATAAAGGTAGGGTGTTTTTTTTTAGACACACTCCCATTTGCTAAAAGGGAGAAATGTCAAGATATTAGGAGATACCCTCTTTTCCAGAGGTAAGGCCCAGAAAGAGGGCTGTGTCCTGAGCTTGGAATAACAACAATCCTTTGTGTTCAATCTCTGGATGATCTCACCATCTAGCAAATACTATCATGGGATTTATAATTTTACATGTGTGTAATGGGTTAGATTTTTAGAGCTTCCCTATTTCCAAAGAGATCTTGGCCTCAGAGGCCTCAGAGCTGGGGCTACAGCTGACACACTGCAGCAGAAAGTGATCGATCACATCTCCTGACATTCTGAACAATCCCTGTGCTTGTAAGATTAAGTCAACCAAACCAGGTGCTGCACTCCTGTTACCACCACACTAACTCTGGTTTTGTACCCTACTGAATGATCAGAAGGCTCAACAACCCTAATGACTTGAGAGAATCACAAGACTCAACAATTCTAATAACTTAGAGACTGTTCTCACAGGACTGAAGAATGCCTGTATTGTCCCAAAAAAAGCCAACAGTGGAAAGTTTACTCAAGATGTAAGAATGACTGTGTTGTGGTCATGTCATTTGTGGTTTTCATGACTAAAAACCCTTCCCCTGCCATAAACCAAAAGCCCTCCTTCTCTCGAAGGTAGATTTCTGCTCACAAGTGTTTTCCTCACTTTGAAATTAAACTGTTATCTGATTCCTGACTCATTTGCCTTTGACCTGATTTGTTTGTCTCTGGCTACCCACAGGTTAGAAATCAGTCCAGTCCCGAACTACATTTAAAATTCTTTTGTCAGGAGAACTTTAATAACAAAACAAACAAAACAACAACAACAAAAAAAAATCAGACCAAAACAAAAAAACTAGGCAATGGAATAAATGACCTTGTGAAAGCTAGTGAGCTATGTGTTGCAGTGGATAGAATGTGGGGCTTGAAGTCAGGAAAACTTATCTTCCTGAGTTCAAATCTGGCCTCGGTCACTTACCAGCTTTGTTACCCTGACTAGGTCACTTATCTATGTCTATCTCAGTTTCCTATTTGTTAAATGAGCTGGAGAATGAAATAGCAAACCACTCCAGTATCTTTGCCAAGAAAACCCCAAATGGGATCACAAAGAGTTGGACCAATATTCAAAAGTGGAGGAATAAGCCATTAGAGCTTTTGTAGTAGGGTAACATCCTAGACTTGATGTATAAGGTTCCTTTTGACCCTAATTTTGGGTGAGCCTTCCTTGTATTTCTGGGTATCATCACTGACTATATCAAACTGTCAAACTAGCACAAATAGATCTCTGTCACAGAACAATAGACAAAGCCTCTTTATAAATAATCAAAAAGCCATTGGGCATTTGCTAAGGCCTCTACATATCATGACAGACTTACATTAACAGGATTTTACTGAGCCAGTCTCTAACTTGAGAATGACAAAAGAGCCGGCCAGAGACAAAGCATCAAGTGGCCATTTAATTAATTAGTTTCATTACAAGGAACAGATTTGCAAATCAAGAATTCTCCTGATCAGAATTTCACCTTGCTGAAGTGAAGACAGAGATTATATACATAAATCACAAGTGGGAAGAGAGGGGGAAAGTGGGTTACAGTGTTTTCCTATGCTTGAGTAGTTTCCCATGACAAACCCACAAATGGAAGGCAATACAATTCTGGGGTCCCGTAGGGGCAATACCACTCAAGTCCTTGGTGGTCATCATGTGATAGGTCACAGGACCAGAGTTCTATGATGGGAACATGTTCTACAATCTTTGATTCACTTCATTTCAGGTACATAGGCAGGAGGATGCCAGTGATTGTGAGTACTGTCAAAGGTTTCATTTATCATTTCAAGCTGTGTTGTAAGTCTGACTCACAAGAGAGGCAATTCTGAAAAACTTAATCTATTAGTATATTCATTGCACATATCATATTACAAAAATCATAATCCCCTTCACAATTCTGATAGGTAAATAAAATCCTTAGTACATCATTGTTTTGTGTAGAATAGCTTGCACTGTTGAGATGCCAGATTTGGCACTCAGTTTATACATTGGGTATATATTGAGTATACAACAAAGATGATTAAACTGAATTTGTACTTATAACCACACTTCACAAATAAGTATATTTTTCTAAGACCTCTCAAAATTAGAGAATTTAGAGGAAGACTTAGAGAATTTAGAAAATAAACAGGGAGAATCTCACCATTTTTTGACACATGTGGTAGGAGCTACATTTCCCTTATACTAGTAGAGCTAGTTTTTCCTTGAAAGGCAACAAAGCAATCCCCAGGGTTTCAGGGACTTGTGTGGACTAAGGCTCAAGCTTCACCTTGTCTGATGAAGGTTCCTGGCAGCCTCTGGCCTACTCAGACTTCAGAGAGGAAAACCACAGATTCCCCCAAGTTAAGTGCTACAATATCCTTGTTGCATATCCGTTACATTCTATGAATAAGTAAACCTCATTTTGTTGCCTACTTTCAACAAGCCTGAAAAATAGGGTATTGGCCTGAGTCAACCTTCACCTATTAATATAATTTTGTGTTCTTCGCCAAATTTGGGGCAAAATAATGCTACTAGGATGAAAATCTGTCGCTTCTAGCCTACTTTTTGAGCTTTCATATCAAGAAAATATATTATATGAAAAAATCAATCTGTGAAGCCAAACAGTTGATATTTGTTGCTGTTCAATAGTTGCTGTGGGTTTTTTTTTTCAGTAATATCTGACTCTTCATGATCTCATTTGGGGTTTACTGGCAAAGATACTGGAGTGGTTTGCCATTTCCTTCCCAGCTCATTTTACACATGAGGAAACTGGGACAAACAGGGTTAAGTGATTTGCCCAGGGTCACACATCCAGTAACTGTCTGAGGCTAAATTTGAAATCAGGAAGATGAGTCTTCAGGCCCAGCACTCTATCCATTGTACCACCTATCTGCCCCTGTAAAGCCAAATACTTTCGTGAATTAGTTTAAGGATTTGAAATATATCTTTCCATCCACTGGTTAATCATGTGTTAGGAAGACATTGATAAGTTGCAACCCTTGTCTTCCATTAATTTTAAAATACATATTGTTTATTTATTAACTTTTTTATTTTTTAATTTTGAGTTCCAGATTCTCTCCCTCTCTCCTACCCCTCCCCCAACTGCTGAAAAGATAAACAATGTATTGATTATACATGTGAAATCATGCTAAGCATATTTGCATATTAGCCATGTTGCAAAAAAAAAAATGAGAAAAGTATGCTTCGATTTGCACTTTCCCACTAATTTCTCAAAGGAATAACAACATTGAAATTCTTTAAAAAAAAGTCACTTTGTTTCACTGAAAACACATTGCCTTATCCAAAGAAGACTGAAGCATAGTGTTTCAGAAAAAAAAAATGACTTTCAAAATATTTAGTGATGTGTGAACAGTATTTAAATACTTAACTTCCCTTTAAGCTAATGCAGCCCTCTGCTGCATTTTTCATGTGGTGTTCAGTACTGTTTGGTCTCGCCATGGGTTCCTACACTAATCTCCACCTGCCACCCTAACTGTGCCTTCCACCCTCACTGTCTCTGAAACAGAGCCTTACAAGTTACACAAATCTCTGGGCCATCTTTAATCACATGAGGAGGTTACCATAAGTATATTTGCTTTCACTAGCATTGGCTTTGCTAATGACTCACTGTTCTATTATCTATGGCTTTCTGGATCACTTTTTCAGGAGAAGAACCACTTACTTTCATTTCTCAATGGATTTCTTGATCATTTTGCAGTGTAGTGAGAATTTTCTAATTTTTGCTGGGGTGGGTATTTGGGAGTTTGGCACTCTACCTCCCATTTAGGCAGCCACCTTTCCTGGAAGTCCCCTGAGTGTCTTCATCTGTAAAAGGAAAGAGTTGGACTAGAAGGCCATGAAGTTCCCTTCCAACTTTAAATCTGTGATTTAAAATGCTAGATTAAATGTTTTAATATAGTATTGAAAACTTCATCTACATTAACTGGCTATGCAGCAGATTTTCTCTTTAAAAATGATAACTGAGAATATTGTTTTCCTCCTCTAAGACTATGGTATTTCTATTTAAAAATTGTGGATCACTGATTTAATTATTTTGGGTATTCCACAAATAAAGAACTTAATTTCTTCTATGCCTTCAAAACTTGTGCAAGTATTTTCCATGTTTTTTTTCATATATTTACTTAGGGAATCTCCCCAACACTGTAGAAGCTAGCCTCTGGCCAATGAGGACAACAATGCCCTAAAAAGCAAAATTGGCCAAATGGAGAAGGAAGTCCAAAAGATTACTGAAGAAAAGACTTCCTTGCAAATTAGAATGGAGCAATTGGAAGCTAGTGGCTTTATGAGGAATCAAGACACTGTAAAACAAATTCAAAAGAATGAAAAAAATAGAAGAGAATGTGAAATATCTCATTGGAAAAACAACTGACCTGGAAAATAGATCCACGAGAGAAATTTTAAAATTATTGAACCACCTGAAAGCCATGATCAAAAAAGATCCTAGACATCATCCTTCAAGAAATTATCAAGGAAAACTGCCCTGATATTTTAGAACCAGAGGGCAAAATAGAAATTGAAAGAATCCACCAATCACCCCCTGAAAGAAAACCCCAAAGGAAAACTCCTAGGAATATTATAGCCAAATTGCAGAGTTCCCAAGTTAAGGAGAAAATATTGTAAGCAGCCAGAAAGAAACAATTCAAGTATTGTGGAAACACAATCAGGATAACCCAGGATTTAGCAGCTTCTACATTAAGAGATTGGAGGGCTTGGAATATAATATTCCAGAGGTCAAAGGACACACGATTACAATCAAGAATAACCTACCCAGCAAAACTGAGCATAATCCTTCAGGAGAAACAGTGGAAATTCAACGAAATAGAGGACTTTCAAGTATTCTTGATGAAATGATCAGAGGTGAATAGAAAATTTGACTTTCAGATACAAGACTCAAGAGGAACATGAAGAGATAAGCAGGTAAGAGAAATCATAAGAGGCTTATTAAGGCTGAACTGTTATATTCTTCATGGAAAGATGATGTCTCCAACTCACGAGTCCTTTGTCAGTATTAGAGTAGTTGGAGGGAAAAAATTATAGATAGATAGATAGATAGATAGATAGATAGATAGATAGATAGATGGCACAGGGTGAATTGAAGATAAAGAGGTCATATTTGGAGAATAAAATTAATGGGTGAGAGAGGATTATATGGAGGGAAGGAGAAAGGGAGAGGTAGAATGGGGTAAATTATCTCACATGAAACAGACAAGAAAAGGCTTTTACAGTAGAGGGGAAACAGGCTAAGGTGAGAGGGAATGAGTGAATTTTATTATCATAAGATTTGGCTTAAGGAGAGAATAACATACACACTCAATTAGGTATGGAAATCTATCTTATCCTACAGGAAAATAGGGGGGGGAAGGGGACAAGACAGCAGAAGGATGACAGATGGAAGGAAAGATTGGGGGAGGGGGTAATCAGAAGCAAACATTTCTAAGGAGGGACAGGATCAAAAGAGAGAATAGAATAAATGGGAGGTGGGATAGGATTAAAGGAAATATACTTAGTTTTTCACAACATTACTACTATGGAAGTGTTTTGCATAACTACACACGTGTAACCTGTATTGAGTTGCTTGCCTTTTCAATGAGGGTGGGTGGGGAGGGAGGAAGGGAGAGAATTTGGAATCTAAAGTTTTAAAAACAAATGTTAAAAATTGTTTTCACACGTAACTGGGAAATAAGATATACAGAAAATGGGGTATAGAAATTTATTCTGCCCTACAGGAAAATTGAAGGGGAACGGGATAAGATAAAGGGGGAAAGATAGAAGGGAAAGCAGATTAGGGGAAGGGGTATTCCATATGCATGCCATCTTGGTGTGGGAGGAGAGAGGAGATGGGGAAAAAATTGGACCCTAAAATCTTGTAGAAGTGAATGCTGAAAACTATAAATAAGTTAATTTAAAAAAAAAAAAAAGAAAAATATGGGTGACGGTGTAGTGTCCTCTTTTTTCTCTTTTGATTAAATCTGTTTTAGCTTTTATAAAAAGCACAAAAAAAGCAACATTTGTTCCAATAATTTCTAGTGTTTTAATACAAGTAGGTGTTGAAGTTTGTCACAGTTTTTTCTGCATCTAATAAGACAATCATATATGATTTTTGTAGTTTTGGTTATAGAGATGGGCAATTATAGTTACGGTTTTACTAATATTGATTGAGATCTACATTCCAGGTGTAACTTCCGCCTGATCATAGAGTATGATCTTTGTCATTTATTACTATAGTCTCTTCCTACTTTTCTATTAAAAATTTTTTGCATCAATACTCATTAGGGAAATGGGATTATAGTTTTCTTTCTCTGTTTTTACTCTCCCAAGTTTACTTACAAAACCTTATTTATGTCATGGAAGGAATATTCTAGGACTTTTTTAATGGATTTTTTCATAGGTAGTTCATTATTGGAAAGTTCAATTTGTTTTTCCATGATAGGGTTATTTAAATATTCCATTTTTCTGCTGTTAATCTCAACAAATTATTTTTATGTATACGTGCCCATTTCACTTATATTGCCAGTTTTATTAACATATAATTGAGCAAAACAGCTCCTAATAACTGTTTTAATTTTATATTCATTAGTGGAATATTCACTTTTTATTTTTTATACTGGTCATTTGATTTTCTTCTTTTAAAAAAAGCCATTTTTTTTTACCAATAGTTTATCTTTATTTTATTATAAGACTAACTCTTAGTTTTACTTATTAGTTCAATTTTCTTTTACTTTCAATTTTATTAATCTCTCCTTTGTTTTTTAGGATTTCTATTTTTTGTTTAATTGGGAATTTAAATTTTCTCTTTCCATTTTTTTAAGTTACATGTTCAATTCATTTGTCTGCTCCTTCTCTCTTTTATTGATATAAGCAGTCAGAGGTGTAAAATTTTCCCTAACTGCAACTTTGCATTCTACAAATGTTGATATGTTGTCTCATAGTTGACATTATTTTTAATTAAATTATCGAGTATTTCTATGATTGGTTCTTTGACCCATTCATTTTTTAGGATTACATAATTTAGTTTCCAATTAATTTTTAATCTGTGGAACAAAGGCATTTGTTAAATGTAATTTTAATGCCTTTTGGACTAAAAAGGGGGCATTTAATATCCCTGCATTTGTGTGTGAGCTTTTATGCCCTAGTAAATGGGTAGTCTTTGTGAAAGTGCCACATAGTTGAGAAAAGGGTATATTCCTTATTATGCTCATTCAATTTTCTGTAGAAATTTATGATATCTAACTTTTCTAAAATTTTATTCATCTCTTAAACTGCTTTCTTCTTTATTTTAGGGTTAGACATATACAGGTCTCAAAGGGGTAAATTAAGGTTTCCCTTCATTCCTCAGCTAACTTAATGATAAAGTTCTTTTATATTTACATACGTCATCTTCCCATTTGGGAATGTAAACAGTTTATCCTCACTAAGTTCCTCTATTTCTCATTCATGTTTTTCTTTACACATCCCTCTTGAGTTTGTGTTTGAATCTTAAATGTTCCATTCAGCTCTGATCTTTTCATTAGGACTACTTTAAAAATACTTAAATAGAAATACTGTTTCATGAAAAGCTCATTTTCCTCCTCTGTAAGACTATACTGTTTTCCTGAATAGATTTTATCTGGTTTATTTTTAGGTCCTTTGCCTTTCAAAACATCTTATCCCAAGTTCTTCTATCATGGTAGCTGCCAAAACCTGTGTGACCTTGACTGTGGCTCCACAGTATTTGAATTGTTTCTTCCTGGATGCCTGCAGTATATTCTCTTTGACCTGGTAGCTCTGGAATTTGGCTATATATTCCTGGGAAATTTCATCTTAGGATCTACTTCAGGAGCTGATTTGTGGATTCTTTCAATTTCTACTTTGTCCTCTGGTTCTAAGTTTGGAGACTCTAAGAGGCTAGAAAGTTTTTCCTTTAATTTCTTGAAATATGATTTCTGGGTTCTTTTTCTGATAATTACTTTCAGGTAGTCCAACAATTCTTAAATTATCTCTCTTTGATCAATTGATTTTCCTATTAGCTATTTAACATTTTCTGTGTTTTCATTTTTTTTAACTTTATTTTATTGTTTCAATGCCCATGAAGTCATTATTTTCCACTTCACCAATTCTAATTTTTAAGGAATATTTTCTTCAGTAAAGTTTTGTGTCTTTTTTCCATTTAACCACTTCTGATTTTTTAAAAATGTTTTATTATTATTTAAAATAATATTTATTTACATGTAAAAACATTTTTTAACATTCTTTTATTTGTGAGTTCTAAATTCTCTCCATCATTTCCTCCCTCCCTGAGATGGTAAGCAGTCTGTTACAGATTATACACAAGCCTACATGCAAAATATATTTCCATAATTTTTTGTGGAAGAAAAGAAAGAAAGAAAAAGAAAGGAATGATAGGGAGGGAAGGAGGGAGGAAGGAAAGAAGGAAGGAAAGAAGAGGGAGAAAGAAAAATAGTAGTCTTCTTTCTTCATTCAGACTTTATCCATTCTATCTCTGTAAATGGATAGCATTTTTCATTATGAGTCCTTTGGGATTGTGTCAGATTTTTGATTCTATTGACACTCAGCTATTGCTGAGAATAGCTAAGTCATTCACAGTTTTCCATCATACAATATTGCTGTTATTGTGTAATAGTGATCTCTTAGTTCTGCTTACTTCCCTCTGTAGCAGTTCATGTAAATCTTTCCAACTTTTTCTGAAATCATCCTGCTCATCATTTCTTAATAGTACAAGAGTATTCCATTACATTATACATCACAACCTGTTCAGCCATTCCCCAAATGATGAGTATCACCTCAATTTACAGTTCTTTGCAAACACAAAAAGAGCTGCTGTAAATATTTTTGTACAAATTTGTGTTCCCTTTGGACTCTGGGAAGATGGCAGAATAAGGCAGAAAATTACCTGGCTCTCCCAAATTGCTCCACAAATATTTTTTTTCAAGTCTGCCTCAAAGTGCACCTTGCAAAGCAGAAATAATTAAAAGTTAGGATAAAACTGTTGTCTGCCTAAGACAACTTCCAAGGATATTTGGAGAGACCTCACCTCCCTGGGTGGTATTCTGGCCTGGCTGCAGTGTACATACCTTCCCAGCAGATACTGCTAAGTCAACAAACAATAAGCTCTGAGGGAAGAGATGTCAGCCTTATTTTAGGAACTTTCATCCCATGGATAGTGTGGGGGAAAGGAGAGACTGCTAAAGAGAGGAAGACTGCAGTGCCCTTGACTCAAAACAAGTGAGGCCCAGGTGCATTGACCACATTCAGTCCCAGGCTATGGCTATGGCTGTGGCTGCGGCTGTGGCTGTGAGGATGAACAAACATAAACTAGTGAGTGCATCACAGAGCGGAAGCAGCAACTCTGCTGACTGTGGGCACTTGCAGAAGAGCAGAGTCCCTGGTTTTGGATCCAGGGCAGGGGTTGCAGATCTGGGAAGAGACTACAAGGAATAAGAGTGTCTGTGGTGACAGTGCTGCTGAGGGCCCTGGTTGTAGCTCAGCAATGAAGAGGACTACCTGAAATCAAGCACCCAGAGAGAGCTTAAAAAACATCAGCATGAAAAACCTGAGGCCTGAAACAAGATTCTCAACACCTAAGGACTGCAGCCCAACTCTAACACAAGAAAGAACATACATAAATAGAAGGCCTGGGGCTGAAAAAAAAAACGGGTAGGAAGAGGGAAATGGAGCAATTATCCCATACAAATGGAAGAACTATTATTATCGGAGACAGGAGGGGGTGGAAGGCTGGTGGTGCTAGAACCATATTCTCATCAGTACCGAGTTGAAGAGGGAATAACCTACACATCTAGAAGGGTATAAAGGTCTTCTTATATAACAAAGAAATACGGGAGTGAGGGGAAAGAATAAGGGAGGGATTTTTAAAAGAGTGTGCAGATCAATAAATAGAAGAGTAAGGAAAGAGGATATGGGAGGGATTCTTAGAAAGGCTGAGGATTAGGACAGCAGCAGTTAAAAGTAAATTAGATGTCTGAGGAGGGATAGGGTAAAAAAAGAGAGAGAGAAGGATAAACAGTGACAAAAATGGGATGGAGGCAAACACACAACCAGTAGTTATAATTAGGAATGTGAATGGGATGAACTCACCCATAAAACAGAAACAGATAGATTAAAAACTAGAATCAGGAAATGTATTATTTACAAGAAATATATTTCAAAATGAGAGATATATATAAAGTAAAAATAAAGGACTGGAGCAGAATTAGTTATACTTCAACTGATACATAAAAAGCAGGGTTAAAAATTATGATGTCAAAGTCAAACCTAAAATAGATTTAATTAAAAGAGATAAATAGAAAAGTAGCATTATGATAAAAAGGTACCATAAGTAATTAAGTAATATCAATACTAAATCTATATGCACCAAATGTAATAGCATCCAAATTTTTAAAGGAAAAGCTAAATGAATTACAGGGGGAAATATGTAATAAAACTATAATACTGTGGGAGTTCAATCTTCCCCTTTCAGAACTAGATCATTGCAATCAAAAGAAAGAAAAAAATAAGAAGTCAAGGAGATGAACAGAATCTTAGGTAAGCTAGATATGATAGATATCTGGAGTGCATTGAATGGGAATAGAAAGGAATACCTTTTTCTTAGTGGTATATGGTACTTTTGCAAAAACTGATCATATTAAGACATCAAAACTTTATGGATAAATGCCAAAAAAAAGATTAAATGCAACTATTTTGGATCGTAATGCAACAAAAATTATATTTAATAATGGACCTTAGAAACAGATTAAAAGTTCATTGCAAACTAAATAGCCTAATCCTAAAGAATGAACAGCTTAAAGAAAAAGTCATAGAAATAATAAATAATTTTATTAAAGAGAATGGTAAGAAGGAGACAACATATTAAAACCTATGGAATATAGCAAAAGCAGTAATCAGAGAAAAAAATATATCTCTAAATGCTAAGATCAAAAAAATAGAGAAAGAGAAGACCAATGAATTGGATGTGCAATTAAAAAAAACTAGAAAAAGAACAAATTTAAAATCCCCCAATAAGCACCAAATTGAACATCCTAAAAATTAAAGATGAAATTAGTAAAATTGAATACAAGAAAATTAATAAACAAAATCAGAAGTTGGTTTTATGAAAAAACCAATAAAACAAAAAAATCATCAGCTAATATAATGAAGAAAAGAAAAGAAAACCAAATTACTAGTACCAACAAATGAAAAAGGTGAATATATCGTTCATGAAGATGAAATTAAAGAAATTATTTGGAGTTATTTTGCCCAACTATAAGCTAATAAATTTAACAATATAAGTGAAATGGAAGAATGTTTTTTTCATATAAATTTATTTATTTTTAGTTTTCAACATTCACTTCCACAAGATTTTGCATTCCAAATTTTCACCCCATCTCACCCCTTCCTGCATCCCAAGATGGCATGCATTTTGAATTTCCCTTCCCCTAGTCTTCCCTCTTTTCTATCTCCCCTTCTGTCATCCCCCTCCCCTTCTATTTTCCTGTAGGGCAGGATAGACTTCTGTACCCCATTTCCTGTATTTCTTATTTCCCAGTTGCATGTGAAAACATTTTTTTTAGACATATGTTTTTAAAACTTTGGGTTCCAAATTTTCTCCTTTCCTCCCTCCCCACCTACCCACATTGAAAAGGCAAGCAGCTCAATATGGTTATATATGTGCAGTTATGCAAAACACTTCCATAGTAGACATGTTGTGAAAAACTAACTCTATTTCCTTTAATCCTATCCTGCCCTCCCATTTATTCTATTCTTTCTTTTCATCCTGTCCCTCCTCAGAAGTATTTGCTTCTGATTACCCTCTTTCCCAATCTGCCCTCCTCTCTATCATCCCCCCTGCTCTCTTGTCCCCTTCTCCCCCTATTTTCCTGTAGGGTAAGACAGATTTCCATACCCAATTGAGTGTGTATGTTATTCTCTCCTTAAGTCAAATCCTATGAGAATAAGATTCACTCATTCCCTCTCACCTTCCCCCATTTCCCCTCCAGTGCGAGAGCCTTTACTTTTCTGGTTTGTTTGGGTTTTTTTGGTGAGATAATTTACCCCATTCTACCTCTCCCTTTCTTCTCTCCTAATATAATTCTCTCTCATCCCTTAATTTTATTCTCCAGATAAGACCCCTTAATCTTCAACTCACCCTGTGCCCTCTATCTATCTATCTATCTATCTATCTATCTATCTATCTATCTATCTATGCATACATATAATTTATTCCCTCCAAGTATCCTAATACTGACAAAGGTCTCATGAATTACAAATATCATCTTTCAATGCAGGAATGTAAACAGTTCAACCTTAATAAGTCTCTTATGATTTCTGTTTCCTGTTTACCTCTTCATGTTCCACTTGAATCTTGTATTTGAAAGTCAAATTTTCTATTCAGCTCCAGTCTTTTCATCAAGAATGCTTGAAAGTCCTCTATTTCACTGAATAACCATTTTTTCCCCTGAGGGATTATACTCAGTTTTGCTGGGTAGGTTATTCTTGATTGTAATCATGTGTCCTTTGACCTCTGGAATATTATATTCCATGCCCTGCATTCTTTAATGTAGAAGCTGCTAAATCCTGTGTTATCCTGATAGTGTTTCCACAGTACTTGAATTGTTTCTTTCTGGGGGAGCTTGCAATATTTTCTCCTTGACCTGGGAACTCTGGAATTTGGGTATAATATTCCTAGGAGTTTTCCTTTGGGGATCTCTTTCAGGAGGAGATCAATGGATTCTTTCAATTTCTATTATGCCCTCTGGTTCTAAAATATCAGGGCAGTTTTCCTTGATAATTTCTTTAAAGACGATGTCTAGGCTCTTTTTTTGATCGTGGCTTTCAGATAGTCTAATAATTTTTAAATTTCTCTCCTGGATCTATTTTCCAGGTCAGTTGTTTTTCCAATGAAATATTTCACATTCTCTTCTATTTTTTCATTCTTTTGGATTTGTTTTACAGTGTCTTGATTTCTCATAAAGTCACTAGCTTCCAATTGCTCTATTCTAATTTTTAAGGAAGTATTTCCTTCAGTAATCTTTTGGACTTCCTTTTCCATTTGGCCAATTTTTTCTTTTTAGGGCATTCTTCTCCTCATTGGCTTTTTGGACTTCTTTTGCCATTTTGGTTAGACTATTTTTTAAGGTGTTATTTTCTTCAGCATTTTTTGAGTCTCCTTTAGCAAGCTGTTCACTTCCTTTTCATGATTTTCTTGCATCACTCTCATTTCTCTTCCCAGTTTTTCCTCTACTTCTCTTACTTGCTTCTCAAAATCCCTTTTGAGCTCTTCCAAGGCCTGGAACTGATTCATATTTTTCTTGGAGGCTTTGGACGTAGGAGCTTTTACTTTGTTGTCTTCTTCTGTTTGTATATTTTAATCTTCTTTGTCACCAAAGTAAGATAATATAGTCTGACTCTTTTTGTGCTGCTTGCTCATGATCCCGGCCAATTACTTGAGTTTTAAACTCTTTGTTAAGTTAAGAGTCTGCTTCCAACATGGAGAATGTACTGTCCCAAGGTTTGGGGTCTGCACAGCTGTTTTCAGAGATACCTGTAGGGATCTGTAAATTTTTAGTTCTTCCAAAGTGGTATGATATGGGGTGAGGTGTTTACTCCTTCCTTATCCTGTGCTCTGACCACAAGCACTCCTTTCTGTCCTGGAACTGTGAGGAGGGCTTTCTCTTCATAGCCACTACAAGCTCCACCACACCAGCATTCCTCCTCACCCCAAGACCACCGCCCAGAATTGTGACCCAGATCCAAGCACGGGCAAAATAAGAGATTCCTGCCTCAGCATTGGTAAAGAGATCCCTGCAATCCCTCTCTGATCAGCCACTGAGTTCCCCCTAAGTCTGTGGGCTAGAAGCTCAGGAGGCAGCTACGCCCCCCAAAGGCTGAGCTCTCAGGGAACTAGAACTGAGACCCCACTCTCAGCACCACAGAAACAGATTTTTCCCACTGACCTTCTAAGTTGTCTTTGGAGTTTCTGGGTTGAAAAGTCTGGAAGCCGCCACAGCTGCCCGTGATTCAGTCCTCTGAGGCCTGCTACAGGTTCTTGGCCTGAGTGCCCATGCTGCACTGTGCTCCTCTACCAGATTGGCACGGTAAACCTTTCTGATCAATCATCCAGGTTGTCTTGGGCTGGAAATTTGTTTTACTCTGTCTTTTTGTGGGTTCTGCTGCTTTAGAATTTGTTTAGAGCCATTTTTATAGATATTTGGAGGGGTTTGGGGGACAGCTCAAGCAAGTCACTGCTTTCACTCTGCCATCTTGGCTCCACCACTCGGAAGAATATTTTTTTAAAAATACATAAATGACTCTAGCCTCAGACACTTGACACTTATTAGCTATGTGACCCTGGGCAAATCACTTTACCCATCGCCTCACACAAAAAAAATATACATCTTATTTATATGTGTGTGTGTATATATATATATATATATACACATATATATATATATATATACACATATACATATATATATGCACACACACACACACACACACATGTGTATATAGATATATGTGTATATATATAAATATATATATATATCTCTGCATCTACAGATTATATATATATACATATTATATATATACATATATATATATATATATATATATATATATATACTGCCTACCTTAACAAAAAAGGAAATAGAATATCTAAATAAACTTATTTTAGAAAAAGAAATTGAACAAGCCACAAATGAGCTTCCTCAGAAAAAAAGCATCAGGCTCATCTTCTCTTGGCTGTCTTCCTCACAGGACCACCTCCTTCTCCAATGCACCAGGGAATCTTGAGCCTGGGACTGTATTGTCTCTCAAACCAACTCAGGAAAGGCCTTCTCCCGATGTCCCCATAGAGGACCCCACCCATTCTGGAAGGGCATGGTCCTGGCCAGTGCCCAGACAGCCTCATTCTGGAGAGTAATCATGAAACAACCAAGGAAATACAAATAGAGGCATTTCTGTGGAAGAATCATCCAAGGAAAGGCTCAAGGAGGATGGTCCCTGGGATTCCAAGTTGAAAAAATCTGGGAATCTGATGTTAGGTTACAGCAACAGAAAAGCAACTACAAAAGCCTTTCAAAGGAGATAACAGTCATCGACAGAAAAACTATATTTAATACAAATGAATGTGATATATTTAGAAAAGCCTTCAATGAAGAAATACTTACAATTTAAAAAATGAGAGATCATATGGAAAAAAAGTCTAAGTAAATGTGATACACACAAAACAACTTTTAATCAGTGCTCAAATGATAGGAAAATTAATGGAATCTTTTCTGAGATGAAGCTTTGTAGAGATAACTGTGGGAAGACACTTAAGTTACCATCCAGAATGCGTTGAACTTCACAGGGAATGTACTGAAGGAAAAACTTACGAATACAGAAAAGTCATCAGTTACAGCTCATCCTTTACAAATCATCAGGTACTTCATGTTACAGAGAAGACATTTGAATGTAATGAATGTGGGAAATTATTTAGCTGGAGTGGACAGCTTATTAAACATAAGAGAATTCATACTGGAGAAAAATCCTTTAAATATAATGAATGTGGAAAGTCCTTTAATCAGCATGGACACCTAACCACACATAAGAGAATTCATACTGTAGAGAAACCTTTTGAATGTAAAAAATGTGGAAAATACTTCAACTGACGTCGACATCTTACTCAACATAAGAGAGTTAATACTGGAGGGAAACTTTTTAAATGTAGTGAATGTGGGAAATCCTTTAGCCAAAGCAGATAGCTTTCTACACATAAGATGGTTCATATTGGGGCAAATATCTTTTCAATGTAATGAATGTAGGAAATCCTTTAGGTAGCAACCAGATTTTTTTAAACATAAGATAATTCATACTAGAGAGAAGTCCTTTAATTGTACCGAATATGGTAAATCCTTTAGGTGGAATGGGCAGCTTACTGCATATAAGTGTATTCATACTGGAGAGAAACTCTTTGAATGTAGTGAATGTGGGAAAACCTTAGCTGTAGTGGTCATCTTACTGAACATAAGAGAATCCATACTGTAGAGGAACCACCTTAAATTCAGTGAAAGTGGGAAAGTATTTGACATAAAGTTCTACTAAACATAAAAGAATTCCTATCACAGGAAAATCTTTGAATGTGTTCAGTATAGGAAATCACTTAGCTGCAATGGACACCCTTTGTAAGTTATAGGAAATCTTTTTAGACAGACTGGAGAGAAATTACTTTTAGTGTTGTGAGTTTAGGCAGTCTTTTAGTTGAACATAAGTGAATCAACATGAGGGCCAAAGATTTTTGTAGAAGTCCGCAGTTTTACTGACTTTGAATTTCCTTGAAATGAACAACATCCTATGTTGTTTGGGTGGTAATAATTATTTTACAGTGGTTTATCAAGTACCATGATTTTAATTTGTATAGAAAACCTCTCTACCAATGCAACCCAGTACAGATTCTTCAACTTAGAGGCAAAGAAGGTGTCCAAGGTAGTGAGAGGCTCTGACTTGCCCTGGATCACATAGCCAGTATGTTAGGATATTTCTTGTACATGGATTTCCTTCACTCTGTAGCCAGCTCTCCATTCACTAAGCAAGGTTACCACTCAAAATTTCAATGTTTTAGTAAGATGGTGTGGTACATCTCTAATAAATCAAAATAATGTCTCTACACCTCCATTTTCCCCTCCTTACAACAAATATTTTAAAACTCTGATTTTAAGTAATCTGGTTCACTAATCAATTCAGATTCTTTACCCAGATGTATTTGCTCTTTACATCAAAGCTAATAAGTTAGAGGAATAAGTGTGAAGGATTCTGATATTTGGAGAGTAATGAATCATGTTCCATTTCAGGAAGTGAAAAACAGTGAGGTTTGATATATGATCTCTTCCAAAATGTTCAGTTTTATTTGGTCTCAAATAACAGGATGGATAGTAAGAGATAAAATCCAAAGTTGCTTCTTTCGCATTTCTTTTTTTTTATTTCATTACATTTTGTTTTTATATCACCTTCATTTCTTAATCTAACCCTCCCCAAATTTCTTTCAGAGAACCATTCCTTAAAATAAAAATAAAAGTTCAGAAACTCTCCCCCCCAAAAAAGCATCAAGACCAGATGGATTTACAAGTGAATTCTGTCAAACATTTAAAGATAAACTAATTCTAAGATTAAATAAATTATTCGGAATATTAGGCAAAGGAGTCCTACCAAACTCCTTTTATGAAACAAATATTGTTCTGGTACCTAAACCAGGAAGAACAAAAACAGAGAAAGAAAATTATAGACTAATTTCTTTAATGACTCTAGATGAAAAAAAAAACACTAACCCTTAGTCTACAATAATATATCACAAAGATTATACATAGCGACCAAGATGGACTTATACCAGGAATGCAGAGATGACTTAACATGAGGAAAACCTAATTGATTATAACAACAACAAATGTAACAAAAATCATAAAATAATATGAATAGATGCAGAAAAAACTTTTGACAAAATGCAGCACTCATTCCTGTTGAAAACACTCAAAAGCATAGGTACAAATGGATTTTTCCTTAAATTTATAAGAAGCATTTGCCTAAAACCATCAGGAAGCATTATTTTTATTGTGGATAAGCTAGAAGCCTTCCCCACAAGATCAGAAGTGAAAAAAGGATGCTCATTATCACTGATATTATTCAATATTGTATTAGAAATGCTAGCAGTTAGAGTTGCTTTACTTTTCTCTGCTACCCACATTTGATTGGTATGGCACTGAATAAGCACATTAATTTAGGTAGAATCATCATTTTTATTTATTTGGCCTACTCATGAACAATTAATATTTCTCCAGTTGTTTAGATTTGGCTTTATTTGTGTGAAAAGTGTTTCATAATTGTGTTCATATAGTCCCTGGGTTTGTCTAGGCAGGTACACTCCCAAGTATTTTTTATTGTTTCTGGTTATTTTCAGTGGAATTTCTATCTCTTCCTGATGAATTTACATATACATATGTATATGTGTGTATACACACATACACACACACACACACACACATATATACACATACATATAATATGTGCCTAAGACTTTCACAGTTGGTTATATCTAAAACAGCACTTCTTAAAATGTGGGTCATGACCTCATGTGGGGTCATGAAAAATTTAGCAAAAGTAAAAGGTTTCTGAACACACAATGACCAAAAATTAATTATAAAGCAAATGCATGATGAATCCTAGCTGTTTTTGGCAGCATTTGCCCATGTTGCATCACACAATTTTACTGCAGCCTTGGTTCTGAACACAAAGTATGTGCACTTTGCACTGCACATGCCCTCAGGCCATGAAACACCAACAAATGTTGTTCAAATGGGAAAAATGGTGGCAAGTGGAAAAAAATTTGAGAAGCCCTGCTCTAAAATATTGTTATTAATTACTGTGTAATTTTTTTTGGTTCTGCTCACTTCACTTTGCATCAGTTCATATAAGTCTTCCTCAGTTTTTCTAGAACCATCCTCTTTATTATTTCTTATAGAACAATAATGTTTCAGTAAATTCATATATCATAACTGGTTCAGTCATTTACAAATGATGAGCATCCCTTCAGTTTACAATTTTTTGCTACCACAAAAAGAATTGCTCTACATATTTTTGTAGATATGTACTATTTTTCTACTTTCTTTGATCTTTTTGGAGTACAGACCTGGTACCAGTATTACTGGGTCAAAAAGTAAGCACAGTTTAATAGTTTTTTGAGCATAGTTTTAAATTGTTTTCAGAATGATTCATTCACAACTCCACCAATTGTGCATTAAAATACTTGCTTTCCTACATCCCCTCCAGCATTTGTCACTTTCTTATTTTATCACCTTTGCCAATCTGATGGGTGTGAGATGGTACTTCTGAAATTTTTTAATTTGCATTTCTCTAATTATTAGTGATTTAGAGCATTTTTCACATGTCTATTGATACCTTTTATTTCTTCCTCAGAAAACCATATTGAAAATCATATTATCTGAATATAAATTGGAGAATGGCTTATTCTTATGAATTTAACTCAGTTGCATGTATATTTGACAAATTAGACCTTTATCAGAGAAACTTGCTGCAAAGATTTTCCCTCGTTCTCTACTTTTCTTTTAATTTTAGCTTCATTGGTATTATTTGTGCAAATCTTTTACATTTTATTACATTTTATCTCCTATTAATCTGTAACTCTCTAGCTTGGTTATGAACTCTTCCCCTATCCACAGATCTGATGGGTAATTTTTTCCAGGCCATCATACAAATATGTCAGTCATGTGTTTATATAATTTATATAAAATATTCAACACTGTTATGACTGAAAGTATATGAACTCTAGCCAAAAAAAACCTATTGACTAAGGAGCAAAATGGATGTGCCAAAAAAGCAACAGTAATATAAAGTACAATTCATTAATTCAATGAAAGCACTGAAACATTTATGCTGCTTTTATTGATTAACTCAAAGCCTTTGACTGAGTTTAATAGTCATGGCCTAATCATGTATTTTAAACTTATATAATAGATAAAATAGATCCAATAATAATTGGGACACTAGAATATTTGATGATCATGGAAAACTTTTATTTAAAACATGTCACTAGAAAAAATGTTTAGGACAATTCTTATAAAGTATGGCATCTTCCTTCAAGACATTTTAAGCCTACGATGGTTCTGCCTAGTACTGAAACAATTATTATCACTTCTGAATAGAGTTCATTCACAAAAGGAGAGGCATCACACTTATCACATGATCGACATGGTTATGGTCAAGTTATATGGCTTCATTGAAAAGTTCATTTAACAATCTATTTGGAATATATAAATATTTCAGGTAGTAGTGTGTTAATATGATGCTATACTGGTGAGCAAGGCTATCAATCACTCTTAATACACACACACGCACACACACACACACACACACACACACACACACACACACACACACACATCCCTTTCTGTGAGCTAGTCCACTCAGCCCCAGCCAGTCCTCTGACAGGGACTTTTCTCTCTGAAAAAGCCCAGGAAAAAAAATTGCCGAAGTTCTGTCTCAGATCTATCATAGCTATCCCCAGAACCCCTGTTCCAACATCAAGCTACTGATATTTAATTGCCTGAAGTAATTTTGGCATAAGTATTCTTTTTCTGCTCATGGAAGTTATAAAAATGGTTTATTAATAATTTTGTTAATAAAATGCCTTTTTAAAGTCTAAGTCCCTAACTAGCAGATTTTTTAGCAAAAATACCTCAATTTCAAAATCTTTGTCTCTTTCTCTCTCTCCTCAGTTGCCTCGTCCCAAATTCATTCAGATTAACAATTTCCATGTTAACATTTTATCATAATTACTGGCTTGATACAAAGTAAATGTATAAAAAAAAACGGTAACTACATCTCTAGGAAACAGACTTTTCCTACATCCAGGGAAAAGACATCAGTTCTAGACCTCTTGGGAAAAAAAAAAAGTAAGAAAGTTAAATGGGGAGAAGAGAAATGAAGACTCACCCTTTAGCTTCTACACTCCAAAAAAGTTTCAACACAGTCCCAGACCAAGAGTCCAGTGATGATGATTTATTGGTGCCACATCCCTCCAATAGCTTCTACTCTCTTGGTGTTATATGATATCCATCTTCCACTCCCATGGGGTTTTTTTTTTTTACTTCTACTTCAACTCCATGCACTCTCATAGAGTTTTTCAGTCAGGCTGGCCAAGGATCTAAGACATCTTCAAAAGCCTCATGACAGAAAATGCTATCCACATCCAAAGAAAGAACTACAGAGTTTGAATGCAGGTCGAAGCATACTATTTTCTATGTTTTTTCTTCTGTTTTGTTTCCTCTTTCTTGTGGTTCCTTCTTGTGGTTCTAATTCTTCCTTACAATATGACTAATGAGAAAATATGTTTAATAGGAATATGTATGTATAGCCTATATCAGATTATGTGCTGTCTTGGGGAGGGAGGTGTTAAGGGAAGGGGAGAAAAACTTAAAACTCAAAAGCTTATGGAAGTGATTGTTGATAAATCAAAATAAATTAGTAAAAAGAAAAAGAAAAAAGTCAAGCTGGCCAATCCGGGGGTCAAGATAAAATTTCCAAAGAGCTGAGAAGGGGAATTCTGGAGTTTGAAGGGAGTGAGGGAAAGGGTCCAATTAGCCAGTGAGTATTTATATCCAGAGCTCTGATCTAATTAAACTGAATCCTGAAATTGAAGCTAAATGGAAAAAACACATTTTAAGCAATAATCTCCTCAGAAATACCATATTTTATATGTATATTATATATCATGTAACATATACTATATATATATATATATAATTATATCATATATAATCACCATACTGGCAAAATTACTCTCTCTCTCTCTCTCTCTCTCGCACACACACACACACACACACACACACACACACACACACACACACACACAAACCCACAGTTCCTCAAACTGAGAAGGTGACCAAATAGAAACCCATGCAATGATAATGAGACCCATAACTCGTAAGGTCACTACAGAAAAAACACTTTTTCTCTAAAAAGGGAGAAAAAGAATAGCTAGAGGTTCTCAGATCACATGATAAACAAATCAAACATTTGCAGAAATATATTTGGAACAAACAGACTTCAAGTAAGACCTATGTCTTACTTGGTTTATACCATGGGCTTATGCAATTGCATTTCCCATATATAACTATTTTTTCCTCTGCACAGGAACCCATGAAATAGTTAAGATACAAAGGTGGAGTCAAAGATTCCCCATGGGCAAAAGCCAAATAAATCAACCAGTTATAAGGAAGTTATAAGGAAGTGTTAAATAACTAGGTAATATAATTTTTTTAACAAAAATGATACTTATGACATCAATTAAGGATTACATAATTGCCACCAGATATTACACAGAAAAGTTTCCTTAAAGAGCTCAGAGTTAGTTATTGATACAGATTATGCTATGAAATGGTGGAAATTCCACAATATATCACTGTAGGCTACAAAAATTTTATTATCCATGAGATATCTAGAAAGAATAATAATTTCAATTTCATAAACTAGCAGATGACAAATCAACACACTACAAATGTAAACACAAAAATATCTTTGACAATCACAAATAAGCTATGGGAGCAAGAACAGCATTACTCTTAGAACTGATAACCCACAATCACTTGACCATAAAGTTAATCCACAGAAATTAAAGAAGAGTGTCTTTAATAAGTATCATCATGACAAATACACACAATCTTCAAGTTTCATTGGATGAAAAGCTTTCTAAATATAGAGATCTTATAGAAGAAATCAAAACCATGAAGGAAATGGATAGGATATATATCATCACCACTGTCTTATCCCCTAGTAGAATTTTCTTGAAGATGTTTTCAGTGAGCCTAACAAAAAAAATGAGCCTGATAGTCTAATACTTGCTATATAATGACCAAAAAATGCAGCTAGTTTATTCAACTGATTAAAAATCTGCAGAATATTAAATATGAAAGAATAGTAGGGCAGTGTCTTGTCTTGTGACTATTCTATCTAAACTCCACAGAGTAAGATGAGAAGAATGAGATAATATTACTGCTGCCACTACTAGTAAAGAAATACCAATTTATCACTGTAGGTTAGATTTAGTATTTCACTACTTGCTGAAAAAAACTCTTATTGAATACATAAAAATAAATGATCAAGTGTCAGGGATAATATGTCAGAAATTCCCTATATTTCAAAAACTAGGGAGAGAATTTTGTGATTTTATTTGTTCCAGAAACTCCCAGGTGATGAAATGCCTTTGCTCAGATAGCATGTGTCAGAGGCAACACCTGAACACAAACTTTAAGGCATCATATTATACTTTAACAGAATCTATAAATATTCGAGAGGATTTAGAATAACCATGCTTTTGTAAGAGTAAGTTGTTAATAAGTGTTTCTTTTCTATATTAGTATGGTGGTGAGTCAGGAATATGTTCTCAGTAGCTGTAAACCAAATATAATATTAAATGAATAATTCTGTGCTAAGCTTTAATCATTTAATAAGCATTTGTTATGCTTTTGATATATCCCAAGCACTGTGCTAAGCACTGGGATAAAAAGAAATGCAAAAAAACATGGTCTCCTGTCCTCAAGGAGCTCACATTCTAATGGAGAAACAACATGAAAACAACTATGTATAAACAAGATATATATAGTGTAAATGGGAGATAATTTCAAAGGGTTGACACTAACAGAGGTAAGAAGCAGGCAAGCCTTGCTTTACATGATAAGATTTGAGCTGAGTCTTGAAGAAGCCAGGGAATTCAAAAGGCAGAGAGCACTCCAGCTATGTAAAACAACCAGTGAAAAGGCACAAAGTTAGGAGATGGAATGTCACATTCAAAGAGCAGAAAGGGAATTTATGTATGCTTTCACTGTGTGTATGTGTGTGTGTGTGTGTGTGTGTGTGTCTGTCTGTCTGTAATGGAGGGAGGGAATAAGGGGGAAAGGAAAAGGATAGAGAGTGGGTATCATTTCCTTGTCATCCCCAATTGATATGGCCCTGGGATACAGTTCCAGATGATGAAGGGTTGGCATGGTAACAAAATGTTAACAGCAAGTGATTCTTTTATAAAGCATAAATTTCATACTGCTCTCTGATTCTCGAAAGGAGGAATCAGCTCATTAGCTTGGATGAAAAATGACCATCCCTCTTATAGCTTAAAATAGAGAGAGAAGGCCAGGACTTGAAAAGTTGAAAACAGTCAAAAAGAGAGTCAGCAGTCAAGGAAGAACCCATATCTTTACTTCTCTGGGGAGGGGAGACGCAGGAGAATGTTTTCTCCCTCCTCCACCATATGCCATATAATGTGGCAACAGAGCTACTTGCTCAGGGGAAGTTATTTCATTCAATAGTTGGAGAGTTCAAGAGATCCTAAGGCACAGTTGAGAAATTAGATTCCAGATAGACACATACAGGGAGGGAGTCACTCAAGGTTAAAAGATGCTTCCTAGAATGGGACCTCTGGAAGCAAAGAGAGCTGGTTATGAATTCAAAAAACAATCCAGCTGTAGCAGTTGAGAGTTAGGCTATGTAGAATAATTATTTCTGGGAGTCCATCTAAGCTACCACCCCCCCAACAGAAAAGCTATACCCAAAGATTGGGCTTCCTTAGGAATCTACAGGACAGAAAGAAATTTTAGTCGAAGAGTGAGTAGTTTTGGCCACATATGTACCCTATCCTGTTTGTGCTCTAGGCTTGTGCCACCTCTTCCAATGAACATTTTGTGAACTTATGTGAGACTAACCCAAGTTTAAGCTTACAAACTACAGTAAGAGATCTGACCACAGACTCTTTAAAACATTGGAGTAATAGTCACTCTATGGCATATAACCCACAAGTGCAAATGCAAGTTGGAGAAGTATCTCATAGGGGCTACTACATCAGCAAAAGAATATAGCAGAACACTAAAATCTTGGAAAAGATAAGTAGCCATAAAAACATATACTAGAAATAAATAGGCCACACATTTTACTAAAGATAATTTGAGTCTGAGGTGATATAAAAAGCATCAAGGACCTGAATGACCAGAAAAATAGTGAGGCCTTAAGAAGAATGAAAAAGAACAGAGAGGTTAAGTCCTAGTGATCATTGTGATTTTTGAAATACATTAGTTGTTGTTATAGTTATAATGACAAGCCTCCAATAAGGAGTCACTTAAGCTAAGTGATCCTAATGCCATAAAATATAGACATTGTAGATAGCTTGTACTTTTCTACTTTTTCCTACTGTCTCATTCCGACCCTATGTCAAGCAGTAATGATCACAGCTGAATGGGACAACTGGCCAACTGTGAGCTGTGAGCTACGCCTATCCCTAGGATCTCTGATTACCAACTCAAAAAGCTTCTGGTCCCCACAAGGAAGTTCACTCCACTTGAGCCTTGTATCAGATAAGTAACAGAGAATTTCCCCACCAAATCTGGGTCTGACTAGGAATGGCCTCTCTCTCACACATCTCGCTTTGATTAATAGTCCTCAACCAAGCCCATTTTTAAGCTATACAATATCCCTGTTTGGACCTCTTTTCTGAGCCTGTACTACCACTGAGATCTTGGACCCTGTACATGCCTCACTCTCCCTCAAGGTGCATGAGTTTCTTTGCATCTGTGTGGCCAAAACCCCATCTGTATTGCATGTGTAGGGGTTTTTGTTTGTTCGCTGTGCTGTATGATAATAAAATTCATGTTTGCAGTAGTTTCTGAATACTAGTTTCCTGTGAATCTTCTAACCCAAGCTGTGAGGTCAAATACAGCAGCTCTATATCCCAGATACATAAAAGGAATTGGGATAAAGATTCCAGGATGTTGGATGGATTTTTAATTTAAGCTACTATGGATAAGAAAGCGAAAGGAGTAACTACATCAATAAAGCCATGGATCCAGCAGTGTACTGGGAAATATTTCGAGCTGGTAAACTACCTCAATAAAAAGGACACATGACACACTTTTAAGGTTAATCTGAATTATTAACATTTTCTCCATCACTTTGGTAAGCCTAAACAATCAGCAAAACAATAAATTAAGAAATGGTTGTAATGACTGTCAAATTCCAACATTCACACTGAAAATCTAACAGTTGAGCTCGCTTGTATGTATAGCTAGGAGCAAAATCCAGTAATCTCTACATGAACCCATCTCACCCTCCAAAAATAATTAAAAAAAAGAATAAGTATGATGTGCTAAAGTATCCTTCAAGGAATATAAAAATATAAGACATAGAACTGCCCTTAAAGCACCATCCAGAAGATGAGGTAAAACTAACATACCTTTGGCAAAGATAGATCTCGTTGCTTATGTTAACATCTTTGCAGCCAACAATAACTTTTAAATAACACCTAACAAGAAAAATTTTATGGATAACGACAAAAGGATTATAGATTTAGAGAAAGAAAAGATATCATTTAAAGGTCATCTAGTCCGACTCCCTCATTGTTCAGATGAGGAAACTGAGGCTCAAAAACATTAAGTGACTTGCCCACAGTCACACACTTAGTAAACAAATGTTTGAACCTAGGTCTTCCTGACCACAAGGCTAGCACACTATCCACTAATACCACATGTTTGATTAGAAATCTTCAAAGCTGTATTTATCATCAAGTCAAATAATAAATCAAATAATAAATATGACATAGTTTTATACCTCTCAATCAACTGTATGAATATAAAGATTGCTCTAGTACAGAAAATAGCTTAGAAAATCCTTTTTCATTTCTTTCTTATATTTTCACTAAAGATAATTACCAATGTATGTGTAAGTGATTCACATAAAGACAATAGCCAGATGAAGGGGCAATTGATATTTGCTTATTTTTTCCTTAAAAAAAAAAAACACCTTCTGTGAACTTGTCACCTCTTTTAAAAATTTTCACTCAAGATATTTTGAGAAATGATTCCTGAGCACCTTTAAATATATGTTAATCCCCTTCAGGCATACAATTTTTCCTTAAAATTTTTATTTTCAAATATATATATTCCTTAAAAGTTTTATTTCCAAATATAAAAATGAAATAGGAGACAAAAAGAGTTTCCAAGCTGTCAGAAAAAGGTATGGTCAGTCAGGTAAAGACAGTTAACAGTAGAAAAAATTAGAAATATTAAAATAAACCAATTTTAGGCCACACCTAGGTTTTATAGCCAATTCAATGAGCATTTATTAAGCACCTACTAGATGCTAGGCACTGTGCAAAGTAACGGGAGTACAAAAAGAGTCCAAATATAATCCCTGACCTCAAGCAATCCAAAACCTAAAACAAGAAAAATTGGCAGGGGGGAATAAGATAACCTATATTCAAGCCAGTACTATGTATATTTGAACTTCTGAATGCAGAGAAGAGGATAGGGGTTAGGTTAAATGGTAGAGACAGCCCAACTTCCTGTGTGTGGAGAAAAAAATTAGGGTAGAAGGGCATGTCGGCAGAACTATAACAGGAAAGGTTGGGTTATGGGTTTTAGAAACAATCAAGTAATCAACAAACATTTATTAAATATCTACTCTGTGCCAGGCATTATACCAGGAGCTGAAGTTGGGTGGAAGAAATATAAAAATGAACCACTTTCTACCTTCAAGAAACTTAGATATGAAAGGAGATAAGTGGTTTTGTACCCAGAAGCCACATTGCCAATTTAAGTGTATGAGGGAAGCAGGGAGATGTGGAATATGTAAAGGGAAAAAATAGCATAACTTATGTTTACTCACTTTCTTATTTATGCTTGAATGTGCTTTAATCAGGCAGAAAACAAAAATACAGGTTTCACAAAAGAGATAAAAACACACTTCAAAAGCTTTACATTTTTTGTTCAAATGAGAATGAGTTTCAGTCAATTTATCAACAAATTACAAGATGCTTCTCCATTTTTGTTTTTGTTTTTCAGGTGAAGTACACACATAAAGAAAGAATAAGGATCAGAAAAAATGAGGTTAAATACAAAAGATAAGATGAAGGGTTCCAGTTTTGCTTTTGGTGGTTCCTTTAAACTGGGTATAGTTGAACAGAAGCCAGGTACTATTTTGTGTTGTGTGTGTGTGTGTGTGTGTGTGTGTGTGTGTGTGTGTGTGTAACTTAATAGCTAACAAAGCTGTAGGTAAAGCTTGTAATAACTGATAAACTCTTGAAAGGCAGTGTGGTATGTTGGATAGAATATTGAAGTCAAGTAAACCTGGGTTTGAATATTGCCTCTACTAGCTGTGTGATCTCCATAAAGTCACAACCTCTCAGAGCTACAATTTCCTCATTTGTAAAACAAGAGTGTTAGAATCAATGAACTCTAAAGTTTCTTCTTCTAAGCTAATGCATTTACACATTCATTAATTTACATATATGTGTACGTATGTAGGTATTTAAACTTTTTTTTTAATAGGACTGAGATAGAAGAGCTCTAGACCTGTGATTTTATCATTGTAGGAAATTCCAGGTTACCTGATCTTCAGCTTAAGAGTCTTAGAGACTTGTCATGGAACACTGAGTTGTTAACTTCTCCATGCTCACACAACTAGTACAATTCAGAGGCAAACTGTAAATCAATCTGTTATCTCAAATTGTCTATCTACTTCAACATGCTGTTTAAAGAAGGTTTCTTAATTGAGTTGTCACTATCTTAAACATTGTATTTCTACACAGAATTTGTATCATTTAAAGGAATCAGCAAGATAACCTTAATGGTTATTTAAAATTGTAAAAGAAAAATAGTAAGAAGAAGCTTTCTCAGCTCTTTACTTACAGTACACATCCACTCTAATTGACTTTATTGCTGGAGATCCCAAACCATTTTCTGCTTTACAGTAGTATCGGCCTCCTTGGTGTCTTTGAATATTTGTAATCCTCAAAGTCTCATTGAAGACACTTGAATCTTGAAATCTATCAGAGGCACTTCCTGCTGTTTTGGTCCATCTGATCTGAGCAAGTATCCAAAAAGAAAAAAAGTTTGTTACTTTAGGTTAGCTGTGTGCTCACAGAACAAATTAATCTGAACATCTCTGAATAATACACTTTCTAAGAGGATAATACATCTCATTCCTCTAAAGGATTGTTTAAAAATATTCAGTTACATGTATTTTATAAGTGAAGTATATTTTATAATTTTTCTCTGATTATCCAGCTTTTAAAAGCAAATGACATTGATATGGTGCTCTAAAACTGACAGGTTTTTTTAAGACATTATTTCAGTTGAGCTGCAAAAAAACTGAGAGGAAGTAGGTACTTTATTAACTCCATTTTACAAATGAGGAAACAAAAGCTCACAAATATTATGCAAATTCACTTCTAACACTTGATTTACAAATAAAATATAGATAACTCCAATTTCACTACAGAGAAATCAGCAACAGTTCTATTTATATTGTGTTCCATGGGAGAGGGAGGCAGGAGAACAACTAAAAGTTTCATAATATTTTTTTAAAAGCATTATGAGATCATGAACATTTCACAACTATAGCAAGAGAGATCGTTACTAACCCAACAAGAAATATAGCAGATTATAAGAGTCAAAATAGAATTCTTTGACTATGTAATACCACTACTAGGTCTGTATCACAAAAAAATCCAACAAAGTGAGGAAAGGGAGAGGAATTATTTGTACAAACATATTTAATGGTGGCTAAGAATTGGAAATTTAGGTGGAGCCAAGATGGCAGAATAAAAGCAATGACTTCCTTGAGCTCTCCCCCAAACCCCTCCAAATACCTGTAAAAAATGGCTCTAAACAAATTTTAGAGCAGCAGAACCTACAAAAAGAGTGAAACAAATTTCCAGACCAAGACAACCCGGATGATTGATTAGAAAGGTCTATTGTGTAGGGCTGGGAAAGGAGCACACTTCAGCATGGGTGTGCAAGCAAAGAGAACCTGGAGCAGGCCTCAGGGGACTGAATCTTGGGCAGCTGTGGCTGTTTCCAGACTTCTTAACCCACAATTGCCAAAGAGAACTTAGAAGGTCAGTAGGAAAGGTCCATGACCTCGGTGAGAGAGAAACTGGGTCCCAGCTCCAGTCCTGGTGCAATCCTGGGGCAGTGGCTGTTTCTGGAGCTATCTGCCCACAGACTGAGGGAGAATTGAGTGGCTGATCAGAGGGGATTGCAGGGATCTCTTTGCTGGTGCTGAGGCAGGAATCTCTTACTTTGTCCGTACTCGGATCTGGGTCACAGTTCTGGGTAGCAGTCCTGGGGCAACTGGTAGTCTTCCAAGTATTTAGATCTGACTTTACTTGTGTGAAAAGTGTTTTATAATTATGTTCATATAGTTACTGAGTTTGTTTTGGCAGATAAACTCTCATTTTATAATGTCTACAGTAACTCTAAACGGAATTTCTCTTTGTATCTCTTGTTGTTGAACTTTGTTAGCAGCACATAGAAATGCCAATGATTTGTGTGGGTTTATTTTGTTGTTGTTGTCCTGTTTAATATTTTAATAAAATATTAATTATTAAATATTAATTAATATTTTAAATTATTGTTTTAATATCAGTGATGTTTTAATATTTTATATATTTTATTTAATATTAGAATTTATTAAAATGTTAAATAAAATAAAATGAAAATTTTATTTAACATTTTTATATTATTAATGTTAATATTTTTTCTTTAATTTGTTTTTACTTAACAAAAACAATAAAATGTCCTTGTCTATGAATATCTATTATTTATATATTCATAATGATACAGTTTATTGTAATATATTAATAACTCACATGGTTGATTATTACTAATATTTTAAATATATTCATATTTACTATAATTTTATTAGGATCAATTACTGGCTTACAACAAAAACACTCATTATCTTCAGTTCATTTCACTTATACTCATTGCTTGACTACATTAACAATGAGCCATCTGCACTGACACATTTTTACCTGGTGGGATATTTGGTATATCTGATTTGTTGTAATGCATTTTGTCTTTTTGTGGTACCAGACTATGAAAGAGTTCCACTCACTTCATGTCAAGTGCATCAGTATAATGGTTTGGAAGACAGCCACTCTGCAATCCTTTGTCATCCTTTCTATTTCTTAATTTTAGGAAAGTGGTTATACCACAATGTTATGAGATACTAATGCAAACTTCAGAATTAACAATATGAAATGGCTAAAGGGCAGGTACTGATGCATAATAAACTCAGGAGAAAGACTGGACACAAAGATGAAAACTAAACTTATATCAGCTGATGAGATTTCCAAGTGAGAGAATATGTAGAAAGAAAATGTTCATGATCCATAGCAGTGCCCAAACCTACACCCAGAACAACCATCTGTGTACAAGTCTCTTTACATGTGTTCATTTTATATATATATATATATATATATATATATATATACATATTCTTTGCATGTGTTTATCCACATGCTATCTTCCCACAAAAATGTGTTTTCCCTCCATGTGTTTTCTATTCATGCATATCCTCTGTATGAGTATACTATACTACTGATAATGAGGTAACCAGCATAAGGCTATCCTCCTACAAACATAAGGCAATGTTTTGTTGTTATTTAATTTACTATGAACTCTTATTTATGTCCTTTCTCACTGGATAATTGACATTTAATGTATTAGTCAGAGCTTATGACCTATAATATTAGTGAATATTGACTCAAAGAGTACATGAAATGTGGGGAAGATTTTTAAGGCATAACACAAGGGGGGGGGACCTATGTGCTACTTTTTAGAAAAAAATCATAGCTATGACACATGAGCAGGCAAGTTTCATTCTAAAGTTTGACAGCATTGAGACTATGGGCTACAGAGGGAATTCTAAAATGTTTTCTTCAACTACTGATTGATACTGACTCTTATTTTTGTCTTTGTTTTTAAAGCACCGGGAAATTCCTCACCCAATGAGTTCACTATACCAATGAAATCACAAATCTCGTTTTAATCTGTGTGCGTGTGTGTATACACATATATGTGTATATATACATATGTGTATTTTTTTAATTGCCCTAATGATGATAAAGTTTCTGGGGGTTCCATGAATCATTTTCCTATTTGGGAATATAAACAGTTTAACCTTATTAAATCCATTATGATGATTCTTTCATATTCACTTTTTATGCTTCTCTTTTTATTAAGAATGCCTCAAAGTCATCAATTTCATTTGATATCCTTTTTTTTCCTACTGAAGGATGACACTCAGTTTTACTGAGTAGGTTATTCTTAGTCATAATCCAGAATATCATATTCTATACTGTACATTTCTTTAAAGAGATGGCTAAAAAATTACATGAGCTCTTGACTGTGGCTCCATGTTATTTAAATTGTTTCTTTCAGTCTGGTTGCAGAATTTTCTCCTTGACCTGGAAGCCCTGGGACTTGGCTATAATATTCCTGGGAGTTTTCATTTTGAGATCCCTTTCAATAGGTAATTGGAAGATTCTATCAATTTCTATTTTGCCTTTTGGTTCTAAGATATCTAGGCAATTTTTCTTTCTAATTTCAATTTAGCTCTTTTTTGAAAAAAAAATTTACAGTTTTGAGTTTGAAAATATCTCTTTCCCTCTCGTTCCTCCCTCACCCATTGAGAAGGCAAGCAACAGAACATCAACTATACATGTGAAGCCATATAAAATATTTTCCATATTAGCCATGTTGGAAAAAAGGATGAAAAATAAAGGAAGTAAAAAAATATATACCTCAGTCTGCCTTCAGAGTTTGTGAGTTCTCTCTCTGGAGGTGGACAGCATTTTTCATCATAAGCCCTTTAGAATTGTCTTGGATTATTTTATTGATTAGAATAGCTAAGTCTTTCATAGGTGATCATCACAATATGGCTGTTACTGTATACAATATGCACACTTCACTTTGCATTAATTCATATTATTCTTCCAAGATTTTTCTGAAACCATCCCCCTCATCATTTCTTATAACATAATATTATTTCATTATAATAATATATTTCAAATTGTTCATCCATTCCACAATTGATGAACATCCCCCTCAAATTCTAATTCTTTGCCAACACAAAAAGAGCTGCTACAAATATTTTTATACAAATTAGTCATTCTCCCTTTTCTTTGAACTCTTTGAGACAAAAATAGAACTACTAGGTCTATAAGTGGTATAGCTAGGACAAAAATATGTACAGTATTATGGTCCTTTGGACATAATTCCAATTTTTTTTTGTAGAATGGTTCGACCTATTCACTTAGTGAACAACATTAGTGTCCCTATTTTTCCACATTACCTCCAGTATTTGTTGTTCTCTTTTTCTGTCAGGTTAGTCAGTCTGATGGGTGCAAGGTGGTACCTCAGAGATGCTTTAATTTTCATTTTTGTAATCAATAGCAATTTAGAGCATTTTTTCATGTGACAACTAATAGCTTTGATTTCTGCCTATTCATATCCTTTGACAATAGGAGAATGGCTCTTATTTTTATAAATTCAACTTGGTTTCCTATATATTTGAGAAATGAGGTCTTTATATGAAAAATAATGTAAAATTTTTTTCACAACTTTCTGCTTTCCTTCTAATTTTTACTGCATTGGTTTAGCTTGTGTAATTTTTTTTTAATTTCATGCAATCAAAATTGTACATTTTACTTCTCATGATCTTATCTTTGGTTGGTTATAACTCTTCCCTTATTTATAGATCTGACACATAAATGGTTTCCATGCTCCCCTAATTTACTTACACAACCCTAAATGTCAAAATCATGTGCCCGTTTTTACCTTATCTTGTTATACAAAGTGAGTTGTTGGTCTATGTCTAGTTTCTGACAAACTGCTTTCCAGTTTTTCCAGCAATTATTGTCAAATGCTGAGTTCTTGTTCCCAAATTTTGATTCCTTTGGCTTGTGGAACATTAGATTACTGTTTTAATTTACTATGGTATAATGTGTACACATCCTATTCCACTGATCCACAACTCTATTTCTTAGCCAATATCAGATTATTTGATGAATATCACTTTGTTTAAAATTTAATAGTGCTAAGCCCCCTTCCTTCTTATTTTTCACTGATTCCCTTGATATTCTTGAATTTTGTTCTTCCAGATGAATTTCATTACTTTTTCTAGTTGTATAAAATAATTATTTGGCAGTTTAACATGGCACTGAATAAGTAAGTTAATTTAGGTAGAATTGTTAGTAATATATTGACTCAATCCACACATGACAAATTATTTCACTAATTTTTAGTTTAGGGTTTTTTTATTCACATAAAAAGTGCTTGGTAATTGTGTTCAAATATTTGTTGGATGTTTCTTGGCAAGTAAAGTTCCAAAAATTTTATATTGTCCATTATTATTTTAAATGGTATTTGCCTATCTCTTCCTGCTAGGATTTGTTGGTAATATATAGAAATACTGGTGGTTTATGTGGATTAATTAATAATAGAGAAACTTTGTTAAGGTTGTTCTTTTAACTAGTTTTCATTGATTTTCTAGGGTTCTCATCACATCTCCTGTGAAAAAAAGGATAGTTTTCTTTCCTTGCTACATACGCTATACCTTCAATTTCTTTTTCTTGCTTTATTGCTATAGCTAGTACATGTAGTACAATTTTGATTAATAATTGTGAAAATGAAGCAGATGCTTGCTTTACTCTTCATCTTATTGAAACAGCTTATAATTTATTTACCATTACAAAGAGTGGTTCCTCCTGATTTTATATAGATACTACTTATCGTTTTAAGAATGCCTCATGAGTTCAACTTCTGGAAGCCAAGATGGTAGAGTAAGAAATATGTTGCTCTCACCCTACCTTATTGACCTCTGAAAGCTGAGAAAATAGCACCCCAAGAAAAATGCTGGAATAGCTGAACTGGCAGAAAGATGGGTTGCAGCAGTCTGGTAGCCCAAGAAGTTTGGAAGATTAATGTGAAAGGCCTCTCTCATTCTGGAGGAGGGGGAGCAGTCCAGAATGGGAGGTGTCTCAGCAAGCCAGTGGAAAGCTCCACTTCAGCATACCAGGGGGAGATCCTGAACCCCAGAGTGGTGGAGGAGGCAAGCAACAACACTAGGATGCCCAAGTGTCTCAGTATAGACAGAGGAACCAAAAAAAACTTGTAGAAGTGAATGTTGAGAACTAAAAATGAATAAATTAGTAATATTGTAATTTTTAAAAAAGTTTAAAAAAGTGTTTTGCAATTGTGTTCATATGGTTCCTGGGTTTATTTCAGCAGGTAGACTTCTCAATATTTTATAATGTCTACAGTAACTTTATTTTTTTTATTTTTATCTTTTTAATTTTTAGGCAGTTGGGGTTAAGTGACTTGCCCAGGGTCACATAGCTAGTAAGTGTCAAGTGTTTGGTCTGAAGTCATATTTGAACTCAGGTCCTCCTGAATTCAGGGCTGGTGCTCTGTCCACTGCACCACCTAGCTGCCCCTACAGTAACTTTAAATGGAATTTCTCCAGCCAAGTCTCCCAGTGCCTCAGCAAAACTCTAGGAAGCACAACTCCAAGAGGGAAGCCTCCAGGCAGAGAAACATCATGCAGCAGTGAAACATCCATTTGCAAGGCCCAGGTGAGCAGAAGCCAAAGAAAGGAGTGAAAGGCCCAGGTGAGGAGGCTTCTTCCAAGGGCAAGAATCCCCACCTCTACCCCTAGAGCTCCAGTGTTGCTGATTTCAGCCTAACTTCAGGTATGCTGCCAGAACCCTACAGCCTCCAAATGCCAGCATCTGAGGATGCAGCACATAAAGCCAGTGACCAGGCCCCAGAGTTGGGTCAGTTCCCCCTGCTCTCCAGGAAGAGAGCTCAATTTTTTTTTTGTAAAAGTTAAGAAATAAGCAAACACCATGAGCAATTTGTTTTAATGTGCAATGACCATAGATTCTTGTTATGGGTACAGGGTAAATTAAGGAACAAATTCAGAAGAACACAACATTGCCAATAAACCCACACCCAAAAACCTCAAAAGGGAATAAGAACTGGTCTGAAGCTGAAAAAGCCTTCTTGGAAGAGCTCAAGAAGAATTTTAAAAGTCAAATAAGAGAAATAGAGGAAAAACTGGGAAAAGAAATGAGACATATGCAAGAGAGAGTCAATAGCTTGGAACAAAAAGTACAAAAATTAACTGTAGAAAACAAGTCTTTAAAAAATACAGTTGGTGATAGAGCTCCATCCTCGAAGTCAGGAGGACCCAAGTTTAAATCAGGCCTCAGCCATTTGACACTTACTAGCTGTATGACCCTGGGCAAGTCACTTAATCTTTATTGCCTAACCAAAACAGCAAAAAAAAAAAATACAATTGGCCAAATGGAAAATAAAAAGCACACTAAAGAAAACAACTCCTTAAAAAGTAGAATTGGTCAAACAGAAAAGGAGACACAAAAACTCACTAAGGAGAATAACTCCTTAAAAATTAAATGGGCCAAATGGAAAAGGAGGTATAAAATATAATGGAAGAAAACAATTTGTTAAAAATTAGAATTGGGCAAATGGAAGTTAATGACTCTATGAGAGAGTGAGAATCAGTCAAACAGAAACAAAAGAGTGAAAAAATAAATGAAAATGTAAAATACCTTATTGTAAAACAACTGACCTGGAAAAATAGATTCAGGAGAGACAATTTAAAAATTATTGCTCTACTTGAAAATCATGATGAAAAAAAGAGCCTGGAGAGGATCTTTCAGGAAATTATCAAGGAAAAACCAGAGGGTAGAAAAGCCATAGAAAGAATCCACCAATCACCTCCTGAAAGAGATACCAAATTGAAAATGCCAAAGAATTTATTAGCCAAATTCCAAAATTACCAGGCCAAAGAGAAAATGCTGTAAGCAGCTAGAAAGAAACAATTTAAATATCATGGAATGACAGTCAGAATTACACAAGACCTTGCAGCTTCTACATTAAAAGACCGTAGGACATGGAATATGATATTCTGTAAGGCACAGAAGCTTGGATAACAACCAAGGATCAACTACCCAATGAAAATGAACATGATCTTTTGGGGAGGAGATGGACATTCAATGAAATAGGGGACTTCCAAACCTTCCAGATAAAAAGACCAAAGCTCAACAGAAAATTTGATCTTCAAATCCAAGACTAAAGAAAAATATAACAAGGTAAACAGGACAGAAAAAAAAACCCAACAACATGTTATTAATAAGGGCAAACTGTTTACATCCCAACGATGGAAGATGACACTTGCTACTCTTGAGAACTGTATTATCATTATTATTATTACACCATTTTAAAGGGGTATTCATAGACAGAGGGGGTTGGTATAGGTTGACTTTGATGTAATGATAAAGAAAATCTAATTAAGTGGGTTAAATGGATCTAATTAAGGTATTATACTAGGAGAAAAGGAAAGGAGGAGGCAGACAAGGGTAAATTACATTACAGGAAAAGACACAAAAACCTCTTATATAGGTTAGAGGGAAAGAAGGCAGGGAGATGAGCATTGTTTGAACCTTACTCTCATCAGATTTGGCTCAAGGAGGGAATAACATAATCAATTAGGTATAGAAATCTAACTTGCACTCTAGGCAGTAGGAGGGAAAAGGGGAAAGAAAAGGGAAGGGTGAAGGGGAAGGAAAAAAGGGGGCTAATATAAGGGAGGGCAGACTGAGAGAGGTGGTAGTCGAAAGCAAAACTCTAGGGAGAAGGGAAAACGGGAAAGGAGAATGTAAAGCATAAACAGGGGAAAATAGGGTGGAAAGAAAAACACAGATAATTATCATAACTGTGAATGTGAATGGGATGAACTCTCCCATAAAACAGAAGTGGATAGCAGAATGGATTAAAAACCATAATCTTTTTTACAGGAAACATATTTGAAACAGAGAGACACACACAGGGTAAAGGTAAAAGACTGGAGTAGACCGTATATTGCTTCAGCTGAAGTAAAAAAAGCTGTGGTAGTAATCCTGATCTCAGAGAAAACAAAAGCAAAAATAGATCTCATCAAAAGAGATAAGGAAGAAAACTACATCCTGCTAAAAGGCACCATAGACAAGGAAGTAATATCATTACTAAATATATGTGCACCAAGTGGTACAGCATACAACTTCTTAGAGGAGAAGTTCAGGGAGTTACAAGAAGAAATAGACAGCAAACTATACTAGTGGGGACCTCAACCTCGCCCTCTCCAAACTAGATAAAACTAACCACTAAATAAACAAGAAAGAAGTTAAGGAGGTGAATAGAATGGAATAGAAAGGTAGATATGGTAGCTCTCTGGAGAAAACTGAATGGGGATAGAAAAAAATATATTTTTTTCTCAGCAGTACGTGGCACATACACTATCATGTTATAAGAAATGATGAACAAGTGGACTTCAGAAAAACCTAGAAAGATTTGTATGGACTGATACTGAGTGAAGGGAGCAGAACCAGAAGAATGTTGTACACTGTTACAGCCACTTTGTGTGATGACTAACTTTGATAGACTTAGCCCTTCTTAGCAATGCCAGGGTCTAAGACATTTTCAAAAGTCTCATGATGGAAAACGCTATCGACATCCAAAGAAAGAACTATGAGTGAAGCCAAGATGGCAGAGTGAAAAGAGTGACTTGCTTGAGCTCTCCCCCAAACCCCTCCAAATACCTATAAATAATGGCTCTAAATACATTCTAAAGCAGCAGAACCCACAAAAAGACAGCATGAAGCAAATTTCCAGGCCAAGACAACCTGGATGGTTGATCATAAAGGTATATCACCCCAGGCTGAGAGAGGAGTGCAGTTCGATGTGGGCGCACAGGCCACAGCAAACCTGGAGCAAGCCTCAGAGGACTGAATTGCAGGCAGCTATGGTGGTTTCCAGAGTTCTCAACCCACAAATGCCAAAGACAACTTAGAAGATCAGTGGGAAAAGTCTGTTTCTGTGGTGCTGAGAGAGAAGCAAGGTAGCCTCAGTTCCATTCTCAGAGCACAGCCTGGGGCGAGAGCTGTCTCCTGAGCTTCCGGCCCACAGACTGAGGGGGAACTGAGTGGCTGATCAGAGAGGGATTGCAGGGATCTCTCTGCTGGTGCAGGATTCTCTTGCTTTGCCCATACTTGGATCTGGGTCACAGTTCTGGGTGGGTGTCCTGGGGAGAGGAGGAGCGCTGGCATGGTACAGCTTCTAGTGGCTGGAGAGAAGAACTTCTCCTCACAGTTCCAAGACAGAAAAGACTGCTTGTGGGCACTAATAGACCAGAGCACAGGCCAGGAAAGGAGTAAACACCTCACCCCTTATCATACCGCCTTGGAAGAACTGAAAATTTACAGGTCCCTACAAGTATCTCTGAAAACAGCTGTACAAACCCCCAAAGCTTGGGACAGTACATTCTCCACATTGGAAGCAGACTCTTACCTTAACAAAGAATTTAAAACTCAAGTAATTGGCCGGGATCATGAGCAAGCACAGCAAAAAGAGTCAGACTATATTATCTTACTTTGGTGACAAAGAAGATCGAAACATACAACCCGAAGAAGACAACAAAGTTAAAGCTCCCACATCCAAAGCCTCCAAGAAAAATATGAATCAGTCCCAGGCCTTGGAAGAGCTCAAAAGGGATTTTGAGAAGCAAGTAAGAGAAGTAGAAGAAAAACTGGGATTAGAAATGAGAGTGATGCAAGAAAATCATGAAAAACAAGTCAAGAGCTTGCTAAAGGAGACCCAAAAAAATACTGAAGAAAATAACACCTTAAAAAATAGTCTAACCAAAATGGCAAAAGAAGTCTAAAAAGCCAATGAGGAGAAGAATGCCCTAAAAAGGAAAACTGGCCAAATAGAAAAGGAAGTTCAAAAGATTACTGAAGGAAATACTTCCTTAAAAATTAGAATAGAGCAATTGGAAGCTAGTGACTTTATGAGAAATCAAGACACTGTAAAACAAATCCAAAAGAATGAAAAATTAAAAGAGAATGAGAAATATCTAATTGGGAAAACAGCTGACCTGGAAATAGATCCAGGAGAGAGAATTTAAAAATTATTGGACTATATGAAAGCCATGATCAAAAAAAAAAAAGCCCAGACATCATCTTTCAAGAAATTATCAAGGAAAACTGCCCTGATATTTTAGAACCAGAGGGCAAAACAGAAATTGAAGGAATCCACCAATCTCCTCCTGAAAGAGATCCCCAAAGGTAGCCAAATTCCAGAGTTCCTAGGTCAAGAAGAAAATATTACAAGCTGCCAGAAAGAAACAACTCAAGTATTGTGGAAACACAATCAGGATAACACAAGATTTAGCAGCTTCTACATTAAAGGACCACAGGGCATGGAATATAATATTCCAGAGGGCAAAGTAGATAGGGTTACAACCAAGAATCTCCTACCCAGCAAGACTGAGTATAATCCCTCAGGGGAATAAATGGTTATTCAGTGAAATAGAGGACTTTCAAGCATTCTTGATGAAAAGACCAAAGCTGAATAGAAAATCTGACTTTCAAATACAAGACTCAAGTGGAACATGAAGAGGTAAACAGGAAAGAGAAATCATAAGAGATTTATTAAGATTGAACTGTTTACATTCCTGCATTGAAAGATGATATTTGTAATTCATGAGACCTTTGTCAGTATTAGGGTAGTTGGAGGGAAAAAAATATACGTATGTATGTATGTATGTATAGATAGATAGATAGATAGATAGATAGATAGAGGGCACAGGGTGAGTTGAAGATTAAGTGGTCATATCTGGAGAATAAAATTAAGGGATGAGAGAGGATTATACTAGGAGAAGAAGAAAGGGAGAAGTAGAACTGGGTAAATTATCTCACAAAAACACATAAAAGAAAAGGCTCTTACAGTGGAGGGGAAACAGGGGAAGGCGAGAGGGAATGAGTGAATCTTATTCTCATGGGATTTGGCTTAAGCAACGAATAACATACACATTCAATTGGGTATGGAAATCTGTCTTACCCTACAGGAAAATAAGGGGAGAAGGGGACAAGAGAGCAGGGGGATGACAGAGAAGAGGGCAGATTGGGAAAGGGGGTAATCAAAAGCAAATACTTCTGAGGAGAACAGGGTCGAAAGAAAGAACAGAATAAATGGGGGGGCAGGATAGGATTAAGGGAAATAGAATTAGTTTTTCACAACATGTCTACCATGGAAGTGTTTTGCAAAACTACACATGTATAACCTATATTGAGTTGCTTGTCTTTTCAATGAGAGGGAGGAAAGGAGAAAATCTGGAACCCAAAATTTGAAAAACACATGCTTAAAAAAAATATTCTCACATGCAACTGGGAAATAACAAATACAGGAAATGGGGTACAGAAGTCTATCCTGCCCTACGGGAAAATAGAAGGGGAAGGGGATAAGAGAAGGGGGAAAGAGATACCAGAGAGGGCAGACTAGGGGAAGGGGAATTCTGAATACATGCCATCTTTGGGTAGGGGGAGGGGCAAGATGGGTAAAAATTTGGAACTCAAAATCTTGTGGAAATAAATGTTGAAAACTAAAAATAAACTTATATTAAAATATACATATATAGGGAAAAAATGAAAAAAAAATAACTGTAAGTTAAATGCAGATCGAAGCATACTATTTGCCATTTTTTTGTTTTGTTTTGTTTTGTTTCCTCTTTCTTGTGGTTCCTCCTATGGATTCTAATTCTTCCTCACAAGATTACTAATGTGAAAATATGTTTAATAGGAATGTATATGTAAAGCCTATATCAGATTGTACACCATCTTAGGGAGGGAGCAGGAGAGATAAGAGGAGAAAAACTTGAAACTCAAAAGCTTATGGAAGTGATTGTCAATAAATCAAAATAAATTTTAAAAAAAGAAAAAAGAAATCTCATATATTAAATACTGCATGTTGTGTTGAAAGCTGTCCATCTTTTCTTTGTTCCTTATAGGTTTTCTTTTCTTCTCTGTTTTACACTTCTTACTTTGTTCTTTTTTCACCTGTCCTCCCCCTGTCATTCCCCCCAGAGGCTCCAATTAAGCATGATTATATTTATTTATAGATATATACATGCACATATACATATACATATATATACACATACATAAACATATACTTTCTCCAATAGATTCTACTCCAAATCTTTGTTTTTATATTTGTGCATATCTCTTATTTCTTATCCCTCCTGACTCCTCTACTTTACTTCTACTTGCTACATTGCCCTCCTCTCTTATTACTTAATGTATCACTCCTCCAATTATCCCTACCTTATCCTCCCATTCCCATAAATCTAAACACACTTTTATACTACCCTTTGACCTATTCTATCACCCTCCCCTCTAAAGATCTGTCCTTGATCCTCCCATTCTTACAAATCTAACCACACTTTTATACTACCCTTTAACCCATTCCCTCACCCTCCCCTCCAAAGATCTTTTCCTTATCCTCTCCCACCTCCCTATCCCCTTAGCATTTTATTTCTAAATTTAGAAGACTTTTATGCTCTTCTAGATGTATATGTATTGTTCCCCTCTTAAACCCATTACCGACAAATGTAGGTTTCCAGAACTAACAGACCTCTTTCCCCATCTAATTCCTCTGTATTTGTTGTTTCTCTTGCACTTCATTTGTATAAGACAATTACTCTTTTTAGCTGTTTCTGAATGGTTTTACTTTTTTCAAATCTACCCCAATCTTTCTTACGAACTACCCAATTACTAATAACAACCTTAGAAATATGTTTTACATTTTACATACAGAAAAGTTATACCATCTGACCTTATTAAGTCCCTTGTAATTGGTCTTTGGAATATACCTTATGTTTCTCTTGGCTCTTACATGCCAAGTCTTCTATTAAGTTGTTTGCTTTTTTACAAAGTCCTGAAAGTCTGAAAATTCACTAAATGTCCATTTTTTAAAAATTCAGAATTATACTTAGCTTTGCTGGGTATGATATTTTCAGCTGGAAGCCCAGCTCATTTGCTCTTTGATATATAGTATTCCAAGACCCACAGTCTTTTACCATTGCCACTGCTAGGTCTTTTGTGATTCTAATTGTGGCACTGCCATATGTAAAATGTTTTTGTTTTCTTGTTGCTTGTAATATTATATCCTTGAGCTGGGGAGTTCAGAATCTGACTAAAATATTCCTGTAGGTTTTCCTCATAAGGTCTCTTTCAGCTGGTGATCAGTGGATGTTTTTTTCCATTTCTACTTTCCTCTCTTGTTCTAAAGCTTCAGGACAATTTTCTTTAATTATTTCCTGTATTATCTTACCAAGATTCTTTTTTATTATAACTTTCAGGTAGTGCTATTATTCTTATTTTTTCTCTTTTTTAAAAATAATTAATTTATTTTTAGTTTTCAACAATCACTAGCATAAGCTTTTGAATTTTAAATTTTCTCCCCCACTCTCCCCACTTCCCTCCCCAAGATGGCATGTAATCTGATATAGGCTCTACATATGCATTCCTATTAAACATATTTTCACATTTTTCATGTTGTAATGAAGAATTAAAATCAATAGGAGGAACCACCAGAAAGAAGAAAGGAAACAAAACAGAAACAAAAAAAGAAGAGCAAATAGTATGCTTCAATCTGCATTCAAACTCCATAGTTCTTTCTCTGGATGTGGATAGCATTTTCGATCATGAGACTTTTGGAGGTGCTTGCATTGACGAGAAGAGCTAAGTCTACCAAAGTCAGTCATCACACAATGTTGCTATTACAATTGCACAACATTCTCCTGGTACTGCTCACTTCCCTCAGCATCAGTCCATACAAGTCTATCCAGGTTTTTCTGAAATCTGCTCGCTCATCATTTCTTGTAGCACAATAGTATTCCATTACATTCATATATCACAAATTGTTCAGCCATTCTCCAATTGATGGGCATCTCCTCAATTTCAGGAATGGTTCAATATTAGGAAAATTATCAGCATAATTGATCATATCAACAAGAAAACTAACAGAAACCACATGATCATCTCATTAGATGCAGAAAAGGCTTTTGACAAAATACAACACCCATTCCTATTGAAAAGACTATATAGAGCATAGGAATAAATGGAGTCTTCCTTAAAATGATAATTAGCATTGAGTACATAAAACCTTCAGCAAGCATCATATGTAATGGGGATAAGCTAGAAACACTTCCAATAAGATCAAGGGTAAAACAAGGATGTCCATTATCACCAATGTTGTTCAATATGGTACTGGAAAAGTTAGCTTTAGCAATAAGAGAAGAAAAAGAAATTGAAGGTATTAGAATAGGCAAAGAAGAAACAAAGCTATCCCTCTTTGCAGATGATATGATAATATACTTAGAGAATCCTAGAGAATCCAATAATAAAAAAAATTACTTGAAATAATAAACAACTTCAGCAAAGTTGCAGGCTATAAAATAAACCCACATAAATCATCAGCATTTCTACATATTACCAACAAAGCCCAACAGCAAGAGATAGAAAAAGAAATTCCATTTAAAGTTAGTGTAGACATTATAAAATATGTAGGAGTCTAGCTACTATATGAACACAGCTACAAAACACTTTTCACACAAATTAAGTCAGATCTAAATAATTGAAAAAACATCAGTTGCTCATGTGTAGGCTGAGCTAACATAATAAAAATGACAATTCTACATAAGTTAATTTACTTATTCAGTGCCATGCCAATCACACTACCAAAACATTATTTCAAAGAGCTAGAAAAAAATAATAACAAGATTCTATTTTATTGGAAGAACAAAAAGTCCAAAATATGAAGGGCACTAATGAAAAGAAATGCTATGGAAGGAGGCTTAGCTGTTCCAGATCTTAAATTGTATTACAAAGAAGCAATCATCAAAACTACTTGGTACTAGCTATGAAACAAAGCGATGGATCAGTGGAATAGGTTAGGTACATAAGACAGAGTGGTCAATGACTCTGGTAATCTACTGTTGATAAACCCAAAGACCCCAGCTCCTGGGATAAGAACTCACTATTTGACAAAAATTACTGGGAAAACTAGAAAAGAGTATGGCAGAAACTAGGCATAGACCAAAGTCTTACACTGTATACCAAAATAAAGTCAAAATGGGCTCATGATTTAGATACAAAGGCTGATACTATAAGCAAACTGGGAGAGCAAGGAATAGTTTACCTATCAAATTTATGGAGAACAAAGGAATTTATAACCAAATAAGAGTTAGAAGACATTATGAAATGCAAAATGGATAACTTTGATTACATTAAATTGAAAAGTTTTTGCACAAACAAAGCCAGTGCAACCAAGATTAGGAGGGAAGAAGAAAACTGGAGAAGAATTTTTACAACCACTGTCTCTGATAAGGAACTCATTTCTAAAATATTATAGAGAATTGAGTCAAATTTTTAAGAATACAAGTTATTCCCCAATTGATAATAGTCAAAGGATATGAACAGGCAGTTTTCAGGTGAAGAAATTAAAGCTATCTATAGTTATATGAAAAAAATGCTCTTAATCACCATTGTTTAGAGAAATGCAAATCAAAATGACTCTGAGGTACCACATCATAGCTATTAGATTAGTCAACATGACAAAATAGGAAAGTGATAAATGTTAGAGAAGATGTGGGAAAATTGGAACACTAATGCATTATTAATGGAGTTGTGAACTGATCCAACCTTTCTGGAGAGCAATTTGGAACTATGCACAAAGGGCTATAAAAATGTGCATACCCTTTGACCCAGCAATAGCACTTCTAGGGCTGTATCCCAAAGAGACCATACAAATAGGAAAAGGACCCACATGTACAAAAATATTCATAGCAGCTCTTTCTGTGGTGGCAAAGAACTGGAAATGAAGTGATGTCCATCCATTGGGGAACAAGTTGTGGTATATGAATGGAATGGAATACTATTGTGCTATAAGAAATGATGAGAAAGTGGACTTCAGAAAAACCGGGAAAGACTTGTATGGACTGATGCTGAGTGAAGTGAGCAGAACCAGGAGAACATTGTACACAGTGACAGCCATGTTGTGTGATGACTAATTTTGATAGACCTAGCTCTTCTCAGCAATTCAAGGATCTAAGATATCTCCAAAAAGTCTCATGATGCTATCTACATCCAGAGAAAGAACTGAAGTTAGAATACAGATTAAAGCACATCATTTGACCTCTTTTTTCTTTTCTTTTCTTTTTTTTTTTTTGCTTATTTCTTCTTTCTCATGGTTTCTCCCATTGGTTCTAATTCTTCTTTACAACATGACTAATTTTAAAATAGGTGTAATGTGCATGTATATGTAGAGTCTATATTGGATTGCAAGCTGTCTTGGGTGAAGGAAAAGATGAGGAGAAAATTTGGAACCCAAAATCTCACGGAAGTGAATGTTGAAAACTAAAAATAAATAAATTTTTAAAAAAATACAGCCCCATGAGGTAAGTGCTATTATTTTCCCTGTTTTAGAAATGAAGAAAATGAAATAGAGGAAGGTTAAATGACTTGCCCAGAGTCACACTGCTAGTAAGTATCTGAACGGAGTTTAAATTCAACACTATCCTGAGTCCTTGTCTAGGACTTTATACACTGTACCATCTAAATGCCTTTACATCTGTATCCAAATGAGATAAAAGTTTTACTCTTAACTCACATGAATGAAATTGTTTACAGCAGCTCATTTTGTAGAGGTAAAGTTCTGGAAGCTAAGGGGTCCAAATCTATTGAAGAATACCTAAACAAATTATGATATATGAATATAATGGAATATTTCATTGTAAAAAAAGATTTTTCTTGTTGAGTCATTTTTTAGTTGTGTCCAATTCTCTATTACCTTTTCTAAGATCACAGAAGTAGTAAGTATCTGAGGCCAGATTTGAACTCAGAAAGATGAGTCTTCTTGCCTACAGGCTTAGCACTCTATCCACTGCACCACCTAGCTGGACAGTTTCAGATAAATTTGGATAGAACTATATGAACTGATACAGAGTGAAGTGAGCAGAATCAGGAGAACACTTTATATAAAAACATTATTAAAAAAACATTTTGAAAGATTTTTGATCTCTAATAAAAGGAATGAACAACTATAATTCCAAACAGTTATGATAAAGTATGCTACTCACTCTTTGACAGAAAAGTGATAAAACTCAAGATACATTTATGGAAATGTGGATATTTGTTTTGCTTGACTAGGCATATTTATTACAAAGGCTTTTTTTTTCTTTTCTTTTTCCAGTGGAAAGGGATGGAAAGATGAGAGAGGCATAGGGATAGGTTGGGGGGAAAAAGTTTAAGAATAGTGTTACTGAGTCTACTTTTTTGTTCTTGTTCTTGTTTTTGGTTTTTTTTAATGCAGAGAAGAAAAACAGAAAGGTCAGAAAAGAAGCATGAAAACTTTGAACACTATAGGTTGAACTTATTATATGATTAAATAGAAAGATAACCTGTATGTAATAGAGATCTTCCATTTCAACTATAATCCTCTTTTTCCTATTCTCCCATACACAGTGAAATACCTATTCTATTTAGTGTTTGTTAAGCTCAAAATATTTTTTAAAAATAAAAAATAAATAAAGTGGACTGAATAGGCAGAGGGTAATCTGTACTGATTGCATCAAAGCCCAAAATATTGCCAACATTAAGGCTTTCCAAAAGTCATGCACCAAAATATCTTTACCATCTTCTCTCTTAGGTCTTTTTTAGGCAATCATTCAATATCATTCTCAACATCATTAAAAACAAGATGTGAGATAAAATTTATATCATTTCCTTTAGAAATTTAGTCAATCATTTCCTTAAACTAATCTGAATCATTGTCTCTATAATTCCTCTCATCTATCTAAACATCTCAATTAAACTACATAGTCAATCCTTACATATATTTTTAAAAATTATAACAAGTTTGCCCTGATAGAAATGGATATAAGACATGAAAGTTTCCTATTTTAGGAAGGTCACTTAACATATAATAACCACCATCTTGTCAGCAAACTTGTTCTCTAAATTTTTCTGTGAAGCCAGACTGCTTTTAATTTTTAAATAGAAGAATAAATGAGATCATAGGATCACAGATCACAGATCTTACAAAAAAGCATTTGTCCTACTGAGTACTCCTTAGGAAACATGGAATAACCAGTACAGTGATACCGTATGCATTTTTTTTTTTGGTCCAGATCTGTGATTTCATTGGTTTAGGGAAATCCCAATAAAGAAACTTTTTCTACCAATTGAGATCAAGAATTTTCCAATAAGCTATAGACTGAGAGGATATCCTAAAGCATTTAAAGTTTCCAGGACTCAGAATTATGCAATGAGATAAGGTGATCATTATATGTCAGTGGCAAGACTTGAATTTTCCTCATAAATGCAAAACTAGTTCACCACCCATTCTACTGCCTCTGTCCTTGCACAGAGTAGGCATTTAATAAATATTCATGAAGCCAAATTGATTGGCAAATGGAATACATTACAGATGACACATTTCATTGTTAGATATATTATGACGCTTAAGGGTGCATCTCAGGATATGAGAAAAATTAAAGCTATATTAGGAAAATATAATTAAATATTAAACAAACCAGTGACACCTGAATCAGAAAACATTAAATATCTATATTGGAAACCTGATTAGAGAGTGGGGGACAAAAGAGTAGGAGAGATAAAAATGAAGCCTAGTGCCTTTTCACCCACTGGCCTCCACTCCTAGAATATCTGGTCCCTTCACATGCACCTCTTGGATTTCCTGTCCCCCTTCAAGTCTCAGTTAAAATTACACCTATGTCAGGAAACATTTCTTCATATACTCCACCCCACTACTAGTGCATTCTTTCTAAAACTACCTGCTACTTACCCTACATATTTCTTTTATGTATATAGGTAATTGTATGTTGTCTCCCTCATTAGAGAATGAGGTCTTTTCCTTCCCCTAGGATACCTTCATCACCTAAAATCCCAATATGGAGAATGATATAGTTTTGATACTCAATATCTTCTCAGCACTGTCAGTTGCCTCTCCACTCTGAGTGGAGTACTAGAGGATAGAGCAGTAACCCCTCCCAAAAGCTTCCCTTTATAGAGAGCTGAGAACTTCCTAATTCACTTCATTTTCCATCAGCTGCTTGGCTTTCTGCTGACTCCATCATGCATGCCGCTATGTAGGGTGCACTCTGGCAGTCTCCCTCTCCACACCCTGCAGCTTTCTTTTGTGTCCTGTGTTCCTCCATTGGATTGTAAATTTCTTGAGAGAAACAACTGGCTTTCTTTTCATATTTGTATCCCTAGTACTTAGCACAGTGTAGCACATAGTATGTACTTAATATATTGACTACTGACTACATAGATGAACTTATATTAACCCTTCTCATCTCAGATCAGATTCCCAAATACACGCGTTGAAAGAAATGCTGGAAAAATGTAGTGAAACTTGACTTATCTTCTGCCCTTGCAGCCATTCAGCTATTGTCTAGGGCCCACCTGGATTTGGGGGGGGGGGGGTCTGCAGCTGAGGTGGAGCCCCCCACTGGCAGTGGCCCCAATGGTCCTGTGCCCCTAGGCATCCTGCAGCCCATTCCACTAGGCAAGCCTGACAGCATCACCCAGGTGTAGTATTTTCTGCCTTCCCAGCCCCAGCAGCTAAAGTGAGCCCAGCCTGAGTTGTACCTGGTCCCAAAGTGAGCCCACCCTTGTCTGTTCCAGTTGCAGAAATGTATTAGCTGTATAATCTTAGACAAGTTATCTTATTTCTGTTTGCCTCAATTTCCTGATCTGTAAAGAGAAAAATAATAAAATGGTACCGACCTCCCAAGGTTGTGATGAAGAACAAACTAATATAATGATAATATAATATGATGATAATGTAAAGTGTTTAAAACAATGACTGGCATATGCTAAGCACTACATTATTGTCATTTCTTTAATTGAATGTAATTGAGCCATACCTGATAACTCTAAAGTGGTTTTAAAATGCCAAAGGTAATAAGATCAATGATTGTTATGTGAGATAATTTGGAAATGCAATTAATGACATCATCTTAACTTTATTGTTTGTTATTATATTTCTAAATTCTCTTATATTGTAAAATTTGAGAGACCAATGTAATAGAAATTCTGTTAGACAAAATAACTTTTTAATCTGGATGCTGTTATACGTGAATTGGGTTTTTAAAAGATTGTAATAGAAAATAGGTATTTGAAGATTTAAGTACTTAATTAAGTACATTTTGTTATAAAGTAGATAATAATATAATAGCAAATTTTATTTGAAAATTCTTAGCTTTTATGAAAGTATATAGGGTGCTTTAAAGATGTGGCTTCAACATATTAATGATGAGTCAACTATCAGGTATTTGCTGTATGTCTAAAGCCCCGGAATAGGATTAGTTTTAATTTATAAGTAAAGGATAAACAAAATGGTATAACTGTCAGGGAAACATCAGGAAACATATTCAAGCCCTAAGTTGCGGTTAGTGAAATTTTGCTATTTAAGGCAAAAATTCTTGGGACTGAAGTTCACTATTGTTTTGAGCTTTGATTACAGGGATAGTTGTCTGAACTGTCGTGATGTCAATACTAGAAAATTGCAAGTGCTGCAATCTGGGAACTGCTAAAGGTGGATGTCTGTGCCTAAGAAAAGTTTTGGGGACAACCTAGGCACAGCCTAGGTAGGATCTTCCTGACTCTATTTCCCTGTTGTGCTATTTCATTGCTGAAAAGGAAATTTCCTCACCTGTTTAATCCTGACCCTTGCTTTTAATACCCTGTGACTACATGATTGGCTGTCAGATATGACTCATGTCTGGAATCAAACAGCTAAGGGAGTTTTCCCCATAGTTATAACTATGTCCCACTTTTTCTCTTTTTAACAAATTTCTACAATCAAGAAGTTTTATAAGTACAATACTAAATCTATTAAATAATAGATTGATGCTGGAACATCTCTGAGTTATTATAATAGGATGCAAGTATGAGCATCTTAAATTTTTAACCAGTATTTATGGTAAAATTATAACATAAGGATATCTTCCTAAGGAGGAAATCATCTGATAAAGTAATAAGAAAAAGATGTAATGTGAAGTTTTCTAATTAAATGGAATAGTAAATTTTGATAAAAGCAACAGAATTAGACTGTTTTCACTAATAACTATATACAGATGTATATAACTGGCTTCCAAAATTGATCTATCATGGAAATTCAAGCTTTGAGTATGTTTTAGTAATAAGTTCTCAAAATTGGATTTTACACATAAATTGTATTGATAATGGTAAAGAAAGTGAAACTATTTCCCCATTTTTATAGTACCTGTTTGATAATATTATAATATTAATATTAATATATTAATATTAAATTATTATAATATTAAATGGGCAAAAGAACCGGTTTCCTGAGAACAAAGCACTAGGACCAGAAGGATTTACAAGTGAATTTTATCAAACATTTAAAGATCAAGTAATTCCATTATTAAATAAATCATTCAAAGGTTTCCAACTAAATCCCTTTTATAAAACAAATATGATACTGATCCTTAAAAGCAGGAAGAGTAAAAACAGAGAAAGAAAATTATAGACAAATTTCATTAATGAATATTGATGCCAAAATCCTAAATAAAATACTAGCTAAGATATTATAACAATATATTACAAATATCATATATTATGAACAAGTGGGATTTATACCAAGAATGCAGAGATGGAAAAATATTAACATAACTGATTATACCAATAACACAGAAAAAATCATGATTATATTAATAGATGCCCCCAAAAAGCTTTTGATGAAGTACAAAATTCATTTCTACTTTAAAAAATTTGAAAATACAAGTATAAATGGTTTTTCCCTTAAATTGATAAAAAAAAAAAGTTTATCTAAAACCATCAGAAAGCATTATTTGTAATGAGGATGAGCTAGAAGCCTTCTTAGTAAGATCAGGTATGAAACAAGGATGCCCACTGTCACCAATATTATTCAATATTATATTAGAAATCCTAGCAATATCAATAAGAGAAGAAAGAGAAATCAAAATATGGAATGAAATAATAAAACTATCTCTTTTTGCAGACAACATGTTGAAATACTTGGAAAATACCAAAGACTCAACTAAAAATTTAGTTGAAATAATTAATAATTTTAGATACATTACCCAGAAAAAACCCTCAAGAAGAGATAGTAAGAGCTATCCCATTTAAAATAACTCTATACAGTATAAAATACCTGGAAGAAACATCTGCTAAAACAAACCCAGGAATTGTTTCAGATTTAAATACTTGGAGAAATATAAATTATCCATGGATTGGCAGGGCCAAAATTATAAAAATGAAGAACAAAAAGGCCAGAGTATCAAAGGAACTAATAAAAAAAATTGTACAGGAAGGGGGTTAACAGTACCAGATCGTTAACTATTTTAGAGAGCCATAATTATCAAAACTATCTGATGCTAGCTAAAAAACAGGAAAGTAGCTCATAAATTAAGAAAAAAGATTCTTATATAAGAATTTAGTTAAGGATAGAAATATCAAATGTTATATATACTGAAATTCTCTGAAGGTTCAAGATTGAAGAACCAAATTTAAATGATTGTACTTAACTATATTAAGTCAGAATTATCTAGAAACCTCTAGATTTGGAACCAGAGAAACAGAGCTCCTTTTAGAGCTGTCCTAAAAATAAGCATATTGTCCAAGAAAAGATATCTAGGGACCAGATAACTTTCTGGGATTCAAAATGTGCTGACTAAATGAATATTGAGAATGGGTCACTAGAATACAAGGGGACTCAATGTCAGTTAATATTAGTGATAACTATTGTGTATTTATAATAGGATCAAATATATAAGTGCATGTTATATCTATAGAAAAATCATTATGCATTGTTTCATTATATGTTATTTTTGTCATTTCTTTTAGTGCAATAATCTCATTACAAGCATATACCACAATTTGATCTGAAATCAATGGACATTCACTTGCTTTCTATTTCTTTGTTCCTACAAGTTTTGTTTTGGCTGGATGTCAAAAGTTTTGGCATGTTTTATTATTATTCTTAATATCTTTTGGAGGCCCTCTCCCTGTATTCCTTTCTCTATGTCTATTATCTCTTATACTCACAAAGATTGTTAGAAGTAGCAAGCTCCTCCACTCTTCTTCCTTCTTTCTTTCCAAATGTATTCCTTTTATCTCTTTATTTTTCCTCTTGTAAAGTTGAGGTTTCATTAATTATGCTACACATTTAAAAATACTTACCTTTGTTAGGTAAAAACACTTCTTTTTTGAATTGGTAGACAGGACCTTATATACCTCCTTAAATCAATCAAATATCATCTCACATAATGATGTAAGAGACTTATTGAGCAATGGAAAGAAACTAACTCAGAGCCAGAGAAATTCTAAGGATCTTGAAGCCGAAATGTTGGAGTAAACCTGACTTCTCTCTGACAAAGATAAGACTGAACTCTGGCAGAAAAAGGTGACGTTGAAAATAGTTATTAGCTTGTACAAGCATCCAATGGCTGTCTATCCACAGATATTATATATGCTATTTCATTACCAAAATTTTTCTGATGAACTGAATCATATTCTTTCAGGGAGTGATGGATGGATTCTTTTTTGTTTTATTTTGCTATCTAGTGCAAAAATTTCTAAGCCATTTTCATTTATGATTTCTTGAAATATAGGCTTTTTTATACCTTTGAGATATCATTTTACACCTATCAGATTAGCTAAAATGATAGAAAGGGAAAGTGACAAAAGTTGGAGAGCATGTGCAAAAATTGAGACACCAATTCATTGTTCATGTAATTGTAAAATGATCTGATCATTTTGGAGAGCAATCTGGAATTCTGTCCAAAGAGTTATAATACCACTACTTGGTCTATTTCCAAAGATGAATAGAGAAAAAGGAAAAGAACCTATATGTTCTAAAATGTTTGTAACAGTTCTCTTTGTGGTTGCAAAGAACTGGAAATTGCAGAGAAATTGCATCAGTTGTGGAATGACCTAACAAGTTGTGGTATATGATTGTGATGTAATACTGCTGTGCTATAGGAAATGATGAGCTCAGTGATTTTAAAAAAACATAAAAAAGACTTGCACAAAATAATAAAGAGCAAAATGAGCAAAACCAAGAGAACATTGTATATATTTATATCAATATTGTTTTAAGAACAACTTAGAGCTGGTAAGTTATTTTGTCTATACCCAAATTAACAACAAGGACATATGAAGAATGACACTGTCTGCATCCAGAGAAAGAACTGATAAATAGAAATACGTATAAAATTATTTTACACATATGTGCATGTATACACATATGCACATACTATTTGTATTTAATGGTAGCTATCTCTAGGGTGGGGAAAGGGGAAAAAAATGTATGTGATAATTTTGTTGTGTATTTGAAAGGAAGAGCAAGTTGTGCACAGTAGATCTGCAGTTTCATATACAATCATTTTTTATTGCATCATGTTATGAAGATGCTTGTTTTTTTCCATAAATTAAAAATAAAAATTTTAAGAAAGGAGATACATAGGCACCCTAGATGCTTAACAAAAAAAACCTCCCCTATGTATCTTGGGACCACGGAGAGTTCTTTATAAGGACAGTTCTCTGTTAGGGCTCTGGCTGTGATCTGACTCTCCTTTTTTATCAGTAATTAAATTTTATCTGTGCAAGATTATATATTTTGTGTCTATATATCTGCTTTTAATGCTGCAGCACTCTAATTTTCATTCACATTAGCAAAGGAACCATCAACAGAATTTGACAAGGTCTATTGATAAAACCCCTTCAAGCCAGGATTATGAGGGTGTATTGGGAGGTTCCCACAAGTTGTGGGAAGCATCTGCCAAAGAGGTCTTTTATGATAGCTCTGTTTTCTTCTTTGTGGTGAACCCATAGGGTTGTGGCCACCTAAGAAGTCCAGAGTTCACTTTGAGGTCATGGCCTGGGTACCTCAGTCCCATTGCTCAAGTAGGAATGACCTGGAAGCCTTTTGCAGGTAGATTTAAAGGAAACTGAGGTAAGTTGTGAGGATATCAACTCTTGGAAAAGCTACTGGCCTTGGACAGCATGTTTTCCAAAGTGGAAATGTAGTTTTTACATCTCAGTTTTGATTTCTGCATGTTTTTCTCTGTGATTTGTCTTTGTCTATGGGATATGGTCTGTATTTGCTAGGTGAAGTGTCCTGAAAAAGCAGGATGAGACTCCTCCTGGCTATAACATTTAAAAAGAGATAATTTTAAACAGTTCTCTTTCTGTCTTTTAATTGTAAGTTTGGAGTTTTAGAGGTGAAATCCAAGAAAGGCTTTCTCTCAGCACAAATTCTAAGTTTTTTTTTCCCCCCTTTGGATGAAGCTTTAGCAGGAGCTTTAAACTGATAAAGTTAAAGGGAGAACTGATAAAGGGCTAATGAGAGAAAAGGAAGAAGTAGGCACCTAGCAAAAGGGATTTTTTTTTTTTGGTTATTCCAAAGTTAGCTGAATTCAGGTATAATTGGATTGCAAAGCTAAAGTTTGTAGATTATGTTTAAATTAAATCTAGGGGACTATCTTTGCCCCCCAAATATACTTGACATCAGGACAATGTGTTTAAATGCCAAAAAAAAAGAGTTTTTTTGCCTTTTAAGATACTTTGATCTGAGCTTTTCTATCTTAGCCTTATAAGTAATCACTTATAAGCAATGCTGGTGAAAGGTGTGAGAAAAATACAGCTCCCTTGATTTACAAATTATTAAGTGTTAACTCTTTCCAGATTCTAAAAGGTGAAAAGTAGCAAGACAAAAAGAAGGCAAGTATGACTTTTAATTTGGAAAACAGTTTTTTAGGCAACATAACATATCTCTCCTGTTAGGTACCAGTCAGGTTTTTTGTAAGCTGTTAACAAGTTTGGGAATCAAAATAAAGGACATAGTCCTCTTTTCTCCAAGTGCGATGTGGCAATTTCTGTTATAGGGAGTTAGAAGAAATCTGATGAGCAAAGTGCTCCTAAGCTCCAAAGTACTCCTAATTAAAATCTCTTACATACTGTCACTTTTAAAATATTTGGCAGTGGGTTAGTTGGAAATAGTGATCCCCATAATATGAAATCCTTGTAATAAATTGCCTTTGTTTAAAATATAATACTAAATCATTGAAATTATAATTTAAGGTTCTATGTGACAGTATTTAGAAAATAGATAAGGATGTGATAGAATTTGTTCTGGTCTCATTTTAAGTGAAATTTATTATTGTTGTTATTATTATGATTATTATAATATGTGGGTCAGGAAGTTTGTTAGTAAGCCAAGTTACCCCAGTTATATGATTTGTAATGTGTTGAAGAAAAGTGCTTAATAATTCACTGTTTTAGAAATATTGTTAGAAAAGTTTACTCTTCTTTCATTCTTTTGGACTGTAGATAAAATTGTTAAAAGACTGATATAAATATATTAAAAAGAAATCAATAGCAGATTAATAACTGAGTTACGTTGTCAGTATTTTAAATTTTCAGGATCTAGCCCAATGCTTAGGTTACAGCATAGTGCTTTGATTTCAGTTAAGAACTAGAAATGGCAAAGGAAAATATCTGGTTAATCATGTCCACCCACCTTTCAGGATAAATTTGTAGGAAGTCCATACATATTAAACCTAACACTACACAAATATTGGATGTGATAATATATCAGTTATTGTGATCTAATTGGTAATAAGTTTTGCTTCAAGTTGCAAAAACATGATATTGTTTAGAGTATTGTTTTGTTTCTACATTTTCTTATATTTTGAAATCTGTTAAACTATTATATCAGCTATGTTGTTAGAAAAGCAATTTCTCTCATAATCTGGATATTGTTAGATTAAAAATTATAATTTTAAAAGAAGGTAAAAAAGGTGAGGAGTTGGAAAACTGTTAGATTATTTTATCAGCCCTGATGATCTTGTGCTGTAATATTCTGAAGTACTGTAATTATGAAGTTAAGTTATATTTATATTTGCCTATATTTAAGAGGAAGTTTCACCTAAAATTATTTGGTCATCATCTTTGAAGATTGTTAACTAAGTTATTTGGAGTCATTGTTATGATGTTAAAACCTAACAAATAATTACATAGAAATTTTAAAAAGGAATATTGATAATTTATTGATGTGTGGGAAAACGTATGAAGAAAAGGTTTTGTGAAATCTCCTTTCCAAACTTATAAAGATGTTGAGAACCATCTAGTCATATATTCTTATCAACCCAAGTGTAAGGATTTGCTGAGTTGTGGAATCCTACTGAGTAAATAGGATACACGTACTCCTTGCAAAAAAACCAGAGGGTGTAATTTTCAAGCTGGCTTATGATGTAGAGTGAGTTTCACCTGGGGACACATACATAGATATAGATACATACATACATACATGTATGTATGTATATATGTATACATACAAAAACACATGTGTGTATAAAATCTGGGGGTATACAGCAATTGACCAGTGCTGTTTTTCTAGGGCAGGGGTGAGGAACCTGCAGCCTCAAGGCTACATGTGGCCCTCTGGGTCCTCAAGCGTGGCCCTTTGACAGAATCCAAACTTCACAGAACAAATCCCCTTAATAAAAGGGTTTGTTCTGTAAAACTTGGACTCAGTCAAAAGGCCGCACCCAAGGACCTAGAAAGCCACATATGTCCTTGAAGGTGCAGGTTCCTCACCCCTGTCCTAGGGGTTTAAGTAAACTATCACATATTGCATCTATGTGGTATTCCAGAATATAATCATTTTCTTGATTTCAAGCAATATATTTTGTGCCAGATTGAATTTATACTGTAGAAGACAAAAGGAAGAAAAGATATTGAGTAAATTTTTAAAGGCCTGGTAAACTTTATTACTGGGATATGGCTAATTTAATTGACTCTGTGTGTGTGTGTGTGTGTGTGTGTGTGTGTGTGTGTGTGTGTACATATATACATGTAGCTATACATATGGCAATCTAGATGAAGAATCTGTATCTCCCACCTTAGCCTTAGCTAGTTGGGTAGCGTAGCAATACCCAAAATAAGGAGAATCTTAACCCTATCTTTAACAGCCTGGTCCTTGACAGATTAGTCAAGGAAATAGGACAGGTAGAAAAAGCTGGGGTTTCCCTAATTTTAACAATTGGCTCTTAATATGAAAAAGAAATAATTATTTCTCTCATTCCCCCATTTGATTCTATTGAGAGACATAGTCTCCTCACTGGATCGCTAACTAATACGACAAACACTTTCATCAAGGATTTCTAACTACAGGAGAGGAAAAGGGAAAAAAGGACAAGCCCTTTGACAAAATCAAAGGGGACAATCCCCTCTGATAATTAGATCTTATAGATAAAAGGAAGAAAGGAAAAAAATAAATAGTAATAGAATTGTGCATTTCATAGATGTATCCTTCCCCTATAGAACTCCTCTATTCCTCTGCAAACATCTGATGCAGTCCCATGGTTTGAGTATGGTTTGAGAGCAGTTCTTCTTTTGTTCAGATCCCTTATAGAGATCCTCTTCTCCATTAAAAATTCCCTACAAAGTTGGTCTTAACAGAATTTTAAATTTGCTTTGCCAATAACCAGTTTAATTAATGAAAGTTAGCTCAAACCCTATGTTTCTATAATTAGAAAATCAAACCTGGAACATTTCAGACAAGGAAATTTACATTTTTAGGTTGGCCAATTGTTATACTGATACATATAGGAAACTCAGGTACAAACAGAAAATTAGAAGCCAATTTTTATACTTTGCATTGTTCATTCCCACGTTAGGAGGATGAGATTCTGCTAAGGAATTAATAACAGAACACTTTGTTATAAGAAGAAGAACTGTAATACAAAAATGAATTCATTTAAATGTTGCCAGATTAACTTCAATTATAACAAAAGGTTCTGGGGTGGGATATATAAACATGTTGAATAATCAGTTTCAGGACAGTGCATATCAAGTAAGTTATTTGTAAAAGTGACCACAAAACATTCTTCTTTTAAGATAACTAAGAGTGCTGTTGCTATTCTTTTCATTAACACGGAATTGGGATAGTTATGATATTAATTTCACTAAATAACAGGATTGTATCCTGGTTTCACAAGTCTTCTTGTCATTTGCCTAATTATCCCCATGCCATTGTGAGAAGTTAAAAGACCTTATCTTACAAAGGGATATATAACTAGAAACAGGTAGATGACAAGGTTAAAGATTTAATTAATTAGCTGTTTGGATTATAGAAAGGACTAAAATTCTAGGCCAAATAGCTCAGATCTCATACCTGCATCTCACTCTATAGTACTGATCACCTACCAAGATTATAGAAACTTTCCATAAAAGAAGAATCAGGGATACAAGGAATATTGCCTCTCTAACAAAATGTCAGTTCCAGGCAAAAGTTATGTAGATAGCCAACTGCATTGTGCCAGGCTTAAAGTCAGTCAGGTGTGATATTTTCCACTCAAGAGGAAATGTTATAATGGGGAAATTAAGCGAAGAAAATCAAACCTCAACCCATGCCTTGGCACGCAAGAGTCATTCTCCCAACCTTTCCCATGAGAACTTTGCATGCAGTTCACAGATGTAAACCCCACAATGTCACTGACATCATGGATCACTGGCTTAACAGAATTCACTGATGATCATACCTGGAGTCAGACTCAGGATAATATCAGTTACAGTCCCAGAATGTCTTAAATAGCAAGTTCCAAAAATTAGAGCTATGGATTCTGTTTTCAAGGATCCCATTTCTTAGATAACAAGTATTGATTATAATCTCACATTGGTAACTGTATAAGATTCATCATGGAGGGCATAGAATGGAGCGAGTCAGAAAATGCAAGATCACAAGCATCAAGGAGGATGAATTTTCAGGAGAGATGGGAAATGATTGATCACAGTAAGGCTGGATGGGAAGAAAAATTTTTCTTGCAATTAGAGGTGCCAAAAATGAAGCAAGCTTACTTGAGAGATTCCCTCCCTCACTGCAGCTTTTCAAGGTCCACAATGGTCTTCCTGGAATACTGGCATATTTATTTGCATTCAGTGTGCTGTAATTCACATAAATCTTGGTGCTCATATATCCAGGGTCAAGTCAGTCAGCCTTGATCAGAGGACACCAGAACAACTACAGTGCATGCAAGGTATGGGAAATACAAAGGCAAGAATGTTCTATGAAGCTAACCTTCCAGAGAACTTTTGACAGCCCCAAATAGATCAAGGAGTGGGAAATTTTCAACAGAACTAAATATGAAAAAAAAGAAATACAATGGCAAAAATGCAGTGACTATTACCAATAAAGAGAAGGAGGAAGAAAAAAAGGGAAAGAAAAAGAAAGAGAAGGATCCAGATAAGCCATCAAAACCCATTTCAGCTGAAAAGTCCCAGAAGAAAGAAGAACTCAATCAGGAACTTGAAAAAAGCACCAGCTCTAAAAAAGCAGCAAACCCCACTATTGACCTTTTAGGACTTGATGGCCCTCCTGAAGTGCCTATGACAAATGACAGTACTATCACCATCACCACTACCCTGAATGATGACCTGGATATATTTGGCCCAATGATCTCTAATCTTTTACTAGCAACAGTCAGAACCAGTAGCTGCCACATTAACTGCTGGATCTGTGGATCTGGATGTGTTCACTGAGCCAACTATAAAATAAGAAGAATCAGCAAAGAAGCAATTATCCAAAGAATCCATCCTATCTCTGTATGGGACAGGGGCCATTCAGCAACCAAGTGCTCCAGGTATGTTTATGGACCCTTCAACTATACTATTTACCTCACAAGCACCAATTCAGTTTCAAGGCTTTCCATCCATGTGCCTGCAGCCACTGGAATCATGAGAAATATGATGGGACGATCAGTATCCATGATGGGATAAAATGAAAGCATGATGGTTGGCATGGTAATGCCCAACAGGTTTGTGGGAAATGCACAAACTGGTGTGATGCCACTTCCTCAAAATGTGGTTGGGTCTCAAGGAGTAATGGTAGGACAAATGGGAGCAGAATAAGTTTGGTATCCAGCAAACTCAGCAGCCCCAGTAGAACCTCTCTCAGATGAATCAGCAAATGGCTAGAATGACACCACCAGTGTTGTCAGCTTTGGCCATCCCCCCAATACAACAGCATGATGGTCTGGAAGCTCATAGGGTCAGACTCTCAGCAAACAGCTGTGGAAATGAAAACTGCAATACAAGTTTCATCCAGAATTATCACCACCAGACATTCCTTGATAAATGCATTTAGTTCCCCTGTTTATTCATGTATAGATTCTTCCCCCTGCCCAGTTGTTCATATTAAGAATTAACTGACTGACCATGTTGGTCTCTATTGATTAAATGTGATGTCATAAAAAGCAGGTTGAAAATCCATATTGATGTCACTGGCAGTTTTTGTCATATTACACATGATTTCATAAGCCATATTCTCGGAGAGGCTACTTAGTCAATTTTCATAATCAGTTTTATTCTCAATAAGGTTATAGGTCTACTATTTGCATATAAGGGAAGTAGTTATCATGTTAATAATACCTGTAACAGTATAAACCCTCCCCCAAAATTAGCTAGTAATCCTATAGATAGGTCCTATATGAACAGATGTTTAATCGTATAAATAGAATGTAAATGTATCACTGAGTACTGCTTTCTAATGTATCAAAATTCTTTTATTTCATTATTTATTTCACTGTGATGTTGTTATGGTGTGCTTAACAGGGAATATGGTTAGTGAAAGGAAGATAAATCTGGATATTAGCACAAAATGTAATCTGTTCAAAGAATAAAGAAATCCTTAGCATTTATGAAAAAATCATGACATCTTGATATAACTAGTATTCATGTTAAATAGATAAAAAAAATTTCCCTAAGTCCAATATTGCCCAAATGCCTTTTCTTTAAGATGCTTAATAACAAAAAATGAAATAAAACAAAAAAAAAGTAACAAAAGACATGATGGGATATATAAATATAATAATCTCAAATTATATGCAGAGAACGGATTATATGAAAATTTGTCTATAGTAAAACATGTTCAGTTATTAACCATGTTCAAATGGACATAAACATATACTACTGCTCTCAGATCCCTTTAAACACTGAGAACATCTTTAAGGTGACTCTTAGGTAGTGTGCATTCAGTTCAGGGCATGCTCTTCTTCTAATCCCAGATTAAATAACAAACATATGTAAAATCAGATTTCCAGCTAAGGTAACATATGATAGCTCATAATTACTACTCTCCATTAACACAACTGATTGTGCTGAAATCCTATTCCTTAAAACGAAAACAAAAGAAGCTCACAATTTAATAGATTCACATCTTTGTTTCACAAACTTCTCTACCTTTGTCTAATTATACTCATATCATCCTGAAAGAATGAGATACTTCAGGAACTGAATCATATATACGTGTGTGTGTGTGCGTGTGTGTGTGTGTGTGTGTGTGTGTGTGTGTGTGTGTGTGTGTGTGTGTGTATATATATATATATATATATATATATGAATGACAAGTTCAAACACTAGTTTAACTCTTACTTAGGCCATGGAATGACTACAAATTCAGATTTAAAACAGCAAGATCTATTCCCACCTGCAACTTATTACAGTAATTCAGATGCCTTAGTAACTTAGTCTAGTAACTAATAGATATTGCAATAACAAACTTTCACTGTTTGTCTACCCTGATAACAGAAATTTGCTCTGAGAGTCATAAGCAGGGTCATAGTTAAAACAACATCAAAACTGGTCCTCAAGGACTACACCACTATAAGTAGTCTAGCATATGGAACCAGGTCAACAGATTTCTTGTATGGGAAAATAAATTAAGAAGAATCCAATCTTAGCTTTTCCAAGGTAACTTCCCTACCTTATTCTCCTAGACATACATTCACTAGCCTTAGATCTCAGATGTCACTCCCATTGAGCTGCCGACTGCTGATGTTTTTCTTAAAGCTCCCACTTAGAGTCAGTTCAAGGATACAACAAACCTAAGAATGAAACTCCAAAAAGAATATTCAGGATCCCAAAAAAGCTTTCTCCTCAAACAATAAATCACCCTTATGACTGTAGGTGTGGACACAATTGTTATCAATAGCACCAAATTACTGCAATAAGTAGGCTTACAAATAAAATTTATCCGGCCTTCTAAAAATCACCAAAAAAATTTTTACTTAAACATATATGAAAAAGATTTTTACTTAAGGATTTCTTCCTAAAAGTATTTCTCTTTCTTAAAAACAGTTTGAAATTTATTGATGTTAAAGAGATAATTATTAAACTTTCATGAAGAAAATTAATTGGAAACCTCTAAACTGACATACATTTCTTTCTTATTTAACCTTAAAGCAAAAATAAATCTTTAAAATTGGAACATATCAAAACTAAGTTGGTGTAAATTATCTTTAAGTATCGTAAATAAGTCCCAAGAGTGTCATTAAACCAAAACAAATTTCTAACCAACACAAATTCCTATGTACCACCCCCTTCTAGTCAAAAAGTGTTTGCATTAGGGAGGAGATTCAGTTTTTCTATGCCAAATGTGTACATACATATGTGTGTGTGTGCGTGTATGTGTGTCCATTACTTTCCAAGAGCTTCAGCATCAAACTCCTAAGTGCCACAATGTTCATTTTATATCATTACAGTGGTAGTAATTAAACTCCAGTGATAAATATACTTCACAACCCATGCCAGGACTATTAAAGACTTTTATTTTGTATATGCTTCAAGAGGAAGTATGAAATACCACAAATTTTGGACAAACTCTCTTACTAGAAATTACATAAGCAAGTACTTTCCTACAATAGGGATTACTGCATTTTGACTAGATTACTATTACTGACACCGTTGGAATAGTGAAAACATAGCATGAAGCTATCTCCGTTAATGGAATTTGAAATTCTGTAACAAGCTCTGAGTCTGCAGGGTTTCTGTTCAGTGGTACTTTAGAGTGCTCAAGTGCCTAATTAAGATGCTGCTCCAAAGAGCAACATAATTTCCTTTTTTTTGTTTAGTTTTAACTGTACAATTTATTTTCAATTGGAAGATATTAAAAATTTAACCATTATTTTGAAGTTGTATTCTAAAAAAGCAACACAATTTGTTCTACCTACTTTACAGAGTACTCATCATTTCTATTGCACATGTGACACGCAAAGAATTTATTGCATTCTTCCAATATAATAGATTATGGAAACATTAGTTTGAAGGAGGCATTTTAGACAGGCCAGTCAAGCTCTATGTAATTTTGCATAAAGAAGAGAGAAATTATGGTCATGTGAAAGACATAAGTATTCATACATCTGCATGCTAGGTGAGGGGCAATTAAGTGGCACAGCGCTGGGCCTGGAATCAGGAAAATTCATCTTCCTGAGTTGAGATTTGGCCTCACTGTGACCCTCAGCAAGTCACTTAACCATGTTTGCCTCAGTTTCCCCATCTGTAAAATGAACTGGAGAAGGAAATAGCAAACCACTCCAGTATCTCTACCGAGAAAACCCCGAATGGGGTCATGGAGAATTGGACACAAGTGAAAAAATTACTTAAACAACAACAACATTCTAGGTGTGCCAGTCAGAAATTAATATTTCTGCAATCTTCTAACAACAGCAAATTGCCCAATTATGTAGCTTATGAGGGCCTGAGTGATTTTTCCAGTTTCTAAAGACGTCCTCATTGTTGTAGACAACACGTAGATTTTCCTGTTTCCTTCCTTTCTTTCCCACTTATAAAACAGAGTCTTTGGTACAGGATTAAGAAGGGGTCAGATTAGTGACCTGATCACTTACTGCATGGCTCCCCTCTGTGACCCTCTTCCAGACAATATTCACATCATTACCTTGCCTGCTGTGATGACTCTTAGGTTTGGTGGGGGGCAGTTCACACTGGGGTGGGGAGGGCTACCTGCCCTCCTTCCCATCCATAGATGAGAAGTCCCTGCTGCTTCCTAGGAACTCCAGCCAGCTACTGCTAGGTTGGGGAAACCAACAAGACGTGTTTCCCTTTCTTTTGACTCCTCTAGGCACTAAGTTTTCTGAGCTTCAGCCTCAGTCTCTGGTCCTGGGCCTTGGGTTGGCATGGGCAGAAGGCAAATTTTTTTTTAATTTAGTTTTTAAAAAGAAACCTTCAACTCCACCACTAAAGCTTCATAGCAAAGAGCGAGGCTATCTAAGAAAGCAGGGTGCAGCTGGAAAGATATATTTTTATCCAAAACAATAAATTTTTACCCGAAATCATTGCTCCTTCAATTTCACAAACTATGAGTCTCATCTGTAAAAATTTTTAGTAAGGGTATGGTAATAGTAATGACAAGTATTTAAAATACTTGTTACTTGAAAAATAAAATAATATATTATTTTAAAATAAAATAATTAAATGAATGAATATTCTAACAATGGGTGTCAATATAAAATCAGGACAGCCATCACAGGTCTCACTTGCAATCAAATTACATAACACTACTTGACAGCAAAGGAAACAATTCAAATGGATGCAGAGAATCTTTAGCATGTCTGAAGCTTAAAAGATTATGACTGGAGACTCTAGAAAGACATTAATTATTGAAGCCCAGAAGAGCATCACATCAAAGGGAAACTTCCCGTGGATTCCATAAAGAGAGAAAAGGACTTTAGGGTTAGCAGCATTGTAGTACTTCTTAGCCCCACACAATCTTTACATGTGTGCCTGACTACCTTTGCACTTTAACTTCGAGCCCACTATACCCAGAGATCTTGTGTTTGCCAGAAAAGATAATGCCTCCAATTTGGAGAAAATGTTTTGGTAACTGCTATTCTTGCTATAACTTCTCAGTAAATACTCCCTTTCTAAAAACCTAATAGCATTCTACTTGTCTATTGGAGAGAACAAAAGATGAGATTTTAGGAGCTCTTAGAACCCTGAATCTTTTAGGGTTTCCTTTAGAACTCTTGAAGAGAACAGTAATTAGCTGCTCTCTGGCCAGCCAGTACAAGTAGGAATTGGGAAAGTAAGTCTCAAGAGGTGTACTATGCAAAGATGAAACAATACTAAGATTAAAAAATTAATCAAACAATAAGCATTTATTAAGAACTTTCTTTGTGCTAGAAACATTGCTGGGGCCTGAGATATAAAGATATACGTGAAATAACCCTGTTCTCAGGTGGCTGTCTCTCAAGGGAAACACACAAATGTAAAGGTAGTAGACAACACCATATGTAGCAAGTTATTTGGAGATCAGAACATATCCATTCATGGGTCACTTAATTTTTAGAATTTCCAATTTGGTGTTTTAATTGGGGATTTTTAATTTGTTCCTTTTCCAGTTTTCTTTTTAGTTGCATTCATTGAATTCCAATTCATTGATCTGTTATTTCTCTATTTTATTGATAAAAAGCATTCAGAGATATAAATTTTCTCTTAAGTACTTCTTTGCCTGCATCCCATAAATTTTGGCATGTTGTCTCTTCTGTTTTATTAATGTATATTTGTAGGGACATGATTTCTCGCCTAAACATTAGCTGCATTCCAGAAATTTTGGTATGTTGTTTCATAATTATTTTTTCATATAATTACTAATTGTTCTTTTTATTTGTTTTTGAACCACTCATTACTTAGGACTTCATCGTAAGGCCTTCATTTGGGTCTGCATCTTGTGTGTATGTGTGTGTTTGAATATGTTATATATGTATGTATATATATATATATATATATATATATATATATATATATATACACACACACATATATACATATACATATATAATGTATGTGTGTATATATACTGTTTTGCAGTCTCATTTAGAAGACACATAAGTCCTTTAGCTTTAGTGACTCCAATAATTTGTTCAGTTCCATATTTTCTCTTTTGCTTAACTTTCTGTTAGACTTATCCAAAACTCAGAAGCATTGTCTCCTGTCACTATTGTGTTACTGTCTACATATTTTTGTAGCTCAGTTAATGTTTCCTTATAAATTTGGATGCTAAGACATTTGGAACATATAAATGTAATGCTGATATTGGTTTACTATTTATGGTTCCTTTCAACATAATGTAGTTTCCTTGTTTATCTTATTTATTTTTTAATATTTGTTTTTGCTTTGCCAGGTAACATGATTATAATTCCGGATGTTTTGAATATGTTTTAAATGTTTCTTATAAGCAACAGATCTTAAAGTCTTGCTTTCTTATCCAATTTGTCACTCTTTTGATTTTTTGGATGATTTAATCAGTCACATTTAATGTTATGAGAGTTTGCTATGACAGATAAACTATTCTATGTGCCACTAATTTGCTTATGGTATCACCCTTTATATTTAAATCATGTACTCATTTATCTTAGTATGCAGTATGAGATATAGGTTACACCTCATTTCAACCAAACTGCTTTCCAGTTTTCCAAGCAATTTTTGTCAAACAATGAGTTCCTGTCACAAAATCTTAGATATTTGGATTTATCTAACACTAGATTAGTATTGTCGTTACTGCTTTATATTGTGCACCTAATCTACTCTATTTCTTAGTCAGTACCAGTTAGGCACCATGGTCATTACTGATCCTTTCTACCACCCCTAAGTGAGATCCCATCCTTCATCCAGAACCAGAACTGGGTAATGAGAGACAGAGCTGACAGAGAGTAACCATTTCTACATCGTGTGCTAGTTCAAAGATCCTCTAGCAACTCTTTTTACCTCAGTGCCTTTTACCCCAGTATCCAGTCTTGGTTCTCTTTCAATCCCTGGCCCTTGAAATGTTCTAAACTCAGGACGTTCCTAACCAGATACATTCCTCTGTATCTACAAATATCTCTGTCTAACATTCAAGCCAAATGGGGCTGGAAAAATGATTCATGGGGATTTTTTTCTTGGATTTTCTGATCAGAATTCAGATTTTGTTTCTTTGTGGAAGAGATGTGGTGGGAGACATAAGCTGTACATCTTCCAGCTACTCCATCATCTTGATTCTGCCTATTTCTTTCCACATTATTGTTAATTAAACTTGTTTTATTAAGTGTGATATAGTCTACAACTTTCATTTTGTTTCAATTTCATGCCTGAACAACTGTACCAACCTGAGTCAAGCTTAGCCCAGAACACCTTTATTTCATTCAAGACAGGACCAATAGAAAGGAAAGAAGGCAGGAAGGCAGGCAGGAAGGAAGGAAGGAAGGAAGGAAGGAAGAAGGAAGGAAGGAAGGAAGGAAAGAAGGAAGGAAGGAAGGAAAAAAGGAAGGAAGGAGGGAGGGAGGAGGGAGGAAAGGAAGGAAAGAAAGAAGGAAAGAAGAAAGGAAGGAAGGAAGGAAGGAAGGAAGGAAGGAAGGAAGGAAGGACGGAAGGAAGGAAGGAACTACATATTTATTAAGCATCTCCTAGGCTCCAGGCATTGTGCTAAGTGATTTATAAATATTATCTTATTTGATCCTCACAACATCCCCAGGAGGCAGGTGCTATTTTCCCTATTTTACAGTTGAGAAATCAAAACACACATTGAGAGATTTACCCACAGGCACACAGTCTGAGGCTAGAATTGGACTTAGGTCTCCCTGACTCCATGCCCACAGCTACTAGCCACTGCTTTACCCAGATATCTCACGTACTAGCATGGATGAAAACACCAAAATGAGGGACGTACAATGTTTCTCTGGGAGAAAAAGAATGGGATCTAAAATAGTGAGTAGAAACTAAAGTCAAGTTGAAGTGGTCCTGGGAAGTCAAGTACCAACATTTAAGAGGCTGAAACAAGCAAGAAAACCAGTTGAAAGAAAACTCTAGCTAGGGAGTTAATACCAAATCAGGAGGGTGAAATATAGGGAGTACCAGGGTAGTTGACAATTTATTTAAATCAGACTGATTCATCAAAAGTTTAGTCTTTTTATAGCATCTAGAAGCTGCCTTCTGACCTAGTCATGCAATATGGGCACAGATTCTAATGAGGAAAAAATGAAGAAAAGTTAAAAAATTTGTCCAAGTTCATTCAACCTTGAGCTAAATGACAGATTGAAGACAAGAAACAAATATCCTGCTCTCGCTCTCTCTCTCTCTCTCTCTCTCTCTCTCTCTCTCTCTCTCTCTCTATTTCTCTCTCCCTCCCTCCCTCTCTCCCCTACCCTGCTTTCATCATTTTCTAACTTCTTCAACACAGGCATAAAAATTTTTTCAACAGGTGGATACTAGCATAAGGTGCTAGTAAAGGAAGACATCATGAGTTCTAATTTAATCATGAACAATTTAATTAAGTCAAGAAAAACACATTGCATTGAACAATACAGGTTATCAAAATTGGCCTACATTGAACCATATGAAAAAGTCTACATCTCTTCTTTCTCTATTGCATCATATTTCCCAGACCTCAATAATGAACTGAGAGGGAATAGATACAGACTGAGGCCCTTCTCTTCCCATATTTTTAATCTCTATTCTTGGCTAAAAATTGATTATTCCCTATCCTGATAAGATACTTAACTTGTGAAAGTAAAGATAAGATGCAATCCATGAAGAAGTTTCTATAATTCCTTTCAATTGTCTTGTGACGAACACAATTTAACACTTCTTTACTTTTATGCATTGGTGATCTCCTTAATGTTGGTATCCCTTATAATTGTGTCAATCTTAACTCATTTCAATCTTTGTATACAGTGGAACTCTTGTGCATGTCCTTCCATGAATCCTCCACAGGAAGTTCAACATATTAGAGGACTTCCTCTAGATTTCTTGATATTTTATGAATACCACCGGAGCAAATGAGCAATCCTTCCTTCTTGCTCCATGACTGTGCCAATTCCTTTTTTTTAACAGTATTTTATTTTTTCCTCAGTTACATGTCAAGAAAAATTTTAGTATTTATTTTTACAAGATTTTGAGTTCCCATTTTTTCTCCCTCCCTGCCTTCTTCCCCTTCCTCTCTTCTAAAATTGGTAGGCAATTTGATATAGTTTATACATGTGCTATCATGTAAAAATATTTTCATATTAGTCACAGTTGTAAAAGAAGAAACAGATCAAAAGAAAAACACAGAAAAGAATAAAGTAAATGAAAAAATATGCTTTGATCTGCACTGAGTCCACCAGTTCTTTATCTAAATATGAATAGCATTTTCCTTTGTTGAGTCCTTTATACTTGTCTTGGATCATTGTATTGCTGAGAAGAGCAGAGTCATTCATAGTTGATCATCACACAATGTTGCTGATCCAATTCCTTTTTGATCATTTTTTATTCTACTTTTGCATAGTTCTTCACTGGCAATCTACTTCATTCTTCTTGTGCCCATAATAAATCCCTTTGTTGTCCTTTGGGTTACCTGCAATTGTGAGTCTGGTAATCTGTACATTATAGCCACATAGTGTCAGTAGGAGTAACAGTTCTTAAAAAAAAAAATGAGTCTTTGATTTAGAGAGAAGCCATAGGTCACTGAAAACCATGTACATTTTTACAAATAAGAGCCAACTCACTATTCTAATTCTGACATTTGATATAATCAACATAACATACTCATTAAGATTATAAGGACAATATTGCCATTAAAAAGACCAAAATCACCAAATAAATTGTTTTTCCTAGACATAGAAAATTATATATATAATAAAATATACGCAGCTAGTGGTACAATGTGCTGAGCCTAAAGTCAGGAAGACCTGAGTTTAAATCTGGCCTTAGATTTAACTTACTAGCTATATAACCTCAATCATTTAATCCCTGTTTGCCTCAGTTTCCTCACCTGTCAAATGGGCATAATAATAGCACCAACTCCTCAGGGTTGTTGTGAGGATCAAGTGAGTTAATAACACTAAGCATGATACCTGGCACATAGCAGGCATTATATAAATGCTAGCTATTATTATTCTTAAAAGGATATGTTGTTGTTCAGTCATGTCCAACTCTTCATGACCCTATGGACCACAGCATGCCAATACTGTCCACGGGGTTTTCTTGGCAAAGATACTGGAGTGCCACTTCCTTCTACAGTAGATTAAGGGAAATAGAGGTTAAATGACTTTCCTAGGGTCACATAGCTAGTAGGTGTCTGAGGTCAGGTTTGAACTCAGGTCTTCCTGACTCCAGGCCCAACACTCTATCCACAGAATCATCTAGCTGCCTCACATAGGATATAGCCATCACATAGTTTTCTTCCAGTGGTTTTTCTAAGATTATGATAAATTTAGCTCTAAAATATAATCAATGAAGCAGTTCCCTATTTTTGTTGAGTGAAGGTTTCTAATGGTGTCTTCAGAAATTAATAAAATGATTTGATTGGTCTTTAAGATGTGTTTAACTGGGGGGAATATTTAACTAATGGCATGGATGCGATCTGTCATCCAGTATTAAGTTCTTAGTCACTGGTGTTTGTGGGAAAATAGGAAAGAGGGAAACTGCAGCTTTCATTACAGACTCCTTGAGTTGTCAGCTCTCCAATGAGGAGCTCCCATAACTCAAATTATGCCTCCAGGAAGTAGATCTCAAGCATTTCTCTCTGGCTTTAATTTGCTAAAGCTATGTGCATATGTAAAAAATAGGTTATTTTAAGGTAGATGTAGGTCTAGAATTGTTGCTTATGTTATTTCTTAAGCAATTATGATCTTAATGTTTAAAAGAAGGCTAGTACTGTTCACACAAAAGTTGGTGATTCCCCCAAAAAACAGTAATGAAATAACTTCTGTTAAGTAAACTTTTCATGTCTTCTTATAATAAGAGCTGAAAAAATCCCTTTGTTTCTATTTATTAAAAGGTGCCTTTTCTATATGTACCATTGGTAAGAGATTTTGAAAAAACCATGTAAGCTGGTCAAGCATTTGAATGGTACAGTAGATGTGTTTAAAAAATGCGGGTAAGTTCAGTTGTTGAAATAAACATTTGTTTTTATATTAAATGTTTACTTGAAATCAAATGATTTTGTACATAAAGTTCATTAAATATATGTGTGTGTATATATATATACATATACATATGTACACACATATATATATATATAAAATCAACACATTAAGGGAATTCCTGATGAAAGTAAGAGAGAAATGACAAAGTATTCATAAATGATATTCTATAGCAGACCACATGTTTATGGTCATACAAGTGAATGAAAGATGAAATATGAATGAATGATGGTTATGAAATTCCACTATGACAATTAATTTTTCATTTTTTAAAATTACAGATTTAATCAAACAAGTTGTTACTTTAAAAGCTCTCCCACATATAAGTCAAAACCATGCAAGGTTACTTGAATGACGTAACATCAGAGACATTTTGTTCAGTGATGCTCTGAATATTAACACTAAGCAAAACATTCAACAGGGTACCACATACTTCTTTAATAGAGACTGTTCAGTGCAGAATCCAGTTAAAGAAAGATTCTCTATAGATGAGATGCTACAAAGTTTCCTAATGTGCTTATTGCATCATCACAGAATACTGCAAAATCTCCTCAATTAGACCTATAATTACTGAAAAAAAAATTTCTAACAGAAAATAAATGGATAATGATTGAATGCCTATTTTTCAGACTATGATATACAGTTTGCTGGATAGCACAAAGAATTTATCTATTAATATAGAAATATTGGTTAAACACTGCAAGTGAATAAGAGTTGAGCAAAAAGAAAAAAAATGAACAGTGGGAATAACAACCCATCTTTTTAACAGTATTCTTCTAGCCACTCTGCATACTTTCAAATCACGTAATACCACAGCTTCTGAAGAATTAAACTTAAGGATAATTGGGAGGCTGAGATATCAGAAGTCTGGAAATAAGATGTAAGATGGGATATAAGAAGCATGAAGCACATTACCAAGAGTTGTACAAAGACAATGTGTAAAGGATGTCATCAGCTAGGTGCACAGTGGATAAAATGTTGGAGCTGAAGTCAAAAAGAACTTAGTTAAAATACAATCTCAGATACCTACTAGTTATGTGATCTTTCGTAAGTTACTTATCCTCTGTCTACCTCAATTTCTTCAGCTGTGAAATGGGGATAACCATAGCACCAACCTCTCAGGGTTACTGTGAGAATCATATGAGATAATTTGTAAAGTGCTTAGCACTTGGTATGTAGTAGGCACTTACTAAATACTTCTTACCTCCCCTCCCATGGGAAAAGAAGGTAGATTGGTTATTTAGCAAGAGCAAAGGATGACCACTTGTATCCATACAAGGTAAAGAGATAGAATAAGATATTAGGTTCCCAGAATCCGGAAAATCTGTGATCTCTGGCTCACTGGTGAAAGTTTTCACTTAACAAATAAAGAGATTACGATAGAATAATCATAGTAGAAACTGTATACACCCAAAATCCATGTCTTAGAAATTCATGTATTCTAAGCAATATTTTTGTCATTATCAATTCATATAAGCTCCTTAAATAGAATGTAAGTTCCTTGAGATAAGGTACTATTCCCTCGCTTCATTTTGACCTTCGTTATCTCCAGTGCTTAGCCAGTGCCTGACACATATCAAGCACACACATACATACACACACACACACACACATTGCACACGTGCATATAGATAAAACTTGATTAAATCTACTAAAACGAGTGTCCAAAAATTCCTTAATGAATTTCATCTGTCACTATTCAGGACTCACCTGTGGATGTGGATGGCCTGTCACCAGGCAGGTCAGTTCCAAAGTCTCTCCCTCTCGGATAGTGTAGACTCTCTCTGAATAGCGCTCCTCTTCAATATTACATGCCAAACCTGAGTGCACAATCCGCACAGTGGGAGGAGCTGTTAAACCAGTAGGAAGAGAGACAACAGGAAAGCAAAGATTAAGTAAAGTATTTTCAAAAACCATTCTGAGTGCATCAAATGTAAAAGCAAATCTTATCAGATTTAAAAATAGATGTATCAACTAAGGACAGATATTGGACAGAAAATCTTATATTTCTCTATATTGTTCATATAAATCAGGGATATTCAAAGTTTTACACATTATATATACATAGGTGCATATGCATATGCATATGTACACACACACATACACATAAAGATGAGGATGACTATGGAAAAACAATAGTTCAAGATATCAGTGATTCCAATCCAGTGATGTCCAGTGATATCAATCAAGATAGCATTAGGTTTCTGAAATGCACACATTACTTTTCCTATGGAAAGTGTAGAAGAGGATGATGACCAAGGAATGAGTATAACTGGCAATTTGATCATTAGCTAAGAGAAAGTAAACTTTTCTGGCTAATGTTCCAGCTGAGGGAAGTTCCCTGTACTGTTTTCAATGCCATCTCACCTCACTCCTATTGATGAAGTTGAATCATTATTTGTAGTGATATGTATCTTTGGCATAATACTATAAATTCAATTAGCTATATCAGATGGCAAAATGACAATTTAGGAGTTAGAAAACCAGGATTATAGTCTTAGCTTTGCCACTAATTGGCTTTGTAACTTTAAGTAAGTCACAAGCTTTTGGTACCTTGGTTTTCTCACATCTATAAAATAAAAGCATTGGACTAGATCATCTCTAAAATTCATTTGTTTCAATTCAATAACAATTTGTAACACTAAATCTAGGAGAATGAACTCTCAAGGAGCTATTCAGTCTTGTTAGTCTACTTTACGGTCACAAGTGCTAGCCAAAATTTACTGGCCTTGCTAAAAGAAGATGCCACACTCATGGTTTCAGCACTTCACACTGTTTATGCAAGGAATGCACTTTGTAAATTGTGGAATAAATGTGAGCTAAGAGTAGCAGCAGCAATTATAAATAATCTTCTAGGAAGAATTTGATTCAACTATACGCATTTAGAAAAAAAAATTTACTCTTAGACAAACAGTCTAACAATCATATACAAGTTTTAGTTAGGAGGTAAGCCTAAATCTGGAACAGCTAGGTGGCACAGTGGATAGAGTACCAGGTCTGGGGTCAGAAAGACTCATCTTTCTGAGTTCAAATATGGTCACTTTACCCTGTTTGCCTCAGTTTCTTCATCTGTAAAATGAACCGGAGAAGGAAAGCCAAACCACTCTAATATCTTTGCCAAGAAAGCCCCAAATGGGGTCATGAAGAATAGTAACTCCAGCAACAAATCCATCTTTATAAATAATTTACTATCAGTTTAGTTATCAGTTTATTAGTTTATTTAATTACATGCACACAAAAGGAGAATTACACCAAGAATTTTTCTGTCTGTACCATTTTGTTAATTCAATCAATATGATTATCATCAGTGACAGCGGTACATTAGATTATTGCTGAAATATTTAGAACCCTTAACTGAAGAAAAAAATCATCAAATCCATAAACTCCTGGGCTGAATATATGAATTTAAGTAAAAAAAAATTTGTTCCTATTCTACCTTCTGGGAAAATAACAATTACCCAGGACTTATTCTTCTTAATGAATGATAATGAGGTTCATTAGTATATTGGTTGGCAATGTGCTATGGGGAAAAGTATACTGAATTTGTAGTCAAATGACTTGGGCTTAAAAACTGGCTATGCTATTCACTATATGATTGTCACTTAACTTCCTCTGGGCTTGTTTTCTATGACATAAAATGAGGTGATTAGACTAAATATTCCCCAAGTCCTCTAGCATTTTATTGATCAAATTCAAAACATAGTAGATAAAGTGCATATTTTTAATTTAATGCTTATTTTAACAATTTTTTTCTTTTTAATTTTTGAGCTCTAAATTCTCTCCCTCCCTCCCACCACTCCCCCACCCAATAAGAAGGCAAGCAATATAATATCAATGTGAAATCATGCAAAATATATTTCCATACTAGCCATACTGCAAAAAACAAAAGCAAGGAAAAATTAAGAAAGTGAGAAAATTGTACTTCAATTTGTACCAAGAAGAGTTCATCAGTACTCTCTCTGGAGGTGGATAACATTTTTTCATCATAAGTCCTTGGGAACTGTCTTGGATCACTGTATTGATCAGAGTAGTTAGGTCTTTCACAGTTGATCCCCATTACGTTGCTGTTACTATGCAGAATGATCTCTCAGTTCTTATTTCACTTTGTATCAGTTTATATGGGTCTTTTCATGTTTTTCTGAAACCAACCCCATTGTCATATTCCATCACAATCATATGCCACAACTAGTTCAAGTCTTCCCCAACTGATGAGCATCACTTTAATTTCCAATTCTTTGCCATTATGAAAAGAGCAGCTATAAATATTTTTGTATATATGGATCCCTTTCCTTTTCTTTTATCTATTTAGGATCAAAGTAAAGTAGTGGTATTGCTGAGTCAAAGGGTATGCGTAAATTTGGGCCGCATTCCACATTATTCTCCAGAATGGCTGAACCAATTTGCTACTCCATCATTAGTTCATTAGTGTACCTACTTTCTCCCCTCATCCCAACCAATCTTTGTCATTTTTTTTTTTTGCATTTGTCATTTCTGATATCTATGGGATAGATAACACAGGGTTGTTTTAATTTGCATTTCTCTAATAAATAGTGATTTAGAGCATTTTCTCATATAACGATATATAGCTTTGATTTTTTCTCCTAAAAACAGTATGCTTATATCCTTTGACTATTTATCAATTTAGGCAACAACTTATTTTTATGAATTTGACTCAGTATATATTAGAGAAATGAAGCCTTTATCAGAGAAACTTGTTAATTTTTTTGATATTACTTTATTGTCTAGTTTTAGTAAAATGGAGTTTCTCTGATTACCTATTTTAATTAGGTCAATTTTTTCTTTGGCTTTGTCTGAGATCATGCATTCCTTTTTTCAGTTGAGCTGAAGTATATCAAATTCTGCTGTAGCCCCTTATATTAACTCTGTGTGTGTCTTTCTGTTTCACGCCTGCCTCTTGGAAACAATGTATTGTTGGATTCTGGTTTCTAATGCCTTCTGGCATCCACTTCCATTTTATGAGTGAGCTCATCTAATTCACATTCACAGTTATGATTACTAACTGTATATTTCTCTCTATCAAATTTTCTTCTATTTCTTCTTCTTCCTCTTTTTATCCTGTCCTTCCTCAAATGCTGATTTTGCTTCTAACCACTGCCTCCCTTAATCCACTGTTAAGCAGCCAATTCTGGCCAATTCCACTTTTTTGTGTTGTTTTGTTTTGTTTTAGCTTTTTGGTGAGGCAATCAGGGTTAAGTGACTTGCCGAGGGTCTCATAGCTAGTAAGTGCCCAGTGTCTGAGGCTGGATTTGAACTCAGGCCCTCCTGACTTCAATGCCAGAGCTCTATCCACTGCACCACCTAGCTTCCCCAGCCAATTGTGCTTTTAAAGGAATTCTTTTCTTCAATGAATTTTTGTGCCTCTCTTACTATTAGGCCAATTTTGTTTTTCAGTGTGTTATTTTCTTCAGTATTATTTCGTGCCTCTTTTACCAAGCTATTAATTCTCTTTTCATAAAATTATTACATCACTCTCATTTCTTCTCCTAATTTTTCCTCTACCACTCTTATCTCTTTGTTTAACTCTTCCAGGAATTCTTGTTGGTCTTGGGTCCAATTAGCATTTTCTTTGAGGTCTTGGTTGAAGCTGTTTTCACATTTTTTTCTGAGTTTATGTCTTGGTCTTCACTGCCACCATAGTAGCTTTATATGGTCAAGTTCTTTTGTTGTTGTTATTGTTGTTGTTGCTGTATACTCATTTTTCCAGCCTATTTCTTGACTTTGAATGTTATGAAGTTGAGAGCTGCTTATCTGGAGGTGAGGAGGCATTGACTGAAGCTCCAGGCTTTTTCATGCTGCTGTTTTCAGAGCTAGTTTGGGGTTAGGGGTGAGTGTCTGCAAGTATTTGGTCCTCCAAAGTGGTGTGATCCTGAGAGGTATTTATGGTAATTGCTCTCCTGGTCTGCACTTTGGTCTTTACGTAGCAAGGGCCCCTGGTCCCCTGCAGCTATAAACACTAGCACTCTCTTTACCTTGGAACTATGATAAGGGCCCCTGTTCCCTTTTGACCATCCTCTAGCACTCTTCTCTTCCCTAAACTGGGACCCAGAACTGTGTATGGGCAATAGAGTTGCCTTAGCAACATCTGTACCCAGTGGCAGCAAAGGGTCCACTGTAATGTCTTTCGGACCACTTGTCTGACCCCCTCACCATCTCTGAACTGAGAGCTACCAAAGATGCTGCTGTTGCTGTGATCACTGTTTCTGTCCCTGTTGTGTGGGCTCTGGACAGACCTCCACCCTGGCGTCACAGACTTCTGCTGACCTCTTAAGTTCCCTTAGGCCAGAAAACGTATTTCACCCTGACCTTTTGTGGGCTCTGCCTCTCTAAAATTTGATTTCAGGCCTTATTTTTAAGTTTTTTGGAGGGAGATAGTTCAGCTGGGTTGTTTCTAATCAAGTCATCTTGGCTCCACCCCTCAGGATCAATTATTTTTAAAATATTTAATTCAATTATTCAAGGATGGACTATATTATGGTTCCCAAATATATTTAACTTCTCAATTTTATACAGAAACTGAAAAACTGGAAAATCTTAAGGAGATCATGTGTTGCCCTCCAAAGTCATATTTATATAGAATTCTCAGACATATAGTGGATTCTGTTTATGATAATATTGTTAGGTACTTAAAAAGTTATTTTGATTTTGATTTTACTGATAAGAAAACTGAGACTTTCAAAATCTAAATTATTTCCTCCAAGGTCACATAGTCAATAGCAGACCTGAGACTTGAACTTTAGTTTCCTACTTACGGTGAGGGTGTGATAATATGGTGTGGTAAGCAACCCAGTTCTATTACATTTCTGTTGGATATATTATGTACAGCATGTTTCAAGATCCTTAAGTCCCAAAAATTCAAGGGACTTATCTTCAGTACTGAATCCTAGATGATACATAACTTTCCTAATAATTTTCTATATGCCAGGCATTGTGACTAAAATGACCAATCCTCCTAGGATTCATGAATTTTTGCTAAATTGAAATTTCTCTTAATTGTGAGCATATCATCCTGGATCCTCTTCTTTTCTCAATATACTTTCTCACTAGGAGACCTCATCAGTTCTTATAGGTTCATCTATCATCTCCATGCAGTTGATTTCTGGATCTATATAGCCAGTCCCAGTCAATTTTCTGAGCTCCATTCTATGATCACAAACTGCTTTTTAGGAATTTCAAATTGGACATCCCATCTCAAACTCAATTTGCCCAAAATAGTACTCATTATTTTCTTCCCTACTTCGAACACAGTTATGAATTTCCCTATTTCTGTTGAGGGCATCAGCATTCTTCTAGTCTCCCAGATTATCCCAGCATTATTCTTGAGTCTTCACTCTTTTAATCCTACATAACCAATCAGTTGACAACTCTTATAGTTTCCATGTCCATATTTCTTGCATCTATCCCAACTTCACTGAGAGTTTAGGATTTCATCATCTCTCACCTCCATTGCTGCAATGGTCTCCTAACAGTCCTCTCTGCCTTGAGTTTCTTCCTGCTTCAATCCATTCACACCCAACAAAGTGATTTTTCCTCAGCTGTATGTCTGACTATATCACTTCTGCATTCAAAAAACCCTGTGGCTTTCTCTAGGATAAAATGACTTTTAGGGCCCTTTAAACCTGGCCCCAAACTACCTATAGGTGCAATCAAACTATGGTCTAATTCTACAGTCCAGTCAAACTGGCTTTTATTTTTTTTCTGTTCCTCAAACACAACATTCTGTCTTGCATCTCTGTGGCTTTGAACCAACCACCTTGCCTGCAATGCTCTTTATTCTCACTTCTCCCAGACATCCTTTACTTCCTTCAAGACAACTTAAGTGCTACCTTATACAGAATTTCCTGATCTTCCCAAAGCTAGTTTCTTTCCTCTCTTAAATTGCCTTGTATGTAGTGTGTGTTCACTATATACATTATACCTACATAATAGATATAGCTCTACCAATTTATCTATATAATGAGTGAAATAATTACTAATAACCAATTGAAATTGGGGGATCCAGGGTTTTTTCCCTGTTTCCTTCTCTACTAGCTCAAAGCAGCCTCTGAAGGACAGGGCTGATAATGAGATTGGGTTAATATTCTCCTCAATTTTCAGTGAGACCCCACCCAACTGAGAAAGTTTAGTTCTGATTAAAGGGTAAAGAGAATCTAATCTAGGTAAATTCCAGCCCATTGTTCAACTACATACATGGGTGGCTTGGGTAAAGGTAGATTCCTTTGTCTAGATTGCCAGAGGCTAGGGTGGTCTTGGTAGAGATAAGTCTCTTTCTCCAAAAGTGACATAATCAAAATCAGGTCCCCTAGCCCCTCATTAGCATAAAACCACCTCTCATTATAATATTCATTTTTTCATTAATTGCTAACCAATTAGAGCTGATTTTTGCCAGTAGGGAACACCCACTCTCTAGGGTACTTAAACTCTCACTAGCTCCCAAGGTTCACCTTTGGTTTCCAAGAATGCCACTGACCTCATTTTAATAATTATTTGTTAGCCATAATTAATAAATTGAATATTGATTACCCAGAAAGTATGTCTCTCAGACTTTTCATTCATCACAATGTGTGTGTGTGTATCCATTTGTCCCTCCTACCCCCTATAAATTGTAATCTTGAGTGAAAGAAGTGTTCCATTTTTGGCTTTGTAGATAGATAAATGTATACATATTATATACAGGGATGTGTGTGTGTGTGTGTGTGTGTGTGTGTGTGCATGTGTGTGTATGTATGATAAATGAGGAAACTAAGGCAAACAGGGTTAAGTGACTGGTCCAGGGTAATATAGCTAGTAAGTGTCTGAGGCCACATTTAAACTCAGGAAGATGAGTCTTCCTGACTCCAGGATTGGCACTGTATTCACTGTGCCACCTGAGTGTGCAATACATACACACATATATGTGTAATACACATTAAGAAAGTGTATATATGGAAAGAGAAGAGATGGGGGAAGAATGGGGAGAGGGGGTGACAGGTGTGGGAGAGAGAGAGAATATCTACATACATTGAGATAATTAGAGATAGTCACTAAGGCCAAAATCTGGAATTAACTAATGGCGGGATAGAGCCAGTAGGTAAGTAATTATTCCCAAGGTCCTCAATAAGAGTAATAGACAGCTTGTTTTAAATTCACATCACCCCCTCATGGCCATAGAAGAGATGAAAATAAGAGTTCCCTGACAAAATTTGAACACTCAGAAGTCATTGGGAAAAAAAATATATTCCTCTTCTCAATTCAGCAGAGGTAATTTCTTTCCTAAGAGAAACTATATCAGGCTTTGGGCATCCTTACTTTCAGCCACAGTTCTAACCACTATCTCAGATATACCAGGAATAGAGCCTAAGAAGAGAAGGCATAGCCAGGAATGAAAGATATAGCCCAATCCCCACTGACTACTACTGCAGGGAGCAGACAATGCCAGCAATCACTAGTCTCATCCATTTTTTCATATTCCCCTCATCTAACATAGTCTCCCTCAAAAAAAAAAAGGTAAGAGAAACTGAAAAAGCAAAAGGACCTGGAGATAAGGTAAAGCTTAACTTGAACCACCAAGGGCATAGCTGTACATTCTGACGTGGCCTCCTGTTCTCTGAAGGGCATAAAAGGCCCACTTGGGTCTGGGGACCTTCAGACTTGGTGGATGTACTAAGAACACACAAGTTGTCATACCATGCCCTTCTTACCAAATATGCTTCAATATGGTGATGAGGATGCTACATCTACACAAGGTAAGTGCTACTTCATCCTTGTTAAATGATCTTTCTATGATACAGCTAAGTTAAGCTTCCTTTTGTTAACTGTTCAATGGCCTAAAATTCCTTATTTTATCCCAATAAGGAACTTGAACTAACAGAGTGCTGGACTGTTCAATGGATGCCTCATTTTGTGTGAGCATTGAACTGGAACTATTAGGGTACTGACCTGAGTCAAGCACACCTCTCAAAAGTTATCAGTAATTTGGACTAGATGGTTTTGTGACCCACATTGTAATTGCTTTAAGGATGCCACAGATAGAATGAGTAAGCTGATCAGAGTGCCATATACAATATTATGGGTCCCTATGCCAAAGGCTTTTCTAACGGTACATGAGAAGTACTCTCGATGGAACATTCTACTCTGACTCAGGCATAGTAACTAGTTCAGTGGATGCCGGAGGGGGATGCCAGGGCAGCTACAGAAATACTAAGTCCAGTATATATTGGTTGTTATCGAACATCCTTCATAAGTTTCACTCTCAGTAAAATGAGACTGAGATTAAATTGGCCCAGTACATTCAGCAAGTAGAGACAAAACTCAACTTTTAAGCACCATTCAATGAAAGCTAATGGAAAACGTATGGAGCTAATGACTACGAACTACAGGGAGTTCTGCTTATTACGGCAAGGATAAATAAGTCCCAGACAGTAACACACAGCCCTTAGGATGATCTCTGACTAAGATTTTAGTGCATTCCAAAGAAGCCATGAGAACGAGAGCCTAAGGGAGGAAGAAACTTGAAAACTCTCACTGGGGTTAAAAAAATGCTGTTTTCCCTATTACTGCTCCTCGTAGGAGACTTCCATCACTGAAGGAGGAGTGGGTGGGTAGCATTTCACCACTGTGGAACTGGGGAGGTTGCAAGAGAAGTTTAAACAGCAACCTGATGAGCAACTGTGGCAGTGGCTCCTGAGGGTATACGGTAGCCAATACTGAGACATCGTCTGCCAAAAAGGTGTATAGACAGGAGAGCACTCTGAGGATAGCATTACTGAGTCATGCAAATCAATTAAAGACTCCAGATAGGGATTTAATGATCCCTTGTCAGACGGCTGAATTAGGGAGTTACTTCCACCTTGCCCCATTAAAATGAATTCTCACTGTAGTCAGTTCCTTAATATGGAAGTTTCTAAAAGAAATGTTTGATAGATTGCATCTATCTTCTACCCCTACCCCACCTCCCCCGCAACACACACACACATGCATTCACAGGCAACCATACTATACACCTATTCTGCCTTGGGTGCAATTAGATACTACCTTCTTGCTTCAGACCTTAGCTATGGATCTTTCTTTACACATAACTATACAGGCATAGGCTGATCAAATGGTGAAATTTGAGCATGATATTGTGACAGCTGTGGCTTGAGAAGACACAGAAAGCATAGAAATGAAGATTTAAATGTGACTCCTGATATATGAGGTTGATAAGAAAGCAGTTGATGGCCAAGCTATGGGTGTGCTAGTAAAACTGTACAGGGAAATTCAGTACCAGGGCTGAAGGAGCCCTTCAGCCTTATCCAAGCCCAAGATATTCCCTAAAACCCTTGCCATATTTTGATTATTCAGGGAAAGCTACAGAGGTCAGATTATGGTTCTGATTAATCATGAGTATCTGCATCGGTTCTTTTGGCATCTATATGCCAACTATTGTGGGTGGAACCAAATGGAAACCCTTAGAGCTGCCCAACTATCCTGTGCAGTTACCATCAAACTATATGGAATCCTTAGAATGATGAAAGTTTCTTTTTTCTCTAGTGACAGAGATAAATGAAGAGGAATATATCTGGTTATATCAAATCCTTTAGAGTAATCTCGTGTTATCTGTGAGGAGGGAAGGTGGTGCCTGATATTTTGTCTTATTATGAGGACCTGCGAAGGTCATTATACTTATACACAGCTCATCATTACTTTGTCAGTGTCATAGACCAAGTAGCTCAGGTCTAGGGTGAGTGTTATTAGGATTATTAACCTCATCACTGCATTTTTTCTCTATTCTTGTGACTAACATTAGTCAGAAGAATTTTAATTTCACCTAGGAAGAAACCCAATATATGTTCACTGATCTTCCTCAGGGCTATCTGAACTCTCCTTCACCACATTATGGCAGGCAGAGACTTAAAGGAGGCTTTTCTTCTTGAGGGCATTGACATATACCACAATATTGATGAAATTATATGTTGACCAGAACAGAAGGCCATGGTGGCTGAGGCCCTGCATCTGATAGTAGCCATTACGAAGGACAAAAGGAGAGAAATGCTAGAGCCAGCCTTCTCTATCAAGTTTCAGGAATAATGGGTAAGGAAAACCCAGAGTATTCTAGGCACAGTCTGGAATAAGCTAATAACACTAATTTCTCTACAATCTAAGAAGTAATCCTAGATACTTACTGGATTCTTCAGGCTTTGTAAAACCCACATTCCCCACCTGTGCATTCTGATAATCACCATTTACCAAGTCACCTTACTCTTTCAAGTGGGGCCCAGAATAGGCTACATTGCTGGAAAATCCAAAGCAAGTCATTTAGCAATCTTGGGCCTTTATGACCATGCAGGTCCCTATTTGGGGAGATTTCTGTATATAAATAGTAGATTGAGTGAAGACTTTCATAGGTTCCAAAGGGTGGGCAATAATAAATGGTTATTTAGAATTTGGGATCTACAAATTCTATGAAACGACCTCTTACTATACCACTTTTGAAAAGCAGTTGCTACCTTTGACCCAGCAATAGCATTTCTAGGGCTGTATCCCAAAGAGATCACAAAAATGAGAAAAGGACCCACATGTACAAAAATATTTATGGCAGCTCTTTCTGTAGTGGCAAGGAACTGGAAATTGAGAGGATGTGAATCAACTGGGGAATGGCTGAATAAGTTATGGTATGAATGTAATGGAATACTATCGTGCTATAAGAAATGATGAGCAAACAGACTGGAAAGACTTCTATAGAATGATACCGAGTGAAGTGAGCAGAGCCAGGAGAACACTGTTCACAGTAACAGCCACGTTGTGCAATGACTAACTTCAATAGACTTAGCTCTTCTCAGCAATGCAAGGATCTAAGACATCTTCAAAAGTCTCATGATGGAAAATGCTATCCATATCCAGAGAAAGAACTATGGAGTTTGAATGCAGATTGAAGCATAGTATTTGCTCTTTTTTTCTTGTTTTGTTTCTTCTTTCTTGTGGTTCCTCCTATTGGTTCTAATTCTTCTTTACAACATGACTAATGTGAAAATATGTTTAATAGGAATGTATATGTAGAGCCTATATCAGAGTGTGCGCCATCTTGGGGAGAGAGGCAGGGAGGAAAGGAGAAAAAAAATTAAAACTCAAAAGCTTATGGAAGTGAATGTTGAAAACTAAAAATAAGTTAATTAATTTTTAAAAAAAGAGAAGTAGTTGCTGGACTAACCCTGGGCACTAGTTGCTATCTAACAGGTGACAAAGGTGATCATATAATCACTTTTTACTCAGAGTTGTCTTTTATGACTTAAGTGAAACAGAGTAGGGCACAGGAAGCATCTACTGATAAATGAAAATGATATATTAAAAATCACATTGTGTGGGTCACTCTGGTGCTCTTCAAATACATATTGGAGCAGCTACTGAGACCTCCAGTCCAGGCCCTGAACCTCTGCCTCTTCTGCTAGCCTGATCGCTTATAAGAACCTACTTCCTGAAGAATAGCAAATGGCTCCATCCACTATAAGAGAGACATACAAAATGAGATTTCAACGGACATTAATCCAATAAAGGAGGATTTCCTAGGCAGCTAGATGGCACAGTGCATAGAGCACTGGGCTTGGAGTCAGGAAGACAAGTTCGAAAGCAGCTTCAGAAAGTTTTTAGCACCTCGCACCTCAGGCAAATCACCTGACCTCTGTCTGCCTCAGTTTCTTCAACTGTAAAATGATAGTAATAATAGCATCTGCTTCTCAGAGTGGTTGTGAGGATCAAATAAGAAAATATTTGGAAAGTGCTTAGCATAGTATCCGTCACATAGAATTCTTGTTTTCTTCCTTCCCTAGAGAATGAGGGACCTGGTGAGTACTTCTATTGGGCTGACTTCTAGGCTTAAGGGAGTAGGCAGAGGAGATCTACATCTACATCAATTCCTAGCCTTGACCTTGGGATAGACTAAGTAATCTTGGGGCTGGAGAAAAAAAGATGGACAACCAAAAGCTCTCCCTTTTGGGAACAGGAATAAGGGAGGAATTTAGCTGATATCTTCCATTGCATACAATTTTTTGTAGGTATGTTGGCTCCCATAAGATAACATGTACTTAACAACCAAGATGAAGTCATTATATAACTAACAGAGGTTGGGGCGTGGGTCAATTGCCAATCTGGATGTTGGCAAGGTGATCCTATGTTGTGCTTGCATGAGACAACACCAAGAACAGGGTAGTTAACTATTCCTCCCCAATGCAGATTCTTGTTCTAGTCAGATCTTTTTCTAGCCAGATCCCACCTAATCTCTCCCCAAATACCAAAATGGTGCTCTCTCCCCTCAGGACAAAAGATCTGCACCTACAATCTATAGCATCTTCATGTACCTAACTTCTGAAGGTCAACTATCCAAACCACCAGAATCCAGTCTGATGAATCAACACCACCACAATGAAAGGGAAAAGATCTCCAGTTCAATAGCTCCTGGGATCTAGTCTACAGCAAAACTTAGCTGATAAGATCAGACGGCTTTCAGATATAGTTTCGGTTTGCACTCTCCAGCCTTCTCTTCTTTCTTCTTGCTGCCAAATCACTTCGCCTATGAGATTTTTGCACATTCAAAGAGCTTCATACACACTGGAGAAATAGCTCAGGTTTCCCACAATTTGAAGGCTTACTTTCCACCAGGATAGTTCAGACAACTCCTTCCCATCAAGAGTTCAAAGGACCATGTGGTGATATTATTGAGAGATCCCTTGCTTTCTAAGAACTTAGAAATGAAACTGTCACTATGTCACTATGATGAATGTTTATTTACTTGGAAGAAGGGGGATCCACTACCGACTGGGTAGTAATCCTCAGATGCTAGATAGGGATGAGAGAGAGAGAGTCCTTATTCCCCTGGGGAATAAATTGACAAGCCCTATACAGAGGGTTCTTAGTGGATAAAGATTTTAGTACTATTTCTCTAATGCAGTTTTCAGAGAGGAGTAAGTTTTACTTGACCAACCAAGGAATATTGTATAAATGGGAGTCTTGGGAGACCATTTGGAGGAGAAGGTTGACTACTATATATAGCATTTTAAGGTTTGCAAAGCACTTTACAAATATTTTCTCATTTTATCCTCACAACAACCCTAGGAAATAGGAACTATTATTATCCTCTTTTTATGGATGAGGAAACTAAAGTAAGGAGAGGTTTAAAGATTTGCCTTTAAATAAGCTAAAGGCAATGGCTACTGAGAATCTGAGGCCAGATTTGAACTCGGGTCTTCTTGACTCCAAGTTCAGTGCTCTAGCCATTATAGTATCTGGCTACCATGGAGCAGACTGCATGCAAGATGTTTATGACCTCTTAGTCATTTTACTACAGATGACATTGATGTTTGATTGTTGCCTATGCCAGAAGAATCATATGTGCAAAGGTTCTAATTTTCCTGTGCTGCTACTGATTCTTATCACCACCTTACATCAGGAAAAGAATCTATGACTGTGCTAAAAATGTGATCATTTGTGCTATTTCTCATCACTTTTTATCAGGAGGTGAATTGCTATTTGGGGCATCTAACTGGCACAATAGAGCACTGGGCTTAGACTCTTAGTTCAAATCCAGCCTCAGACACTTACTAGCTATGTAACCCTAGGCAAGTCACTTAACCCTGTTCATCTCAGTTTCCTCATTTATAAAATGTAAAAAAAAAAAAAAAGAAGATGAAGAAGACGAAGAAGAAGAAGAAGAAGAAGATGAAGAAGAAGAAGGAGGAAGAGGAGGAGGAGGAAATGGCAAACCACTCCAATACCTTTGCCAAAAAAAAAACCCAAATAGGATCACAAAGATTTGTACATGACTGAAAAAAAAAAAAGAATTGCTAATTTATGGAATTATGAAATGAGGGATACATGCTTGGTTCTTTGGGTTCTCACCAGGAAAGAACACAATGGCAGCAGGAAGTGAGGCTTCAATCACTCAGAGGGTATAGGAGAAAATGACACAGCTAGTCCAGAGACAAACAGTGCAAAGTAGGGGATACAGAGGCAGATGGTTATGGGGACTGGGATGGGGTGTTGAAAGAAGGCAGGGAGAAGGCAGAGCCAAGATGGTGGAGTGAAAACAGGGATTTGTCTAAGCATGCCCCCGAATCTCCACAAATTCTAGATGGCAAAACCCACAAAGAGACAGAGTGAGGCAGACTTCCAGCCAAAGACAACCTGGAAGGTCAACAGGAAAGGTCTTTTGCACTGGCCTGAGAGAGGAGCGTCTACCATGCAGGGCGCAGAGGCATACAGAGCATAAACAAAGCCACTCTGGGTGACTGAATCACTAGCAGCAGTGATGAGTTCCAGTTTTCTCAGCCCACAGATGCCAGAGACAACTTAGAAGGTCAGCAGGAGAAGTCTATAGGAATTGGGTGAGAGAGAAGTATGGTCAAGTATAGGGCCGCAGGGCATGCAATACAGCACCAACACCAGCAAACCAAGGACAACATTTGGGAGTGACTGAATCAGCAGCAGTAGCTGCCACAGAAGTGGCTCCTGGAGCTATTAGCCCAGAGATTGAATGTTTGAAAGTCACCTATTTCAACTTCTTGGAGCTAAGATGGTGGGTAAGCAATAAGTTGCTCTCACCCTTCCTTATTGACCTTGAAAAACCCAGAGAATATTTCCCAAGGAAAAACCCTGAAATAGTAGAGTCAGCAGAAAGACTAGATGCAGCAGTGTTTTAGGTGGTGAGGCTAGGGGTATTGATGGGAAAGACACCTCTTACTATGGCTGCTAAGTCTAGTACAGGAAGAGAGGCATCCCAGCAAGCCAGTGGCAAACCACACCTCAGTAAACCAGTAACCAAGCCCCTAGCCCCCAGCACAAAAAGCCTGGGACAGTGCCCCCTGTGCCCCAGAAGCAGGGATATATATGCATCAAATGGTATAGCATCCAAATTCTTAGAGAAGTTCAGGGAGTAACAGGAAGAAATAGAGAGCAAAACTATACTAGTGGGGGACCTCAACCTCCCCATCTCAGAACTAAATACATCTAACCATAAAATAAATAAGAAAGAAGTTAAGGTGAATAGAGTTTTACAAAAGTTAGATATGGTAGACCTCTGGAGAGAAATGAATGGACATAGAAAGAAATATACTTTTTTCTCAGTGGTAGGTGGCACCTACACAAAAAACTGCCATGTACTAGGGCATAAAAACCTCACAATCCAATGCAAAAAGGCAGAAATATTAAATGCATCCTTTTCAGATCATGATGCAATAAAAAATATATGTAGTAAAGGGCCATAGAAAGACAGACTAAAAATTAATTGGGAACTAAATAATCAAAGCCTAAAGAATGGATGGTTCAAACAACAAATCATAGAAACAATCAATAACTTAATTCAAGAGAATGACAATAATGAAATAACATGCCAAAACTTATGGGAAGCAGTAAAAGCAGTTCTTAGGGAGAGGTTTATATCTCTAAATGTTTACATGAATAAAATAGAGAAAGAGGAGATCAATGAATTGTGCATGCAACTAAAAAAACTAGAAAAAGAACAAATTAAAAATGCCTAATTAAGTACCAAATTAGAAATTCTGAAAACCAAAGGAGAGATTAATAAAATTGAAATTAAGAAAACTCTTAAACTAATAAATAAAACTAAGAGCTGGTTTTATGGGAAAAAAAAACAATAATTTAATTTAAAAAAGAAAGAAAGAAGAAAACCAAATTACTAGTATCAAAAATAAAAGGGATCAATTTGCCGTGAATGAAGAGAAAATTAAAACAATAATTAGGAACTATTTTGCCCACCTGTATGTCAACAAATTTGACAATTTTAGTGAAATAGATGAATATTTATAAAAATATAAAATGCCCAGATTAGCAGAAGAGGAAGTGAAAAACTTAAATAACCACATCTCAGAAAGAGAAATTGAACAAGCCATCAATGAACTCCCTAGGAAAAAAATCAAAATAGATTGACAAGCGAATTCTATCAAACATTTAAAGAACAATTACTTCTAATACTATATAGACTACCTGGGAAAATAGGTGAAAAAGGAGTCTTACCAAATACTTTTTATGATACAAATATGGTGCTGATACCTAAACCAGGAAGAGTCAAAACAGAGAAAGAAAATTATAGACCAACATCCATAATGAATATAGATGCAAAAATTTTAAATAAAATATTAGCAAAAAGATTACTGCAACTTACCACAAGAACAATACAGTATGTAGGGCAGAGCCAAGATGGCAGAGTAAAAACAGTGACTTGCTTGAGCTCTCCCCCAAACCCCTCCAAATACCTGTAAAAATGGCTCTGAACAAATTCTAGAGCAGAACCCACAAAAAGACAGAGTGAAACAAATTTTCAGTCTAAGACAACCTGCATGGTTGATTAGAAAGGTATATCATGCTGGACTGGGAGAGAAATGCAGTTCAGCTTGGGTGCACAGGCAAAACAGGCCTCAGCAAACCTGGAGCAGGCTTCAGAGGACTGAATCTTGGGCAGTTTCCAGATTTCTCAACCCACAAACGCCAAAGATAACTTAGAAGGTCAGTAGGAAAAGTTAGTGACTTCAGTGAGAGAGAAGCTAGGTCCCAGACTCAGTCCCGGCTGTAGCCCTAGTGTGGTGGCTGCTTCCTGAGCTTCCAGCCCACAGACTGAGGGGGAATCAAGTGGCTGATCAGAGAGGGATTGCAGGGATCTCTTTGCTGGTAGTGAGGCAGGATTCTCTTGCTTTGCTTTGCTTGGATCTGGGTCATAGTTCTTGGCAGCAACCGTGGGGCGAAGAGGAGTGCTGGCATAGTGGAGCTTGTGCCTTGGTGGAAAGGGAGTCCTCCTCACACTTCCAAGGCAGAAAACAGTGTTTGTAGTCACTCACAGAACAGAGCATAGGCCAGGAAAGGAGTAAACACCTCACCCTTAATCATACCACCTGGGAAGAACTGAAAACTTACAGGTCCCTAGAAGTATCTCTGAAAAAAGCTGCACAAAACACCCAAAGTTTGGGACAGTACATTCTCCACACCCCTACCTTAACAAAGAGTTTAAAACTCAAGTAATTAGTTGGGATCATGAGCAAACAAAGGTGCAAAAAAAAGTCATGATCTTTCTTTGGTAACAAAGAATATCAAAACATACAACCAGAAGAAGACAACAAAGTCTTATCTCCTACATCCAAACCCTCCAAGAAAAATATGAATCAGTCCCAGGTCATGGAAGAGCTCAAAAAGGACTTTGAGAAGCAAGTAAGGGAAGTAGAGGAAAAACTGGGAAGAGAAATAAGAGTGATGAAAGAAAATCATGAAAAACAAGTCAATAGCTTGCTTAAAAGAGACCCAAAAAATACTGAAGAAAATAACACCTTAAAAAATACCCTAACCCAAACGGCAAAAGATGTCCAAAAAGCCAATGAGGAGAAGAATGCCTTAAAAAACAGAATTGGCCAAATGGAAAAGGAAGTCCAAAAGCTCACTGAAGAAAATACTTCTTTAAAACTTAGAATGGAGCAAACAGAAGCTAGTGACTCAATGAGAAATCAAGACATTGTAAAACAAAACCAAAAGAATAAAAAATAGGAGACAATGTGACTATACAAGTATAACCTGTACTGAGCTACTTGCCTTCTCAACTGGGGGGGGGGGGGAGAAAATTTGGAACCCAAAGTTTTAAAAGCAAATCTTAAAAAGTTTTCCCATGCAACTGGGAAATAAGATATACAGGAAATGGGTATAGAAATCTAGCCTGCCCTAGAGGAAAATAGAAGAGGAAGGGGATAAGAAAAGGAGGGGTGGGGATAGATAGAAAGGGAGGCAGATTAGGGGAAAGAGCATTCAGAATGCACACTGCCTTGCAGTTAGGAGAGGGACGAGATGGGGAGAAAATTTGGAACTCATAATCTTGTGGAAGTGAATGTTGAAAATAAATAAATACATTAATGGCCAAAAAAAGAATAATACAGTATGATTGGGTAGGATTTACACCAGAAATGCAGGGATGGTTCAATATTAGGAAAATTATCAGCATAACTGATCATATCAACAACAAAACTAACAGAAACCACATGATCATCTCAATAGATGCAGAAAAAGCTTCTGAGAAAATATAATACCCATTCCTATTGAAAACACTAGTGAGCATAGGAATAAATGGAGTCTTCCTTCAAATGATAAGTAGCACCTACCTAAAACCTTCAACAAGCATTACATGTAATGGCAACAAACTAGAAACATTTCCAATAAGATCAAGGGTGAAACAAGGATGTCCATTATCATCACTGTTATTTGATATGGTACTGGAAAAGTTTTAGTAATAAGAAAAAGAAATTGAAGGTATTAGAATAGGCAAAGAAGAAACAAAGCTATCACTCTTTGCAGATGACATGATGATATACATAGAGAATCCTAGAGAATCAAGTAAAAAACCACCTGAAATAACAAACAACTTCAGCAAAGTTGCAGGATATAAAATAAACCCACACAAATCTACATATTACTAACAAAGCCCAACAGCAAGAAATAGAAAGAAATTCTATTTAAAGTTACTGTAGACATTATGAAATATTTGGGAGTCTACCTGCCAAAACAAACTCAGGAACTAAATGAAAACAATTACAAAGCCCTTTTTATACTAATAAAGTCAGATCTAAATAATTGGGGAAATATCAGTCGCTCATGTGTAGGCCAAGCTAATGTAATAAAAATGACAATTCTACCTAAGTTAAGGGTTTTCCATACCAATCAAACTACCAAAAAAGCATTTTATAGAGCTAGGAAAAATAAGAAGAAGATTCATTTGGAAGAACAAAAGGTCCAGAATATGAAGGACACTAATGAAAAGAAATGCAAGGGAAGGTGGCCTAGATGTTCCAGATCTTAAATTTTATTACAAAACAGCAATCATCAAAACTACTGAATACCGGCTAAGAAATAGAGTGGTGGATCAGTGGAATAGGTTAGGTACACAAGAGTAACCTACTATTTGATAAACCCAAAGACTCCAGCTTCTGTGATAAGAACTCACTATTTGACAAAAACTACTGGGAAAACTGGAAAAGGATGTGGCAGAAACTAGGTATAGACTAAAATCTTACACTCTATACCAAAATAAAGTCAAAATGGGTACATGATTTTGATATAAAGGCCGAAACTATAAGCAAACAGAGAGCAAGGAATAGTTTACCTGTCTGATTTATGGAGAATAGAAAAATGTATGACCAAACAAGACTTAGAGAACATTATAAAATACAAAATGGATAATTTCATTAAATTGAAAAGTTTTTGCACAAACAAAGCCAATGCAACCAAGGTTAGGAGGGAAGCAGAAAACTGGGAAAGAATTTTTACAACCAATGTCTCTGATAAGGGCCTCATTTCTAAAATATATAGAGAACTAAGTAAAATTTATAAGAATACAAGTCATTTCCTAATTGAGAAATGGTCAAAGGATATGAAGGGGTAGTTTTCAGATGAAAAAATTAAATCTATCCATAGTCATATGAAAAAATGCTCTAAATCACTATTGATTAGAAAAATGCAAATCAAAACAACTTTCAGGTATCACATTACACTTATCAGGTTGGCTTACACGACAAAACAGCAAAACGATAAATGTTGGAGATGTGAGAAAATTGGAACATCAATACATTGTTGGTGGAGTTGTGAACTGATGCAACCACTTTGGAGAGCAATTTGGAACTGTGCCCAAAGGTCTATGAAAAGGTCTTTGACCCACAGTAGCACTTCTAGGTCTGTATCCCAAAGAGATCATAAAAATAGGAAAAGGACCCACATGTATGAAAATATTTATAGCAGCTCTATATGTGGTGGCAAAGAATTGAAAACAGAAGGGATGTGAATCAACTGGAGAATGGCTGAACAAGTTGTGGTATATGAATATAATGGAATATTATCATGCTATAAGAAATGATGAGCAAGCAGACTTCAGAAAAACCTGGAAAGACTTCTATGGACTGATACTGAGTGAAGTGAGCACAACCAGGAGAATGTTGTACACAGTCATAGCCATCTTGTGTGATGACTAACTTTGATAGGCTTAGCTCTTCTTAGCAATGCAAAGATCTAAGGCATCTCCCAAAGTCTCATGATGTAAAATACCATCCATATCCAAAGAAAGAACTATGCAGTTTAAATGCAGATTGAAGCACACTATTTGCTTTTTTTCTCTTCTGTTTTGTTTTGTTTCTTCTTTCTTGTGGTTCCTCATATTGGTTCTAATTCTTCTTTACAACATGAGTAATGTGAAAATCTATTTAATGGAAATGTAGATGTAGAGCCTATAACAGATTGCATGCTGTCTTGGGGAGGGGCAAGGGGAGAGATGGGGAGAAAATTAAAAACTCAAAAGCTTATGGAAGTGAATGTTGAAAACAAAAAATAAATTAATAAAAAAATTTTAAAAATGAAAGAAAGAATGCAGGCAGTGTGGGGAAGAGAATGGAAACAGGAAAAGTCACAAAGAGTATCCATGTAATCATGTAACCATGGATTAGAGTTTGGAGTACTAAGTAGCATAGACCCAGATGGAGATGGAAGAGTGCTCAAAGGGGTAGGAGTTTGGAGTTTCACTTTTTATAAGGTTTTATAAGGTTGGTAGGGATAGAATAACTCTTATCCATAACATCTTGGGGTTGTATCACTAACATATATACATCCTCTCAAAGTTATCAGCAACATTTGGTGTTCTGCTGATCTTAATGTGAATGTCTAGAACTTATCTGAGATCTATATATTATAGGACCAAAATGCCTGGAGAGCAGGACCTAGCTGGCTAATATAGAAAATATTCTCAGGATGTGATTTTTGGTTAATACATGATATAGTTTGCAAATTATGCTTCTTTGATCTTTAGGACTGTCTGTATGTGACTTCCAGGTTCCCCTTTGAAATCTCACTTTCTGCTATTGTTATTTTATACTGGCTATTCATAAACTTAATTATGATAGTAACTAGAAGAGGAAGAGGGCTTTCAGGGGGACCAGAACAAGATTCAGTTTTAAGACAGGAGGCCCATTGTGAACTGCCAAGATTTGACATTACCTAACTAAACCAAACTTTTAAGATCTTATGTTTGGTCCTGAAGGCAAAAGGAAAAGCAAAGAATTTCTGAGTCTTTGGGCTTTCAAAGTTTTTCATTTCTTTTTTTCTATTTTCTATCTCTCCAGGGTGACTCCTTCACAAGGTAGAGGAGATGTATGTAATTTTCTTTCTTGTTTGCTTTCTTTTTTTCTTTCTTCCTTCTTTCCTTCCTTCCTTAATTCTTAATTTCTTTCATCCTAGGTAGCCCAAGCTAGAATTATTATTTAGTAAAAGCCATAAATGCATTTATATGGTGGAAGGGTCTTCTAGAAGATCCTTAGGGTCTTGCTATTGGACCTATGTAATAGGTCCAATATTTACTAGGTTTGTGTCTCTGATCCCATTCCATCTTCACCCCAGCCATCAGGTAGGCTTGATTTTCCATAAAATGCTACTAAACCAGGATCTGATTGGTCCACTTCCCAATGGGGAATTAGAAAAGCTCAAACTGTGCTGACATGGACACAATGACCTGGTAGCTTCTGGCTATATTAATGTGGATTTCTGGTCACCTAATGACATAAAAGACCCACTTATGTGGGGTCAGGACCATTTAGAATGAGTGAATGTTCCAAAATCAAACGAATCATCACACCCTGCCCTGCTACCCAGTTACATTTCTTTTTGGAGAATGGGGAACAGAAGGAGAGTACATCTATATACAAGCTAAATTCTATTATGTCCTTGTTGAATATCCTTTCTGTGTTACAGCTAAGAAAACTTCCTTTAGTTAATTATTCCATAACCTGAAGTCATTTATTTAATCCCAAGATGGAACTTGAACATAGGGTGCTGGAACATAGGTTTGCCTACCTCTAACATGTGCGGATATTGAACTTACATCTCTTACTATAGTGTAGGATAATATAGACTCTTACCAAAAAAAATCTGCAATGGCTTTCTATTGCCTGTAGGAAAAAATAAAAGTTAGACTCTCTTTGAAAGCCCTCCATAATCTGGTTGCTACCTATCTTTCTGGATCTGTTATATATTAATCCCCTACATGTACTCTCGATTCTAGTCAAATTGACCTACTACTCATTTCCCCAGATTGCCTTGCCATGTAGGGTCCTTAACTTTACATAGGCTGTCCTTTAAACCTGGAATGTACTCCTCACTTCTCTTACTTAAAAGCCCTTTCTTTTTGAAAAATAAATTTATGTTTATAAACACCTATTATTTTCTCTCCCCTATTATACAATTAAAAAAAGAAAAAGGAATAATAACTATGTGTAGTTTAGCAAAACAAATTCCCATATTGGCCATGTACAAAAATGGCTCATTATCAATTTTAATTCCATCACCTCTCCAGCAAGAAATGGGTGCCATATTGAATCATCATTCCTCTAGACTTCTGCTTTATCATTGCACTGATGAGAGTTCTTTCAATGTGTTTTTTCCCTCTAAAATGTCATCATCATATAAATTATTCTCCTAGTTCTGCTCTCTTCACTTTGCATCATGTCATAGAGATCTTCACAGTTGCACTGGTAACTAACCATTTTGTCATTTTTTTATGGCATTTTTGTATTCTAGTTCACTGACATCCCATAATTTCTTTAACCCAGCAATGTAGCATAGTGGAAACGGTATTAGACCTGGAGTCAGAAGACCAGAGTTCAAATGCAGCCTAAGACAGCTCACTTAACCTCTGTCTGCCTCAGTTTCATCTACTATAAAATAGGAATAATAATAGCACCTACCTCACAGGGCTGTTATGAGGATGAAATGAGATAATATTCATAAAGTACTTAGTATACTACATAGTGGGTCTTTAAAATATGATTATTTCCTTCTTTTCAATAGTAGGGCACCCCAATAATTTCCAGTTTTGCCTACTATGAAAAGAATTGCTACAAATATTCTTGTATATATGTATTTTTCTTCTTTTCTTTTATCTCTTTAGCACATAGGCCTACTAAACAATATAGCTGGGTCAAAGGAGTATGCACAATTTGGTAACTTTTGGGGTATCGTTGGTTAGATGAACTTAGAGTTCCAACAATAGACACTAGTGTGCCTGTTTTTACTCAGTCTTGCACTGCTAATTTTCTTTTTTTCTTCTTTCTACTTTAGGTTCTAAAAGAAGCCTTTCTTGATTTCCCCTCTAGTTAATCTTCCTATCCTGAAATTACTTCACATTTACTTCTCTGTGCATATATTATAACGATATAAAAACTTCTTAATAAATATTAGTTTAATTGAATTGAGGAAACCTTGTATCACATATATGTATATATATGTATGTATATATATATATACATACGAAGTAAAATTTACTAAATAAAAGTATAGATTGGAATTCACTCCACATCTTTATAACCAGTAGACTCATAATTCTTCTCTCACCTTACACTGTTGTTCAGTGGTTCAGTCATGTCCAATTCTTCATGACCCCATGGACTACAGCATGCCAATGCTGTCCACGGGGTTTTCTCAGCAAAAATATTAGAATGGTTTGCCATTTCCTTCTTCAGTGGTTTAAGGCAAACAGAGGTTAAGTGATTTGCCCAAGGTCACACAGTTAGTAAGTGTCTGAGGCCAAATATGAATTCAGGTCTTCCTGACTCCAGGTCTAGCACTCTATCCACCAAGCCACCTAACTTCCTCATCACCCTACATACATAACTCTATATACTCTCTTCCCATTCCATTGCATTTTGCATACTTGGCTTTCAGCTTGTTTTTTAGAAATTTGCCTTTGGATTATCCATTCCAGAAAGCAATTTTGAACTATGATCCCCATGTTAACCATCTAATCATATTGTTTGACCTAGAGATACCATTTTTTGTTGTTCAGTCACTTTTCAGTCATGTCCAACTCTTCATGATGCCATTTGGGGTTTTCTTGGAAAAGATACTAGAGTGGTTAGTCGTTTCCTTCTCCAGCATATTTGTATAGATGAGGAATTGAGGGAAAAAGGGTTGAGTGACTGGCCGAGGATCATATAGCTAGTAAGTGTCTGAGGCTAGATTTGAACTCTAAAAGATTAATCTTCCTGACTTCAGACCTCACACCCCCTCCACTGTGCCATCTAGCCACCCTAGAGATAGCACTACTATGACTTATAATGCCAAAGAACTCAAAGAAAAAGGACCTCTATGTACAAAAAATATTTACAGCAACTCTTTTTGTGGATGCAAAGAACTGGAAACTAAGGGAGTACACATCAACTGGACAATACTTGAGGAAATTATGGCATATGAACATAATGAAATATTATTGTGCTATGAGAAAGCATAAAGGGGATGGTTTCAGAGACATCTAGGAAAGCCTAAAGGAAGTGATACTGAATAAAGTGAGTAGAACCAGGAATACCTTTTATTTATACTGTAACAATAACATTATAAAAAGATATGAAGTTTCGAACGACTTAACTCTGATAAATATGGCGATAAACCATGATTGTAGAAGCTGTTCAGAGGTGAATGACAAAATATGAGGAATGAGACATAAATTTTTGGATATACCAGCCAACATAAGAATTTGTTTTGCTTGACTATACATATTTTTTATGAAGTTCCTCCCTTACACTTTTTTCCCTGCTTTGGAGAGGAGTAAGGTAGGAGGAAGATAAATGCTTATTAATTGAAAAAATAATTTTAAAATACGCAATTTGTAGGTATATATCTGAAGCAGAAAAGGTTTAAACTCTGCCTTGCTTAAAGCTGTTCCAATTCAACATCCCACAGATTACTAAAAGTTATCATACCTATGGCAAGATACAGTCTACAAACTATTGAAATGTTAGGGCTAGCTAAACAAAAAAAGGAATAAGAGGTTGTGAGTTCCCCTGATTTAGAGGTCTTCAAACAAAGACTGGATAATCATTTGTTGGGGATTTGCTAGGAGGTGGCAGGGAGGGGATGAGAAGGGAAGATATGATTTGGCCACTGAAATGATGAGAGCATTGCAATGATGAAATGTTATAAATCTGCTGGTAGAGAAATGTTTTGAGATGTGAACTAATTCTCAGTGCCCTTTATGGGGGCAAACAAAAGAAATAATCTTTTTTCAGAGGTAGCATACAGGCTGTTTTGAGCCCTTCATAAAATCCTAACTAGTTTAACAAGGTTGAATAAAAAAAAAATTAAGCTATTGAAATTACCATATATGTGAAAACTGGAAAGGTAAATATTGTGTATCATCTCATCAATCAATAAATAAATATTTATTAAGCACTTACTATGTACTAGGCATTGTGCTAAGTGCTAGGGATAAGAAAAGGACAAAAGATAGCCCTGCCCTTAATTGGGGAGATAACATGCAAACAAATATAAACAAAGCAAGCTATATACAGAATAAGTAGGAAATGATTAACAGAAAGAAGGCATTAAAATTAAGAAGGGTTGAGGAAGCCTTCACAACTAAGAATCACTCATATCAGAAAAAACAAAACATTTTCAGGAAGCTCGTTATATTTTCATAAATGTGTTTTCATGATGAATTGATTTCTTTAATCATTTATTTTGCAGAGTGTCTACTATTTTTTGCCTCTTTGCTCCAGTATTACTGGTTTATAAAGTATACATACAGAAAAGTCCTCCAAATCTTCCTTTTACAAAGTGACATATATAAATATATTAAGAAAGAAAAAGCTCTTTAGATTAAACTACTTTTTACAAAAATCCTGCCCTCTTGCATACGCCAAAACTTTATTTTGACTGGGTTCAACTTTATACTACTTCTGATTTGTATGCAGTTGTCCTCCACTATAAAATGTTACAGTGTCTAAGGCTCAGTAGATAGGGTAAAAGTCTAAGTAATAGACTAGTTCATATGTAAAGTGGGGTGGAAGGGAACAAGAATTTGTTAAGCACCTACTAATGTACATTGTGCTAGTATGCTAGTATTTACCAATATTATCTTATTTGAACTTTATAGCAATCTTGTTAGGTGCTATTATTCCCATTTTACAGTTGAGAAAACTGAGGTAGACAGAAATTAAGTAAACTAGTAAATGTCAGATTGAATTCAGGTCTTCCTAACTTCAGGCCCAAAGATCTATCTGCTGCACCATCTAGCTCTCTTGGGAGTTCTCAATGGAAAGGAAAATAACTAGCAAATTTCGTTTTAGGGATGTATGCGCAAGTCAGTAAATGATAGCTATGGTGTGACATCTGAGGAAATGTCTGAGTGACAACAGAAGGATAAGGAAGGAATGATGTCTATGAATGTCAGGGAATAGAAGAAGAATGAGATGTGGCTTAATGCGATAAGTCCAATAACGAATTACAAATAATTAAATATTTGCTTCAAATTCTGACTTTGAAACTTTGGTTAAAATTCAAATGTATAAACAATATGAGTAACTTTGAATCAACTATCAGTTCTTTGCAATGCTTCTATTTGAAGTGAATGTAAAACTATTTCAGTTTCACTTTTGGAAGTGAAACTTTTCCCCCTCATTTGAATTCATGCTACTTCTACTTGAAAAGTAGCATGGAAGACATTGTTATGCATCTGTATTACATGGAAAGGAGATGAATGTTTAGCATTAATTTAGCATTAGATAATAGCCTGTTGCTGCAATGGTATCCATAAATCATTAAAAGAACCAGAGGAAATTCTCTGTTTCAAAATCATGCTGAGAGAAATGATTATTTCTCTATCATATTAACAGCAAATTATTAAAATTGGGAAGACACAAGCTTTTTTTTCCCCTGCCCTATTTCCTTGTCCAGTCTCTTAAGGACAGAGCTGATTGAAGATGGGATTAACACTTCCTCATTCCAGGTATTGCTACTCCCCCCAACAAGAACAGACTTCTAATCTAAGGTGAAACTCCCTTCTATGCTTGGGTGGGAGATAAATTCTTTGAATAGATTGCCCAAGGCTGGGGGTAATTTAGAAGTAAATGACATAATCAAAGTTCATTAGAATAGATCAAGCTCTTTATTGCAATTCATTCTCTCATTGTTAACCAATCAGAGTTGATTGCCACCCACAGGGAATAACCATCTTCCAAGGGTCTAAAAGCTATGAGCCCTCCTCCACAACTGTCTTTGGCATTTGAGAGTGCCACAAATCTTCTTTTATTAATTAATTAAATAAATAAATATTGATATAATTAATATTAATATAAATTTAATTAATTATTAATAAAATGACTACCCAGAAATGATGTCTCTCAAACTTTTTAAATGCCACATTGGTAATAGTTTTCAAAGAGTCCAGACAAATTCTCTGTTTAACAAAATATTTAAATGTAGCAAAATTCATAAAATAAGATATATGGTTATAAAGAAACCAATTATTCTGAATATATTTATTAACTATATGTTCATATATGTATATGAATGTATATACATGTATATGAGAAAACAGAGAAGTTAAATAATTTGGAAGAAATGTACTTATATGTGTTCTTAAGAAAATAAGTCTGTGGACCTTAGCTTAAGAACTGCTGCCTTGAGACAGCATTAAGATGGCGGAGAAGATGGCAGTTAAGCTCTCCCAACATTTCCTTTCAAACAATTTTAAAATAATGCATCAAATCAAATTCTGGATCATCCAGACTACAGAATGTTAGAGTGAGACATTCTAGCCCAAGACAATTTAGGAGCACAAAAGGTCCAGGAGTTTTGTGACACTCAGGTTGAGGATAGCCCAGAGTGCAGCAAGGTGAAAACACCAGCTATAGCATAACAAACTCATAACCAAATAGAGAAAAATAGAACTATTAAATGCATTCTTTTCAGGTTTGTTGTTCAATTGTTTCAGCTACATCTGACTCTTCATGAGCCTATTTAGGGTTCTCTTGGTAAAGCTACTAGAGTAGTTTGCCATTTCCTTCTCTATCTTTTTGACAGATGAGAAAACCGGGGAAAAAGGAATCATAGAGTTACTAAGGGTCTGAGGTCAAATTCAAGCTCAGGTCTTCCTGAGTCTTCTCAGTATAGTGGACCACCTTGCCATCAATCCTTTTCAGAACATAATGCAATAAAAATTGCATTCAATAAAGAGGCATGGAAACATAGATTAACTCCAAACAATGTTAAATAACTCCTCAAATCTAATATTGGAAAAGCAGAGCCAACAAAAAGTCAGAGTGAACAGTGGTCCGTAACACCAGGAAAGGAGTCAGCCCAGAGCATAGCAAGTAGCCCTAGCCAAGCGCCCTGGAGGTAGCTGTCAGTGATGGCGAAAGCTGAAGTATTGGGAGCTCTCAGCCCAGAAACAGTACAGGGATTGGATAGAGAGTGGATAGGAGACCCTTTGTTGGACTGGATGCTAGCTAGTACTGATTGGCAACTCTATTGCCCATACAGAGTTATTGGTTGCAGTTCTAAAGCAAAAAGGAGCACTGCATCCCCAGGAGAACAGGGTAAAGAACACAGTGTAGGGTAGAAAAGAAGTGTCCACATCTCTCCCAGGAACCACCAAAAACTTATTCACCCCCAGAATTAGCTCTGAAAATAGCAGACCAAAAAAGCCTAAGGCATCAGACCTCCTCAACCTCAGGTGACCAGATTCAAACTTCAACATAATATTGAAAGTAAAGAAACAGGCTCGGGAAATGAGCGAACAAAAGCAACAACAAGAACAAAGAACCTGACTATAAAAAGCTACTGTAATGGCAGAGAAGACCAAGAAATAAATTCAGAAGGAGGCAATAATGTGAAAACAGCCACAAACAAAGCCTCAAAGAAAAATGTTAATCAAACTCAATCCTAACAAGAATTCCTACAAGAGTTAAAGAAAGAGATAAGAGTTGTACAGGAAAATTTGGGAAAATAAGAGAGTGATGCAAGAAAATTATGAAAAGAGAATTAATACCTTGGTAAAGGAGGCACAAAAATTCACTGAAGACAATAACTCCTTAAAAAGCAGAACTGACCAAATTTTAAAAAGAGTTACAAAAATTTACCAATGAAAATAATTTCTTAAAAATTAGAATTGGGTAAATGGAACCTAATGACTTCAAGAAACAAGAAAAATAGTCCAAAAATGAAGAAAATGTAAAATATCTCACTGGAAAAAAAAACATTTGTATAGCAAAAAGAATCAGGAAATATAATTTAAGAATTATTGGACTGCCTATAAACCATGATCAAAGAAAGAGCCTAGATACTATATTTCAAGAAATCACGAAGAAATATCTTCAATTATCAATATCAATATCTTCAAATAGAAATAGTATATTAGAAAATTAATAATTAATAATTAATAATAGTAAATTAGTAAAATAGAAATGGAAAGAATCCACAGATTGCCTCCTGAAAGAGGTCTCAAAATGAAAAGCCTCAGGAATATTATAGCCAAATTTTGGAGCTCAGGAAATAAAGAGAAAATATTGCAAGCAACTAGAATGATACAATTTAAATACTGTGAAGCTACAATAAGGATCATAGAAGATTTAGCTGCTTCCAAGTTAAAGGCATTAAAGGCTCAGAACACGATATCCTAGAAGATAAAGGAGCTAGGATTACAACCAAGAATCACCTACCCAGCAAAACTGAGTATGAGAGGTTCCTAAATTTATGTGGCCTACCACCCCCTTTTAAAAATAATTATTCAACGCTCTCCTCAAAATTTACTCTCTTTAACCCTTTAATATTTTTTAAAATTTGCATCATTTCAAATACACACACACACACATACTAAATGGCACATCTTAAATTTAATACTTTATTGTAAATTTGTGGGGTTTTTTCTGCATTAAAATTTTGATGACACAATACTGTGTTACATCATTGTATAGTATCATAGTGTAAACAAGTTATTACACATACATATCCCTGCAGATGCATTCTGGAATTCTAGACAATATGTGACACACTCACCTGCCAACACTTGCTTGTTAGGACTTGTCAGCAGACTTGACCACTTGAATTTTGTGTGATTATTTGGAAAATAATGTAATCACTACAACTTTAATTCTTATAAAACAGATGAAACATATAAGAATGTTTTTTTCAATTTTTTTCTTTTTTTCTTTCTTTATGCTTCCACTGCCCCCTTATTTTTATTCAACATGCCCCAATTGCACCTGAGACTATTTCTGCCCCCCTGGATCATTTCAGCACCCCCAGGGGCAGTATTGCCCAGTTTGGGAACCTCTGCTGAGCATAACCTGTTGAGGGGAAAATGGATATTTAATGAAACAGAACATTTCCAAGCATCCCTAATGAAAACACCAGAGTTGAATAGAAATATTGACATTCAAACAAAAGACTCAAAAGAAGCACAAAAAGTTAAACATGAAAGAGTAATCATAAGGTTAAACTGTTTATATTCCTGTATGGGAAGATTATACATGTAACACCTAAGAACTTTATCATTAGGGCAATTAGAGAAATCTAGACAGACCGAGAGCAAGATAGTTGATTATACTGAAATGATCTCTTTTGAAAAAAATGAAGGGGTGACAAAGAGGGATGTAACTAGGAGAAGGGGCAAGGGAAAGGCAGAATAAGGAAATTTTCTCACATAAAAGAGATACACAAGGAAGAGATTTATAGCGAAGGGAAAATGGGGAGCAGAGGCCATGGGCCTCTTGAACCTCACTCTCATCAGAATTGGTTCAAAAAGGGAAGAATACAGAGAGAGAGAGAGAGAGAGAGAGAGAGAGAGAGAGAGAGAGGTATAGAAATCTATTTTACTCAATAGGAATATGAAAAATAAATGGGATACAAGATATGGGGGAATGATTTAAAAAGCGAGCAGATTAAGGGAAGCAGCAGTAGAAGCAAAACAAATTTTTAAGGAAGGACAGTATAAAAAAAGAGCAATAAAAATTAACAGAAGAACATAAGATGGAGGGCAATACACAGTAAACATAACTGAATGTGAATCAGATGAATTCACCCATAAAACTGAGGTGGATAGCATGATGGATTACAAATTAGAATCCAACAATATGTTGTTTACAAGAGACACACTTGAAGCAGAAAGACATACACAGAGTTAAAATAAAGGGCTGGAGCAAAATCTATTATGCTTCAGCTGCGTAAAAAATGGCAGGGGTAGCAATAGTGACCTCAGAAAACACAAAGGCAAAAATAGACCTAATAAAAAAAAGATAAGTAGATGTTGTGGTTGAAATTAAGATAAAGGGAGGCACAAAACTCTACATTCAATTTATTGGTAAAGCTAGTATTTACCATTAAAAGGGGGTCTTACCTCATCAGCAAACAAAAATACCCTGAAAGAGGGCTGGCATTTTATTTTATAGATAAAAATAGAAGCATACAAAAACTAGAACGCTGCACCACAGCTGAAGAAAAGAAATTCGTTATTAAATTTGATGCATCATAGATTTGGGGGATAATATGATTGGCTGGAAATTTGGAATGTAGGGCTAGCAACAACCCCTCCTTCCATTTTGTCGTTATGGAAACCTCATTGGTGATGTCCACCTGCATGGCTAGTTAGTGTCACAGAGATTACAAAACAGATTTTCTTGAAGGACAACCAGTGTTACAGAGATAACAGACAAAGTCCTAGCATCCACCTGCATCCTTCAAGGATAAATGATTTCCTTGACACAAGAATAAAATAGTTATTAGCAGAAAAAATTGAACTTCTAAATTGAATTAAAACAAAGAGAAAAGCTGAATTTCTGAACTTACCTCAGAGACAAACAAATGTGACTTATTATACAAAATGCTGGCAGTGATACACAATAGAACCAATTACAAAAATGTAGACAATATCAATTTTTTTTGTCACAAGGACACTACATTTTGCTAAAAGATATATGAAAATGAAAAGTGATACTACAATTTATTGTAACATTTATTTAATATTTTATTTTCCCCAATTACATTTAAAAATAATTTTTAACATTCATTTTAAAAAATGTTTAATTTCCAAATTCTCTCCTTCTACTCTCCATCTTATTGAGAAGGCAAGCAATTTGATATAGGTTATTCATGTACAGTTATGTAAAACATTTACATATTAGTCATGTTGTAAAAGAAAAAGACCAAAATAAAGGAAAAAAGTTTTAAAAAACTATGCTTCAATCTGCATTCAGTCTCCATCAGTTCTTTTCTCTGGAGGTGGATACCATTTTCCATCATGAGGCCTTCGAAGTTGTCTTGGATCATTGTATGCCTGAGAATAGCTAAGTTAGTGTACAATGTTGCTGTCACCGTGTACAACGTTCTCCTGGTTCTGCTCATTTCACTTTGCATCAGTTCATGTAAGCCTTTCTAGGTTTTTCTGAAAACATCCTACTCTTCATTTCTAACAATATAATAGTATTCCATCACAATCATGTACTCTGGTCTTTTCATCAGGAATACTTGGAAGTGTTCTATTTCATTCAACATCCATTTCCCCCCACCCCCAATGGATAATAATCATCTTTTCTGGGTAGGCGATTCTAGCTTCTTTGCCCTCTGGAGTATCATATTCCAAGCCCTCTGATCCTAGAAAGCAGAAGCTGCCAAATTTTGTATTATCCTTACTGTGGCCCCACAGTATTTGAATTGTTTGTTTCTGGTTGCTTACTATATTTTCTCCTTATTCTGAGAGCTCTGGAATTTGGCTATAATATAACTTGGCTATCTATATTCCTGGAGTTTTCAATTTGGGATCTTTTATAGGAGGAGATCGGTAGATTCTTTCAATTTCTATTTAATATCCTCTGGTTCTAGAATATCGGGGTGGTTTTCCTTGATAATTTCTTGAAAGACGATGTCTAAGGTTGTTTTTCTGATCATATACACAATAACAGCAATATTGTATGTTGATCAATTGTGAATGACTTAGATATTCTGAGTAATATACTAATCCTAGACAATTCCAAAGGACATAGGATGAAAAATACTACCCACCTCTGGAAAGAGAACTGACTGAAGCATAATTTTATCACTTTATTTTTCTTGTTTTTTTGTGATATGGCTAATATGGAAATATGTTTTGCATGATTTCATATGCATAATTGATGTCACATTCCTTGCCTTCTCAATAGATGGGAAAGGGACTCAAGGAAGGGAGAAAATTTGGAACTTAAATTGGTTAATGTTAAAAATAAACAATAATTTTTAAAAGAACAAGTCATATGTGAAAATTGAAACTCTCAAAACTTTCAGATGTTATAGCTACACTAATCTGATATTCTTATAGTCCTGAATATTATAAGCTTGACACCTTAAAATTTTCAAGAAGACAAAAGTCATTATATTGTGTTTGACCTTATTAAATTATGACATCCTATTACTAAGCAGGTATGAATTTCATTACCTAGAGAAGTACTAAAAGAAACAATGAGGGCAACTAGGTGGCACTGTGGATAGAGCACCAGCCTGGAGTCAGGAGGACCTGAGTTCAAATTCAGCCTCAGACACATAACACTCACTAGCTGTGTGACTCTGGGCAAGTCACTTAACTCCAACTGCCTCATAAGAAAAATAAATAAATAACTTAGAACCTGGCTGGACAGGGTGGGGTTGGGGGGAGAAAATTAAAACAAAACAAAAACACCTCTGCAAATCTTCCTTAGAAACTAGATGGAAGGGTTCAGCTTAGTGCAAGTGGACCAAGTTACACAATTTGTAATAGTCTAGGACATATCTCTTTGATTTAGAATTACAAGAAAAAAGTTTCCTGGAAGCAAATAATTTCATAAAGTAGACAGCTAAACCCAAGTCAACAGAACAAGAATCTTTTGTTTAAGATATTAAGATGTTTACCCTGTTCCTTTTTTGTTGCTGTTCTCACTAATTATATAGTTATGCTAATTGTCTATTGTCTTTTACAATGCCATGAGCCTTTTGAAAAGGTACCGCTGGGGGGCATCTAGGTGGCACAGTGGATAGAGTGTTGGCCCTGGAGTTAGGAGGACCTGAGTTCAAATCTGGCCTCAGACACATAACACTCACTAGCTGTGTGACTCTGGGCAAGTCACTTAACCCCAATTGCCTCATTAAAAAAAAAAAAAGGTACCAGTGGGCCAGATTTAAGATAAAACTAGAAGTTTAAACACTTATTCTGACTTCTTGTAAGATTACTGGAAAAATGTCTCGTAGAAAAATACTTCTATTGAAAACTAGGCTCCCACTTCTTCGTGTGGATATTTTTGTCAAACACCTACAACTATTGAAAACAATACCTCCAAAAGAGAATCAACTGCCTTCCTATAAGAATACATAAAGGATTAAAAATAATCACTGACTCTCAAGTAAAAATACTGATTATTAAGGAAATTGGTAGAAATCAAGAGGAAACAGGAACTTACAAACTTAACGAACACAGATACAGAGTAATCTAGATTTAATTATACTTATGAAGTGGAAAAAAAATAGGAACCTCAATAATTTCACGATATATTGATAGACTTACAATGTAGAAATCCCCCTGAAAAACAACCATTTGGTGATCTCATATTGGAAAGTCCCTGACTCCTGTATGTGTGTGTGTGGGGGGGGGGGGGGTTGATTTATTATATTGCTCAGAAAATAGCATTATTCTATTTAAATCCAACTTTAGGTGATTAAAGGTTGTGCACACCAAAATATCTCCTGATCCCAGTAACTCTCTAGGAATGCCGGAGATGGCTACAAGCTATTTTGGGTTCCTCCAGGTCCTGGATCCCAAAACAAAGATTTTTGTTTTGGCTTACTTCATGCAGAATTTGGGATGGGTTCAACTGAGCTTTTGGTTTAGGCTCCATTGTGCTTTGGATTCACCCAAATTTTATTAGTGTTTACAGTTTTTTGTATCTATTTCAATCAACATTGCTTTCAAGTTGCCCTGATGGCAAGTGCTTAACTCTGCATATTTGCTTTGTGTGTGGTGACCCTTGTATAAATCCTATATATCATACACCTTCCAGAGGCTGGATTATGGTGAGCCACATCTCCTTTCCAAGTCACTATCCTCTACCAAATGGCCTAATAAATTTCTTTTTAAAAACCATTTCAGATTTTGGCGTTTGTTTTCAACAACAACAGTGGGATTCCCTGGTAATTGCTCAAGTAAAACCAAAGGCTCCCTGAGACCAGGGAAAATGAATAAGTTTCTGATTCTACAATTGAGCATGGGTGGGACTGACCAAAACGGGATCACATCACATGCAGTGAGAACCTGGTGTGTTCCTTGGGTTCAGGTTGGACATAGTCCAGGCCCTGACTCCAGGTGTCAAGAAAGTTAAGGGGGCTGTGCTTGGTTTTAGCCTAGGGAAACACTGAGGTGGGGTTAGAATTAGCCAAGACCATACTAATCCCTAATTGGCCAAATGAATAATCCCCTTGACTTGATTACTCAAGGTTTGGTAAATAGCTACTAAAAACCAAAAATTTGGTTAAATCAGGCTAGAGGTCCTTTGGAAGAGCTTTTTCTTCTTCTCATTTTCTTTCTTTTCCTGTTTTTCTCCTCAACTCTTATGAGATACCTGGTCTGTGACTGGCTGGCAGCCATTCAGATATCCTGATGAACAGGAGCATTAGTTCTACACTCATTCACTTAGGATGACCCTTGGTAGGTGAAGGAAACCTGTACTGGGCAGGCAGTGAGGTGGGATTTGATGAGGGCTTCTACTTCAGAAGAAGTTCTCTAGCACACACAAGATATTGTTTACCTTGAAGAATTTTGAAGGGGAACACTTTGTCACCCACAAAAACTGCCTTGAAATAGCACAGAAAGGGAGCTTGGAAGGGTGGGAAAGACTAATGAAATCTTATACTTAAAACAGCTTTTCCAGCTGTCTGTAATATTAGGCAGGGATTTATTCTCACCGACATTTTTTAAGACTTTCAGTGGGAGATAAGGAGCAAAACTGAAATTCTTTCTTTCTCTCAAAAACTCTGGCCAGGTTGGAGATTGCAGAGATAAAGACAAGAAAAGGAAGAAATGTTATTCCTACATTGTAGAAATTTAAGACATTATAAACTAATTAGAGACTAAAAATTGTAACTGAAATGTAATATCTTTACTGGAAATTTCCACAGTATGGGTTAAAGATTTTTGTAATTCTTAAAACATCTTTGTGAGTTTTTTTCTTGAAGTTTGCAACTAGGATACAGATTAAGGACAAATAGCACATGCCTCTCTCCCCTATTTCCTAGAGGGTGATTTTGACGGGATGCTTGGGTGCTTGTGTTTGGGTGCTTGTACTTGGACCCCAATTTCTCCCTAGCCTCAGAAACACTGTCCCTGACAGTTTCTCCAAAAGTTTCAAAACCTTCTTACTCTCAAACCGTCTATTCACACTGTGTAAATAAATTATACGTTCCTTAAGCTTTCTACACATACTCTCTCCTACATGCTTAAACCTTCTTGCCTTGCCTTCCTACCTACTTATCCCTCTGATGGACTTTTGATTAAAGTCCCTTTAAAACTGCACATATCTTATTTCTTTCTAATTCTGACCTGACACTTCGAGGATCCTCCTCGACTTGCTTTTTACCAATCATGTAACCTAAATAATAAAGTATTTTTCTCTCCTCATCCACCCGCTCCTCTGAAGCTGCTGTTATCAGGGAGGGAGAGAAAGAAGAAAAAAACGTCATTTCTGAGTCCAGCTACAGCCCTGACTGCAAAGGGTTTCAGATTACACACGGACACACACCACACAGACAAACACAAACACAGAACAGATACACGATAATGACAGGGATGATCCAAAAACTCAGAGAGACTTCCCCTGCACAAAACAGACAATTTTTCATGATTCTCCAGATCTTATGGAGACCAGGCAAAAAAATTTTTCTTAGGGTTTTGGAGAATGAGCTTTCTCCAATTGCGTAAAAGATAACCTAGGGGCGAATCTCAAGGTGTAGAGGGAGATCTGCCCATCCTCTTTGCCTATAAACCTTAAAAAAACAAAAAAAGAAGGACTTGCTCGGGTAGTCTACTTGCCTCCACCAGCGTCCTGGTGAGGGAGAAAAAAAAACCCGGCAGAAGTTCCCAACAAGGCGTCCCTTGTCAAGAGGGAAATCCGCTAGAGCCTTTTGCAGGCTCAACTCAGCCCCAGCAAGCCTTCCTGGGTGCTTGAGGGGCGACCCAACTACAGGACGAGAGGAGGGGGGAGGCTTACCTTGAGTCGAAGAAGGCTTGAGACTTCAGACTAGCCCCACGTTGGGCACCATAAATGTTGTGGGCTGAGAGGTTGTGACCCCTCAACGACTGGGTCATGTGAAATGAATTCACAGACTCAAGCATTCTTTAAGCCAAGGTGGCAAAGTTTATTGTTACGCTTTTCAGGGGACAAGGATTCTTAAAGGATCCTGCAACCTTAGAGAGGTACAGGTAAAGTTTATATAGGATAAAATACACAAAACATGCGCCAAATATGCTAACTAGAGGATTCAGGGTGGGATTAGGGAGTGGTTAAGGAGTGGTCAGTTCTTAAAAGAACATGCACTTCTTGTACCTAATGCGCAGGCGTTTTACCAGAGTTCATTAGGAAAAGCCCACAAGGGGGGCCCCATGGAGGTGTGGTTTTAGGCCTGCTACGTCACTAAGTCAACCAGAGTTCAGGGTAACTGAAGAGTTGTCCAGTCTGCCACCAATCAATGTCTTGTTTGACAAGTTAGATGTAGGGAGCATACATATGTTTTAAGTCTAGAATACAGTTAATGAGGAGCCCAGGATGTAGATAATGTGGTAGGGCGGTAGGATAGTATAGTAGTGGGTAAGAATGTCTTTATGACCCAGTGCAAAGCCAGTTTAAACTAATAATTCCTTCAGGTGCCGTTTGGAACAGCACCAGGGAGAGAGATAAGGGTCTTGCGGGGGCCCACTCATGAGTAATGGCTAGGCACAGGGTCCTTGGGCTAGGGAGAAACGTTAGGGACAGTGTTTCTGAGGCTAGGGAGAAATTGGGGTCCAAGTACAAGCACCCAAACACAAGCACCCAAGCACCCCGTCAATTTCACTTCCTAAAGAATAAGCAGAACCAACGCTTAGTTTGAAAATTTTTCAACAGAATTTAATTGTTTAGGTAAACTAGTGGCTAAGTGACCTAAATTGAAATAGACTATACTATTCAGGAAGTAAAAGTATAGCAATTATATTGTGTTGCATAAGGTAATCTGTACAGGAAAGATTCAGTAGAATGTTAGATTAGAATATGATGGATGAAATGGATTTAAGAAAAGTAGTGAAGGTAAAGAAAAATGAGGAATCAGAGTGTTTTTTTTAAAAAAAAGTCAGTTTTGTAGTTGGTCCACTGAAAGGAAAAAAATACAAGAGAAAAGGTTTAAGTAAGTAAAGAAGAGAAAAACTGGTGGAAAGTTAAAGAAAGTTGGAGTCTATTTGCAGTGACCATAAATAAAGGGTTTGAAAGTCTTTAAAAAAAGTCTTTAGTTTGGAGTTTTGGAAGGAGATCTGAGAAAGTTTTTTATTCCACTGAGATAAGAATGTGAGAAACTTTTTGGAGAACTGTCTGTTAACAGTTTCAGTCAGACAATATTCTATAGTGTTACAACATTTACCAAATGGAAATTATAGAAATAAATTGGCAACATGAAATTATGTGAGTATAGCATACTAAAAATCTAGATCATTAGAAGGGCATATACCAATCCTTACAGCCTCATAGGATTCAAAATAAGGGGGATGGAAAACTGAGACTTCCACCATGAATCTTTGAAAGTGAGCTAACTGAAAACAGTGGACTCTGAAATTAGAGAAGCTGGTAGTTAATAGCCCTAGGGAAAATTGCAATGTGGTTTCATTTACGATGACGTGTGTTCTCTTATTAGGATAACTGTGGTAAATGTATTTTATATTTGGCATTAAGGCAATGTACTTGGATACTGCATGGATCAGGGAAACCTGAGTTCAAATTCAGCCTCAGAAATGTATTAGCTGTGTAACCTTAAATCAGACTGAGATCTGGAAGAGGGTGGGATCCCTAGGTTTGTCTTCTTTCTGAATGACTTGACAGAAGTCACTGGGAACTCCTCTAGCAATCTCAATTGATGGACACTTTTGTGAGGAGGTGGGCTAAAGGTTCACAGCTCCTCCTCCATTAGGCGAGCCTGTGGGGTGGGAACTACTCCTCAGGCTTCACTACAGCTAGGGAAAATGGCTTTCTAATGTGGCTAACCAAGTCTTTTCTGGTGCTTAAGAAAGGGAATATAAGTTGGTTTATGAAACCCAGCTTCCTCTAGTAATCTTTGGATAGAAAAATATAAGCTATCTCAATTAGGTTTTCACTGGCTTAGTTTTCCCTATTTTAGTCCAGGTCCCAAATCTTGATGAAGGGAGTAGCAAGGACAAGTAGACATGTCCCTAGGGGAGGATGCGGCTCCAGGGGCTTTTGTTTACAGAAAGTAAAGCAAGAGTCCCTAAACAAAAGTAAAGATCCCTGCTGAGGTGGGTATCCTGCAGGGTAGGAGAGTGGAGGAAAGGGACAAGAAGAAAATCTTACTGAATTATGCCCTTCAAATACTTCCTGACTCTCAAATATTAGGGGTCTGAGGAAACAGATGGCATCATGAAGAAATACTGATAATAAATCCAACATTAATTTTCCTTGGTATACACAACACACTTTTAAGTTTAATCTGTATTATTAACATTTCCTCCATCATTTTCCTTAGATAATCAATGACATAAGAAATTAAGCCCTGATTTATAGCATTTGGCACTTTTGAAGATGTAAATGCAAACACACCCAGCTCTCTCTAGCTGGCTCCAGCAAGCTCCAGATCACCCCTGGACTTGTGACTACCAAAAACTCAATCATTTGAGTCTCTAAGTGAGGCTGCTTGATCAAGAGCAGATTTCTCAAATCTGCCACTGAAAGAGCTGTGTTAAGATTTTTATAACTTTTTAAAATTATTATAGTTTACAGACATATTCTTTTTTCTTTTCTCTTAGTCTAAAATTTGAATCCTGTATGAGACCAATAACCCCGTGAGCTTAGGGTGGTGGAACGGGGAGTACTCTGAGTGTTTACACATAGCATCCCTTGGTGACAAGTAGGGATACTGTAGCCATTAGGAAAGCAAGCACATATGCACTTCATGGTATAACAGATAGGTTATAAATAAGTTAAACAAAAGATCTCTTTCAGCTTCAGACATGCAAATGACCTCTGCCTAAACCTAACCACCAGAAAAGTCAATAGTTGGGGGTTGGGGGGAAAAGGAGTGCAGCAATGGGAAGTGAAAGTAACCAAATTATCAAGCTGAGTGGTTTGGCAGGGGTTCTGGCAGACAGTTTTTCTTTTTTTTTTTCTTCCTCAGGAATGTCTTTAATTGTTGACTGTTTTTGATATCCAATGTAAAAATCCATAAATTTCAAAGAAAATGACATACAAAAGTCTGTCCACAGGTATAGTCACCAATCAAAGAATGACTATTAAGAATGGAATATAATTCTATTTTACTATAATTTTTAATTATTTATACATAGAAAAAAAATAGATGACTCAGTAGAGGCAGAAAGCCAGCCAAACTCTCCCAACATTCCACTCCACAACTTTCAAATAAGAGGTCAAATTGAATCTGGAGTTGCACAGCCAGTAAAAGGTTGAGATGAGAGAGATAATTTCTAGCCTAAAACAAATTAAGAGGTTGAAAGGGGAGGTCTTTGACAACAGGATGAGAGCCAGCCCAGGGTGTACACTGTGACAACACCAACATTGGGCCTTGGAGGTGACTGTGCGGAAGCAACTTTAGGAACTCTCATCCCAGAGACAGTCAGGGGAATGGACAACTGGACATAGATTACAGAGCACCCTGAGCTAGCACTGGATGCAAAAGCAGGTGGTTTTTGGCACCTCCAATGCTGATACACAGTTCAAAGTCACAGTTCCAGGGCAGAGAGGAGTGGGTGCAGCTGCAGGGAACTAGAGGCGCTTGCTGCAGTTCTAAGATCGAGAGGGGCACTAGCACTTGATACTGTAGGGCACCAGGGACCCTTTTTCTGTATAAAGCCCAGAGAGTAGACCAGGAGACCAGGAGAGCAGTGATCACACCTCTCCCCCAACCACGCCGCATTAGAAGTGTCAAAAACTTAACAGGCCCTCTGAATTATCTCTGAAAATAGCAGTAGAAAAAGTCTGAAGCTTGGGACAGTGCCCCCCCCAGCCCAAAATGAGCAGAGCTCAACTTTAACATAAAGTTCACACAGGGAGAAGTGCTCTAATCTGTTGACATTAGGTCTTCTTGCGGCTGTCTCACCTCCTGTATGCTCTTTTTGTTGAATTTAGCTTGGAGAAGATAAATCTATGATCAGTCCAGCATTCTGCATCACAATCATTCTCATAACCTGTCTGTCTCTTCTCCTTACAATGACACAGTATATTAAATGCCAATGTTCACTGTAAGGATGTATACGTGAAGTTTTCTTGGTTTTAGGTAAATGGAAGACAGTGAGGAGAAGGTCATGAGATGCACAAGTCTTCAGTAGTAAATGACCATTGTTGTTGATGGTTTTGACTCCGTTCCTCCCAAGGATGTTGCCATATCTAAGGATCTGTGCCTAATCTGGCATTAAAGTCATCCAGAATTAGAATTACAATTGTCCTCTTCAGGCACATTAATGATGAGGTCTCCAGGTCTTAATAAAATTTTCCCTTGACCTCATCAGGGTTTGTCATGGTGGGAGCATATGTATTGCTGATGTTGGTATGGCAGTTTCCTGTCAGTGGTAATCTCGTTGTCACAACTCTGTTGTTCACTCCTTTGGGGAGTCATACAAGTTTGTTGACTAGACTAGATTTGATTGTGAAACCTACCAGCTTCACAGCACTCCCCATCACTGTAGCCACACCAGAAAACTGTTTATCCAGCTCTGACTTGGGTAAGCTGGCCTTCATTTGCCAGCTTTGTTTCATTCAGATCTGCTATCTGGATGAGATGAGTTCTCTCACAACAAGACTTGTTCATCTTTCAGGTCTTTCATGTTGCTTATTGTCCATAAGCAATGTCCATGTACCAATGGTGAGTGGAATCATCTTCACAAAAGTTTTTGTACATTTTTTTTATGTCTTGACCACAAGATAGGATCCTTATCTGCCACAGTTAACAGGCCAGATTTAGGTTAAGTGAAGCAATCAAATATTGGGACACTTTTCTAGCCCCTTCCACGTGTCAGGAGGTGAGTAATGTGGTCCTTTAAAAAAGGCTGTTCAGACACCCAGGAGGCTGCTGAATCCCGCTACTGTTTCAATCCAGTGAGAAGACAACCCTATGCCTTGGGTCATCTGTGTACAGGCTGGGAGAACTAAAGAAAGAAATGAGTAGCAGAGTAAAATTTGGGAAAAGAAATGAAAGTGATGCAATAAAATTATGAAAAAAGAATTAAACAGCTTAGTAAAAGAGGAACAAATATGCTGAAGAAAATAAAATCTTAAAAATAGAATTGGCCTACCCCTAATGGTAAAAGAGGTACAAATCTTTACCGAAGAAAAGAACTCCTTAAAAAGAAGAACTGGACAAGTAGGGAAAGAGAAATAAAATCTCAATGAAGAAAACAATTCCTTAAAAATTAGAAATGGTAAAGTAAAAGTCAATGACTCCATGAAGAAAATGTGAATCATCTTATGGTAAAAATCAACTAACCTGGACAACAGATTGAGGAGAAATGATTGAAGAATCATTGGATTACCTGAAAGCCATGGTGAAAAAAAAAAAAGAATTTATTTTATATTGTACGAAATTATAAAGGAAAATTGCTATGCTATCTTAGAAGTAGAAGGTAAAATAGAAATTGAAAGAATCTACTGATCATGTTCTGAAAGAGATTCCAAAATGCAAACTTCCAGGAATATTATAGCAAATTCTACAGTTGTCAGGTCAAGGAGAAAATATTACAAGCAAGCAGAAACAACTCAAATATAGTGAAGCCACAGTCAGGATAAACCAATATTTATCAGCTTTCTAGACAGGAAAAGCTAGGATTACAGCCTTACATAATGTGCCCAGACAATTTCAGAATAATCTTTCAGAGGACAAAATGGACATTTAAGCATTCCTGATGAAAAGACCAGAACGAAATATTAAAAATGACATTCAAACACAAGACTTAAGAGAAGCATAAAAAGGTAAACATGAAAGAGAAATCAAGGGGCTTAAAAGGTTAAACTGTTTATATGGGAAGATGTAACTCTGAAGAAATTTATCATTATTAGAGCTGTTATAAGATGTCTAGATAGAGAAAGGTCATGGGCCTGATATTATTATGTTGGGATGATGTCAAAAAAAATGAAGGGCTTAGAAAGATGGATTCACTAGGAAAAGTGGGAAGAAAAATGAAGAGACAAAACTACCTTGCACATGAAAGAGGCCTAAAGGAAAGAGTTTTGGTTTTTTGTTTGTTCTATTTCTATTTATTACTACCTAGCTCAAATCTTTCCATTTTATTCCTGAGAATATTATGAGAAATTTTGTTTAATATCTTGCTGAAATCAATCCCACGGTATCAGCCTGATCTAGTTAACTTTACTAAAAGTCTGAGATCACTGCACTGCTGAGAAGAGCTAAGCCTATCAAAATTGGTTATCACACAGTGTTGTTCTTTCCTACTGTGTAACGTGTTCTTCTGGTTCTTCTCACTTTACTGAGCTTAACATGAGTTCATGTCTTTCCAGGTTTTTCTGAAGTCCCCCTTCTCATAATTTCTTATGAAACAATAATATCCCATTAGATTCACATACAACTTGTTCAGTCAATGCCCAATTGATGGGCATTGCCTCAATTTCTTATTCTTTGCCACTACAAAAAGAGCTGCTATAGTTTTGTACATGGGAGTCCTTTTCCCATTTTTATGATCTCTTTGGGAAACAGTCCAACTAGTAGTATTGCTGGATCAAAGTGTATGCACAGTTGTATAGCCCTTTGGGAAAATTGCTCTCGAGAATGGCTGGATCAGTTCACAACTCCACCGATAATGCATTAGTGTTCCAATTTTCCCACATCTTTTCCAACATTTATTATTTTCCTGTTTTGTCATGTTAGCCAATCTGATAGGTGTGATGTTACCTCACAGTCGTTTTTATTTGCATTTCTCTAATCAATAATGATTTAGAACATTTTTTCATATATGACTATAGACAGCTTTAATTTCTTCATCTGAAAACTGCCTTTTCATAATCTTTGACCATTTATCAATTGGGGAATGGCTTTTATTTCTATAAATTAGATTCAGTTCTCTACATATTTTAGAAATGAAGCCTTAATCAGAGACATTGATGGTAAAAATTGTTTCCCAGCTTTCTGCTTCCCTTCTAATCTTAGTTTCATTGTCTTGCTTTCTGCAAAACCTTTTTAATTTAAGGTAATCAAAATTATCCATTTTGCATTTTATAATGTTCTCTATCTCCTGTTTGGTCATAAATTCTTCCCTTCTCCATATCTTGCAACTTTGCCAAAGTTAATTATTTCAAGTACTTTTCCAGTTGATTCTCTAGGGTTCTCTATACCATCATATCATCTACAGAGTGATAATTCTTTTTCTTAATTGCCTATTCTAATTCCTTCAATTTCTTTTTATTCTCTCATTTCAAAAGCTAATATTTCTAATACAATGTTGAATAGCAGTGATGATAATGGACATCCTTATTTCACCTTGATCTTATTGGAAATGCTTCTAGCTTATCTCCATTACATATAATGCTTATTGACTGTTTTAGATAGATTCTACTTATCATTTTAAGGAAAACTCCATTTATTCCTATGCTCTCTAGTGTTTTAACAGAAATGGATGTTGTATTTTGTCAAAAGCTTTTTCTGCATCTATTGAAATAATCATGTGATGTCTGTTAATTTTGTTATTGATTTGGTCATTTATGCTGATAGTTTTCCTAACATTGAAACAGCCCTTCATTCCCAATATAAATCCCACCTGGTCATAGTATATTATTCTTGTTACAAGTTGCTGTAATCTCTTTGCTAATATTATATTTAAAATTTTTGCATCAATATTCATTAGGGAAATTATTCTATAATTCTCTTTTTCTGTTTTGGCTCTTCCTGCTTTAAGTAATAGCACCATATTTATATAATAAAAAAATTTAGTAAGACTCTTTCATCATCTATTTTTCCAAATATTTTAAGTAGTATTGGAATTAATTGTTCTTTAAATGTTTGGCAGAATTCACTTGTAAATCCAACTGGCCTTGGAGATTTTTCCTTAGGTAGTTCATTGATGACTCATTCAATTTCTTTTTCTGAAATGGGGTTAAGTATTTTATTTCCTCTTCTGCTAATCTCGGTAATTTATATTTTTGTAACCATTCATCCATTTCACTTAGATTATCAGATTTGTTGGCAAACAGTTGGGCAAATAGCACCTAATTACTCTTTTAATTTCTTTTTCATTGGAGATGAATTCATTGTTTCATTTTTGATCCTGGTAATTTGGTTTTCTTCTTTTTTTAAATCAAATTAACCAAAGGTTTAGCTATTTTATTGGTTTTTTTTTTCATGAAACCAGCTTTTACTTTTATTTATTAGTTAATAGTTTTCTTAATTTCAATTTTATTAAACTCTCCTTTGATTTTCAGAATTTCTAATTTGGTATTTAATTGAAGATTTTTAATTTGTCTTTCTTCTAGCTTTTTTAGTTGTATGCCCAATTCATTGATATCCTCTTTCTCTATTTTATTCATGTAAGCATTTAGAGAGATAAAATTCCTACTAAGAACTGCTTTGGCTGCATCCCATAAGTTTTGGTATCTTGTCTCATTATTGCCATTTTCTTGGATGAAGTTATTATTTCTATGATTTGTGGTTTGACCTACTTTTTCTTTAGAATTGGATTATTTGGTTTCTAATTAATTTTTAGTCTATCTTTCCATGGCCCTTCATTACATGTAATTTTTATTGTTTCATGATCTGAAAAGGATGCATTTAATATTTCTGCCTTTCTACACTCAATTGTGAGGTTTTTATGCCCTAGTATATGGTCAGACTGATAAGAAAAAGATATATCCCTTTCTATCTCCATTCAATTTTCTCCAGAGGTCTACCATATTTAACTTTTCTAAAATTCTATTCACCTCCTTAACATCTTTCTTGTTTATTTTGTGGCTAGATTTATCTAGTACTGAGAGGGAGAGGTTGAGATCCCCCACTAGTATACTTTTTCTATTTCTTCCTATAACTCACTTAACTTGTCCTCTAACAATTTGGATGCAATACCAGTTGGTACATATATGTTTAGTATTGATAGTACTTTGTTGCCTATGGTGCCTTTGAGCAGAATGTAGTTTCCTTCTTTATCTCTTTTAATTAGATCTATTTTTGCTTTTGCTTTGTCTGACATCAGGATTGCTACCCTTGCTTTTTTTACTTCAACTGATACATAATATATTCTGCTACAGCCTTTCACTTTACTCTGTATGTATCTCTCTGCTTCAAATGTTTCTTGCAAACAAAATATTGTAGGATTATGGTTTTTAATCCACTCTGCTATCCATTTCCATTTTATGGGAGGATTCATCCCATTCACATTCTCAGTTATAATCACTATGTCTTTCTCTCCATCCTATTTCCCCCTGTTTATACTTTTCTCTCTTCTTTTTCCCTTTCCCTCCTCACTAGTGTTTGTTTCTGACCTCATTTCCCTCAATTTGCCCTTCCTTCTATCAGCCCCCTTCCTTTTCTTCTACCTTTCCCCTACTAGTTCTTCCCTTTCTTTTGCCTTCTTTTCTATCCACCCCCTCTCTTTTCTTTCCCCTCTTACTTCCTATAGAGTAAGATAGATTTCTATATCCAGTTGAGTGTGTATGTTATTTTCTCTTTGAGCCAAATCTGATAAGTGTAAGGTTCAAACAATGAACCTCCCCTCTTCTTTGTCTCTACTGTAATAGGTATTTGTGCCTCTTCATGCGATATAATTTACCCTTTTCTGCCTCCTGTTTTCCTCTACTCCCAGTACAATCCTTTTATTCCACCCATCATCCCATCAAAGTCAACTTATACCCAGACACTCTGTCTATATTCTACTCTTCTAAATGTCATAATAAGGATATAGTTCTCAAGAGTTACAATTAATATCTTCCCATGTAGGAATGTAAACAGTTTAACCTTATTGAATATTTTTTTCTTTCTTGTTTACCTTTTTATGTTTCTCTTGAGTCTTATATTTGAAGATCAAATTTTCTGTTCAGCTCTGGTATTTTTATCGGAAAAATTTGAAAGTTCCCTATTTAATTGCATATCCATCTCCTCCCTTGAAATATTATTGTCAATTTTGCTGGGTAGTTGACTCTTGGTTATAATCCAAGCTCATTTGCCTTCCAGAATATCATATTCCAAGCCCTCTAATCATTTAATATAGAAGATGAATCCTGGCTGTGGTTCCATGGTATTTAAATTGCTTCTTTCTGGCTGCTTGAAGTATTTTCTCCTTGACTGGGATTTGGCTACATATTCTTTGGAGTTTTCATTTGGGGATCCTTTCAGGAGACAATTGGTGGATTCTTTCAATGACTATTTTACCCTCTGTTTTGAGGACCTTAGCAAAGTTTTCCTTGATAATTTCTTGACAGATACTGTCCAGGCTCTTTTTTTGATCATGGCGTTAAGGTAGACCAATCATTCTTAAATTATCTCTCCTGTATCTATTTCCCAAGTCAGTGGTTTTTCCAATGACGTGTTTTACATTTTCTTACATTTTTTCATTCTTTTGATTTTGTGGGCTGATTGATTCATGATGTCTCAATGAGCTTCCACTTGCCCAATTCTAATTTTTAAGGAATTGTTTTCTTCAGTGAATTTTTGTACCTCCTTTTCCATTTGGCCAATTCTACTTTTTTAAGGAGTTGTTTTATTCAGTGGATTATTTCCCATTTCCCATTGTATTTTTTAAGGAATTGTTTTCCTCAGTCAAATTTTGTCCTTCCTTTTCCAAGCTGTTGACTCTCCCTTGCATACCTCTCATTTCTTTTCCCAATTTTTCTTCTACCTCTCTTATTTGACTTTTAAAATCCTTCTTGAGCTCTTCCATTTTTTTCATTCTTTGGGTTTTGTTTTATAATGTCTTGATTTCTCATAAAGTCACCAGCTTCCATTTGCCCCATTCTAATTTTTAAGGAATTATTTTCTTCAGTGAGCTTTCAGACTTCCTTTTCCATTTGGCCAATTCTGCTTTTTAAGACATTCTTCTCCTCATTGGCTCTTTGGACCTCTTTTGCCATTTGGGTTAGACTATTTTTTAAGGTGTTATTTTCTTCAGTATTTTTTTGGGTCTCCTTTAGCAAGATGTTGACTCATTTTTCATGATTTTCTTGCATCACTATCATTTCTCTTCCCAGTTTTTTCTCTACTTCTCTTACTTGCTTCTCAAAATACTTTTTGAGCTCTTCCATGACCTAGGACTGATTCATATTTTTCTTGGAGGCTCTGGATGTAGGAGCTTTGACTTTGTTGTCTTCTTCTGGTTGTATGTTTTGATCTTCTTTGTCACCAAAGAAAGATTCTATGGTCTGATTTTTTTTTGCACTTATTTTGGCTCATGATCCCAGCCAATTACTTGAGTTTTAAACTCTTTGTTAAAGTAGGGGTCTACTTCCAATGTGGATAATGTACTGTCCCAAGCTTTGGGGGTTTTATGCAGCTGTTTTCAGAGATATTTCTAGGGACCTGTAAACTTTTAGTTTTTCCAAAGTGGTATGATTAAGGGCAGAGTGTTTACTCCTTTCATGGCCTGTGCTCTGGTCTATGAGTAACCACAAGCACTCCTTTCTGCCTTAGAACTGTCAGGAGGATTTTCTCTTCACTGCCACCACAAGCTCCACTACACCACCACTCCTCCTCACCCCAGGATCGCTGCCCAGAACTGTGACCCAGATCCAAACACAGGCAAAGCAAGAGAATCCTGCCTCAGCACCAGCAAAGAGATCCCTGCAATCCCTTTCTGATCAGCCACTCAACTCCCCCTCAGTCTGTGTGCTGGAAGCTCAGGAAGCAGCCACCACCCTGGGGCTATAGCCAGGACTGGGGCTGGGACCTAGCTTCTCTCTCACCATGGTCACAGACTTTTCCTATTGACCTTCTAAGTTATCTTTGGCATTTGTGGTTTGAGAAGTCTGGAAACTGCCACAGCTGCCCATGATTCAGTCCCCTGAGGCCTGCTCCAGGTTCACTGAGGCCTGGTTTTTGCTTGCATACCCACACTGACCAGTGTTTCTCTCCCAGCCCAGCATGATAGACCTTTCAAATCAACCATCTAGGTTGTCTTGGGCTGGAAATTTGTTGCACTCTGTCTTTTTGTGGGTTCTGCTGCTCTAGAATTTGTTTAGAGCTCTTTTTAACAGGTGTTTAGAGGAGAGCTCAAGCAAGACATGGCTTTTATTCCACCTTCTTGGCTCTACCTTCTTGAGCTCTTCCAAGAAGGATTTTGGGCTTGAGACCAATTCATATTCTCCTGTGAGGTTTTGCATGTAGGCATATTTGACAATGTTGTCCTCTTCTTTTGTGTTTTGATTTTCTCTGTCACCACAGAAACTGTCTATGGTCAGTGTTTGTTTTTGCTAAAAAGCTCATGATATTTGTTTATTTCCTGGCTTTTAAAGTTGAGCTCTGCTTCTGGGGCAAAAGAGGCACTGTTCCAAGCTTCTTGGGCCCTGGTCACTTACTTGGTGTCCTGAGGCCTCAGGTGCTTTAGGGGTCTGGCAGCTTACCTGGTGCTGAGCTGGGGTGGTGTCTAGCATGTGCTGAGGCCAGGTGGGGTTTTTCTATGTTTCTCTGAGGCTATAACAAAGCACATGTAAATTCAAGATAATTTGAAGAGGGAAAGAGCATTAATAACTGGGAGCACTGAGTAAGGTTCTGAATAGGAGTTAGCAAATAATGTATGAGAGGAGAGGTAGTAATTTTTAAACAAAAGAACATCATTCAAATGTATGTGAATATGTATGGGTATCTGTACAGAGATAGGCTAGATATCTAAGAGCATTAGCCCTCACTCCATATAATATGGAGTTATTTAACTTCTCTAAGGCCAGTGTCCTTATTTATAAAATAAGTGTATTATCTACCTTGAAGCACTATTGTGAGGAAAACATTTTAAAAGTATGAAACATTAGAGAAGTGTGAACTGTTTTCCCCCATCAGCTTATTGAATTGTCTATCAGCCAAACAACCACTATGAAATTTTGACATATTAAATCTTTTTTTAGAATTTCAAACACTTGAAAGGCATTAATATTTATATAGCACATATTAGTACCCTACCAAAAGAACAAAATATTTTTAAAATATACTTACTATCAAGTGGGCAAGGTTATATAACTGCATCCATAGTATAGATCATTCAAATATAGTTTTCTGTCTATATTAATAAAATAGCATCATTGTAGTATATATTTCTCAGACATAGAAATAGGGCAAAATAGAAAGAAGTAAACAGTTAATCCTATGTATAACCATGAAGTAAATTATTTGTGTTTTTTTATATCTATCATCTCCCTTTCAGCAATTTCTATCTATTCTTTCATCATCTTTATATTCTCTCAATATTCAATATTCTCATGCTGAGTTTGAGACTCAGACTTGATGTCACGAATCGATGACATTGAATTGTGAATTACTGTTTTACTACTGTGTCCTCCAAGGAATATTTGCCCAATAAAAGAGTCTGAAAAGGAAAGAATCCCAAAGAAATTAGTCTCTAATAATCATTTCTAATACATTTATGTTAGAAAAATCACTTTAGGCCATAAATATTTGCTAGAACCTCTCAAATTATACCATCTATTCACTTTATGCATAAAGTTAGTCCTGAAATTTTTAAAAAATAAAATAACATCTTGTTTGAAGTGTCTGACTGAAAGAGGATTTCCCCTTATATTCTCTCAGATTCAATTTTATTTTTCTCATGCAATTATTTTTATATGCATATGTATAGGTTGATTATCTTAAAATGCTTAAACATATATATATGTATATATACATATATATATATATATATATACATATAATCTGATTTCTGTAACAAGGTATTTAGGGCACGTATTATTGCATAAATGATATTACAAATATAGGGTCGTTTGCCCCTGCATCGAGTCAGTACTCTTTCAGTTGACATTGTTGGTTGTTCTCCAAGAGCCATAGAAAGTGGCATACATATATACATATGCTCACATATATTCATGTGTGCATATGTACATATGTGATATGTATATACATATATATTTGTTAAAAAGTAAGATATTAATGAGAGGTTATGATATTAAATACTAGAGAGACTTTTCCTTCCATAGAAGTAACTCAAAGAATGGCTGCCCTTAAACTATCCATAGTCTTCTACCTTTACCACTCCTGTGCACCAGTTTTCAGACTTCACAATTCATCTTGTTCTATTTAAAAGTACCATGTATAAAAAAAATAAAAAACAAAAAAATTTATAAATTTATCTCAGTTTTATAAAAAAAAAATTTAGAAAAATTTTGTAAATTTTATTAAAAAAATTTCTAAGACTGAAAGGAGAGTCATTTATTACCCTTACAAAAATTAAATGCTTCTTAGAAATCAGGGGAAGTTCTATTAAAAATAAGGGAAAAGAGTAATTTCTTTTTGAAAAATCAGTCTTTAAGTGCTTTTTACTAAGAAGGCTGCCCAAACAGAGACTGCCCAGGTTGTGCATGTGTACTTCAGCAAAACACTGAAATTTGCTAGACTGAATAATGCTATTTAAAAATGCAATAATGGGTGAGGCAGAGCCAAGATGGCAGAATAAAAGCAGTAACTTGCTTGAGCTGTCCCCCAAACCCTTCCAAATGCCTGTTAAAAATGTCTCTAAACAAATTCTAAAGCAGCAGAACTCACAAGAAGACAGAGTGAAACAAATGTCCAGCCCAAGACAACCTGGATGTTTGATGGGAAAGGTCTGTTGTGCTGGGCTGGGAAAGGAGCAGAGTTCAGCATGGGCAGGCAAAGACTAGGTCTCAGCAAACCCAGAGCAGGCCTCAGGGGACTGAATTACTAGCAGGTGTAGTGGTTTCCAGACTTCTCAACCCACAAACGCCAAAGAAAACTTAGAAAGTCAGTGGGAAAGGTCTGTCAGATGATGTGAAATATCTCAGCAGAAAAACAACTAACCTATAGAACAGATCCAGGAGAAATAACTTAAAAATTATTGGACTACCTGAAAATCATGATCAAAAAAAGAGCCTAGATATCATCTTTCAAGAAATGGTTAAGGAAAACTGCTTTGATATTCTTGAACCAGGGGATAAAAGAAATTTAAAGAATCTACTGATTACCTCCTGAAAGAAATCCCAAAAGGAAAACTCCTGGGAATATTATAGCCAAATTCCAGAGTTCCCAGGTCAAGGAGAAAATATTGTAAGCAGCCAGAAAGAAACTCAAGTATTGCGGAAACACAATCAGAATAATACAAGATTTAGCAGCTTTTACATAAGGGATTGGAGGGTTTGGAATATGATATTCCAGAGGTCAAAGGAACTAGGATTAAAATCAAGGATCACCTACCCAGCAAAACTGAGCATAATCAATGAGGAATTTATATATTCAATGATATAGAGGAATTTAATGCATTCTTGAAAAGCCAGAGCTAAATAGAAAAATTGACTTTCAAATACAAGACTCAAGAGAAGCATGAAAATGTAAACAGGAAAGAGAAATCATAAGGGACTGATTAAAGTTTAACTGTTTATATTCCTACATGGAAAGATGATATTTGTAACTCATGAGACTTTTCTCATTATTAGAGTAGTAGGAAGGAATATATATACATAGATAGATAGATAGATAGATAGATAGATAGATAGATAGATAGATGGATATATAGATATATATATATATATATATGGATATATAGATATATATATAGAGAGAGAGAGATACAGAGGACAGAGTTGAATATGAAGGGATGATATCTAAAAAAAATAAAATTAAGGGGTGAGAGAAGAATGTAGTGGGAGAAGGAGAAAGGGAGAGGTAGAATGAGATAAATTATCTCACAGAAAACAGTGAATAAAAAGCTTTTACAGTGGAGGGGAAATCAAGGGAGGTGAGAGGGGATGAGTGAACCTTACTCTCATCAGATTTGGCTTGAGGAGGGAATAACATAAACACTTAATTGAGTATGGAAATCTATCTTACCCTACAGAAAAATAAGGAGAAAGGGGATAAGAGAGGGGGGATGACAAAAGGGAGGTCAGATTGGGGGAGGTGGTAATCAGAAGCAAACACTTTTGAGAAGGGAAAGGGTCAAAGGAGAGAATAGAATAAATGGGAGAGTGGGATAGGATGAAGGGAAATATAGTTAGTTTTTCACACATGACTACTATGGAAGTGTTTTGCATAACTACACATGTATAACCTATATCAACTTGCTTGCCTTCTCAGTGAGGGTGAGTGGGGAGGAAGGAAGGAAGAGAACTTAGAACCCAAAGTTTTAAAAACAAATGTTGAAGATCGTTTTTACATACAACTTGGAAATAAGTTACAGGCTATGGGGGTATAGAAATCTATCCTGCCTTACAGGAAAATAGAAGGGAAAGGAGATAAGAGAAGGTGGGGGTGGTAGAAGGAAGGGCAGATTAGGGGAAGGGGTATTCAGAATGCACACTGTCTTGAGGTGGGGGAGGGGAGAGATGGTGAGAAAATTTGGAACTCAAAATCTTGTGCAAGTGAATGTGAAAAACTAAAAATAAATTAATTAAAAATTTTTTAAATGCAGTAACAAAATACAGAGTCCTACTTCTTTCACACTAGAACTTCACAAAAAGTCATCCAAGACCCCACAGACACTAGGAAAGGGAACCCCTATAGCAAAGCCAGTAGTAGAACAGAATAGCCATGCAATTAGAGACTAGATACTTATAACTTGAAAGACTTTCTTTACAAAGACTGGAAGAACAAAGTGTTCCACTGAGAAGGCTTTAAGGTGATAAGAAAGCCCCAAGGCAAGGACCTTGGAAGTCTTAGCAAACAACCTTCAGAGGTGGCACTATCCAGCATATCAGAGTATTCAGACTGGAACAGCCCTGGGCTAGGGGTTCAGAGGTTCCCAAAGCTGTCTTCAGGCTCAAAAGATGGTTCCAAAGACCCAGGACTCTGAACTTCAAAGACTTGAGGGGTAGTGATTGACTCTGGGAGGTAAAAGTCATTGTAAAAACAGAAGGAACCAAGGGAGAGATAATACAGAGAAAAAAATGTTAAACCCTATTCAAGAATTGGATTCCTTAAAAACTACAATAAATCAAAGAGAAATAAATGACTCCATGAGACAGCAAGAAATACTGGTAATCAAACATTGAAAGAAGATGAGAAGAAAGAAGACAATGCAAGATATTTGGTATCAAAAACAAAAGTCATTATACATTATACATTCAGAAAACCATAATTTTTAAAAAGCCTGCACACTATTTCAAGAAATCATAAGTGGAAAATGTCTTGATCTATTAGAATCAATCAATTAACTAATCAATCAATAAACATTCATTAAGCACCTACTAGATGCCAGACACTATGCTAAGTACTGGGGATACAAAAAGAGGCAAAAGATTGGCCTCTAATGGGAGAGACATACAAAGAAATATATATGAAGCACACAATAAACAGGATAAATAGGAAAAAATTAACAGAGGGAAGGAACTGAATAAAGAGCAATTGAATAAGGTTTCCAGTAAAAGATGAGAAGTCAGAGAGGTCAGTAGTAGGAGCAGAGGAGAGAGAGCATTCCAGGCATGGGGGATGGCCAAAGAAAATGACTGGAATTGAGAGATGGGAGTGTATTGTTTATGGAACAGACTAGACGCCAGTATCACTGAATACAAAAAGTTTGTGTTGAGAAGTAAGGTACAAGGACAATGGAAAGGGGGTTAAGTTATGAGAGTCTTTGAATATAAAATAGAACATATTGTATTTCCTCCAGAAGGCAACATGAAGCCACTGGAGCTTACTGAGTAGGGAAGTGACAAGATTGAACTCCTGTTTTAGGAAAACCATTTTAGTGGCTGAATGGAGAATGGCTTGAAGTGGAGAGAGTCTTAAGTAATGTAAAGTGAGAAACAATGAATTGATCATCTCCTAAAAGAACTTGAAAATCAAAAGTAGCACGATTATCATAGCAACAATATGTGTGTATGTGTATTACAAGCCTCCAGAAGGAATTAATGGACCACATAAGATCAGAAAGCCTCTATTATAAGCGAGACATCTTAAAATACAATATTCCAAAAGATAAAAATGATAGGTTTACATTGGTTGTAAAAATTCTTTCCCAGTTTTCTGCCTCCCTCCTCATCTTGGATGCATTGGCTTTGTTTGTGTGAAAACTTTTCAATTTAATGTAATCAAAACTATTCATTTTGCACTTCATAATGTTTTCTATCTCTTGTTTGGTCATAAATTCTTCTCTTCTCCATAGATCTGAAATGCAAACTATTCCTAGTTTGCTTATAGTATCAGTCTTTATATCTAAATCCTATATCCATTTTGACTTTATCTTGGTATAGGGTGTAAGATGTTGGTCTGTGATTAGTTTCTGCCATACTATTTTCTAGTTTTCCCAGCAGTTTTTGTTACATAGTGATTTCTTATCCCAGAAGCTGGAGTCTTTGGATTTATGAAACAGTAGATTAGTATAACTCATTGTAGTTTTGATGACTGCTGCTTTATAATATAAGATCTGGAATGGCTAGGCCGCCTTCCCCTACATTTCTTTTCATTAGTTCCCTTGATATTCTGGACCTTTTGTTCTTCCAGATGAATTGTGTTATTGTTTTTTCTAACTCTATAAAATAATTTTTACTGGTTTGATTGCTATGACACTGAATACGTAAATTAATTTAGGTAGAATTATCATTTTTATTATATTAGCTCAGCGCACCCATGAGCAACTGATATTTTTCCAATTATTTAGATATGACTTTATTTGTGTGAAAAGCGTTTTGTAATTGCGTTCATATAGTTCTTGAGTTTGTTTTGGCAGGTAGGTTCCACTTCTGGGAGCCAAGATGGCTGAGTAAGAAGTAAGTTGCTCTCACCCTCACTTGTTGACCTCTGTCTGAAAGCCCAGAAAATATCAACCCAGGAAAAACCCTGAGCCAGCAAAAAGACAGAGTATTGCTGCTTTGTAGTCCAGGAAGCTTGAGAGATCAACAAAAAAGTCCCCTCTCACTCTGGGGGAGAGGAAGCACTACAGGACAGGAGGCATCCCAGCAATCCAGCAGCAAGCCCCACCTCATCATACAGGGGAACATCCTGAGAAACAGGTTGGTGGGGCAGGCAAGTTCCAGCACCAGGTCCCCTCCCCCCAAAAAGCCTCAATACAGGCAAGCGAACCAATAGACACCAGCTTGGAAAATCACCATAGGTGATAACATTCTCCAGCAGCCAAATCACCAGTGCCTCAACACAACTCTGGGAAGCATGACTCCAGGAGGTAAAACTCCAGGCTGACAGACATCCACCAGCAGCAAAACATCCCTGTGCAAGGCCAAGGGGAGCATGAGCCAAACATTCAAGTGCAAAGACCAGGTGAGCAGGAGAACGCCACTGCAGCAGGAAAACTCAATTTTTTTTAAGTCAGGAAATAGGCAAACATCATGCACAAAAAGCAAAAACAGACAATAACCATAGATTCTTATTATGGGGAAAGGGAAAATCAAGGCACAAATTCAGAAGAAGACAACATTGTCAATATGCCCACAACCAAAATCTCAAAGGGAAACATGAACTGGTATCAAGGCCGAAAAAGCTTTCTTGGAAGAGCTCAAAAAGAATTTTCAAAGTCAAATAAGAGAAGCAGAAGAAAAATTGGGAAAAGAAATGAGAGTATGCAAGAGAGAGTCATTAGCTTGGAAAAGGAAGAACAAAAATTAACTGAAGAAAACTAGTCCTTAAAAAGTAGAATTGGTGAATTCACATCATTTTGGGGTGGGGGAGGGACGACATGGGGAGAAAATTTGGAACTCAAACTCTTGTGGAAGTGAATAAATTAATTAATTAAAATAGCCAAAAAACAAAAGTAGAATTAGCCAAATGGAACAGGAGGTGCAAAATCTAATAGAAGAAAACAACTCATTAAAAATTAGAATGAGACAAATATAAACTAATGACTCTATGAGAGGGCAGGAATCAGTCAAACAGAAACAAAAGAATGAAAAAATAGAAGAAAACATAAAATATCTCATTGGTAAAACAATTGACCGGGAAAATAGATCCAGGAGAGACAATTTTAAAATTATTGGTCTAGCTGAAAACCATGATGAAAAAAAGAGCCTGGACAGCATCTTTCAGGAAATCAGCAAGGAAAACTGCCCTGAAGTCCTAGAGCCAGAGGGTAAATTAGTCATCAAAAGAATCCACCAATCACGTCTGGAAAGAGTTCCCAAATAGAAAACTCCAAAGAATATTCTAGCCAAATTCCAAAATTACCAGATCAAATAAAAAGTACTACAAGCAGCCAGAAAGAAACAATTTAAATATCATGGAACCATAGTCAGGATTATGCAGGACCTTGCAGCTTCTACATTAAAAGATTGGAGGGCATGGAATACAACATTCCCTAAGTCAAAGAAGCTTGGATTACAACCAAGGATCAACTACCCAGTGAAAATAAGCATAATGTTTCATGGGAGGAGATGAACATTCAACAAAATTGAGGACTTCCAAACCTTCCTGATGAAAAAACTAGAGATCAAAAAATAATTTGACCTTCAAATACGAGACTCAAGAGAGGCATAAAAAGGTAAACTGGAAAAAAAATGTTATCAATAAGGGCAAACTGTTTCATCTCTACAAGGGAAGATGACACTTGTAATTCTTGAGAACTGTAATGTTATTATGACATTTAAAAGGGGTATACTTAGACAGAAGGCAAAAGAGATTGTACTGGGAGAAGAGAAAAGGAGGAGGCAGACAAGGGTAAATTACACCATGTGAAAAGGCACAAAAACCTGTCACAGTAGAGGGAAAGAAGGGAGGGAGATGAGCATTGTTTGAACCTTACTGTCATCAGATTTGGCTCAAGGAGGGAATAACATAATCAATTAGGTATAGAAATCTAGGCAGTAGGAGGGAAAAGAGAGAAGAAAAGGGAGGGATGAATAAAAGGGAAGGAAGAAGTAGAAAGGGTAAAGGGGAAGAAAAGGGAACAGACTAATAGAAGGGAGGGCAGACTGAGGGAGGCAGTGGTCAAAAGCTAAACTCTACTGAAAAGGGAAAAGGGAGAGAGAAAAGCATAAACTGGAGGGAGGAGAAATAGGATGGAGAGGAAGACACAGATAGTAATCATAATTGCAATTGTGAATGGGATAAACTCTCCCACAAAATGGAAATGGATAGCAGAGTAGATTAAGTACCATAAACCTATAATATGCTGTTTACAAGAAACGTATTTGAAGCAAAGGGAAACATAGAGTAAAGGTAAAAGGCTGGAGCAGAATATATTATGCTTCAGCTGAAGTTAAAAAAAAAGCAGGAGTAGCAATATTGATCTCAGACAAAGCAAAAGCAAAATAGATCTAATCAAAAGAGATAAAGAAGGAAACTATATCCTGCTAAAAGGTACCATAGACAATGAAATAATATCATTACTAAACATATGCACCAAGTGGTATAACATCTAAATTCTTAAAGAAGTTAAGGGAGATACAGAAAGAAATAGACAGCAAAACTATACTAGTGGGGGACCTCAACCTCGCCCTCTCAGAACTAGATAAATCTAACCATAAAATAAACAAGAAAGAAATTAAGGGATGAATAATTTTAGAAAAGTTAAATATGATTGACCTCTAGAGAAAACTGAATGGAGATAGAAAGGAATATACCTTTTCTTGGTGGTACATGGTACCTACACAAAAATTGACCGTGTACTAGGGCATAAAAGCCTCACAATTAAATGCAGAAATTTAGCAAAATTGCAGGATATAAAATAAGCCCACACAAGTCATCAGTATTTCTATGTATTACTAACAAAGCCCAACAGCAAGAGATAGAAAGAGACATTCCATTTAAAATTACTGTAGACATTATAAACTATTTGGGAGTGTACCTGCCAAAACAAAACCAGGAACTATATGAACACAATTACAAACACTTTTCTCACAAATAAAGTCAAATCTAAATAACTGGAAAATATCAATTGCTCATAGGTAGGCCAAGCTAATATAATAAAAATGACAATTCTAGCTAAATTAATTTTCTTATTCAGCATCATACCAATCAAACTACCAAAAATTATTTTGTAGAGCTAGAAAAAACTATAACAAAATTCATCTGGAACAACAAAAGGTCCAGAATATCAAGGGAATTAATGAAAAGAAATGCAAGGGAAGGTGGCTGTACCAGATCTTAAATTGTATTATAAATGGAAACATATTTTTAATGAAAATTAAAATTTCTGATGAAAACCCCAGAGTGAAGCAGAACTCTGAAATGCAAACACAAGCTTTCCAAGAAACCTAGAAAGGCAAATTTCTTTGAACAATTGGAAGAAGCTGTAACTAACATTGTTGTAGAAACAAACATCTTTTAGAATCTTAATAACTTCAAAGGTTACTGAAAAATTAAGAAGGGTGAACTGGTCCTGTTGTTGGCATTTGAAGAGGAGAAGGACAAAAAAGTTAAAAGAAATATGCTAGTGTAAGAGGGGGAACTTACTCTTTGTCATGAATGGGGTTATGAGAAAGAAGAGTATATAATCATGAGAGAGATGGTGGAGTAGGTATCATATGAATCTGTCTCTGAAATAGACAAAGAACTGTGGAACATAAAGAGATAGAGAGACAAGTTGGGACAGAAACACATCAAATTCAATAGGAAAACAAGCAGTTATAGGAAAGAGTAACAGAAATAGGTAAATACTGGGGTGAGAATACTCATAAGCATAACAAAATACGTGATGTTGAAGGGATTATTAAAGGGTGGGAGAAGAAAATAACTAGAATCTAAAGGATTGATATAGATTGCCTCTTAGATAATTAGGAGATAGCTGTACATATTATGTTCAATGAACATAAGAGAATTGTGCTTTAAGAAATAAAAATTTTCAGAGAATTCTGGATAGTATGAATATAAAATAATGTAAAGTAAGCAGCACCAGAGCACAATTTGTGCGAGGACAAGAATCTCATAAAGGAAAACAAATTTGAAAGATTTAAGAACTCTGTTTAAAATAATAACCAACCATACCTCCAGAGGACCAATGATGAAGCATGTTACCAGTACTGTGACTGATAGATGATGGACATGAGGTGAAATGATATGAATTTTTCAACATATTCACATTATGGATTCTTCTTGCTTGACAATGTGTATTTCTTATAAGATTTTTCTTTTTTTCCTCCTTTCTATTGGTTTTTAATTGGTATTGGGGGAGCAGGAGAGGCTAACAATTTTTAACTATTTTTAACACTATTTTTAAATGCACAGACAGAAAAGAAGAAATGGAAGTTCAGAAGGAAGTTGAAACAAGTAAGATAGTTTTAAAGGAATGAGTATAATCTATTATATACTTTGCTATAAAAAGCAAACAATATACAATGTAAACTCATAGTTTCATATGGAATCCCTTTTTATGTTTTGTTGTGTATATAAAGATGTTCTGTGTGTTTAAATTTGGATTTAAAAAAAAGAATGTCTTTGAGGATAAATAATAGCATAAAGTTTCTAAGACAAATGCTTATCTTATATTTAGTTATAAGTATACTAATATATTTATAATTATGTCTATGGTGATCAAAAAATGAGTTATATTCATTGTCTATTTAGGAAAATCATGGTTAACAAATAATATCAATGTGAGCTGAGCTATATATTTGTCATTAATTTGATCATCCAAATGGAACTGCTTCTGAAAACTACTCTGAAAGGGTAAGGCAAAAAGGCATAAGTCAGTTTAAAGAAAGAAGAAACAGATATCTTGCGATTTATATGGATATCAATAAACAAATGGACCTGTCATCTATCATTCCAAAAACGAAGATACTGACTTATCCATATCTGCTCATCTTGTATGACTCTTGTCTATGTCCTTCCCATATGGGTTAGGGTACACCCAATATGTTGGGGGACTTCTTTTTTCCTGATATTTTGAGCATATTAGTGAAGCACTCTGGCTGTTCACCTGGAATCCTTCACACTTTTTATATGACCAGCCCCCATTCTCTTTTTTATCATATCTTTTGATATTTTTATTTCTGATCCTTAGAGTCCTTCATTGCTTAAACATTTCAATCTGCTAACACCCATCTTGTATTTCACCATTGTACTCTGTTTGATGCTCATTTTTAATTATTTAGTGCTAGTTGTTTTTGTGTCCTACTGATATATAGCAAAAGAACATTACTACATTTAAAAATGGATATTTACTTTCATGGAAATGTTGGGTTCATAAAATAATTTTACCAAGGGAAATCAAAAGGCAATCCAGACAATTCTCCTTTTCAACTCTGAGCTCAATTTGATGTTGATCTGTACTTTTTGTTCAGATGGGACTTATTGATGAACAAGATCTGTATGTCATCCATCCAATGCATGTTGAAATCTGTCTAATAGAGATTCTTTGATCATTTGATATTTCCTATACAGATGAACAGGTCAGATGCCTTTATATGATTACACATGCCTTCCAGGAGCCTCTGCAATTCTCAGGTGTTCTATGCTATCAGTATAAATTATCCTCAAAGACAAGCAACCACTAAGATAATACAATATCAGAAACCTGACCTAATAAAACTCCTTCTGAAAGGTATGAAAAGTTTTGGTAGACTTATTGATCTAATATAGGGAAGTTATCCATTTTTAAGTTTCATCACAGTTTACCAACATACTCTATTATAGGGGTTCCCAAATTTTTCCTTTCACAAACTCTTTTCAACAATAACAAAAAAAATTTTGTGAACCCTCAAGGCAATTTAGTGTACTACTCATAATTTTTTTAAAAAATTTATTCATTAAGTGCTTATGAGAGCTAAAGTGGTAATGTTTATCCCCAAAAGCTCCAAATTAGAATTTGTATTATAAAATTGTAAAATGTAAAAAATTTCATTCAAATTAAACTTTCACTTTATGAATTATATGAACATATATGAATACATTCTGTGGGATAGTCTGTAAGAAAATTAGTAATCCAAGGGATGGAGCCAAGATGGCAGAGTAAAAGCAGTGACTTGCTTGAGCTCTCCCCCAAAACCCTTCCAAATATCTGTAAAAATGACTCTAAATAAATTCTAGAGCAGCAGAACCCACAAAAAGACAGAAAGAAATAAATTTCCAGCCCAAGACAACCTGGATGGTTGATAGGAAAGGTCTGTTGTGCTGGGCTGGGAAAGAAGCACAGTCCAGTGTGGGCCACACAGGCAAAGACAGGGCCACAGCAAACATGGAGCAGCCTCAGGAGACTGAATCACGGGAAGCTGTGGTGGTTTCCAGATTTCTCAACCCACAAATGCCAAAGACAACTTAGAAGGTCAGTGGGAAAGGTCTGTCAGACCTGGGTAAGAGAGGAGCATGGTCCATCCCTGGCCCTAGCGCAGCCCCAGGGTGGCAGCCACAGTTGCAGTGGTTTCATCAAGCTCATCGCCCACAGACAGTGTGGGGATTGAGTAACTGATGAGAGGAGATTGCAGGGATCTCTTTGCTGGTGCTGAGGCAGGATTCTCTTGCTTTGCCTCTGCTTTCATCTGGGTCACAGTCCTGGTTGACAGTCATGGGACAAGGAGAAGCTTTGGTGTGGTAGAATTTGTAGTGGCAGTGAAGAGGAAATCTTCCTCACAATTCCAAGGCTGAAAACAGTGCTTGTGGTGACTCATACACCAGAGCACAGGCCAGGAAAACAGTAAACACCTCCCCTTTGATCATACCTCCTTGGAGGTCCCTAGAAGTATCTCTGAAAAAAAGCTGCACAAAACACCCAAAGCTTGGGACAGTACATTCTCCACACTGGAAGCACACCCTTACCTTAACAAAGAGTTTAAAACTCAAATAATTAGCTGGGATCATGAGCAAACAAAGGCGCAAAAAAAAAAGTCATAATCTTTCTTTAGTAATAAAGAAGATCAAAACATATAACCAGAAGAAGACAACAAAATCAAAGCTCCTACATCCAAAGCCTCCAAGAAAACTATGAATTGGTCCCAGGCCATGGAAGAACTCAAAAAGGATTTTTAAAAGCAATTAAGAGAAGTAGAGGAAAAATGGGAAGATAAATGAGACTGATGCAAGAAAATCATGAAAAAACAAGTCAACAGCTTGTTAAAGGAGACCCAAAAAAACACTGAAGAAAATAACACCTTAAAAAATAGACTAACCCAAATGGCAAAAGAGGTCCAAAAAGACAATATGGAAATGAATGCCTTGAAAAGCAGAATTGGTCTAATGAAAAATAAGGCCCAAAATCTCACTGAAGCAAATAATTCATTTAAAATTAGAATGCAGCAATCAAGAAATTATAAAACAAAACCAAAAGAATGAAAAAATAAAAGACAATGTGAAATATCTCATTGGAAAAACAACTGAGGGGCAGCTAAGTGGCGCAGTGGATAGAGTACCAGCCCTTGACTCAGGAGGACCTGAGTTCAAATCCAGCCACAGACACACGACACTTACTAGCTGTGTGACCCTGGGCAAGTCACTTAACCCCAATTGCATCATGGGGCAGCTAGGTGGTGCAGTGGATAGAGCACCAGTCCTGAAGTCAGGAGGACCTGAGTTCAAATCCAGCCTCAGACCAAACACTTGACACTTACTAGCTGTGTGACCCTGGGCAAGTCACTTAATCCCAATTGCCTAAAAAAGAAAAAAAAAGAAAAAAAAGAAAAACAACTGACCTGGAAAATGGATCCAGGAAAGATAATTTAAAAATTATTGGACTACCTGAAAGCCATGATCAAAAAAAGAGCCTAGACATCATCTTTCAAGAAATGGTGAAGGAAAATTGCCCTGATATTCTTGAACCAGAGGGTAAAATAGAAATTGAAGGAATCCACTGATTACCTCCTGAAAGAAATCCCAAAAGGAAAACTCCTAGGAATATTATAGCCAAATTCTAGAGTTCCCAAGTCAAGGAGAAAATATGGCAAGCAGCCAGAAAGAAACAATTCAAGTATTGTGGAAACACAATCAGGCTAATACAAGATTTAGCAGCTTCTACCTTAAGGGATTTTAGGGCTTGGAATGCAATATTCCAGAGGTTAAAGGAGCTAGGATTAAAACCAAGAATCACCTATTCAACAAAACTGAGTATAATCCTTCAGGGGGAAAATGGATATTCAACAAAATAGAGGACTTTCAAGCACTTTTTAAGGCAATTGGGGTTAAGTGAATTGCTGAGGATCACACAGCTAATAAGTGTCAAGTGTTTGGTCTGAGGCTGGATTTGAGCTCAGGTCCTCCTGACTTCAGGGATGGTGCTCTATCCACTGCACCACTTAGCTGCCCCTTCAAGCATTCTTGATGAAAAGACCAGAACTAAATAGAAAAATTTACTTTTAGATACAAGACTCAAGAAGAGCATGAAAAGGTAAACAGGAAAGAGAAATCATAAGGGACTTATTAAAGTTGAATTGTTTACATTCCTACATGAAAAGTTGATATTTGTAACTCATAAGACATTTCTCAGTATTAGAGTAGTTGGAGAGAAGATAGATAGATAGATAGATAGATAGATAGATAGATAGATAGATAGATAGATGGTACAGAGTGCGTTGAATATGAAGAGATGATATCTGAAAAATAAAATTAAGAGGTGAAAGAGGATTGTACTGGGAGAAGGAGAAAGGTAGAAGTAGAATGAGGTAAATTATCTCACATAAAAGAGGCAAGAAAAAGTTTTTACAGTGGAGGGAAAGTGGGGGGAGGTAAGAGGGAGTGAGTGAATCTTACTCTCATTTGTGTCTGAAAATCTATCTTAACCTATAGGAAAATGGAGCAGAAGGGGATAAGAAATGGGGGCGATGATAGAAGGGAGGGCAGATTGGGGAACGGGATAATAAGAAGCAAATACTTTTGAGGAGTGACAGGGTCAAAGGAGAGAATAGAAAAAATGGGGCAGGAGTGAGGGAGAGGATAGAGGGCAATATAGTCTTTCACAACATGACTATTATGGAAGTGTTTTGCATGACTATGCATGTTTAACCTATATCAAGTTTCTTGCCTTCTCAATGAGGGTGGGTGGGGAGGGAGGAAGGGAGAGAATCTGGAACTCAAAGTTTTTAAAATGAATGTTAAAAATTGTTTTAAATGCAACTGGGAAATAAGATATACAGGCAAAAGGGTATAGAAATCTATCCTGCCCTATAGGAAAATAGAAGAGGAAGGGAATGGGGGGGTGATAGAAGGGAGGGCATATTGCGGGAAGGGGTATTCAGAATGCACACTGTTTTGGGGTAGGAAGAGGGGAGAGATGGGGAGAAAATTTGGAACTCAAAATGTTGTGGAAGTGAATGTTGAAAACTGAAAATAAATTAATTAATAAAAAAAGAAAAAATTAGTAATCCAGCAAGACCTTTTATGTTTTTTGTTATCCACAATATATCATATTAATCTATTATTTTATAAAGCCTTTTTAATATAAAAACATTTTAGTGAAATAAGTTACAAATGAGAAAATATTCAACATAAGATAATAATCATACATAAACATAATTGATGTTGAACTTTATTATCTGAACAAAGGTTTGCAATATTTGGCTCCACACCAAGCAAATATGGTCTTCAATCTGGCTCTGCATCAAGCTTATTTCTGTATTTTGATTTAAAACAAGGATACAGTGAAAATACTTACTCATACAAATATGTGGTGGAAAATAGAAGGAAAAAGAATTTTACAAACTTTCTTACTGAGACATGGAAATTTACTTTTTACTTTTAGCCACCTAATCAATCAATGAAAATTAATTCCTAGTTATGATACAAAATATTTAACATTTCTACTAGCTAATGTTTTCATTAGCCAGTAATACAGCCCTTGTGGGCTGTATTAAGTGATAACTGTACTTAAAGTCAGTTGCAAATATTGCTTTATTTTTAACAATGTCAACATATGCATTCCAAATTGCATTATTATGTCTATAAATACCAAAAAGCCTTTGATAAAATATATTTTTCTACATTTAAAAATATTATGAAACATAGTCATAGAAAAATATTTTTGAAATATGATATAAAATGTTTATCTAAAAACAAAAGCTAGCATTAATGAGAAAACATGGAAAGATTAGAAACACTAGAATGGGAGAGACAGAGGGTACCATGTGCCAGAAGAATCAGCTGCTGCAACCATCTCATCCAATTCATCCCCTCTAACTCCAATTGCAACAGTCCAGGATCCTTTTCCCAATAACCCTAAGAATAGCAATTCCCTCCAACCATTCCAGACCATCAGCTCTTTTTCTAATCTAGTCCTCTGTGCAGAAACCATTCATCCACAACTATCCAGCACAGCAAATGGTTCATTTCAGGAAAAAAATCTGATGCTATAATGCTAAAGTAGATGCATTTTCATATGCTTTGTTATTGCACTCTAAATACCATCTAACTCACAGCCAAAACTTTCTGTATTTTTTCCACATTAGAGTATGAGCTTCTTAAAAGTAGAGACTGCAGGGAAGGGCTAAGATGAAGTCAATAATTTTGCTGTGCTCTTCCAACCCACCCCTCTAAATCACTTTTGAAAAGAAGATCAAACTAAATCCTGAGTGAGATAGCTAACAGAAAATCACACAAAATCACTTTTTAAGCCGTAGGAAACTTAGGAAGACAGAAAGTGAGGTTTGTAGACAGGATGGTAAGAACTATGTGTGTGCCATGGCAAAAATGCTACCAGGTGAGCATCTTGAAAACAGCAATGGCAGTAGCTACAGCAGTGGTAATACTGGGAGTGCCCAATGCCCGGGGTCAGTAAGGAGACTGGACTGGTTAGAAAGAGTCTAGGTGGCCCTCTCTGCTAGGTGCAAGATGGGGTTTCATTTTGGAGCTCCATCACACAGAACCCAGATCTAGGTCACAGCTTTAGGGTAGAGAGAAGTGGGAGCAGGGACTCAACTTACATAAGAATTAGAATACAGACCAAAAAGATACTGACCGGACTAGGGCACATTCCAGGTTATACCGCTTTGGAAGCATTAAAAACTTAGAGGCCACCAGACCTAGCTGTAAAAACAGCAGGACATAAAAGACTGAAGCTCAGGTCAGTCACTGCCCTTCAACCCAGAGGTAAGCAAAGAACTCTAACATAAAACCTAAAAGCAAGAAATAGTCTGGAAAAAATGAACAAACAACAACAAAAAGAACTTCTGGGGCAGCTAGTTGGTGCAGTGTGTAGACCACTGGCCCTGGAGTCAGGAGGACCTGAGTTCAAATCCAGCCTCAGACCCTTGACACTTACTAGCTGTGTGACCCTGGGCAAGTCACTTAACCCCATTGCCTAGCAAAAAAAAAAAAAAAAGAAGAACTTCCCCATAAAAGCTACCATGGTGACAGAGAAGCTCAAGACACAAACTCAGAAGACAATAATATGAAGACAACCACAAGCAAAATATGAAAGAAAAATGCATATGGGACCCAAGACAAACAATAATTCCTAGAAGAGCTAAAGGAAGTGATTTTTAAAAAGAGCGAAAAACTATTTTTACATCAAATAAGAATAATAGAGGAAAAATTGGGAAAAGAAATGAGAGAAATGTAAAATATATATATATAAAAAGAAAATTAACAGTTTAGTAAATGAGATTTTAAAAAAATATTAAAATAACTTCTTAAAAAATCAGAATTGACTAAATGGTAAAAGATACACAAAATCTCCCCAAAGAAAATAATTCCATAAAAATTAGAATTGGTCAGGTATAAACTAATGACTCCATGAGACATCAAGAAACAATAAAACAAAATGAAGAGAATAAAACAAAGAAGAAAATGTGTAATGTATCATAGAAAAATAACTAAACAGGGCAATAAATCAAGTATAGAAAATTTAAAAATTATTGGACTACTTGAAAGTCCTGATTTTAAAAAGAGCTTAATCAGCTTATTTCCAAATTATAAAGGAAAACTTCCCAGATATCTTTGAATCAGAGAGCAAAGTAAAAATTGAAAGAATTCCAACTATCACTTCCTGTAAGAGATACTCAAATGAAAACTCCCAGGAATCTTATGTTAAAATACAGAGTTCCAAGTCAAGTAGAAAATACTGAAAGCAGTCAGAAAGAAACAATTCTAATACCATTGAGCCACAGTCAGGATCACACAAGATTTAGTAGCCATGAGATAAAGGAGCAAAGGACTAGGAATATAATATTTCAGAAGGCAAAGGAGTTAAGATTAAAACCAAGAATAACCCACTCAGCAAAACTGGGTATCATACTATAAGGGACAAAATGAACATCTAATGAAAAAGAAGATTTTCAAGAATTCTTTATGAAAATATCAGAGCTTAATAGAAAATGTGATATTCAAACATAAGACTCAAGAGAAGCACAAAAAAATGAACATGAAAAAGAAATCACAAGGGATTTAATAAAATTAAACAGTTTACATTTTTACATGAGAAGATGATACATGTAAACCCCAAGCACTTTATCATCATTAGGGCAGTGCAGTGGGTGAAAGATGAAATGACAAAGGTTCGAGCTTCCAAGTGTATCAGTTTATTAAGCTATACATGGCAATTACCCAACAAATCGGGTCCAATCACCTTCCTCAGCTTTGACACTGGACTCCAAATACAAAAGGAAACAGACTTTATGCATTAAAAACCGTTAATCAAATAAGATCAGTTAATTAAAAGAAAACAATTACCTAGAAACAAAATTAGGTAATCTGATTTCTAATTGAAGGAAAGATTAGGGACTTTACAAGTTGAGAGGGAAAGAGCAAATAGATGCAATTCCCTGAAATCAGAAAAAGAGGTGTCCCACACTTCTCACCTCAGGGTCTGTAGTCAATCAAAGGAACATGGAAACAGTAGCTGATTGATAAGTAAAACATATAGATTGTTTGAGATGTATAATTGTAAAAAACAAAACAAAACAAAACAAAACTTCTTGCATCAACTTTGGATCTGATTGGGTTTCTGCTCAGCATAATCTATGTCCTTAGTTAAGGGTCTCTAAGCAGCTTTTTTGATGCTATACCAAACAATCAAAAGGATACTTCACAGACCCTGATAAAATAACAACAAAAAATATCAAGGGAGATAATGAGAGGGAAAAGTAAGAATGAAGGAGTGCAGTACTTCCAGACTTTGAATTACATCATAAAGTAGCAGCTATCAAAACATTTTGTATTAGTTAAATAACACAGAAGTAGATCAATGGAAAAGATTAGATAAGACAGAACCAGAAAAAAATAAAACTTTATAACTTGTTCAATAAATTTGAAGAAACATAAATTACTTAGGAAAGAACTCCCTATTTAATAAAAACCTGATTAAAAAAATTGGAGAGCAATCTGGTAGAATTTAGGCTTAGGCCAACATTTTATGCCATATACCACAGTAAATTCAAAATGGATACCTAATATGAAACATTTTTCTGTATTTAATATATATATATATATATATTATACATATTTATATAAGTACATATATAAATATATAAAATATATTTTTTACTTGTTTCAATCTTTTTGAATATTTGTATTCTTAACATCCTATTAGCATTCATTGATCCTTTCCTCAATAAAAAATAAATATTTACTTCAAGTAAAAATGTAAATTAACTATGTCCAGAACACATTGTAAATATACTAAAAATTATATACATACAAACAGCTCTGTGGGTTGCCAAAGGTCACAAAGGTATTTGTAGCAAAATCAGAATTCACACTCAGGTCTTCTCATAACAAAGCTGGATGGTTAGTCTCCAGGATTAGCTCCAAAAATATTTAATTGATGATATGACTGAAATAATATGGAAAGAATAGCAACAGTAGGAAAAAGAATAGAGAAAAGGAAAATAAGAATGAGCATAAACTATTTTCAGGAATGTTTTTGTTAAGTATTATCTTTCATTTTCCTATAAATTTATGATTTCAAAGAATACTTTCACATACAAGCTCCCCATTTGTCCTCCCCCAAATTATATTAAATAAATGGGAAATGCACATTTTACAAATGAGAAAGCAGATGAAGGATGGTTTAATTAACAGTGAGTGGTAAAAAATGAGCTGGGACCATATAATTCAAAATCTACTGGCCCCTAATCCGTTGCTATTATCGCTATGCTACTGTCTCACTAATCCTAAATAAATAAGGGAAAGCCAGTATAAATTATTAAAAATGTTTAAATGTTAGTGTGTATTATTTTCAAATATTCCACATAGAGTAACTAGAACTAGAAATGGAACATGATCTTAATGAATAGAAAATTAATTTTTAATCAACATATTAATTACATATAGGTACTTTTTAAATGTTTGAAGGTACCCTAAATTCATATTAATTTAGGATTCTATAACACCAAACTCAATCTTATTTCCAATCCCAGAGTGTTTAGTAAATATTGTCTTCATTAGAGTATAAAGGTGAAAAAACATCAGTTCACTGCTTGAAAATAACAAAAAATTCTTAATTACTAGGCTCTGAAATACTAAATTTCACCTCTTATTTATTTACTTTGTTTAGTTTGAGGATAAATTAACTACTTCAACATTGTTTTAATGTATATTTATTACTACATGTTTTTTGTTCTACATATATTACCATATTTCACCACATAATCACGGCCACCACATAACTATTACACCGTTTTTTTTTTCAGTCCAAAAATTAGTTTATAATATTTCATCACATAATCATCCCATGGTATAATTCTGTTCATCACACTGCTTAAAAGTTAAACAGAGAAGCAATGTATTCACCAGTGGCATATGGTTACGCATTTATCTCTTGCACATTGAGAGCTGTGAGCCTAGAATGCTCAGCCCACACACATTGTCAATATATTTATGAAAGCCAACTTCTATGGTTTGTTCAGAGCGCTGCAGTACTAATAGTATTGTCACTCAGCCCAATGAAGAGCCTTAGGGGAGCAGGTGGGCAGGCAAAGCTGTCATGAGTAAGTCATGTGATAAGGTAAGACTTGTATCTTCCCACACTAGCTAAACTATACAGTTCATTTTCCAGTGATACATAAACATGTGAAGCATTTCTTTCTGATTATGGATAAATAGAATAATTGTTCTGCAGGCTTCAAACTGAAAATGATTGTGTTCACTGAACAGCATGGAAATGGAGCTATAGAAAGAGTTTTCAGGGAGTGAAAAGTTGGTGCAAGACTGGGGAAAACTAAAAGACAAGTAATACTGACACAAATTTTTTAAAGCCTCACATAATGGTTGCACCCTACATTTTTGCAAAATTTTGCCAGAAAAATCATGACAATTATGTGGTAAAAAATGGTATTGTTTTTGACAAACTCTGTAATGACAAGTCTATATTGATACATATGAATGAAGAATGAAGATTACATATTTACAAAATAATTTAAATCAAAGAATTATAAATTGGTCTACATTGTATGGTGCTAATTTGAATTTCTAGGGAATATAAAGCCATGTTCTTATTCTATGTTTTTCATTTAACTTTTTTTCTGGACAACATGAACAATCATTTACCTTTTAAGACAGTTTACTGTTCAGTTATATTTTAAAACTTTAAAGCTACCAAACATAAAATAATCTTTTGCTCTGTCATTTAAAATTTTTGAGCTCTAATCACATCTTTTGTTTCTCATGTTCAATCAAGATAGTAACAATTAATTATTGCCAACTGAAATAATCTTTATCAATAAGGCAATGGCAAGGTTGATCTCAAATTTACACATTTGATTGGGAATCTTTTATTTTTTTTTCCAAATACGTCTTTCTTTTCCTCAAAAACCTTTCTTCATTTATGAAATGCAAAACTCTCTGAGAACTAGAATTTCTATTTTTTAGACTTTGAATTCTCAAGTCCCCAGTATCTGGAACATAAAGATAATAGAAAGGAAATTTATAATAGAAATTTCTAGTGTATAAACAAAAGATGGAGAAGAGACAGTCAACAATAGAAGAGGTATAAAATCAATCAACAGGAATATAGTTATCCCTTCCACATAGCAGTGGTTAGGAGTGGAATGCCCTTGCAATCTGAAAAATCCACAGATTTTTTGGCCCTCCCTTCATACCAGAGAAGTCTGAATTTTTTCTTTTTCCATTATGGAGTGTTTACAGTACCTTATTATAACATTTGGGTTATGTATTTGGCTGTGTGTCATCTATTTTTTTTACTTCTGCAAAACTCCCAAAAAATTCCTATTTAATTTCTTATGCCAACCCACAATATATCAAAACCACAATGGGGAAGGTTGTGATGTGGAAGGGATAACTGTATATCTTTAAGGAAAAATTAATGTATTTAACTGCAAAACTATGTTAATGTACAGTCCAATATTAATAATTTTGAATGAATTGAAGTATGAGAGAAAAATAATTAAGGGCTTTAATAATTGTACATCAGTACATAGTTAACAAACATAAGCAAGTCAGATATAAAAATTACTATATATTTATATTTTGTATACTTGAAAGTTTTATCACATAAGTGATAAAGTGATAAAGTCCTTGAATCAGCAAGCCAGATCTTGCCTAAAATACAAACTGTGTGGTCCTGGGCAAACGACTTTACCCCTCTGAACATTAATTTTCTTACCTGGAAAATGAAGATGCAATTCAATTCAACAAATATTTCTTAAGCATATGGGCACTATGCTAAAAAATGATGGTACAAAAATGAAATAATCCATACCATAAAATAAGTTTACATTCCACTTATAGCACATACTTCACAGGGTATTGTGAGGATTAAGTGAGATAATTTATATAAAGCACTTTGAAAAACTGAAGGAAACTAATATTGTAATTAATCAATAAATATGTAGTAAGATTTTATTATGTGCCAGGCACTGTGCGAAGCATCAGAGCACTGTTTCTCAAAATGTAGTCTATAGAACCATAGGCATTCCAAAGATTCTTTCAGGCAGTACATGAGTTCAAAAGAGACCAAAAAGTTTAATGAGACCAAAAGTTTAAGAATAACAGAACTAGAGATTGAAAGAAAAAGGAAAAGAGCCTAATGTGGTGGAGACAACATATACATAAATTGGTACATATAAGATACATATAGACTAGGAAAAAAAAAGGTTACTCATAATGGGAAAGAAACTGGCAACTAGGCAGATCAGGAAAGACCTACTATAGGAAGCAGTGCTTGAGCTAAGTCTCATAAAAAGCCAGGATTCTTAAAAAGTGGAGGTTAGGAGACAGAACATTTGAGTACAGAGGAATTGAGATTGGAGATAGTGCATTGTGTGTGACAGAGAAAGTAAGCAGACCAGAATTGTTGGACCTTAGAGCCTGTGGAAAAGAAGTAATGTGTTAAAAGACTGAGAAGATGGAAAGGGTCACAGTGTTAATAATTTTAAATGTAAACCCCTTGAAGAATTTATATTAGAAGTAATAGGGATCTATTAGTTTATTGAGTAGGCATTTAATATTATCAGACCTAGACTTTAGGAAAATCACCTTGGCAGCTGAGTGAAGGTTGGATTAAAGTAGCAATAGATGAAGAAGGGAGACCAGCAGGCAAAAAGTGATGAAGGTTTGAAGAAGGTGAACAAGGGCTTATATGAGTAAAGAGGAGTAAAGGGAAGGAGATTTAAGGGATGACAGTGAAAAAAGTAATTTTAAGATATAATAATAATAACAGTAGTAGTCAATAATTGCATTTTTATAGTATATACTTTGCACTAGACACTATGCTTTATGCTTTCTAAATATGATCATTTAATCCTCAAAATAACACAGAGGGTCAGGCACTATTATTATCTTCATTTTAACATTAAAGACATTGAGGCAGATAGATATTAAATGACTTGTCCAAGGGTACACAGATAATAAGTGTCTGAGGTCAAATTTAGATCTTCCTGACTCCAGGTTCAGCATTCTGTCCACTGCACCACCTTGCTAACTTTCTATTTGTCAATGAACTGTGAGTGAGAGAGAAGAGTGGAGGATGAGATCAAAATTGTAAACCTAGGTGGCTAGAAAGATGGTGTTGTTGACAGTAATATAGTAATATGGGATGGGTACCTCCAGAATTCCACCCAGATTAAGATTGTTTTGGAGAAAGATAATGAGTTTTCTTTCAGACATATGAAGCCTGAGATATCTGTAAGACATTTAGTTTGAAATGTGCAATAAGCAGTTGGTGATGCCTGATGGAAATTCAGGAAAGAGACTAGGGCTGGATAGATAGAACTGCATAGAAATGATAGAACTGTTGAGATTACTAGGTGAACAAGTAGAGAGAAAAAAGATGAGGGCCTAGGAGAGAAGCTTGGGGGATACCCATAGTTAAAAGGCAAGACATGAATGAAGATGTAGGAAAAAAAAGGCTGAAGAGTGGTTACACAGGTGAGTAGAGAACCCAAAGACAACAGTCAATAAAGCCCCAAGACAGAGGTTCAACATGGCAATTGTTACTGAAATGTCCAGATGGATGAGGATTGAGAAAAGATAATTAAGATATCATTGATAACTTTTGAGAGTGTAATTTCAGTAGAATGATGAAGCTGGAAATCAAATTGTAGAGGGTTTAAGAAATAAGAAAAGTAAAGGCACCAAATATATTAGTTTAGCTGAGAACTTTAGCTGAGGAGAGGACAGATATAGGATAATAGCTGAAGGCATGATAGGATCTACTGGTTTCGTTTGGTTTGTTTTTTCAAACTAAGAATACAGGCATGTTTGTGGGCAGGTATGAAAAATAATAGCTGGAGATAGAGACAGGAGGAAGACGAAGGGATTGGGAGGACAGAACTGAAGCTGAAAAGCAGTAGAAAGGGGGAAAACATGGTGGATCACTAGGTTCCTGCAGGCATCTTAGGACAAAAAAATTGAACTGAAACTGTTGGTTGCAATTGCTTCATTTGATTTATACTCCATCATAAATTGGTTTTTGTTCAAGCAACTTCCTGAACAGATCATATAAGAAAAAAAAAATTGTTGAAGCTTCTACAGAAATTTTGAATGGAAGCATTTTTTAAAATTAATAAAATCATGAAAGAAAAATGCTCTAAAATTGTCTTTAAAAATAAATCGTTCAGTCACCCCAGCCTAACTTGCTATAAAATAGGCACATTTAACACATCATTAAATAAAAATAATAATATTTAATAAAATCCCAAACCCACAAATCCATGGATTACTTACTTACTATCTAGTTAAAACCAGACAATAGACAAGCAGTATTCATATTAATGGTTGCTGCTTTATTTAAATAAAAGTAGAGTTGTTATAGACTTTCCTTTCTTGCCTTTCTCTCACTTTTTGGCATATTATACCCACATATACAGACAGGCCTGAACATCATTCTATCCCATATCTCTGCATGCAACAATATTAATAGTCTCAGCACTTTACATTCACACGGAACTTCAGAATTTCTAAAGCGCCTGAACATTCATGATCTCATATGATTCTCACAACCACTCTGGAAAACAAGCAAAGGCAGGGGATTTTAGCCCATTTCACCTGAGATTCTGTGACATTATCTGACTTCTTAGCTGTTGACCTTGAATAAGGAATCCAGAGCTAGAAATAGAACCCTGTCTTTTGATACCAAACAAGCACATGATAGCCACTCAGTGTGCATAACCTAAGTTCAAACCAATCTACTGGGCAGGAGGTGGGGAGATACTCAAGATACAGTCCTTAGGAGATGTAATGTGCTCATCACATAGAGAGCTGGCCTTGAAACATAGATCTAAGTTAAGGTGCTACATCTGTCATTGGTTGTATCTCCCTGGACAGGTCACTTAAACTTCAATCATTTTAGGCAACAGCTTTTTAAAATTGTAAAAAGTATAGAGCAATTCCCAACCCATATTGGTAGAGGGAGTTCCCTTATCACTGAGCTCCCTAAAGCAGTGAAATTTCAGGTCTAGTTATTATGACTAGCCTCATGGAACTTAAGGCAGGGAAGGGCATGAATATGGCTCATACACAAAGATAAGGTGCCATATATAGCTATTATAGGACCAAATATGTGGACTAAAATAAGAGCTCAAGAGTGGCACAAATTGCTACAATAGATTAGTTAAAAGATAAATTACTTCTAACTGGCAATAGAAGGATATAAGGCAAGATTTTATAGTGGAGGTAGTATTTGAATCTTGAAAGATAGGTAGGATGTCAACAGGTAGATGTCACTCCATTACCTATAATGTACTGGGTGCTTGTGGTATTTGTATAATTTGTCAGACACTTGTGAGTATTTTGTATTATGCTCTGAATTGCTGCTACTACTACTCCCTTCCAACCCAAGAGAGATTATATATATTTATGGGTTGTTGTGGTTATGAGCCACTGTGCATTTTATTCTCTTGCACAGAGCCCCTAAGTCTCATTAGAATCATAAAAGCTCTGTCCAGCGACCATGTGTTCTTCAGTAGAGCACAAGGTAGAGTGCCTGACAGTGGTAACAATACTGTTGTCTCTTCAAAGGCCACTAAACCTGTTGCTTGTTTCATTTCTAATTCATTCCCTTCAGTCAGGTATACCTTTTGGTATACCTATTGGTATATTTGGTATACTTATTTCTATAGTCTAGCATCTGGTATTTAGTTTATTGAATTCCACTTTTTCTAAGTCTTCTACAGGCATGCTCTTTTAATATGCCCATGGAGTGCAGCAAGTAGCAGCTGTTTTCTTCCTGTTTTATACATAGAGAAAGCTATTCAGAGGTACCTATGAAATGACTAATGTCACAAGCAAGAGAACCAAAGTCTTAAATATGTATCTAGGAAGTGATGTTTTAAAAAAACCACTGAATTTAAAGTCTAGACACCTGATTTTGGGTCCTATTTTTGCCACAGATTAGTGGCACAACCTTGGTCAAATCACTTAGCCTCTCTGGGTCTGTTTTCTCAGGTGTACAATGACAGGATGGGTACAGATGAGATTATTAAAATACTAACATCATGGTGTGGTGGATACTGAGCTGGACTTAGAGACAGAAGTAATGGATTCAAAACCTGTCTTAGATAGTTGCTAGCTGTGTGATAATGTGCAAGTCATTTAATCCTTCAGAATCTCCATGTCCTCATCCATAAAATGGAGATCATACTTGCCACATCACTCCCCTGAAGTTGTGACAAAAGCACTTTGCAAACTGTAAATTGCTAGTTAAATGTAAACTATTATTATTATTATTATCTAGGTGTCAAAGGAGTCTAATGCCCCTTTCAACTCAGATAGGCAACTTCCAGGGTATTGTCTAGTACTGATATTTTTAAAAAAATATTATTCTGTTTTGGATGGGTTACTATAAATGTGCTAGGTTATAAATGTTTAATATTTGTCAAAATCAAATTTTTGGTTTTTCAGTAGATTTCATCAGAAATTCCATTCCATAAAAATTAATGAGTTCTGATAGATCTCTGATCTTAGAGATGTGTGTGTACCTTCTACCAGTGCTTCCTGACAACCTTTACATGCCTTCACAGCCTTTATGATTTTTGTCCACATCTTCTCATCAGTCCTCCATAGATGATCTAACCAAAGTCCTGGTTACATACCACCTTCCATATGTATCCTGTTCTCAAATTACAAGTCAAGTTAAGTGCCTACTGTATGCCAGATCCTATGTTAAGTGATGGGGATAAAAAGAAAGCTCCACAAAAAAAAAAAACAATTAACAACTACACACACATACATGCCCTCCCCACACACACACACACCATGCGCGCACACACACACACACACACACACACACACACACACACACACCCCAAGTTCTGCTATCAAAGAGCTCACAGTCTAATGGAGGGACAGAATACAACTATGTGCAAACAAGATTTGGACAAAAACAAGTTGGGGTTGATTTCAGAGAGAATACACTAAGATTAAGGAAGATTGGGAAAAGCTTTTGCAGAAGGTAAGAACTTTAGCTGAGACTTGAATGAAGCCAAGGAAGCTGGGAGACAGTGATTATAAGAGAATTTCAAGCATGGTGGTTAGTCAGAAAAATTGCCTGGACTCTGAGATAGTGTACTAATTCCAGAAATGACAATGAGGTCAATGTAAGTAGATCACAAAGTAGTGGAGGGGTGTTAAGTGTAAGAAGAGTAGAAAGATAGTAAGGAGTCAGATTATGAAGGGCTTTAAAAGCTAAGAAGAAATTGATCAGGGCAGCTAGGTGTCACAGTGGATAGAGCACTGGCCCTGAAGTCAGGAGGATCTGAGTTCAAATCTGGCCTCAGACCAAACACTTGACACTTACTAGCTGTGTGACCCTGGGCAAGTCACTTAACCCCAATTGCCTAAAAAATAAAAAATAAAACAAAACAAAAAGAAATTGATTTATATTTGATCCTGGAGATAATCTGGAGTGGCTGAAGTTTTTTAAATAGGGACAGAGAGGTGAGAGGAGTATATGATACCGTCAAAACTGTGCTTTTTGTTGTTTTGTTGTTCATTTGTTATAGTCATATCCAACTTTTTGTGACCCTATTTGGGTGTTTCTTGGCATAGAAACTGGAGTGGTTTGTCATTTCCTTCTCCAGCTCACTTTACAGATGAGGAAACTGAGGCAAACAGGGTCAAGTGACTTGCTCAAGGTCACACAGCTAGTAAATATCTGAGGCCAGATTTGAATTCACAAAGATGAGTTTTCCTGACTTCAGGCTCAGCGCTTTATCCACTGCACCACCCAGCTGCCTAGACTGTGCTTTAAGAGCATCAATTTGATAGCTGAGGGGAGGAAGGACTAGAGTGTTGAGATACTTGAAACTAGTGTGGAGAGACTAGAGGATTAAACTATTGCCTTTTCTGCTTATATACATCCTTGATGATATTTAAGGCAGTTGTTATGTTCTTTTTTGTATTCATTCAAAACAAAACAAAACAAAACAAAAATGTCTCATAGCTATTTCAGGCTAGTTTCTTCTTCTTCCAAAGATAACTTTATTAGAGGATCTCTGGAGTGAATTATAAGCATTACTTTTCTAGCAGTGGGAATGAAGGTTTTAAAAGCTAAAAAGAGATTGATTTATATTTGATTCTGAAGGTAATTTAAAGTCACTGAAATTTTTTAATAGGGACAGAGAGGTGAGAAGGGTGTTTGATATAGTCAGAACTGTGCCTTTTGTTGTTGTTTTGTAAGCTGCATGGTAAGCTCAACTGTGGCCAAACAAGGTATTACAGGTGATTCAGAGGAGAAACACTCCTAGAGGGCAAATGAACACCTGAATTCTAATTCCAACTTTGCTACTAATTAACTGTAAGACCTTTGGCAAATCATTCCCCCTTTCTAGTCCTCAGTTTTCTCATGTGTGCAATAAGAGGGTGGAAGAGAAGATTAATTTCTAAGGTTCCTTTCCTGTACTAACAGTCTATGATTATCTATATATTCTTGTGACTCCACTAACAACACTGAATTTTGAGTCAAAAAAAAAAACCCGAGGCTTGAATCTTGTCTCCTCTACAACATGTCCGTGATACTCTGGTCAGATCATCCCATCTTCATTGAGCTTCAGTTTAATCATGTGAAATGAGAGGGAATAGGATCTCTAATGTCCCTTCAAATGATAAATCCTATAATCCTATGAAAGTCCTTGCTTTAACACATTGAATTATCATCACATACATGTGGGCTCCAAGAAATCTGAACAATATCAATCGTTAGATTATTTAGCATGTGGGCAAAATTCTATCAACCATCAGTCAGCAAGCATGGGTTAAGTACCTAATACATGCAGGGCACTGTGCTAAACTCTAGGGATATAAAGGAACAAAATAAGACCTATTCAAGAGGAGCTCACATCATTTTTATTTTTTCTTTATGTTTACACGCATTTATAATCTGAGCTCCCCAGTGCCCCTCCTTGATTGAGAAACAACAACAACAACAAAAAATAAAACCAGAAAAATAAAACCTACATCACAAGGACACAGTCTAGCAAAACAAACTCCTATGTTGGACACACCCCCAAAAATGTACGTCTCTCTACACTTCAAGTTCATTACATCTCTGGTTGTAGATAAAGGCATGTTTTATCTTTAACATTCTGCATTTGTGGTTCATTATTACATTGATGAGCATTCTAACACCTTTCAAAATTGTTTTCCTCTATAGTGTTGTCATTGAACAAATTGTTCTAGTTCTATGTTTACTCTGTATCGATTCATAGATACCTTCCCAGTTTCCTCTCAAATAGTCCATTTTGTAATTTCTTATGGCACAATATTATTCCATTACTTCGACATTCCATAATTTGCTTAGCCATTCTTAGGAGAACATCTCCTTTTTACCAATCAAAAAAAAAAGAGTTTCTATAAAATATGTTTGTAATTATAGGTCTTTTTTATCTTTCTTTTATTTCTTTGCCTAATAGTGTTTTAAAAGAACTCACATTCTAATAGTGAATATACAAAGTATAAATGAAAAATATCCAACATAAGTATAATGTAAATAACTATAAACTTATGCAAAGTAATTAAATACAAAGGACTATGTGCTGTACCTCCAAATTGTATTGTAGCAGAGGAATTCTCTTAAATTGAGTATGTTTCTAGAAATCAGAGTTCCAGTCTTTGGAAGATAAAGCAGAGCTCATCATGCCCTATCTTTCTATATGGAATTGGTGAAAATAAGTATTCTGAAGCCAGTAGATAAAGTTGAGAGGCGTCAGACTCACATCACCCTTTTTTCTTTTCTTCCTCTAAGCTGGAACTTTTTGTTGTAGATTTGGTGGTGGTGGCGGTGTTTTGCATTTGAGCAAGAAGAAGTTGAGGGATCTCGGGTAGTTAAAGAGACAAGCTGAGGAGAACTGGGAGGTTAGTATTCTTTAATAGCTTGATGTCATTTTATTAAACAAGAGCTGGAAAAAATCTCGTCTTTTCTCTATCATACCCTACCAGCAGAAAGAGCTATCCTTCAAGGCTGGCAAATTACACGGTTTACAGAATCTCAGAGCTGTGAAGGAACTCAGAAGACAATTATCCCCAAATATACCAGAACAAGCATGCTTTCTATCACTTTTGCTTCAAGAGGACTTTCAGCATTTGCTAGACCTGCAAGTCATGGTATCACCTTACTGATGTCATGGTCCTCTTCAATAATGAAGGACAAACAACAACAGAGAAGACCTCAAATGCAGAAAAACTCACTACTTCTCCAGGCAGTCAATATCACTTTTGTGTTGCTCTGTTATGAGGTTTTAATCTTACATGGATCCTAAATCATATCTCAGCAATTTCCCCTCTGGGGATAATTAGAACAAGTTAATAATTCCTCGTCAATATAATAGCTGTCAACTACTAGAAGATTATTGTCATGGACACTACCCAAATCTTTCCTTCTCCAAGCCAAAAAGAAAAAAAAATTCCTTCAACAAATCCTTGCATGGCATTTTCTTGCCATCTCATTTACCTTCCACTGGCCAATTTCCCATTTTTGGATGCCTCTTCTTAAAATATGATGTATAGAATTAAACGTGGTACTCTAGTTATTTCAGGTCAGAGTAAGAAATTATTATTCCATTGTCTGTACACTATGTCTCTCTTAATAAACCCTAAGATTACATTTTTGTTGGTTTTATATGTATGTGTGATCGTGTTTTGGTAGCGTATTCACACCATCAATGCACATTAAGGTTTCCATCCACTAAAATCTTGGGAGGAAACCATTGTCTAACTTCATCTTCCCTCATCTTGTGAATGCTGATATTTTGAATCCACTTACAAGAGTTTACATTTATTATATGAAATCTGTTAGCTTTGGCCAAATACTCTAGTTTTTTGATATCTTTTAAGAATCTGAACTTGGTTTTCCAATGTGTAATCTATTCTTACTAGCCTTGTGCATTCCACAAATTAATAAGCATATCAACCATGTTTTCAGCCAAGTCACCAACAAACATGCTGAAGCAAACACAGCCAAGATTCCTTACACAATTCACTAGCAATGACCTTTCCATATGCATGATGACCTATTTATAACAACTTTTTTGTCTGGGCATATATCCCATACTGTAAAAAACTCTATTTAAGGTTACTATCATCTAGACCATATCTCTTAATTCTCTCCATAAGAATAACATGACAGATTTTGTCAAATTCCCCCAAATCTAGGTGAATTATGTAGACATGAGGTTCCCTAATTATCAGTCTAGTAAGTCTGTTCAAAAACAATTTGATCTGCTCTTTTTAAATTTTCATTCAGCAATCATTAAACTAATTAGCTTTTAATTAACTTTATTTCTAAAGCAGAATTTTTTAATGTGTGAATCAGGAACCTAACGGCAAGAAATAATAAAGTTGTGGGGGATTTTTCCTGCTAACATTAAAATTTTATTTGAAGTCCTGCAGCCTGCCAGAAAATTGTAGCCTCTTTTTGGACAAAGTTTGTTGATTTTCATCTTAACACTACAATGTTTTTCCAATAAGGCTCACATAACTGCTGAATTTTCCCTTTTCACAAGCAAACCAGTTGACACTGAAACTGTCTGATAGCATATGCAACTTTCCACCACCATAGTTCTCAATTTTTCTACAAGGAGCAGAAAGTGTGCCTCCAAGTGTTCTCCTGAACTAAGATTGGTCATTACAGTTAATCTAAATTTAATAGTTTCAGCAATACTTCTGTTTATAGTATTTTAGTTCTTGTGTACAATGCTTTCTTGGTTAAACTTAATTCATTCTCCATCAGTTCATGCAATTCTGAATTACTCACATTTCTTGTTTCTTATGGTATCACAGTATTGTATTTATCACAGTGCATTTTGATCATTCACCCAAATAACACACACCTATTCTTGATGAAGACAAGAATCTGGTACAATTTCAATACTGTACCCCTGCTAGTCCCCAAATTTATGTCACCTACTATCATCTAAGATCTGCTATAATTAATTTTATACATTTTTTTAAATTTGAGCTCTTTGAGAAATAAGGCTAAAAAGAATTATCACTGTATCAAATATACTAGTTTATTGATATTAGGGCCTAGTTCCAAAATGCTTTGTAGAATGGCTGCACCAATTCACAGTGCCTGTTTTCCTATAGACTTCGCAGCACTTTTTTCACTTTCCTTAGTCAGCTTTGTAAATTTGACACATGTGAAGTTGAATCTCGTAACTCTTAATTTGCACTTCTCTAATTATTAGTGATTTGAAGATTTTTCATATAGTTGTTGATAATTTGGTTATCTCCCTTTGAGAACTGCCTGTTAATATCTTTTTAGGCTCAGATTCTTAAAATCTGGCCCACTTGCGTTAGTGACACAAATGCTTAGATTCCTTAAGAGTCTGGCCAATATGGCAGATCTTTAATATATCTTGTATTTGCCTGAAAGAAGGCTTGGGTCGAATTAATTTGGGCAGGACCTGCCTGTCATGATTTTGGGGTCTAGCCTCCCTAAGCCTCTAAACCTCAACACCACCACACACCCCAAGTTCCTTTTTTTTTTTTGTATTGAGATACCTTATCTGAATATTTGAAATGCATAGAATAAAATACATAGGATTTTAATTGTATTGAAATACAGGTATTGATGTGTACATATTTAAAATCATTCAGATTACAAGTTAAGAATTTTTTTTTCCTTTTTGGTGAGGCAGTCGAGGTTAGGTGGCTTGCTCAGGGTCACACAGCTAGTAAGTGTCAAGTATCTGGTCTGAGACTGGATTTGAATTCTGGTCCTCCTGACTCCAAGGCCTGAGCGCTATCCACTGGACCACCTAGCTGCCCCTAAGAATTCTTTTTTAATTAGGACAGGAGCCATCCCCACCTCTAGCCCGTATGTTTGCCCGACCAAAAATAACCAGGACTAGGGCATTCCCCCAGGGTTCGAAGAGCTGAACTACTTACACAGGCAGGCAGAAACACGTGGAAAAGACCAGGGCATGTGCCACAAACCCTACATGCAGCACAAAGGCAAGAGGGTAGAGGTACGCCTGTGGCCCAGGCACGCATCGGGGAAGCCTGGCAAAGGTATGTGCATTGCCTGCAGTGCCACAGGAGTGAAGAGCAGTATAAGCAGTGGTGCAGAAAGAAGCAGAATTCTATTGAGAGCTGGCCCTGGAGAAGAGTAGGGGGATGAAGAAGAAAAGAAGACTGCAAGCTGATTTGCCCTGAAGCAGTTTTAAGTTGTGGACTTCAGAGCAGTACAAGAGTCAAGGAGCAGAAGCTGAGCAGCAGAAACAGCGAGCAGGAGCCCAGCCCCAGGACCTGTTCTACTTTTGAAGATCAATTGAAGAATGCATCTGATGTGAAAGCATCTGGCGGTATTCTTAAGGAACTTGGTTTGGGTATGTGTCCCTGAAAACATGGAGGATGCAAACTGAATCCTACATCAGGAAGTAGTGGTTCCCTCCCAGGCCCCATGTATGTCCTTTAATGATTTAGAGGATTTTCAGACTTTCTTGAGGAAAAGACCAGACCTGAACAGAAAATTTGACTTTAAAATGTAAGAATCAGAAGAAACCTAAGGGAACGTTATTGGGCTTAAGAATTTATTTTTTTGGCCATTTGAAAGAGATCCCAGGATGAAAACTCTTAGCCAAGTTTCAAGCTTCCTTGAAAGGAAAAAATACAATATGCAACATTTTTAAAAATGTAGCTCTACGGGATTAAGGATAATGCCAAAACCTAGCAGCTTTTATCTACATTAAAAAACAGTAGGGCTTTGCCCAGCAAAGCTGATTATTAGCCTGAATAGGTAAAAAAAAAAAAATGAAGTTACCGAATTGAAAAAGTGCCATTTGTGACAGACCAGAACTCGATGGAAAATTGGACATCAGGAGAATCAAGGATTGGACTGGCATCACTTCTGAAGCCAACAAAGAAATACACATACCAGAAGATGGGAGAAGGTTTCCTAATGGCAGGCCCTGATAGGGGCAGTCAAGGTGTTTAAATTTCCTTCCTTCCTAAGGTTTAAGATTCCTATGATCTATGACCCCAAGAAGTATCTCCATGAAAAACAGCCCTTCGGGAGAGAGTGCAGAATGGACTTTGACAAGGTCACTCCTTGAACTGCAGAGGACAACAACAAAGGCTTAGGTGTTATCTTCACTCTTTTGTTAATCCCTACTTCTCACTTGATTGAACCCAGGAGGTCAAGCACCTTGCTTTTTTTTAAGTTACCTTAACTTTAATTCAAGGCTGTACAACATATAGGTGCAAAAGGATTTCAGGCAGCCCACAAAAATGTAAAGGATGTAAAGAAAGTAAAGAAAGTACGGGTGCTTCGTCCATGCCAGCTTAACTGGCCTTCCACTAGTCACTTTTGTGCCAGTCATGTAACTTGGCGGGTGGGTTGCCACTGTGTACTCTCTTGTCACGTAACTCTCGGCAATTAGTCTGTCTCTAGTTTGAGAGGTGCTAAAGTCATATCTTTTCACTGTGTTTTCAGTCGTTACTGGCGTTGAACAGGGGCAAAGTGAGTGCAGCCACGTACCAACACAGCCAACATCCACTATGCTATGAGTAGCAACAATGCGAAAGCTTCTGTCCCTTCCTCACTGCGTGGCAGCCCTCCACCTATCTCTGTAGCCTGAAGAAGTTTAGCTTATTTTAACCCTGATCTCTATCTACTGCCAAGGTGTGCAGGTCTGCCTTAATTCCTCTTAAAGAGAAGTATATCTTGGATATATCAATGGCGCATTGCCTTCGTCTTCTGTAAATGGTTGGGGACGGTGAAGTTACTGTGATATCAGACTTTGTTTTTAGGTGGGAAAGGGCTCAGGGAAGGGAGTCTCAGACAGTAATTGGTGTGGGGCTTTTTTTTTCCCCCAGTGGGGGGGGGGGGAGAGAGGAAGTCCTCCAAAGTGGAGGCAGCATGAAGAGTTCCAGGTTTGGTATCCCAACACTGGGTTTCAAATCCAAGTTCTATTATTTATTCCTTTTGTCCCCATAGGTAAACCACTCTCTGAATTCTCCATTTTCTATCTATATACAAAAAACAAAAAAAACAGCATTGGATTAGATGGCTTCTGAGGTCCCTTCTGCCTCTAGATCTATTGATTCTTTAGAAGCGATAATTGGACTTGTGAGTTTTTAAAAAAAACTTACATATTTTTAGTTTTCAACATTCACTTCTGTAATTTTTTTTGAGTTTTAAATTTTCTCCCCCTCCTTCCTCTCTCTGCCACCCAAGATGGCACGCAATCTGATATAGGCTTTATGTGTACATTCATAGTAAGCATATTTTCCCATTAGTCATGATCTAAAGAACAATTAGAACTAATGGGAGGAAGCATGAAAATGAATCAATAAAACAAAATAAAGGAAAAGGAGTAAACAGTATGCTTCCATCTGCATTCAGATTCCATAGTTCTTTCTCTGGGTGTAGATAGCATTTTCCATCATGCAACTTTTGGAGTTATCTTAGACTTGGCTCTTTACAGAAATGCAAGAATCTATCAAAGTCAGTCATAGCACAATGTGGCTGTTACTACGTACAATGTTCTCCTGGTTCTGCTCATTTCACTCAGTGTCAGTCCATATAAGTCTAAAGAATATATATTTTTACCATTCATGAATTGGAAAAATGCCTCTTATAAGATAAATCTGCTACAAATTTGTTTCCTCTTTTAATTGATTCCCTTCTAATCATAGTGACTAATCTTAGTGGTTTTGTTTGTGCAAAAACTTTCACATTTTCTTTAATCACAACTGCACATGTTATTTTATGTGATCCTTTCTATGCCTTGCTTTGAGTCTTGAACTCCTTTATCCATAGATCCAAAAAGTAACGTCTTCATTGTTCTTCAAATTTGTTTATGATGTGACATTTTATATCTAAGTCATTTGTAGTTATATGACATGAAGTGTAATGGTATTATCATACAATGCTAATTTCAAAGCCTAAGTTCAGCCAGATTGAATTCCAGTGATCCAGCAGTTTTTGTCAAATACAAGTAGCTGGGGTGTAGAGTGTTTTCAGGGAAGACAAGTACCTCTGATGTGAGGGCTGCCAAGCCCTTTTCTGTGCTGCTTTCCACCTTTAGTGTCCACCTGATTCACCCATCTCTCACCTGTAACTCCAAGAAGCTGTAGCATGCACAATGACCATACCCCAGAAAACCATTTTAGCAGATGGGCTAAACCAGGTTGAGGGTCTCAAACTCTTCAGTGAGTTAGGGGGTGTCTACTGCAAGTATGTGAAGACATCCCCAGGTGGAATGGGTAGATGACAAAAATTTGTTCCAACAGCCAGGAAGGTGGATGAAGCAGACATTGTAGAGTGCTTACAGATTAGCTAGACATTGAAGATGCCAAAGTCATCCACTGTATCCCAAGCCATCACCAGTCATCTTGACTCTGTCTTGGCACTGGACTTCGATGACTCTGGAAGAGAAAGTGAGGCCGACAACTTTGTGTAACTCTGCCTCAATTAAATCCAATTTATGCACAAATCAAAAGACATTACCCATACCATTTTACCATTTTTACCTACCTCAAAGCCCTGTGGCAACAGGCAAGTGATGAAGCAGCAGGTGTGAATATACTGGAAGCTGTAGTCACAACCCTGCATATAGGTGGCCCAGGCCATAGAGTCGTCTTCTGCCTGGACTGAAGCAGTAGTAGGATTCAGCAGACCCCAGGTGTCTGAGCAGCTTTTTTGAAGAACCACACCAATCACCTCCTGGCATGAGGAAGGGGCTATGAAAGATGCCCTAAAAATTTTCTGCTTCACCCAGTCCTAGCCTGCTTACTGTGGCAGGTGGGGATCCCCCTCTATAGTCAAAACACAAAAAAATATACAAAAACTTTTTCAAAGATGATTCCACTCACCATTGGTACATGGAATGTGCACACATTTATGGACAGCACAAAATCTGAAGACCTGAAAGATGAACAGCTGCTGTCGTGAGAGAACTCAGCAGGTATCGTATCCAAATAACAGCCCTGAGTGAAACAAGGTTGGCAAAAGAAGGCCAGCTTACCAAAGTTGGAGCTAAAAATGTTGTTTTTCTAGAGTGACTACAGTGAAAGGGAGTGCTATGAAGCTTTGTAATCAAAACTAATCTAGTCAACAAGTTTATATGCCTCCCAAAAGGAGTAAACAACAGGCTCATGACAACACAAATTGTCTCTTGCAAGAAAGTGCTATGTCAACATCATCAGTGTACATGTTCCCACCATGACAAAACCCAATGAGAACAAAGAAAAATTATATGAAGCCCTGCAGAACTTCATCATTAGTGTGTCAAAAGCAGACAATTTTAAAATTCTGGGTGACTTTAATGCAAGACTAGGCACAGACATGGCAGGGAGTCCTTGGAAGGAATGGAGTTGGAAACAGAACAGCAAGTCATTAACTACTAAAGACTTGTGCATCTCACAATCTTCTCATTACTGTCTTTATACTGTCTTCCACTTATCTAAATGCAACAAAACTTCATGAACATACCCTTACAGCATACATTGGCATTTAATACACTATGTCATTGTAAGGAAAGAGATAAATAGGATGTGTGGTGGAGAGAGCTGGACTGATCATAGATTTATCTTCTCCAAGCTAAAGATTCTCATTTAACAAAAGTAGTAGGCTGAAGGCAAGACAACTACCAGAAGACTTAATGTTAACAGATTAGAGCATTTTTGAGAGGGAACAGTTTATTGCTAACTTGGAGGGAAAGCTGAATCAACACATGATTGGCAAAAGAGGAGTAGATAGAGTGGCAAGCTTTCAGAGACTTGATGTACATCACTGCATTCACTCATCTGGGCCAGAACACTCACAAACATCAAGATTATTTTAACAAAAGTGATGGGGAAATTCAGAAACTGCTAAATAAAAAACAAGCACTCCACAGAGTTTACCAGCAGATAGTTCATTCATCTATAAGAAGGCAGCTTTTAACTCTATCAAAAGTGAAGTACAAGTGAAATTTAGAGAGATGTAGGATTCTTGGCCCAGTAAAACAGCAGTTGAAATTCAGTCTTACATTGATAGCAACATTTTTATTACCCTGAAAGCTATTTTTGAAACAAAGACCTATGCTGCATTTCAACTACTCAATGCTGGTAGAGCCACAATGAAGAACATGTGTGAAGAACATGATCCTGAAGAATTGGGCTGAACACTTCCATAGTGCTCTCACCAGTCATTAATCAATGCTAAAGCCACTGACCATATACCTCAGGTCAAAGTCAATCCCTCTCTAGCCAAACTTCAAATTGAAGAAGAGGTTTTGCCATTAGGCTCCTCTCATGTGGCAAAGTGCCTGGCTCTGATTCTATGCTGATTCCAGATGAGATTGAAAGGGCAGAGAGTCCACCGTTCATACAAAAGCTGACTGAATTTTTCTGGGTTACATGGAAAGAGAAAGTTATTTCCCAGGAGTTCAAGTATGCCTCCATTATCCATCCTTACAAAGGTAAAGGAAATAAATTGTCCTGTGACAATCACAGGGGTGGGGGGTCTCCCTCTTAGTCATTGCTGGCGAGATTCTTGCCAGAATCCTCCTTAATAGGCTAATACTTCACCTGGAAGCAAGAGCCAGTATGACTTCAGAAAGGGCTGAGGAATGGTTGATATGGTATTTGCTGTCCAACAGCTCCAAGAAAAATGCCAGAAGCAGAACAGAGGTCTACACATAATGTTCATAATCTGATCGAGACCTTTGATATTATCAGTCATGAGGTCTTGTGGAAAATTATGGCAAATTTTGGTCTCCTGGTGAAGTTCAAAAGTATTGCATATCAGTTTTATAATTGTATGTTCACACAACTTCTGGACAATGGAAAATGCTCTCACACTTTCCCAGTCACCAGCAGAGTGAAGCATTCAAACTCTACTGCAGAGAGCCCTACTTCAATGGGCTGGCCATTTTGTTCAAATGTGTAAAAGACTATCTGACAGACAGCTCACACAAGGCAAGCGTTCACACTGAGGTTAGAGGAAGCAACACAAGGACACTCTCAAGGTTTCTCTGAAGAATTTTGGAATTGATTGCATGACATGAGAAACACTGGCAAAGGATCACCCCAAATGTCATGCTTTCATTAAAGAAAGTGCAGTGCTCTATGAGCAAAGCAGAATTGCAGTAGTGAATTGGAGTGACCCTGGGCAAGTCACTCAACCCCATTGCCTAGGAAAAAAAAAGAATAAAAAAGAAGAGGGGAATTTTTCCCCTCAGATCTAAGAGAAGAAGGTTGCTTCACTGATTATAGAGAGACAGGTAGATTTGAGGGCTGCATCAGTGAAAGTTTAAAGGTTAGCACTTTAGAATAGAACTGGCTCTTAACCCTTTCCTGGCTCATAAAAAGAAAGTGTCACTTTGCTGATTAGAAACAGGAAGGCTGGGGACTGTGTCAGTGAAAAGTTTCAAGGTGAAGAAAGGGAAGAGGCTGCACTTTGGAATAGACTGGCGTTTAGCCCTTTCCTAGTTCACAAAAAAGGGAAAGGTTTGTGTGTATCAGGAAACAACCAAAACATAACTGAGTTTGACCGGAATATCTAGCTAGAATTTAGGAAGTCTTACAAACTAAAATTAAGTGGTGGTCAATTTTAAAATAATTTTTTAAACTGAGGTGTGTGTTAAAATTGGAAACTTGACTAAACTATATTCATAAGAAGAAATCATAGAGAGCTATGATAAATTGGTAAGCTATGAGTTCCTTCTGAGGTTGTGGAACCAAGATTTGAACTAAATTAAAACATGTTCTTGTGTGATCATTGAGGTAGATTAAATCTCAATATCAGATTGCCACTTTTACAATCTTTGGCAGTGGATTGGCTAGAAACAGTGGACTTCATAATTATGAAGTGTTTTAAATAAATAGCATTTGTGTAAAATATAATGCTATAGTCAGTATTAAAATTATGACCCCAGATTCTGTGTAATACCATTTGGAACATAGATCCAAGTAACTGAATTCATTCTGGTCACATTTTAAGTGAAATATGTCTCTTCCAATTTGATGCTTAAGATAAGTCAGAATTTATTATATTATTTGGCACTGAGACAAATTGGGAAGATGCATAGAGCTGAAATTTGTTCACTGGGTGATGTTAAGCAAGTTACCTCAGTTTACTTCACATAAGTGTAAAGTACCTAACACAATGCCTGGCACAGTGCAGACATTATAAATGTTAACTATTATTTTTAGTTCTTTAATTAGATGTGATTAGTATACAATGCCAATGATAATGAGATACCCGATTTTCTATATAAGGTAATTTGGAAATGTGTTCAACAGGATTAGAGTCACCTGATGGGTAATGGGTTTGTTCCAAGTTTCAAATACATACTATTGCTTCAAATTATTGCATCAGTTATGTCACACAAACTTTCATAATTTGGATGTTACTAGAGTATGAACTGAAAGAAACTAAAAGATGGTGGAAAAATTGTTTAAAATCAATTGTTATTTCAACAGCCCTGCTAACCCTGCCTTATAATGTTTTGTAACTGTCATTTAGAAAACTGGGTGTTTCCACTTTTGTATGTAGTTAAGAGGAAGTTACAGCTAAAATTATTTGGCTATCACTTATGTTAGTTGTAGGATTGTTAACTAAGTTATTTGGGATTATTGATTTAATGTCAAAAACTAAAATCATTAATTGACTACTGTGTGTGGAAAGGAGGGGGTGAAATGAAAGCCTCATCCATATTGCTTCTGCCCATTCAGAACAGTCCTCCTTGGGATATGAGGGTGTGCAGCAGGGTTAGTCTATGCCACCTTGGGGGAAGGTATCAAAGAATATAGGCCACAGCAGCTCTAAGGGTAGATCAGATGGATACTTCCACTTCCTTTCCCTCAAGAAGGCAGCCAAGGTCACCTCCAATGTAGTGGTGACTGGAGGCCTCGTGTGCCAGTTGCCATATACTGGGGTCCTAACAATGAACAGTGTCCACATTGGTAGATACCGATGCAGAATGCATGATGCTATATGGAAACACTGAAAGACATCCTGGCAAGTGTAGCCATAAAAGTATACAGGCGAAATTCAGTCAGGGCAAAACAAACTAAACTAAGACTGAAAATAGGGGACTTGCCACCCAGAGAGTATGTAGTTTACCTCAGTCCAGAAGAAGAATATCATGGTGTAGACAGGCAAGGGCACCAAGATCAGCCCCTTCTCTGGGGTCCCTGTTGATTCTCCTTATTTTGTAAGCTTGCCAGGTTCCTGGAAACCATCTGTGTAGGTAAGGTCATCAGCCCTGGGAAAAGAGCTTGTTTGGATTATGGGGTTACTAAACAATGAACCTGGCTGTTGAGAATTTGCAAGTTGATGTATAATATTAAAATGATTTCTAATGGTTAGTCTCTGTACTAGAATAAATATAAACTTGTAAAGGAAAGAAAAACAAGTGAAAGATGTTAAGTGAAATCTCTTATGTATGTGAGTCCTCGTAAATTTTTATTGCTTATTGCAATTCCATGAGAGTAAAAACAATTGCATCTAATCCTAAACTATGATTAGTGAAACTTGCCACTTCGGTAAAAGTTCTTGGGACTGGAACAGATTTTTTTTTTTGAGGTTTGAGTTTTGAATTCAGGTCTGATGAATAAAGGCAGTAATCCCACATTCAAGAGAAATGCCACAAGCTACTTAGAAGAAAGGTGATCCTGAACTGTTACAGATGGAGGTTTGCATCTGGAAAAAGCTGAGAGGACAACCTTGGCATCAGCCTAAGGTGGAATCCTCTTGGCTCAGTTTCTCCATTGTGTTCCTTTGAAAAGGAATGTTTCCCACTTGGCTTCATCTGAGTCTGGCTAGGAAGTGGAATTGTTACTGCATGGTTGGTTACCAAACTGTGATTCTTATCTGAAATCAAACATAGCTAAGGCTGTTTTATGCTGTCATATATGTGTCTTTAGGCTTAATCCTGAAGGACCAATTTGATGCTGGTATAATTGATTTCCTGCTTTTTCCTTTTATAGCAAATTTGTATAATCAAGGTAAGTGGTCAGTAAAAGATATAAGCACAGTGCAAACGCATGAGATGTTGCTATTTCCAATCTGAATGTGTAGTCATTCTATATCCTAAACACTAAGTAAATTAGTACTCAGGTTTGTCATCTGCCTGCCTGCATAGTCATATGAAAGACTAAGTCCCTGAAATAGCTCATTCTTTCAGAATAATATGGGAGTGATTAGGCAAAGATAAAATAGTTTTTGAAACAAATATATGGATTTATTAATTTGTGGGATGGAAATCAGAAACATCTTCAGTTTGGTTTGGGGAAGAGAATTTCAGTACAATCAGTTTTCTTAGAGGGAAGTAACTTAGGGAATATTTTGTGTTACATTAATAGAAAAGTCAATTTCATTCAAGTTTATTACTAATGTGGAAATAATACCCATTTGTACTGTGTGTCCTGTAGTAGAAATATGTTCAATTATAAACAGCTCATTGATATGCACTATTTTGGAATTATTATTTAAGTATTCTCCCAAGTCTTTTATTATAATTAGAATAAAGTCAGCCTCTTATAAGTAAATTCATTTGTGTAACTATTGAACCCAGGGTGGAAAGCTTCTACCTGCAAGAGTATTGTTACTTTTTTTTTTCATGTACAAGATTAGATCCCCAAAAGCATCTGATCCTCCCAACAGAATTATAATTAGATTGGAAAAGTTTGCAAAAGAAACAAGATGAAATAATCCTATATGTCAAATACAAATAATTCTAATGGAGCATGTAAAGGAAAAAAACTAAATTTCCTGGAGCTTCAAGCAAACTATGGCTTCCAACTTTGATGTTCTCTCTTATAGTTCTATTGTTAAGATCAGAAATTGTAAGGTTTCAGCTGGTCTTCACAATATGAACCAGTTATTGGAAAAGGAAAATTTGAGAGTCTGTACTAAACTTGTGTTGATATCTGTTTTGTAAAAGATTTTAATGGAAACATCTAAGGAGTCTCTACAAGCAATCTGGAACCAGAAAAACAATTCTACTGAAGAGCTGCTCCTGAGGACAAGACATTTTCTAAATAGCCCAAGAAAATATGTTCCAGAGACAGACAACTAAATGGGATGTCTGGATTCAAAGATAAAATTTGTTAATCAAATTGGGGATGGGTCGATGATCATCATTGTAAGAGTCTCCCCTTGACAAAAAAAAAAAAAAGGAAATTGAAAAAATTGTTCTGATTCCATTTTCTAATTGATTCCATTCTCTGTCACCCCAGTATGTTGGAAAACTGCCCAAGTCATGGTTAGTTGTCCCTGAACCTAGTTCAACTGGCCTGTACTAAGTTAAGTTCAGAAATTCAGCTCACTCATTAATCACCAAATGCCATTGGTTCTTCATCTCCCCAGGGGTAGGATGGAAGAAAATTGTAATTATTATGGCAAGTATTTTTTAAATTTGTCATGTTGTTTTTCTGTCTCTGCCTGTATTGCTTATGTGGTTTATGCTTACAAATTAGATCATCCTGGCTGTACCCAAAAAAGCCCTAAACACCCTAGTATAGAGCTGCCCCAGGGACCTTGTGGAAGATATTTAGAAAGAATGTATGAGCAGCTTTTCAGGAGTGGATTGTAGGGTTCCAATTGGGAAAAAGCCATAAAATACAGTTATAAGTGAAAAGCCTAAAACCTTGAACTCTGTGGAAGGTAGAAGCCCAAACATGATGACCTGTTAACAATCATAACTTAGATACTAAATCATAACTTAGATACTGAATCATAATTTAAGATACTATGACCTATGAAAGCCATAACAAGAATATTGTGACCTATATGTAACCGGGACATGATCGATACACAAACTTAAGTTTGGGTATAATATTGGCTTAACTCCCAAGCTCATTACTAAGCAAAAACCCAAAAATATCCATCAATCAGATGCACTTTATAGCTCCTCCTCCCTTTATCTGTTTTCCATAATTACCACCAGCACCTGTGGGGTTCTAAGTGGGGATCCACTAAACTGTCTTGCTGCTGCCTCAGACCAAAGATTGCACCTGTTTGTGAGTATTCATGATGATTAATTAAACTATTACCTTTAATCAATATGGAGATATTTGGCCTCTTCGTTTGGTATCAAAAGAGCACCCCATGGTTATAGGGGAGAATCAGGGTTTCCCCAGCCAAGGGGATTCTGGACATTACACATACCCATGAGCAATTAATATTTTCCAATTGTTTAATCTGAGTTTATTTCTGTGAAAAGTGTTTTGTAACTGTGTGTGTACAGTTTCTTGGTTGTCTAGCAGGTAGACTCCTAAGTATTTTATATTGTCTGGGGTTATTTTAAATGGAATTTCTCTATCTCTTCCTAGTAGACTTTTGTTGGTAATATATAGAAATGCTGATGATTTATGTGAGTTTATTTTATATTCTGCAACTTTGCTGTAGTTGTTAATTATTTAAAATAGTTTATTAGTTGATTCTTTAGGATTCTGTAAGTAGACAAGCATTTCATCTTCAAAGAGTGATGGTTTTGTTTCCTCATTCCCTATTTTAATTTCTTCTATTTCTTTTTCTTCTCTTCCTCTCATAGCTAGCATTTCTAGTATAACGTTGACTAACGGTATTGATAAAGGACATCCTTGCTTCACCCCGATCTTATCCTCATTAAAGATAGATACTACTTATCATTTCATATTGTATCACCATATATATATGTACTACTACTACTATTACCATATCCATATATGTATGTGTGGATATATGTTGCCAAAAGCTTACTTGGAACACAGAAAGAAAGATGAGTTGTGCCATCCTCATATTATTCCTTCATTTTCTCATAATTTAGCCATCAAAATGGGATGAAAAACAAGAATGCAAAAGTAGTGACTTCTAACAGTATTTGAAGATTTTATCCCTCCCTTTCCCTATACTTCCTTTCTGGAAAAGCTTAAGGATGGTAAACTCTCAATATGTATACATTATACAAATGGATAAAGAATGAATAGATGGATGGATTAATAAATGAATGAATGGTTATACCATTCTCTGTGATCCCACTTGGAATTGATATTTTTTTTAAAAGTTCAAAGGTAAGAAATAGGCTTGGAAAGTGAGCGAACAATAACAATAACAAAATACTTGATCATAAAAAACTACTATAGTGACATGGATCACCAAGGCACAAATTCAGGAGAAGACAATAATGTAAAAGAAGCAGCTACCCAAAAAACGACTAAAAGAAAAATGCTAATTAGACCCAAACCCAGTAAGAATTTCAAAAAGAGTTGAAGAAAGAGATGATTGATAGAAAAAAATGGGAAATTAAATTAGAGCAATGCAAAAAAAATTATAAAAACAAAATTAATAGCTTGATAAAAGAGGAACAAAAAATACTAGTAAAAAAACACCTTAAAAACAGAAATGATCTAATAGTAAAAGAGATACAAAAATTTAATAAAAAAGAGAACACCTTGAAAAGCAGACTAGACCAAATGGCAAAAGAGGTTAAAAAAAATCACTGAAGATAAAACTTCAAAAGCAGAATTGTATAAATGGGAAAAAAAGAAAAAGGTACAAAAGCTCACTGAAGAAAATAATTCCCTAGAAATTAGAATTAGGCAAGTAAAAGTTCATGATTCCATGAGACATCAAGAAATAATGAAACAAAATCAAATGAACAAAAAAAATGGAAGAAAATGTGAAATAATTCAAAGGAAAAACATCCGAACTGTAAAATAGATTGAGGATGGATAATGTAAGAATTACTGGACTACCTGAAATCCATAGTTTAAAAAAAAAAAGCCTAGACATTATATTATAAAAGAAAATTGCACCAATATCGTAGATCCAGAGGATAAAATATATGGAAAGACTCCACCAGGGCAGAGCCAAGATTGTCAAGTAGGACAGAGATTTGCCTGAGCTCTCCCAAATTCCCCTTCAAACAACTTTAAATAATACTTCAAAATGAATTATAGAGCAAGAGAATCAACAAAAAGATGGAGTGAAATGATTTTCCAGCCTAAGACAACTTATAAGGTCAGCAGGAAAGGTTTGTCTCACTGGGGTGAGACTAGAGTGCAAGCCAAAATAGGTCTTGGGGGTAATGGAATAGGCAGCAGTGGCTTCTGGCGCTCTTAGCCCATAGACAGGAAGCAGGTCAGACAAGTGGTAAGAGTCAGGAGGAGATTACAGGCGATCCTTTGCTAGCATTGGGTGCAGGACTCTGCTGCATTGTCCATATGCAGTTCCAAGTTGCAGTCTCAGAGTGATGAGGAGCAGTGATCATAGTTACAGTTCCAGGGTAGAAAAGAGTGCTTGTGGTTGCTCACAGACCAGAGCACAGGACAGCAAATCAGTGATTACACTTCTCCTTAGATCATACCACCTTGGAAGAACTGAAAACTTACAGAACCCCAGAACTATCTCTGGAAACAGCAACACAAAAAACCAGAAGCTTGGGACAGTTTAGGAAAATGTCAGTAACAGACATAAAATTAAAATTCAAGAGAGATAATGGGAGAAGAAGCAAACAACTAAAGAAGAACCTAACCATAGAAAGTTACTAAGGTAACGGGGAAGACAAAAATACAAACTCAGAAGAAGGAAACAATATCAAAACTGCTATACCCAAAGCCTCAGAGAAAAATGTGAATTGGTCTCAGGTTCAAAAAGAATTCCTGGAAGTGCTTAAAAATCAAATAAGAAAGGTAGAGCGAAAATTGGGGAAAGAAATTAGAGTGATGCACAGTTCGATAAAGAAGGAACAAAAAAAACTGAAGAAAATAACACCTTAAAAAACAAAATAGGCAAATGAGTCACAGAAATCCACTGAAGAGAATGCCTTAAAAACAGAATTGGCCAAATGAAAAAAGAGGTACAAAAATTCACTGAGAAAAGGAACTCTTTAAAAAGTAGATTTAGCCAAATGGAAAAAGAGATACAAAAGTTCACTGTAGAAAATAACTCCTTAAAAATTAGAATTTGGCAACTGGAAGCTTATGACTCCATGAAAAATCAAGAAAACACTGTATATAGCTGTATATAGCAACAGCAACATTGCACAAAGATCAATTGTGAATGCCTTAGCTATTCTTAGCAAAACAATGATCTAAGACAATTCTGAAGGACTCATAATGAACAATGCTATTCACCTCTATAGCTGGAACTAAATGAAGTCTCAATGAAGATTGAAGCAAACTTTTTTTTTTACTTCCTTTGCTTTTCTTGTTATTTTTTTGGGGGTGGGGGGGAGGAGTCTGTGTTTTCTTCCACAACCTAATATAAAAATATGTTTTGCAGGACTGCACATGTATAACCTATATCAAATTTCATGCCTTCTCAGTGATAAATCTGGAGCTCAAAAAAATATTTTTAATGTTCAAAATTGTTTTTATATGTTGGAAAAAATAAAATATTTTTGGTGAGGCAACTGGGGTTAAGTGACTTGCCCAGAGTCCCGCAGCTGGTAAGTATTATGTATCTGAGGCTGGATTTGAATTCAGGTCCTCCTCACTCCAGGGCCGGTGCTCTATCCACTGTGCCACCTAGCTGCCCCAAAATACTTTTAAAAAATCATCCACCTTGTTAAACTGAACCTTTCTCAGCATTATGAGGATCTAAGACATCTCCAGAGGTCTCGGGATGGAAAATGCTGTCCACATCCAAAGAAAGAACTATGGAAGTCGAATCACTATCACTTACTTTTACCTTCTGTTGAGTTTTGTTTCATCTTTCTGATGGTTCCTCCTATTGGTTTTAACTTTTACTTACAACTTCACTAATGTGAAAATATGTTTAATGGGTATGTAAATGTAAAGCCTATGTCAGATTGTGCTCCGTCTTGGGGGGGGGGAGGAAGGGGAGAAAAATTTTCAACTTAAAAGCATATGGAAGTGATTGTTGATAAATCAAAATAAATTAATAAAATTTTTAAAAAATCATCTACCTATTACTTCCTGAAAGGGATCCCAAAATGAAAAAATATTATAGCCAAGTTTCAGAGCTTCCAGGTCAAAGGGAAAATACTTCAAGCAGCCAGAAAGAAATAATTAAAATTTTATGGAGTCACAGTCAGAATCACACATGATTTAGCAGTTTCTACTTTAAAGGACTGAAGGGCTTGAAATATGATGTTCCAGAAGGAAAAGAAGCTAGGATTACAACCAAAAATAACCTACACAGCAAAACTGAGTGTAATGAAATAGAGATTTTCAAACATCTTGATGAAAAGACCAGAGCTAAGAAAATTTGACATTCAAACAGGAGACTCAAGAGGAGCACAAAAAGGTAATCATAAGAGAATCAATAAAATCAAACTCTTTACATTCTACATGAAATGACGATACATGTGACTCCTAAGAAATTTATCATTAATAAGTTGTCTACATAGACAAAGGGCATGGATATGACTTGATTATGTTGTGAAGACTTTTAAAAAACAAACAATGAAGTCATGAGAAAGAAGGATACACTGGGAGAAAGGGGAAGGAGAGAGATAAAATAGAGAATTTTCTCATATAAAAGAGGCACAGAAGGAAGAGCTTTCACAGTGGAATGGAAATGTAACAGAGGGGGGAGGAGGTGACAGGCAATGCTTGAACTTCACTCTCATCAGAATTAGTCCAAGGGGGGAGGAATATATAGAATCACTCAGCTAGGCATAGAAATCTATCTTATCCAATAGGGAAAGAAGAAGGACAGGGAAAAAAAAAAGAAAGGAACGATAAAAGGAGTGATGGATTAAAGGAGGCAGTGGTCAGAAGCAAAGTAGGTTTTTGAGGAGGGACAAGATAGAAAGAGAAAGAAGGATAAACAGAAGAAAATGAGGTAGAGGGAAATACAATTAGTAATCATACCTATGCGTGCAAGTGGGATGAATTCACATTTATAAAAAGAAGTAGATAGCAGAATGGATTAGAAACCAGAATCCAACAACATATTGTTTACAAGAGACACACTTGCACAGAAAGACTCACAGAGTTAAAATAAAGGGCTGGAGTAGAATGCATTGTGCTTCAGCTGAATCTTTTTTTAAAGTCAGGGATAGCAATTCTGATCTCAGAAAAGGAAAAGGAAAAATAGACCTAATTAAAATGCAGGGAAACTGCATTTTGTGAAAAAGTACCATATACAATGAAGTAATATCAGTACCAATCATAAATTCACCAAATGACATAGCATCAACATTTTAATGGAAAAGTTAAATGAGTTATGGTAGGAAATAGATAATAAAAGTATGCTAATGAGGGAACCCCAATTTACTCCTCTCAAAACTAGATGAATCTAACCATTAAATAATAGGAAAGAAGTTAAGATTACTATAATGTTAGAAAACTTAAGATATGATTGACCTCTAAAGAAAACTGAATATGAATAGAAAAAATATATCTTTTTCTCAGTAGTACATGGCATTTTCACAATACTGACCAAGTATTAGGGCACAAAAACCTAATAGACATACAGAAAAACAAATATTAAATGCAGTTTTTTTTGGACCACAATGTAATAAAAATTATAGTCAGTAAAGAGCTTTTGAAGCACAGATTGAAAACCAATTGGAAACTAAATGATATAACCTCAGAGAATGAGTGGTTAAGAAAATCATAGAAACAATCGATAATTTCATTAAAGATAATGGCAACAATAAGACAATATAACAAAATCTGTGGGATGCAGCCAAAGCAGTACTTAGTGAGAAATGTATCTCTGTTAATGCTTACATCAATAAAACAGAGAAAGAGCAGATCAATAAATCAGGTATCCAACTAAAAAAAAAATTAGAAAAAGAACAAATTCTAAATCCCCAATTAGTCACCAAAATAGAAATCCTGAAAATCTAAGGAGAGATAAATTAGAAGTAAAAAATTAAATTAATTATCTAGTTTTATGAGAAAAAAACACAAAAGATAAACCATTGATTAATTTGACTTAAAAGCAAGAAAGAACAAAACTAAATTACTGGTATCAAAAATGAAAAAGCAAAAAAAAAGCCTCTCCTATCCCAAAGAATAATGTCAAATGGTCACTGCCCAAAAAGAATTCATAGAAGAATTTTAAAAAGACTTTAAAAATCAAATGAGAGAGATTGAGGAAAAACTGGACTGTGGTTTCTTGGTCAGTGCCCTTATCAGCTGGCTTTAGTCATAGTTTCCTACCTCCCAAGTCTGAGTAGATGGAGGGTTTGGGGGCCCAGAGTCCCAGCTATAGTCTTTTCCTCATATCTGTCATGAATTCATGTTCTTCCTGGGAATCTACTTTGAGCCACTCCATGACCTAGCACAGAAGCTATAAGGAGAATGAATTGCACAGTAGGTGTTAGTCATGTCACCAAAGGTGCAGAAGCCCATCCTACGGATGTATGGAGGTGTTTTAAAAACTTGAGTTGATCTTCCTTATAAATGAAAATCTTAATGTTTTCAATATTTCTAAAAACTAATCCTTCAGAAAACATCTGATCAGTTTGCCAATGTCATGAATTCCATGCACAATTAACTAACAATTTCCCAACAAGTATCAATGTCTATGTTCAAAAAAGTAAAAGCTGAATACACAGTTGTGGTTATAGTAGAGTAGTTGCAGAATGAAGTATTGAAAATAGTTTCTGTAACATTGGAATTAATTGTTTTTTGAATGTTTAATAGAATTTATTTGGGAGCTCTTTGACTTGGAAGTTAATTAATGATTTCTTCTATTCTTCTGATATTGAGTGAATTGAATAGTCTATTTCATCTTTTGTTAATCTGGGCATTTTATACTTTTGTAAGCATTCCTCCATTTCCTCTAAGTTATAAAATTTATCATGTTTCTAAAAAGTGTCCTTTATTTCCTCTTAAATTGTTCTGAAGTATTCTTTTTCAGTTTTTATATGAATGATTTGGTTCTCTCTCTTTTTAAAATCATTCGTAGGGAGGAAGAGTCAAGATGGTTAAGTGAGAGGTAGCAATTTTTGCCTTAGCTCCTTCACAACCTCCTCTACAACTACCTGGAAAGCACAACAAACCAAATTCTGATCAGAAAAAAAAAATTAGCAATTTTTTCCAATCCATGGCAGCCTAGGAAGATAGAGAGTCAATGTACATTAGACTAAAGCTGGCCAGGAACATAGTGCACTGCAGTGGCAGCAGGCAGCAGAGTGGTAGTAAGCTGTGGTGGTGGAAGCAGATATGGAGAGCAGTGCAGCACACAAGGACTTTAAGGGGACTGAACATCTGGGAAGAAAGAGATCCCCTTACTAGCAACTAGGAACAGGAATGGGTGCCATCTAGAAGCTCAGTTACTGATTACCTGGTTCTAGGTCATACAGTTCCAGGGAAGAAATGAGTGCTCATTTGGTCATTAGGATACAGTCACTAGGGACCAGGGCCCTCATATGTGTAAGGAGCAAGGAATAATTTCCAGAAACTTAGCTCTGTGTTATTGAACCCAAGAATAGAGTGGTGACTCAGTTCTAACTTTTGGTCCAGAATAAGTGTGCAATGGAATAAATCAAGTCAGGAGACCAAAACCAAAGGGGAACCAGCATTTTGGTTGCTTTCAACCTATGGAACTTTCCAGCCAGCTAACAATGGCTGAGGTCAGCAACTCTCTATCGAAACGCAACTACACAGAAGCCAAAAAATTAACCTGGGTCAGGAAATTTCAAAGCATAGAAAAAGAGGGCAATGAACAGACTTCTCAGATGATACCACTATGGAAGTACAAAAAGCTGACAGCCCAGACTGAGCAATGAAAGCAGAAGGACATAAAAGACAGAAGACTGAGCCAGACCTTCTCTCTCTAGAGGTTAATAGAATGTAACACTAATATGAACTCCAAAGTCAAGAAGTAGGCTAATAAGAAGAAAATTAAAAACCTGACCACAAAAAGCTACCATAGTGACAGCTCAAGACAGAAAGACAATAATTTGAAAACATCTAAAGCAAAGTTGCAAAGAAAATTGCAAATTGAACACAATTCATAAACAAAAATTCCTAGAAGAGTTAAAGAAAAAGACAAGAGCAAAAAATTTATTTTAAAATTATTAAAATTATTTTTAAAATCAGATAAAGAATAATGGAACACTGGGGAAAGAAATGAGAGTTCTACAAGAATGAAAAGAATTAACAGTTTAGTAAAAAAGTAAAAATAAATTTTAAACAATGAACTAAAAATTAATTATTAATTATTGTGCTTCAGCTGAATTGTTTAAAGGCAAGAGTATCAATCATGACTTCACTTAAAAATTCATTTAAAAAATTATTTTTTGAAAATTAGAATTGGCCAAATGAAAGCTAATGACATTATGAAACAACAAAGAAAAATAAAACAAAATTAAAACACTGAAAAATTTTGAAGAAAATATGAAATATCTCCTAGGAAAAACAACTGACCTGTAAAATTGATCAAAGAGAAATAATTTAAGAATCATGAGACTACCTAAAATCCATTTTAAAAAAAACCCAGACAGCATATTTTTTAAAATTATAAAGGAAAACCACCCATCTAGCTTAGAACCAGAGGGCAAAGTAAAAATTGAAAGAATCCAATGGTTACCTCCTAAAAGAAATCCCAAAATGAAAGGTCCCAGGATTATTATATGATAGGGAATATGTATGCATGTATTTATAATACAGAAAATCCAGAAAATACTGTAAATGGACAGACTCAAATACTACATAACTCAAATATTAAAGTTAGGATCACCCAAAATTTAGCAGCTACTGCTGATAGATTTTTTATTGTTTCTTGTTGTCTCATAATGGAGGAGTGGCTTGAAATATGATATTCTGGAAGGCAAAGGAGCTAAAATTACAAGCAATAATAACCTACTCAGCAAAACTGATTATAATGCTACTAGGGAAAAAATGGATATTTAACAAAATCAAAGTGGTTCTAGCATTCATAATGGAAAGATTAGAGCTGAATAGAAAATTTGACTTCAAACACAAGACTCAAGAGAAACATAAAAATATAAACATGAGAGAGAAATAATAAGGGACTAAACAACATTAAATTGTTTACATTCCTATATTTGGAGATAATATATGTACTCTCTAAGAATGTTATCATCTCCTTTTAGATAGAGTCTACTTAGAGGGCATGGGCCTAATCTTATCACGTTGAGATGATCTCAAAAGAATAATGGAAAGGAGAAAGAGTGATGTACTGGGAGAGAGGGGAAGGGGAAGGAAAAATAGGGAAAATTGTCTCACATAAATAGGGCCTGAAAGGAAGAGTTTATAAAATGGAGGGAAGAATGAGGAGGGGACAGAGCAAGTAACATTTAAACCTCACTCTCATCTGAACTCATCTAAGGAGGAAAGCATTTACATATGCATAAAAATTCATTTTACCCAACAGGGAAGTAGAAAGGAAAGAGGTAAAGAGAAAAGGAAGTGGTATTAAGAGAAGCAGTGGACAGAAGCAAAAGAAGATGGGACAGAGTAAAAGAGAAGGATAAATATAAGCAAACAGGAAGGATAAAATATATTAAAAATACATTATGTATATATATGTGTGTGCATGTGTCTGTGTCTGTACACACACATAAGGAAACAATACAATGTTCACAATCATAACTGTCAATGTAAATGGGATAAACTCACCTCAAAATGGAAAAGAACTGTAGAATGAAAATGGCAATGCTACCTAAATTAATTTACTTATTTAATGAAATATCAAACTACTAAAGAAAGCTCTTTCAAGCTAGAAAAAATAATAACAAAATTCATCTGGAAGAACAAAAGGTCAAGAATATCAAGGAAATTAATGGAAAAAAATTAAATCCAGGTGGAGTTGTGAAATGATCCAACCATTTTGGAGTATAATTTGGAACTATGCCCAAAGGGCTACAAAAATGTGCATACCTTTTGATCCAGCAATAGCACTTCTAGGGCTATATCCCAAAGAGATCAAACAAATGGGAAAAGGACCCACGTGTACAAAAATATTCATAGCAGCTCTTTTTGTGGTGGCAAAGAATTAGAAATTGAGAGGATGCCCGTCAATTGGGGAATGGCTGAACAAGTTGTGGTAGATGAATGTAATGGAATACTATTGTGCTATAAGAAATGATGAACAGGCTGACTTCAGAAAAACCTGGAAAGACTTATATGGTCTGATGCTGAGTGAAGTGAGCAGAACCAAGAGGACTTTGTACACAATAACAGCCACGTTATGCAATGACTAATATTGTTAAACTGAATACTTCTCAGCATTACAAGGATCTAAGACATCTCCAGAGGCCTCGGGATGGAAAATGCTGTCCACATCCAAAGAAAGAACTATGGAAGTTGAATCGCTATCACTTATTTTTACCTTCTGTTGAGTTTTGTTTCATCTTTCTGATGGTTCCTCCTATTGGTTTTAATTTTTACTTACAATTTCACTAATGTGAAAATATGTTTAATGGGTATGTAAATGTAAAGCCTATATCAGATTGTGTGCCGTCTTGGGGGGGGGGAGGAAGGGGGAGAAAAATTTTCAACTCAAAAGCATATGGAAGTGATTGTTGATAAATCAAAATAAATTAATAAAATTAAAGAAAAAAAGAAAGAAAACAGAATCCAACAGTACACGGTTTGAAGGAAACACACTTAAAATAGAAAGATGCACATATTAAGGGCTGGAGTTAAGGGCTTTTATGTTTCAGCTGATTTTTTTAAAAGCAGGAATATCAATCATGACCTCAGACAAAACAAAAACAAAAATAGACTTAATTAAAAGAGATAATCAGGGAACCTATATTTTCTCAAAGTTACCAAAGACAATGAATTAATATCAGTACTGAACTTATATGCATGAAATGGCAAAGCACCCAAATTTTAGAAGGAAAGGTTAAATGTGTTGGAAATAGAAAGTAAAATTATAATAATAGAGGAACTAAATTTAGCCTTCTCAGACCTGGATAAATCTATAAAATAAAGAAGAAAGAAGTTAAGGAGATGAATAGAATTTTAGAAAAACTAGATATGTGAAAACTCTGGGGAATATTGTGCATGGCATCTTTATAAAAATTGACCATTTATTTTAGGGCATGAAAACCTTACAAACAAATGCAGAAAAGCAGAAATATTGAAAGATAATAAGTCAAAAAAATCATTTTAAAAAGAAATAAAAGAAAATTTAGAACTATATAAATTAATTGGAAATTAAATAAAAATTCCAAAGAATGAGTGGATCAAAGTATAAATCACAGAAATAATAAATAATTTTATTAAAGATAATTATAAAAATGAGATAACATGCCTCAAAAAATTATAATATAAATACATTATTGGCTAATTGATTCAGAAAAAGAAAGAAGTCTTTCAAATGGTAATAATTATTCTTATTGAAAACACTAGAAAGCATAGGAATAAATTGAGCTTTTCTTAAAATAAGTGGTATTCATCTAAAGCCAAGAGCAAATGTTATTAGTAATGGGGATAAACTAGATGCCTTTCCAATAAAATCAGTGGTAAAGCAAGGACCATTATCAATATCATTATACAATATTTTACTAGAAATTTTAGCTCTAGCAATGACAAGAAAAAGAAATTGAAGAACTAAGTACAGGTAATGAGGAAATAAAACTATTCCTTTTGCAGATGATATGATAGTTTACTTACAGAACCCTACACAGACAACTAAAAACTAGTTAAGAACAACTAATATCTTTAGCAAAGTTATAAAACAAGATATAAAATAATGAAGATATAAAATAAATTTACACAAATCATCAGCATTTGTATATACTACCAATGAAACCCAGCAGGAAGAAATACAAAAATTCCATTCAAAGTACCTACAGATAATAAAAAATACTTGGGAGTCCCCCTGCCAAGAAAGACACAGGAACTATATGAACACAATTACAAAATACTGTTCATACAAGTAAAGACAGCTTTAAATAATGGGAGAAATAATAATTGCTCATGGATAGACACAGCCAGTATAATGAAAATGGCAATGCTACCTAAATTAATTTACTTATTTAATGAAATATCAAACTACTAAAGAAAGCTCTTTCAAGCTAGAAAAAATAATTACAAAATTCATCTGGAAGAACAAAAGGTCAAGAATATCAAGGAAATTAATGGAAAAAAAAATTAAAGGAAGGGGGACTAGCAGTACCAGATCTCAAATTGTTCTAGAAAGCTGTAATCATAACGATAATTTGATATTGAATAAGAAATAGAGTGGCTGATTGATGGAACAAAGTACCTACACAACATATCAAAACAAATGAACACAACAACCTTGTGACTATTAAATCCAAAGATCCTAGCTATTAGATCAAGAACTCACTATACGACAAAAACAGCTGGGAAAACTGAGTAAAATTTATAAAAATGAGAGCCATTCCCCAATTCATTAATGATTAATAGATGTGAACAGATTCTCCAAGAAGAAATCAATTATGGGGCAGGTAGGTGGTATAGTGGATAAAGCACTGGCCCTAGAGTCAGGAAGACCTGAGTTCAAATTCATTATCAGACCAGACAATTGACACTTACTAGCTGTGTGACCCTGGGCAAGTCACTTAACCTCATTGCCTAGCCAAAAAAAAAAATCACTTATCATTAGTCATGTAAAACATTTATCTAAATCACTATTAGAGAAATGCAAATTAAAACAACTCTGAGGTTGCACCTCGTAACCTAAGGTGACAAAAGAAGGAAAATGACAAATGCTGGTGAGGTTGTACACTAGTCCAACTATTCTAGATGGTAATTTAGAGTTAAGTCTAAAAAGCTATTGATCTGTGCACATGTTTTGACCCAGCAACACCACTACTAGGTCTATACCTAAAAGATATCAAAAGGAAGAAGGAAAGAACTCATATGTACTTAAATATTTATAACAGAATTTTTTTTTTGGTGGCAAAGAGTTAGAAACTGAGGGGATGGCCATCAATTGGGGAATATTATTGAGCGATAATGAAGCAGATTGTTTCAGAAAAACCTGGGAAATCTTATATGAACTGATGCAAAGTGAAAAGAATAGAACTAGAACAATTTATACAGCAACAGCAATATTGCAATGATAATCAACTGTTGACAGAGTTAGTAACTCTGATCCACACAGTGACCCACCGTAGTTCCAAAGGACTAATGACATAAAATGCTTTCCACTTCCAAATAGAGAATTGATGAACTCAAATGCAAATTGAAGCATATTTTTTTCCTCTTTCCTTTTTCTTGTATTTTTGGAGAAACAGGAAGGAACATGGTTGATGATGAGATTTGTTTTGTATGAATGCATGTATACAATAGGTATTGTATTTCTCATCTTCGCAATAATTGGAAAGAATTTAGATCTGAAAATAAAATAAATTTGAATTTTAAAATTATGCTAAAAGTTGGCCTATGCTGTTATTTCCCCAAAAAACTAGTTTTATCTATTAATTCAATTTTTATTTTGATTTCAATTTTATTAATCTCTCCTTCAATTGTCAGAGTTTCTACTTTGTTACTTATTTGAGATTTTAAATTTTTGTGTTCTGTAAGGGTTTTTAGATGGATGACTGATTCTTTGGCTCGTTCTTTTTTCTCTTTTGTTTATGAAAACATTGAGAAAGCATTCCCAAAGTAGAACAGAGGAGACCTGTGTCTAGGGGTGGTTATCCAGCATAAAGAATGACCTCAGTTTATAGACTGGGGAGTGAGTGAGGAACAAGTTCAGAAGCAAGTAGCAACTGTGTGGCTTAGACTCTGGAGTAGAACGGGGTCTCAGTTCCAGCCTCTAGTCTAGTCTGAAGCCCAAGGAATAACCAGGGCAGCAACCTCGAACCAAAGTGAAACCTATAGTTCTGTCACTCTGAACATATGGAATGTTCTCCAGATGACTGATAGGGGGTCTCTATATACCTGATAGTGGCTCATATCTGTGTTGATAATACAGCAGTCTACAGAAAAGTCTAGCTCATAACCAACTGCTGAGACCCAAATCCAGGTCAAGAAATTGCAAAGCTCAAATTGGGGGGGGGGAGCGGGGCACAGATCAGGCTTGCCCATGGTCAGACCACTTTGGGAGTACTAAGCTGTCCAAAATAGAATAACATTCAACAACTCCAAGAAAGCAGCAGCATGAACTTAATCATTTCTTCAAGAATTGTGCAATTCCTGACCCTAACATTAATTCTGAATTCAAGAGGTAGACTAGAAGAATATGCAAACAAAAAGAGAATTCCACCATAAAAAGTTATCATGGTGATAGGACATTCAAGACACCAAACCAGAAGAAAATAATGCCAAAATGTCAACAAGTAAAAATCTCAAGTAAAAAAAAAAAGCACAGTTTGAACACAAATTCAATTGAAATTACTGAAAGTTAAAGTTATTTTTATATGTATTTTGTATGTATTTTTATTTATTTATATTAATTAATTTTTAGTTTTCAACATTCATTTCCACAAGTTTTTGAGTTCCAAATTTTCTCCCCATTTCACCCCTCACCCCACCCCAAGATGGTGTGCATTTTCAGTTCTTCCAAAGTGATCTGATCAAAGGTGAGGTGTTTACTCCTTTCCTGGCCTGTGCTCAGGTCTATGAGTGACCACAAGCACTCTTTTCTGCATTGGAACTGTGAGGAAGATTCTCTCTTCACCACCACCACAAGCTCCACCATGCCAATGATCCTCTTCACCCCAGAACTGCCACCCAGATCCAAGCATGGGCAAAGCAAGAGAATCCTGCCTCAGTGCCAGCAAAGAGATCCCTGCAATCCTCCTCTGATTAGCTATTTGATCTTCCATCTGTGGGCTGAGCTCTGGAAGCAGCTGCTGCCCTGGGCCTGTGCCTGGACTGGTGTCAGACCAAGCTTCTCTCTCACCTCGGTCTGACAGACCTTTCCTAGTGACCTTCTAAGTTGTCTTTGGTGTTTGCGGGAAGCAAAGTCTGGAAACCACCACAGCTGCCCATAATTCAGTCCCCTAAGGCCAATTCTGGGTTCACTGATGCGGAGATGTGCAGCCCATGCTGAACTGCTCTCCTCTCCCAGACCTTTACAACAGACCTTTCCAATCAACCATCCAGGTCGTCTTGGGCTGGAAATTTGTTTCACTCTCTCTTTTTGTGGGTTCTGCTGCTCTAGAATTTGTTTAGAGACATTTTTTACAGTATTTGGATGGGTTTGGGGAAGAGCTCAAGCAAGTCACTGCTTTTACTCCATCTTGGCTCTGCCCTAAAATTACTTTTATAAATGAAATGAGAGTGTTAGAGGAAAAAAATCAAAAAAGAACTAAGAACTATGGAAGAAAGAATTGGAAATAGAATTAACAATTTGGCATGAGAGGTACAAAACTTCTTGAGACAATAAGAAATACTGAAGCTAAGTCAAAAGATTGAAAAAAAAAGAAAAAACCAAAGCTATCTCACAGCAAAAATAACTGACTTTAAAAACACATCAAAGAGAGAAAATTTAAGGATAATTAGGCTACTTGAAAGTTATGGCAAAAAAAGCAACCTAAACATCATATTTCAAGAAAATAAAAATACAAAGCTGTCCAGATCTCTTAGAACCTGAGGGCAAAGTACAAATAGAATCCACTGATCATCTGCTGAAAGAATTTCCAAAATGAAAACTACCAGGAACATCATAGTAAAAACTAGGCAGAAAGAAAGTATTGAAACACTGAGGAGTCACAGAGGATCATATATAATTTAGGAACCACTACTTTAAGGGAGTGAAGAATTTGGAATATACAATTCTAGAAGGCAAAAGAGATATAGGCTTAAAATCAAAGATGACTTACCCAGAAAAACAGTATAATTCATTCATGAAATAGAGGACTTTTAAGAAATCCTTCGGAAAAGGTCAAGAATCAATATTAAAATTTTGTTGTGAATCAAGAGAAATCAAGAAGTCAAGAAAAACATTAAAAGGGTGCACAAATAAAAGTATAAAAATAAGAAGGAAAAGAGTGGGTAAAACATACACTCTCATATGAACTAGTTAGGTACACAGTTGTACCCACACAGTTGGGAAAAGAAATCCATTTCACTCAACAATGAAATAGAAAGGAAAGGGGAGAAAGGAAAAGGAAGAACTAGAGGGAGAGTAGAACAAAACCAACTACAGAGATATAAAAAGAGCTTTTTGTAGTAGCAAAGAATTGGAAACTGAGGAGATGCCCATAAATTGCAGAATGGATTAATAAGTTACAGCATATAAATGTGATGGAATAACATTGTGCTGTAAGAAATGATAAAGGAAATGGTTTTGGAGAAAATTTTAGGAAGACTGGCATGAACTGATGGAAAGAGAAGTAAGTAGAACCAGGAGAACAATTCATACCAATGAAACAATATGGCAAAGTCAAACAACTTTGAAATACATAGTTACTCTAATCAGCATAAATATCCATAATTCCAGAAGACTAATAATAAAAAATACTGCCTACCTCGTGATAAAAAAGTGAAAACTTCATAGTGTAACATGAGACATTTTTCTGGACATGACCAATGTAAAAATCTATTTTGCTTGATTATGCATGCTTATAATAGGGGTTTTATTTTTTCTTTCTTTCTCACTTTTTTTGGGGAGGGGAGAAAAGTAAGATTTTTCTTGATTAAAAATAAATGAAAAATGTTAAAACCTGTGTAATTCATATTTTTGTAGCATTAATACATTTCCTCTAAGTCACCAGTTATGTCAGCATATAACTGGGCAAATCAGTTTCTGAAGAATTTCTTTAGTTCCTCTTTAACTGTTGTAAATTCTCCTTTTATTTCCATTTTGATATGAAAATTCTTTTACATACAAAATTCCCTTTTTAAAATTAGGTTAGCTAATTTTATTTTATTCATTTTATAAAATCAGCTCTTTAATTTATTTATCCATTAAATGACAGTTTTTATCAAGATTTAACTATTTTCTAATTTTCCAAATTTCTACTTTGTAAAACAACTATATTGTGCATAGTAATCTCTATTAAAGAAATGAAAGTGATTCAACCAGTTTTCCATATTTTTCATTGCTGTATTTCAAGTGGCAAATAATCTACATAATCACATTTTCTTTCAGATAAGGCTATAGATAGGACAAAAGAGTAAAGCAAAGGAAATTACAATATGTATAAATGTGTTTTAGGTAATAGGGGTTTTATTTTTGTAATAGCAAAGAATTGGAAATATCTACTTATTTTTTAAATTTAAATTTTAATGTGTCCTTAATGTTTATGTTGATAAATTCTTGATTTTTAATATTTCATTTTTCTCCAATTACATGTAAAAATAATTTTTAACTTTTTTTTAAGTTTTGAGTTCCAAATTCTACTCCTCCCTCACTACCTTCCTCCCTCCCTGAAACAGTAGGCAATCTGAATATCAACACTCCTTAGACATTAACTAAATAGCATAGCATCTAAATACTTAAAGGAAAAAATTAATCAAATTGGAGAAAGAAATAGATAGTAAAATAATAATACTGAGACAGCTCAATGAGCTTTCAGACCTAGATAAATTTAGCCCAAACATAAATAAGGAAATTAAGAAAGATTAAAAATTGTAGAACTCTATCAATTACTAAATGGGAACAGAAAGTAATTTATTAACTTTTCAGCTACATGCAGCATCTATGAGCTCATTAAAAAAAAGTGTAGAAAATCAGAAATATTAAACTCATTTATTGGTCAAAATACAATAAAAACATGTAAAAATCTCTTGAAGAATAAATTGAAAAGTCATTAAAAGTCATTCTAGAAAGTTATGTGAGCCAAATTTAGTAACCAAAGAGTTTTTAAACTGTACATATTATTTGACTCACCTACATACTAGATATATACACATAAGGAATCAAAGAAAAACTGAAAAGACCTATATGTTAAAAAATCGATTTAGTAGATTCTTTTCCTACTAGCCAGAAATTGAGGTATTCTCATTCTGAAGAATGGCAAGAAGAAGAAGAAGAAGAAGAAGAAGAAGAAGAAGAAGAAGAAGAATTTATAGTATGAAGGTGCAATGGAGTGTTATTGCTCCAGAAGAAAAGACAAAAATGTACAACTTCAGAGAAAACTTGGGAATTTCTATGAACTGATACAGATTTAACTGGGCAGATGTGGAATAATTTATACAATTAAAATAGCATTATAGAGAAAAACAATTTTGAAACTTTTAGAAATGTGATCAATACAAAAAAAAATGTTGAAAAGACTAAAGATAAAACATGGCACTACCTGACATTAGAGGTGATGAACTTAAAATATAGAGACACACATTTTTAGTCATGGAATTTATTCTGCTGGCCTACTGATGTATTTTTATGATGAGGGTTACATCTTTTTTTTTTTTCAGTTCAGTTGGGGTAGAAAAGAGAGATTATAACTGCCTGTAAAATAAAAAATTTAATGTGTTGGGAGGTTTCGGTCATTTCCAATTCTCCATGTTCCCATTTGGGGTTTTCTTGGCAAAGATACTGGAGTGGTTTACCATTTCCTTCTCTAGCTGGTTTTACAGATGAGGAACTGAGTGAAACAGGGGTAAGTAAGTTGTGCAGGGTCACATAGCCAGTAAGTGACTGAGGTCACATTTGAACTCAGGTCCTTCTGACTCCAAGGACAGCTCTATCAACTATGCCACCTAATTGCCCAAATATTTTAATACAAAAAGGAAATTAAAAAGCAGTTGGAGAAAAAAATAATGTAATTCTAATGATTTAGTGGGCCAAAATGCAAATTAGAAAAAAATAGAAAATGTTATCAAAGATGAAAAAATTAGGGAGAACAAAGTACTGGATTGAGATGTAATTTACAAATACCTTGAGCAACAAATCAAAATCCCCAACCAAGCAACAAAGTAGAAATTGTAAAAATTATATAAAAAGGTGGCTAAAGTTGAAAGTAAAAGACCATTGAACTGATACATAAAAATTAAGTGTTAAAAAAACATAAAACAAACAACAGGTAAAGTGATTAAAGGAGGAAAGAGGGAAACGAAGTTGTTCATGTCAAAAATGAAAAAAATTCTCAGTAATTGAAGAGCAAATAAAGGAAATTTTCAGAAATTATTTTTGCATAACTAAGTTCTAACACAAGTGACAAGCTAGAAGAAAAGAATGAGTACATATAAAAGTTTAAAATGTCCAGATCAACAGGTGCAGTGACTATTTAAATAAAATAATATCTGAAAAAAATTAAAGACATAAATAAACTCCAAAGGAAAAATGTATAGGATCAAATGTATTTACAAGTGAATTCTATCAAACACTCAAAAGAAGAATCTTAATTATAATATTATATAAAATGTTTGTAATAATAAAGAAGACACACTATTGCTTTTTGTTATTACATCAGGGTTGTATGATTGATTCAATATAAATAATATGAATAAAATAAATCATGTTAATAATATAATAATAAGGGGCAGCTAGTTGGCACAATGGATAGAGCACAGGCCCTGAAGCCAGGAGGACCTGAGTTCAAATCCGGCCTCAGACCAAACACTTGACACTTACTAGCTGTGTGACCCTGAGCAAGCCACTTAACCCCAATTGCCTAAAAATAATAATAATAATAATAATAATAATAATAATAATAATAATAATATAATAATAATATAATATAATAACTACAAGATTATATAAATATAAACTGAAAAGATTGACAAAATAAAAATACACATTTCCATTAAAAACTATTGAAAAATTGGAATGAATGGCTCATTCACTGGTAAAGTAAATACTATTTATCTAAAACCAATAAGAAACATTACACATATTAGAGAACAGTTGGAGTCCTTTCCATAAAGATCAGGTAAGGATAAAGGAAAGGAAGGGAAAGGAGAGGAAAGAAAATAAGCATTTATATAACACCTACTATGTTCCAGACACAGTTCTCAGAGCTTTTTATAAATATTATTTCATAGGAGCCTCACAATAACACTTCAAAATGGGTGCTGCTATTATTTTATAGCTGAGGAAACTGAAGCAAACAGTGGTCAAGTGACTTGCTTGAGGTCTCACAGCTAGTGTCTGAGGCCACATTTAAACTTGGTCTTCCTAACTCAAGGCTCAGTGTTCTTTCTACTGCGTCACCAATGGCTTCAATGGATAAAGAGGTTTATTATCACCACTGCTACTTTACACTGCTATTTTACATAGTGCTATAAATGATAACTATAGCAATAAGAAGAGAAAGAGAATTTGAAGGAATAGGCAAAGAGGAAGCAAAATTACCTTTTTTACAGATAATATGATGATCTATTTAAAAACACTAGTCAATCAAAAATTATTGCAATAATAAATTCAGCACAGTTGCCTGATATGCATCCACATAAATCAATAGCATTCCTGTATGTTACTAACAAAATCTAACAAAAAGAAAATCCATTCAAAATAACTACAGAAATCATAAAATATTCATGAGTGCATCTCTCAAGATATTCCCAGAAACTACATGAATTCCACACTAAAATATAATTTGCAGGAAAAAAGACAGTATAAAATATTTGGAAAAATATTAATTATTTGTGTGTAGGTCAAGAAAATGGAATAACAATACTACCTAGACTAATTTTACTCTTTCAGTGCCAAACTAATCAGACTGCTGAAAGATTATTATACAGAGCTAGGAAAAACATAAACAAAATTCATCTGGAGGACTTAAAAGGTCAAAAAACACAAGGATAATAATGAGAAAGAAGAGAATCAGTATCATTTTTCAAACAATATTACAAAGCAGTAAATATTAAAAACTAATCTGGTACTAGACACCCATCAACTAATAGGGTGATACAAAAAAAGTATTCACTAAATGCAAAGCTGCTGTGTAGTGGGAGAAGGACTCACTCATTATATAATAAAAACTTCTGGGAAAATTAGTACTTTGGCAGAAATTAGGTATAGATCAACATAATACAATGATAAACTCCAAACATATATGGCATCATAAGCAAATAAGAAGAGCAAAGAAGAAAATTCAGATCCATGGAGAGGGAAAAGATGAATAACTGAAAAAACAATAGAGAGGATCATGAAGATAAAAGGACAGTTTTGATTATATAAAACTCTAAAAGTTTTTGCACAAATTGAATATCATTCGAATTAGAAGGAAAACAGGGAACTGGGGTGTGGGGGAATCTTTGTAGCAAGTTTCAGTGGAAAAGGGTCTTATATCCAAATGTGTAAGAGTGAGTAGTTTTCTCCAGTAGATAAATGAATAAGAGACATGAGCAAGCAACACTCAAGGGGGAAAATCCAAGTTTTTTTTAAAGCGTGTATATTGTCTAAATCACTAATGTTAAGAGAAATTTAAATTAAAACAACTCTGAGGTACAATCTGACACTCATCAAATGGGGAAAGATAACCAAAAAAAGAAAATTACAAATTGTGAAATTCAAAGAATTAAGCAACAATATTATAGAAAACAACTTTGAAAGACATTGGGACTCTAATTAATGCAATGAAAATCACAAGTCCAGAGAACTAGAAATTGAACATGCTACCCTTATGCTGCCAGAGAGGTGATGGATTCAAGATGCAAAATGAGAAATACGGTTTTGCACATTGCTAATGTGTGAGAATTTGTTTTGCTGGACTACACGTATTTATAAGAAGTTTCCCCCCTTTAGAAATTACATAAACAAATTTATTAAATACATAAATTCAGATATGATAATGAAGTGATTTGCCCCTGGAGGACAGGATCAGATAGGAAGTTCAATTAGGAAATGCGGTGGACCCTAGATTCAGGCAAGATAACCGAGTAGAATTATCAGCAAGGTATGAGTCACTACACTGAGAGAAATAATAAGAGATGCAAAATCTCAGCTGAAATATTGCTGAAAATAGGCCCCACATCATTTCCATAAAGTATGATGATTGGACTAAAATAAATCTATTTTCTTTCAGATACGTGAAAAGGAGAGGAGTGGAGTTGTTTCTGAATTTAAGGATCTCAGTCCTCACCTTCTCCCTGAAACGTACCCATGTTAGAAAAAGACTATTATTTTAGTCTAATGGAGCAAACCTTGCACACCTTCAAACTTTTTCTGGAAAGAGAGAAGAGAAATAGTTAAACATTTATATTTCAAAAGACCACCATTACTTGGAAAATAAACAGAAATTGAGATCTAATTTATTAACCCAGCAAGTACTTATCAGTTACCTAATGTGTGTAAATCCTTGTGACAGATGCTCTAATTAGTAGTAGATGTCAAAAAAGTCAGACTGTATATGAAATAGTTTTTATTTAAAAATAAATGCTAAAGAAGATTTAACAGTGGTAAATGGAAACATTGTTGAAATAAGTAAACATGTCTTTTTATTATTTGCTATGCTTGTAATAATATCTGACACAGGTTTAGCTGGCCAAAAAATCCCTGGGATTTGTAGTTCTTCCCAGTTTGAAAAAAAGAGGGAATTAATGAAAGATCTGCCTTGACATAGGACTCTGGTTTTTCATGTATGCACTACTGAAGGAGTTTGGGAGGGTTAAAGAAAATAAGGAGGCAAGGGAAGGTGGAAGTTGTTCTGTGGCAGCACATGGAGCCTGCCATATCTTCAGGTTCCTACTTCAATTCTATAAGAGATGACTTTGAAATGGACAAGCTGGGAGGTATGTGACTGTGTATTTTGTCTCAAGCATTCATTCTAAGGGCAGGAGCACTAAGAGAGACAAACCAGTCCCTACTTTCCCTTGCCTTATTCCTAATTAATTGTGTGTGTGTTTGGGGGGGGGGCTGTTAAAAAATACATTCTCCAAATTTAATATTATTTCTTATAAACATCTGTTGTTGATCTTATCCTCAAGTTGCCTGGAGTCCCTTTGTTTGAGGCATGGGGGGCACAATGAGAGCAATATAGGGAAAAGGGGCTTTCATAGTGATGGGCTGGAAGCTCATTTCCCAGTCCAGCTAGAAATTTGGTCTCTAACTGGGGACATAAGCCATTTGATAATGACATGTCCAAGCAAAGACTTACCATAAAAATAAATAAATCTTCCCCACAGATATGAGGTTAAGAGTAACTATGCTATATAATATTAATTATGTAATCAGTAATACTGATATTTATTTAAGCCTAAGGACTAAAGGCAATGATAGTGAAAAAAATAAATGAAAGATGGGAAAAGAAGTTTCTCAGCTTTAATTAATACACTGAAACAGAAGCTCAGAGCAAAATGATTAATTGATGAAAGTATGCATTTTTATTCATTTATTTTTAAAATAGTTTATTTGTTTTAATCAGTCAAAATTTGCCCTTTTATGCTCCCATCCCAACCCCATCCAATTGAGAATATAATAAAAATAGGACATAACAAATAATCAATCAAAACACCTTTCCACTGTGGCCATTATGCTGATAAAAGTTCAGTACAATAGTATCCCATCAGATTTACACCAAAATTTGTTCATCCACTCCCCAATTTATGGGCACCCCTTATATTCCCATTTTTGCCACCTCAATAAGAGATATAAATAGTTTTATTCAACATTAGAGTTTGTTTTGCTAATTAGGACTAATCTTTGTCTTAATCTACCTTTCTCCGAACTCCCCCTCCCCTTTCTTCCCTTTCTCTCCCACCAACTGTATGTGTAATTCTTCCTTCTTGTGACCACTTCAGATGACTGTGAGGTTTAACTGGCAGCTCCTTTCCTACATTTCCTCATCCTTCTTTGTATAGTTGTACATCCTTTGTTGAGCTGTATGTCCTATTTGTGAGATAATTTTCTCTGTTACTTCCCCCTAGTGTTATCTTTCTTCCCTCTCCTTCCATTCTTTTCTTAAGACCATCAAAACATAACAGAATGACTCCTTGGACTTATCGAGTCAAACTTCTATGACTTCAGATGATGATAAGAATCAGAGGGGACCAAATGTATCATCTCCCCATGTTTGGATGCAAGCAATTTATCTTTGTTTAGCCTTTATCATTGTTTATTCAAGTTTATCTTCATTCATTTCTCTCCATTCTTGTGTTAGAACTTCAAGGTTTCTCCGTAACTCTGCTCTTTTTTCATTAGGAATGCTTCAAAGTCCTTTGTTTCATTAAAAATTCATTTTTTCAAAAATAAATGTAAAGAATAATAAAACAATTTAATTCATTTTCACCCTGTAGCTTTATAATCAGTTTTGCAGAGTAAGTTATTCTTATCTGTAAAACAATAGCCTTTGCCTTCTGGAATATTGTATTCCAAGTTCTCTACTACTTTATAGCAGCTGCTACTAAATCATGTGTATTCCAGATTGTGCCTCCTGGCTACTGGAATTCTTTCTTTCTGACTGCTTGAAATATTTTTTTCTTTGACCTGAAGGCTCTGGATTTTGGCCATGATGTTCCTAGAAGTTTTTATTTTGAGGATTCTTTTAGGACGTAATCAGTGGATTCTTTCTGCTTCTACAATGCCCTCTGCTTCTAAGAGATCTGGGCAGTTTTCTTTTAAGATTTCTTGAAATAGTATGTCTAGGTTCTTCTCAGACATGGAATTCAGATAATCAAATGCTTCTTGAATTTTTTCTCCTTTGTTTTCTAGCTAAATTGTTACTGATACAAGATATCTTACGTGTCTTCTATTGCAGCCTTTTAATTTTGTTTTTATATTTCTTGTTGCGTCACAGGCATTAGCCCCAACTGGGATCTTGTGCTGGTTCAAAGTGTTGGAACTGAAACTCTGCTCTATTTCTGTGACCTGAGCAAAACGACTATTGTTTGTTTCTCAACTTTCTCCTTTCTCATTACTCAACTCAGGACCTCCCTGTCCAGAAACTCTACTTGTCTATGAAAGTCTCCTTCTCAGTCTGTCCTACATCTGTCAATCAGAATTGAGTAACTAGTAACAGAGTTGGAAGTTTCTATCTGTGCCCATTGTAGTACCTTGCAATTCATCTGGGATGTGTTATGCATATACATATGTGTGTGTATATAAATATACACATATATACACATATATGTATAAATATACATATATACAGGTATATGTATAACACACATATATATTTATGTGTGTATTAAAATGGAGACAATAATTCTCTTCTGTGATTGGAACTTACTAAAATATTTGGGATTTTTAAGCATAAAAATTCTTAGTCAATTTAAATGTGACAAATGAACAAAAAATAGAAGAGAAATTATTAGCTATATAAATGTCATTACACATAGCATGAGGGCTTATATCAATTCTAGGAAACAATTTCTAGACAGTGAAGCTTTACATGTTCTGAGAGATTTTAGAATTTCTTTCTCTTTTGTTGACTAAATTAAAATGTACAGACTCTTAATCTACATGCGATTCTGCCTTTAAGTAGTAAAATAAATTTCATGACCTTTTAAGACTCTTTCTTACCCTATGATTCAATACGATCAATGATCAATGGTTTCCACTAGAAAATAGAAAACAATTTCCTGTACGTGAAATACTTCATTCATATTGTTCTAAACAATGTATGTAGAGCAATGTATCGAGAGTATTTGGTACTTTTCAGTTAATGACTGCTACATTGTGGTGAAATGGATGCAATCAAGAAAAATCCCCTGGATTGGCTCTAGCTAGATTACACCCCATGCAGATCTCTTTCCAGTATGTTCTGTTCTTGTGATCGAGCCTCTCTAGTGACACATTTGTTCTTGCCCTTTCTGGAGGTCCTTTGATAAAAGACATGTACAACCAAAATTTTCTGGTTGAGTTTCAAGTTGCAACTTCCTGAATGACCCCAAGGAGAGGAGTAAGTCAAAGTTTCATAGAAAGGATTGACAACTACACCAGGCAGAACTACCCACTGAACAGACCAGACCTACACAACATATGGATCGCTAAAGGATTTCAGGCAGCCCATGAAAAATGTAAAGGATGTAAAAGAAAGTAAAGAGTGCTTTGTCTGTGCCTCATTTAACCTGCCTTCCACTAGTCACTATTGTGCCTATCATGTAACTTGGCAAGTGGGTTGCCACCGCACACTCTCTCCTGTTTGTCATGTGACCCATGGAAACCAACCATTGTCAATCTGTCTCTAGTGACTAGACTATTTGCAGCCCAAAGAAGTTTAGCCTACTTTAATTTTGGTCCCCACCTACTGCCAAGTAATGCAGGTCTGGAGTAGATTTAAATGGAATGACTCTAGCCTCTAGTGCTTTCTCTTTTTCCTCCCTCCAGATCATGAAGTACATAACTCTTCCTTTCTGCAACTTTCAATGAACAGAAATGACTGCTGTCACGGCAACTAGGGAGTATACATCCAGGTAAGACTGAATCAGGATCTCAAAACCCTAGCTGCCTCTTCTGCATTGTGTTTCTTTGCCTGAATCCCCAGGACAAAAAAAAAAGATGCTAAGGCACATATTTCTTGCCTTAGAGGCTATTTATAAGTATGAGAGGGTAGAAGTTCACGAGTTCCTCAATTAGTGCTTGCTGTAGTTTGTAAGGTAAGTTGGTTCTCCCCTTCTACTCCTCCAAAATTACAGAACTTCTTAGAGGACACTCAACTTTTGGCCTTGATTGCCAGAAAACATGGGCTTTGAAGAAATAGTTTGGACAGTGCAGAGCTGAATTAAAAATGCAATGCCTATTCAATAGTTCGACTAAGGGTTCTTGTTTTAATGGCTAAGCATCAACATCTCAGGAGGTTATAACAGGAGATATAAATTTAACTCTTTATCAGTACGTACTTTTGAGTCTTTTGGGTTTTCAGTATTTCTAGAGTGTGGAGACTTTAAATGACTGTCATACCTAACTTATTTTGTAAAATCTAGACAGGAGTCAAATCTAAGCTGTAAGCAATTCCATTTGAGGTTCCAAGACAAAGCTGTAGAGTTCAAAGAATTAAAGAGCCTAACTTCCATCTTTAAGGGTCAAGATCCCATAGGACTGAAACTGGATTTGCATACATAGAGCCCAGAGCTCCCTAAGCGGGAGAAGGTAAGTACTTAAGACCCCCTGGACCCAGTGGACATGTTGGTTCAGCAGCAAAAATCTTCCATTCAGTTCAAATGTGGAATGTGTTCAGTGGAAAAATATATATACCTATACAAAGTACCTAAAAGTTAAGTTATAAATACTGTTCTATTTCATTTAATTGAAGGTCAAACCCAAGTATTTAAGACTAGCTTTGCTCTGTTCTATAGCTTAAACCACTAATACCAGGTTCCTTCTGCATATGTTATTAGTCACAACAGGTATCAGGCAATTATTTAATTAATAAACCAAGGTAAATTTATTGTCAATATGTACAAAAACAACAACAATAACAACAACAACAACTTAAAGACCATAACCCAATGACAGTCAGTATAGGGATATCCTCTGAAGCACAGCACCCCTGAATTTGACTTAACCAGGGTTTTGGCAGTGGCACAGGCCTCTGGGCCCTGGCACATCTGCATATAATATAAAGTAATTAAAAGCATGAATTAGAGTATGAGCTCCTTTATAAAATAGCCTTCTGAGTCAATAATAAACTATGTAAGGGAGTCAGTTTCACTACTTTAAAGTTACACACAGTAGGAAAGATAAAAGATTTCTTTAAGGAGTTTAATCTATATTTTTTATTTTGTACAACTGCAAATATGAGATCAAAATAATTTTTGTAGAAATAAAAGTTCCATCCTTTCTTGCCTGTATGCCAGAACATACATGACAAGTCTCTTACAAGCTCCCTCGCTTCTTCAATTCCTCACTTCAGATTGTGTGTATCTTCCATTCTCTTTTCCCTTGCTCTAATGCAGTCTCAAAGGAAAAGGCAATCCTTCAGTGACCAATGTCACTGCTCTACTCCCCTAAACAACCTTCCCTTGACCCTAACATCCCATCAGATTATCACTCTCTTACATAGCCAAACTCCTAGAAAAGATACGCGTGTGTGTGTGTGTGTGTGTGTGTATGTTAGTTGTCTGTACTTTTTCATCTGATTCCTTGAAAACTGGCTTTCATCCTCTCCTACTGATCTGTGCAAGATCACTAATAATCTATTGCTATTGCTATTGGCTTTTTCTCAGCCCTCATCCTTTTTAACCACCCTGGATCTGTTTCTTAAATCATGTGATGAGAGGTTGGACTAGAGGAACCCTAGGGTCCCTTCTATCTTTAGACGTTTGATCCTGTGATATCTGTAGTGTTTGACACTCTTATGGATTCATCCTCTCCTTCTGGATACACCCTCCTCATGAGTTTTCACAGATGTACAATGTTGTAGTCCTCTTCTTATTTGCTAAATGCCTCTTTATTATATGTTATTATATAGTATATTATCTTATATACTTATTATGTGCCTCTTTTGCCAATTCATCATCCATATCACACTCCATAGTATAGCTTTTTCCTAGGCCCTCTCTAATTTTCCCTTTTCGCTCTCCTTGTGGTCTTACCAGCCCCTATGGATTCAACTATTATCTTTATGCAAATGACTCCCAAATCAGCTTGATTTCTAAGACTCATTTTTCTGAGTTCAAATACAGCCTCACACACTTACTAGTTGTATGACCCTGGACAAGTCATTTAATCCTGTTTGCCTCAGTTTCCTCATCTGTAAAATAAACTGGAGAAGGAAATAGCAAACCACTTCAATATCTTTGCCAAGAAAACCTCAAATGAAGTCATGAAGAGTCAGATACAACTGAAATGACCAAACAGCAAAGTACTTCCCCAAAGACTGACTAAGTACATTTGAAATATCCTGTGTACTCTGCTCTCCACAGCTCATGAGCCTTTTCTGGTGTGCTTATCCTTAACACTAAATCAGTTTTTGCAAGTTTCTTGTAACAAAAGCATTTACAAAAATGTCATAGTAGGAACAAAGGTACAAAATGGTCCCCTCTATAAACCTGAGGAATACTCTCCAACAAATACACATAATATTACTCAGAAGAGTGGGGACTACCCTAAAATACAATGGTAATGAAGCATGTGTAAAGCACATATGAGGCAAAAGTAGCTCCTGCCTTTGGCACTCTATGTCTTTTTTTTTCTTCATGGAGCCCTCATAAAGCTTGATTCTCAATGGCTAGGATCAATTCTCCTTTGAATTCATGCTTACAGCTCCTATTTGCTTTTAGTGCTGGGGTATTTTTTCCCTCTAGTCGTTGCCTCTGTGTATGTGTGTATTAAGTGTGCACGTGAATTCTGTTTGTCTCTTCTCCCTCAAGCTGTAACTCTAACTCTCTCAAATTTCATTCTCTTTTAGGAGAATAGCTACACTGCTAAAGGCATTCTGGAATAGGCACAAGGGTCACACTCCACAAAACTATTCTTTACCTGTGTTGTTCAGTGGTGTCCAACTCTTTGTGACCACATTTGGGGTTTTCGTGGCAAAGATACTAGAGTGGTTGCCATTTCTTTCTCCAGCTCATTTTACAGATAAGGAACTGAGGCAAACAGGGTTAAAAGTCTCTTGACTAGGATCACAGAGCTGGTAAGTACCTGAGGCCAGATTTGAACTCAGGAAGATGACTGCTGAGCCAGCACTCTCTGCACTTCACCACCTAACTACTTTATTCCTTACCTAGACTAACCCAAACTCTCTAATTGCTTCAACTGACTCTAGGGCTGATGTGCTATCTATTTAAAGGCCCCCAGGGGTGTGGCCAGTTTTCAGCAAGCAATCCCAACCTTATCCAAAACAGAAATAGTGTCATGACTCCTATTTGGAAAGAGAGGTTTCTGGAATTATATTAACTAGTGAGCAGTGGGTAACATCAATTGTTCAAAGACTAACTTGTCCCCTTCAAACATAACTATAATCTCTCTCCTGAGCTCCAACATGTCTTCTCCAATTGCATGTTCCATGGACATCTCAAACTGTACATATGCAAAACAAAACTCAATCACTTTGCAATTAGTACACCCCTCCTCCTAACATATCTATTTTGCTTGAGGATTCCACCATTCTTTAGTCACACAGGTTTGCAACCTAGGAATTATCTTTGATTCTTCAGTCTTCTTTACCTCCACAATGTCTTACTTGTTTCTGTCTTGCCAATTTTATCTCTTCATTAGTCAGTCTCTTTTTCTCAATTCATCCTACAACGACCCCACTCCATGCCTTCATAACCTCTCGTTGGATCTCTCTGTATTTACTATTCCCCTTTCCAATCCATTTTCCATGCATGTGCCAAGTTGATATTCCTAAAGTCTGTCTTACTATGTCACTCTTCTCAAGACTAGATCTGAGTTACTTTTGTCCACTTTCTCAGGATGTGTTTGGAGCTTCTCATGACCTTTCCCTTAGGAGAACCTCTCTTCCTCTTCTCCGTCTGTGTCTCTAAATGGCACTGGTTCCTTGATGCAAGTGATTCTTTGGGAAGCAAAAGTAGGAGATAGGAAAGACTGAATATGCACATACAGCTCTCCAAGGAACTGAATTGCGCCAATATGTGGGCTTTCTTTCATTTGTTTCTTATTTCTTGTTGCTCAGGTATGTGAAGTATGGAAGGGCCAAGAACCAAGACAAGAAGAATTATCATCTTGTCAGAGACACAAGAGGGAAGATGATATCGTCCTGGGGCAAACATGGGAATATCCAATATGATGAGATCACACAATCCGAGTTTGACTGAAATGCAAAAATGCGAGAAGCAAAGTGAAATAAGAGAAAAAATAATTTCAAACCAATTTGGTGAGGAGGGAGTGAATAGCAGCTTTTGCATTGTATTTGGTTAAGAAAACTTGCAAATTTTGAGGAGAAAAATGACTTTCACATTAAAAGATTAATCTGGCAGTGACAGATTGGAGGAAGGAGAGACTGAAAACAGGAATCTCAGAGAAAAGTTATTAAAATAGTCTTGGTGAGAGGAAATGAAGACTTCAATTAGAGTGGTAGCAGTAAGAATGGAAAGTAGGATGACCCTAGGTTACCTAGCATAGGGAACTGAGAGAAGGTGACATCAAACAAGTCAACAAGCATTTAATAATCGCCTACTAAATTACAGAAATTATGCTAGGTACTAGCAATACAACATTAAAAGCAAAGTACCCATGCTCTCAAGGAGTTTATGGTCTTTTGTGATTACAGTCGATAAGGTTTATAAAGGAAGATGAGTATATTTTGGACATAATGAATCTGATGAGTTGAATAGATATATTAAGTAAATGATTCCAGCAAGCTGCTTTGGGACTGAATGATGAGATTGGGGTTGGATATAGAGAAAATAAAGTAATTTGCATAGAGATAATAAATGATCTCATCTACATCTACAGAAGAAAAAAAAAAGAGACTAAAGATAAACCTTTAGGGAATGCTCAGGAATTAGGGAACATACAGATTTAGGCAGCTGGGAACAGGAAAAGGAACATTGGCTTTACAGTTAGCAAAACTGAGTTCAAATCTTTCCTCTATGCCTTACTCTATGACCTTAGGCAAGTCACTGAATATCCTTGGCCCTTAGTTTTCTCATCTGCAAAAGGACAGGATTAGATTAGTTTTCTTCTGAAGTCCCTTCTGACTCTAGATCGACGATCATGTGATAGGAACTGAAAGGAGGTAGGAAGAGACTCGGGAAAATGCAATGTGATAAAATTCAAGGGATCTCAGAAATCAAGAGTTCATACAATGACAACCTATGGTATATGGGTCTTTTAGGTTCCTATTCACCCTTGCTTTGCATTAAAAATTAAACAGTTGTAATAATGATTGACATTTGTATAGCACTTCAAGTTTGCAAAGCATTTTACATGTAACTTATTTTAATTATAATTGCATTAAAATGTTCAAAATTATCTATATGATTTCATCAATCTGTATATGTCCTTTAAACTAAGAAAAGATGTAGTAAAAATCAAATTTTAGTACATGAAGTAAAAATAAAATATTCATGTCATTACCAAAGTATCAACAGAGCACCACATTTGGAATCAGAGAACCTGGGTTCATTCACAAATTTATTATGTATGTATCTTACCTTGGACAAATTGCTCAACCTCTCTGTGTCTTAGTTTTCTCCTCTGTAAAATGATGAGGATGGACTAAATGATAAGCAAAGTCACTTCTAGTTCTAAATCTATGACTGTAATGAATAAACAGTCAATATGTGAAGAACTCATGAATTCACTGGAATAGGAACTCCCTCCTCCAAGGCACACAGAGGGCTTAAGTGACTTTGCTATTATGGTCACAAAACTAGTTTTACAGGTGGAATTTGAAACCAGATCTTCCTGACTCCAAGTCCAAGATATTGTACATATACATGCTGCTTCTTATGATAGAATATTGTGAACACAAAATTATGGTAGGTCTTAATTTACAGAAAGTAATAAGGTTGAAAGATTATTTGATTTATACATATAATCTGGTTTTAGTCCTTTTAATGGGATCTGATAATAGATATTGGTTAGACTTTCAATCTTTCAATTTGATTATAAGGAGCTGCCTTTATGACATGTTGCTACCTTTTAAAAATGAACACCTGTGATAAGAAAGAGAAAGTGACATACATATGCACTATTAAAGTGAAAGATGTAAATAGTTAACTAGAAATGCTGCCTCTCACAAAACTGCTGATCTGCACATGCTGATGTACCTAAAATAATAATACAACTCCATGGTTCCCACCTTCCTCATTCCCCCCAGGAGAAATTAACTGAAAGGGGGAAAAAGTGTGCCAAGGAATGTATCACTGACCTTCAATCTTTGGCACAGTCTCATTCGTACCATTTGGAAACAAACCTACTATTTTGTTTTGGTTGTTGTTTAGTATAAAAGACAGGATTTAGGATGAGATTGAGGACTCAGAAAAGGTTAGTGTAGTTAAGGTATTCAAAACACTGAAAAAAATACCTCTGCCTAGAAATGTCCTCCATTGTGACTCTACAATGGATGCCTCAGTGCCCTGGGAACATTTTCAACTTCCTAAAATCTAAAGTGCACCTAATCTATTGGGCACCACCATAGAAATCCCCTTCTAGCCACCTATTGTTGCCAATCTGAGTAGGTCACTAGTGCTATGCCCATGATGACACATAAGCACCTATAGCTGCCCCCAACTCTCCTACTTCTACTATCAAATTCTGCTGTCCAGTTTTCTTCCCAGAAGTTCAAAGAAACTAGAAAGATGGAGTGGGCTAGGAGATGAATAAAAAGTGATTCAGTTCATACTGAATGATGATTCAGTTCATACTGACAGATGGGGAAAGCACAAAAGAGAAGGAGGGAAATAGAGGAAGCCTGTTCTTAACCACCACCACCACCCATTATAGGGCAAACAGGATAGTAACTTTACCCTTGGAAAGATTGTGAATGGTAGCAAAGCACTGAAGTTCCTGAAAATCCTATTAGGTACCTTAATTTCGCTCACTATCCAGCAATGCCACTGTAGATGAGAAAGACAGTGACAAAGTTTGAAGGGTAAAGAAACCTTTGCATAGCCTCCAGCCACCAGTTCCTGGATCTGTGGTTTCTGACTTTCAAGAATGGACTTGGCATCCTCAGCTATGACATATGAACCCCACTTCATAAGGAAATGAAAGATGCTGCTAATCTTGCTCATAACTGGGGGTTCCCACGAGTCCTAGTGCTGATTCATTGATTTCTGAATGCAGCTGCAACTCCTCAGGATATGGCCCCCAGGAGTCTGTTTTAGGGGCAAACACAACCTTGAACCCACTTCCCTGCTTCTTCTTCCCCTTCAACCATCCCTTGTGAATTCAAAAAGTTACACTCTTTTTGGGAGCTTGTCCTACAGAGGATATCCAGATTCAAAATAGAATAGCTGGAGTCAATGCAATGGGGTGTGTGTGTGTGTGTGTGTGTGTGTGTGTGCTAAAATATTAGAAGCAAAAAGTGCACATTGCTGTCTGCCAAAGAACCTGGATTGACATTAGAGTAAAAATGCCTCCTCCCAAAATAAATAAGTTATTTTTCTCTCTCAAACACACACATATCTGTCCCTCCCAGAGTAAAAGGAGTGGGGAGCTGCAGATGTGGGCTTGCAGGTGAAAAGAAGGGATTAATGACCCGGACCCGGACTGAGAAGCTTGGACTTCACTTCTATTCATTCATTCGTTCTTTCCATTCATTCATTTATTCCGTTCATTCACATAAACATGCCCCTTAATTGTGCCTGCCACTGGGAATCTTGACTTTTCCCTCCCTCTGCCCCATAAGGTAGTATTTATGTTAATGGTTTTCGCAAAGCCAGAATCAACTGTCCTGTCATTCCCTTAGCTAGAAAACGAAGGAAAAGAAAAAAACGGGGAAAGGTGGGGAAATGGGAGCGGAGAAAGAAGGGAATAGACAAGGGGATTATATTCTTATTTCCTTTTCCTGTTCAGAAAACACTGGGCCCGAAACAAAGCACCAGATGACTATTAAAGCAAATTCTAAGTCGAATTGAGTCCAAACCTATTCACAAGCACAATTGCAATTGAACCTGCTCCACATAACTCACAGTCTGAGAGGCCTGAAGAGCAGATTTACCAATCTGCATCGCGTCTCTCTGCCTCTAAATGCCTCCCAATAACCAGATGAATTGTAAATCAAATGTCACTATAGGAGAATCTTGACAGGCCGCACTATACAATGTATTTTCGTTCTTTCCCGTCTCAACAGCTACTTTAACCTAAGAATTACAAGGTCACGATCGCTTAACTGCGGAAAAGAATGAATAAGGCTAGGTTGTGATTCTACTCACCATACACTCCTTGGCCAGAGATCCCCTCCAGGAGAACTGTCAGAATCCACGGGAGACTGTAAATTAAATCCATCTTCACGTGAACATGAACATATCCAACCCAGGAAGACACTACGGAACCTTCACAGGCCCAGAGCTCTCCAATTCCGTTGAGGAGAAGCCTCCAGCTGCCTGAAACTGCTCAGATAAAGAGGGAAAGGCAGACGTCCTTCTCAGGCTGTAGCTGGCGGAACGCAAGAACCTAGCGCGTGTGCGCGCGCGCGCGCGCGCATACACACACATACACACAAGGGCGCGGACGCGCGCGCTCGCGCGCGCGCACACACACACACACACACACACACACACACACACACACACACACACACACACACACACACACACACACACACACACACACACACACACACACACACACTATAATAACCCACCCCTACCTCCCCTTCCTCTTCCACCAGACTCCACAAACATACCCAAACACACAGAAATACACTAGGAGGCTGGGAAAACGCAGACAAATGGTGGAAGGCAGGGGAAGGGAGGAAGGGCGGTGATAGAAAAGAAAGGTTGGCGATTGAAATGTTCTTCCAGGAAAGCTGGATTGAGCTGAGTCTTTGCAGTGGTGGAGGCTGTTGCTGGCCGCGGCAGGTGGAAGAAATACGCAGAGAGGTTGGGAAAAATCCAAGACTCGTGCCTGCAGGCAGATACCAAAAATTGGGCTCTGAACGGAAACGGAGAATAGGCTTCCTCTTCTGGTCTTGTTTTTAAAAAGTGACTCGCAGCGATCTACTGAGAACCAAGAAGCTGCGGCCTGCTTGATTGTAGTCTCGTGCCCCCATCTCTGCCGTCTTCCCCGCACCCGTTCCATCAGTTGCCATTGCAACGCCAATCCTGTTACACGATTCAGACTGGCACAGTGGTGCGGGTGGAGGAGGTCTAGGAATGGAGTGGTAAGACAGAAGATGGGGGGATGGGATTGGAGATGGCGAGGGAGGAGGCAGGGAAACGGAATGGGAAAGAGATGTGCAGTCCCTTTTAGCCACTGCTGTTGCTGTTTGCCACTGCTCTCCAAAGTAGCCTTAAATAAAGCCCAGGTAGGAACAATACAGCTACTGCTAGTAAAACAAATTCCGGGAGCAAAAATTGTGATCTAGCCATTATCATATTCAAAGAGGGCTGCAGAAAAAAAAAAATCCAAGTTGAAACGGTATGTGCACACACAGTTGAGCACATACACAATGTTCTTTTCCCTTTAGACTCTCCTCCTCAAGGAAGAAGAGAGGGAGGGGGCGGTGGGGAAGGGAGTGGATTACTGAATAGGGAAAAGCAGGAGTTTATATGGAGTTCCCTGCCTTGGCTGTATTAGCCAAATATTGTCATCCAAAGGTGAAGCTGGGAAATACTGCTAAGGGATTGGGGGAAGAAGGCCGTTGCATCTGGATGCAAGTTAACCAAATAGTGCCACAGCAGCGTCCAGCTGCAGATGAGTTGACTGGCACTGGGCAATGAAGCGGAAGAGACAGCGGCTGGAAACCTGGAATCCCAGTGTGAACATGGATATACGCTCAGGAAAGAAAAGAAAGAGCTAGCAATAGAGGAGGACTGGGGTTGCTATGGAGGAAAGATGTGTGTGGTCACGTTGTTCACTACGTGCTGAGAGCTGGAGATGTTAGCTGCAGCAGTTACGTCAAAGCCTGCTGCAAGTCTATGCTACTTTCCCCTCTTTTTTTTTTCCACTCATTTCCTAGTTTATCTCTCCTTCTGTTCAAGCTTTATAGCTTACTCTTTCTAGATCATAGTACAGGTCTTTGTCTTGCTCGCCTTCATTTTCCCACTGTCTGTGTGTCTCCAGAGATCATCATTATGGGCCGTTAAAGCACACTGTCACAAACAGGCTAGCTAGCAGCATAGGGGGCCTTTTGATTCTAACTGATTCCCTCCTCAGTATTTCTCAGCTAAGATCTGCAACCGCAGATTATCATTGCTTATTTCTGATATTTTAATTATTTTTGTCCTGGAATCAAGAGTCTAGTTACTAAACCAAGAAAGGGAATATGAATAAGGGAAAATAAGCCAGAATCCCAACCCAAGTCCTAAAAGATAGGCCCTAGATTGCTGGAAAACAGAACAGGACACATGTAACTCGAGCAGTCAGTGCCTCTTCCAAAGCTCTGTCTTTTAAAATAGAAAAATCATTACAGCAGATAAAAACTCTGGGGGATAAATAGGTAGTTTCATTCATGTACATGCTATATACATTTTAAAATAAGTTTTAGTATTTTAATAGGATAGTAAGAACAAGGCTGTTAACTTGGCACAGCTGATTCCACTTTGTTTTAATCCTCCATTTTGCTATTGAACTGTTTTGGTCAAGTTATTTTGCTATGTTATTTTTCAGTAATAAGATTCTGTGTGGTGCACATAGCAAGCAATATGTAGAAGACACTCTAAGACAGACCACCCACAAAAAAATATCGTAAACAACATTGGTAGTTCACATACCAAATTACCATTCAAATTACGTATCAAACCACTTAGGAATACCTATAGAAGGAAGGAAGGAAGGAAGGAAGGAAGGAAGGAAGGAAGGAAGGAAGGAAGGAAGGAAGGAAGGAAGGAAGGAAGGAAGAAGGAAGGAAGGAAGGAAGGAAGGAGGAAGGAAGGAAGGAGGGAAGGAGGGAGGGAGGGAAGGAGGGGGAGGGAAGAAGAAGAAGGAAGAAGGAAGGAAGGAAGGGGAGGAAGGAAGGAAGGGAAGGAAGGAAGGAAGGAAGGAGGAAGGAAGGAAGGAGGAAGGAAGGAGGGAGGGAGGGAAGGAGGGAGGGAGGGAAGGAGGGAAGGAGGGAGGGAGGGAAGGAGGGAGGAGGGAGGAGGAAGGAGGGAAGGAAGGAAGGAAGGAGGAGGAAGGAGGAAGGGAGAGGAAGGAGGGAAGGAGGAAGGAAGGAAGGAGGGAAGGAAGGGAGGAGGAAGGAGGAAGGAGGAGAAGGGAAGGAAGGAGGAAAGGAAGGAAGGAGGAAGGAGGAAGGAGGAAGGAGGAAGGAGGAGGGAAGGAGGGAAGGAGGGAAGGAGGGAAGGAAGAGGGAAGGAGGGGGAGGAAGGAAGGAGGAAGGAAGGAGGAAGGAAGGAGGGAAGGAGGAAGGAGGGAAGGAAGGAAGGAAGGAGGGAAGAAGGAAGGAAGGAAGGAAGGAAGGAAGGAAGGAAGGAAGGAAGGAAGGAAGGAAGGAAGGAAGGAGCCTACTTTAGGACTGCAGCTGGTTACTGGGGCAAGATTAGAAATGATTCCTATATTTCCCATGCCTGAGAATCAAGCTGCTGGTATTGGCTTGAGGGCAACACTGATTGGCAGAAATGTAACAAACAACCAACTTGGAGAAAGACCTTTGGCCTCCAACTGGGCAAGGGGAATATTGTTGAGTCTAGTATGAAAGAAGTTTATTGGAACCATCTAAGATTCAGGTTAGTGGTTTGTTCTTAGAGGAGTGTATTGTTTGTATGTTTTAAAAAAGTTTGGGTGCATGGATTAAAAAGTAGAAGTATAATTGGTGTTTCCACCCAGTAGGTAGCATAAGTAGTAATAAATCAGATATATGTGTGTACCGTATGTTACAGGTGCTGCTTTGAATTTCTTTTCCTTAAATTTCAGAGACCTTCTCTGGGAATAGAATTAGTTGTAATGAGGCTAGTGTAATTAATATTTAGAAAATGTGTCCAAAGCCTCTCTAATTTGTCTTGGAGTAAAATAAAATTACTTTGCCATGAGGCAATAAAGAAGTGCCAGGAACACAATAGTTAAATGAAAATTCTTTTTCCACAAGTGACCCTTCTGTAAATTTCTTGACTCTATTTTCCATCCTGACTAGTAGTTCATAAGACGTCATAGAAGGAGTTCTAGATCTAGAGCTGTAAAGGCCCTTTAGAAATCATTCAGTCTAATTTGCTCATTTTACAGGTAAGGAAAGTCAATTCCAAAAAAGGTTAAGTCACAAGGAAGCATTTGAACCAACTAGGTATTTGGATGCTACTAATAAAATATGTTGTTGATTATGGTATCTCTTTAGCATCTGGGTCTCTGCCCTAACATTCTGTTGTGTTTTTACTGCATTTACAGACATTGTCAACTGAATAGTTTCTAGTATTTTCTACTAAGAACTTCTAAACTTCATCTAATGAATTCATAGTATAAAACCCTTCAGTTCTACAGGACGAAGTAAGACGTTCAATTAGGTAATGGGAGATTGCTTCAAAAAACAAAGAAACCTTGATTTATGAAACACTAGATCGGATGATTATAGATATTTCAGGACAAGATAACAAGCATGATATTTATAAAGTAAAATTAATTATGTAGCTTGATTATAGAAAATTAAAATTAGAAATATAGTTCTCATGTTGTATCAATGATTTTCCCATAGTTCCTTATTTTATAACGAATTTTTGCACATACCACATCATAAAAGTTTCACATAAGCATAAAATTATATTTCCTTTATTTAAATCACAGTTCTAATCATCTTAAAAGATTTTCTAAAATTGCATGTTCTCCCAGAGAAACAATAATTTCCCTAAAGCCATTCTTTCCTTAAAACATATATTAGATTTTACTTTTATATTTGTATTGTTTATCATCTGGTTTGGACAGCTAGGAGGCTCAGTGTATAGAGCACTGGACCTTGAGTCAGGAAGACTTGAGTTCAAATCTATCTTCAGGCTAGCTGTGTGATCCTGGGCAAGTTACTTAACGCTGTTTGCCTTAGTTTCCTCATCTGTAAAATGAAATGCAATGGAAATGGCAAACCACTTTGCCAAGAAAACCCAGATGGGGTCACAGGAATCAAACATGATTAAAATGACTGAATAACAACAAATAGTCTGGTTCACAAGGAGGGTTATTGTTGTTGTTGTCTGTCAGTCTCACAGCAACATACAATCCTGTTGTAACCCAGGTTTCAAGACTTTTCTCAAGGGTGGAAAAAATGGTGATTCAATACAGCATGCCTTGCATGAGGGTCAAAGTTGCCATGAGAGCTTTGGAGAGGAGAGAATATTTTCTCTGTTCTTCCTTCAAGGGAAGATGCATGCAATTCCAGATTCCAGATATAGACACGTAAAGAGATAGAAGAGACATTAGAAGATGGATATGCAGGGGAAAGCCAGTTCCGCAGCCTGTCTCTGATTTCTAGCTTGCCTCTCCAAAGACTTTATGGAATTTTCTCTTGTGTGAGATACATGCCTCTCAATTGCTCCCAGAAATCATTCACTCCATGTATTTTCTATTATAGTTTAATCTGAAGAATTTCTCTGATTAATGTTTGTCATTTGCTAAAATAAATAGATTTACAGATTATGCTGTCTTTATTTCATAGATTTTAAAATTAATAAATTGACTTTATGATCATTTATAATCTGTGTCTCCCTATACCATTAATTAATACCATTAATCATGATATTCATTTGTCACTTCCATCCACCAATTATACAAAAGATTTTATTGAAACTTAGCTAGTAAATTTCCATCTTCTCTGATGTCAATCAGAGGGTCTTGCAAACCCATTGGAAGGTGTTAGGTTTTTATGTTTTTAACAAATGAGTTCAAAACCACTGAAAATTTGTTTTTGGAACACAGACTAGAAAATTCTGTTAAGTTGTGTAGGTGATAACATTTTGAGCAGCAAAACCTTAGTTTTTAAAACTGTGATTATAATGTCTTTCTCATTAGCTAATTTCTCAAAGCAAAATGTACAAACTTACTCTCTCCCATATGTGGGAGGCCATTACTATCACCAACACCTTTATACTGCTTCAGTCTCTGGAAAGGAGAAGGGAGATTGGATTCATAGCTTAGCTTGGCTCCTATAGAACACAATTTCAGTTCCAAGTCCAAAACTCCCCTGGAACTTGGAATTAGGGTTAAGGTTAGTCTAAGGATAAGGTTACAATTAGAGTTAGCTTAGATCCAGGCTTCTCAGAGCTTCCAAGCTTGGCTGTCTGGCTATATCAACCCACCTGGAATCCAGGCACCAAGATCCAAATGGCTAGAAATTCTAGCTGGTTCTCATCAGGATTACCTCTAGCACCTGAAAAAAAGTAGAACAAACAACATAGAATAGAAATCAAACACCCCCTTGTTGTCCACCTTCATATTAAAACACTAGAGAATGTAGGATAAATACAATTTTCCTTAAAATAAGCGATATTTCTCTAAAACAATCATCAAGCCCATTATATGTAATGGGAATAAGCTAGAAGCATTTCCAATAACATCAGGGATGAAACAAGGATGTCCATTATCACCACTGCTATTCAATATTGTGCTAGAAATGTTAACTTTAGCAATAAGAGAAGAAAAGGAAATTGAAGGAATTAAAATAGGCAAGGAAGAAACAAAGCTATCACTCTTTGCAGAAGGTATGAGAGTATACTTAGAGAATCCTAGAGAATCATCTAAAAAACTACTTGAAATAATTAACAACTTTAGCAAAGTTAGAGAATATAAAATAAACCCACATAAATCACTGGCATGTCTAAATATTACTAACAAAGCCCAATAGCAAAAGATAGAAAGAGAAATTCCACTTAAAGTAACTAAAGACAGTATAAAATATTTGGGAGCCTAACTGCCAAGACAAACCCAAGAAATATATGAACACAATTACAAAACACTTTTCACACAAATAAAGTCAGATTTTAATAATTGGAAAAATATCAGTTGCTCATGGGTAGGCCAAGCTAATATAATGAAAATGAAAATTCTACCTAAATTAAATTACTTATTTAGTGCCATACCAATACAAACTACTAAAAATTATCTTATAGAGCTAGAAAAAATGATAACAAAATTCATCTGAAAGAACAATAGGTCCAGAATATCAAGTGAATTAAGAAAAGAAATACTAGGGAAGGTGCCCTAATCATATCAGATCCAAAACTGTATTATAAAACAATAATCATCAAAACTACTTGGTACTGGCTAAGAAATAGAGTAGTGGATCAATGGGAAAAGTTAGGTAGACAAAAACAAGGTAATGTACTTTTTGATAAACCCAAAAACTATCTTGTGGGACTAGAACTTACTATTTGACAAAACTGCTTGGAAAATTGGAAAACAATATGGCAGAAACTAGGCACAGAACATCTTACACTCTATACCAAGATAAGGTCAAAATGGGTACATGATTTAGACATCAAGGGTGAAACTATAACCATATTAGGAGAACAAAGAATAGTTTATCTGTCAGATCTATGGAGAAGGGAAGAATTTATGACCAAACAAGAGATAGAGAATGTTATAAAATGCAAAATGGATAGTTTTGATTACATTAAATTTAAAAGGTTTTGCACTGACTGGGAACTTCTGGGAGCGAAGATGGTGGAGTAACCATTCTCATTCTCTCTTATTCTCTCTCATTCTCCCTCAATGACCTCTTAAAAAATAGCACCCCAAGAAAAATCCTGGAATAGCAGAGACAGCAGAAAAATACAGAGAAGCAGTCTTTCAGCCTGGGAAAATTAGAGGATTGCTAAGAAAGGTCCATTTCAATTAGGCAAAAGGAGAGCACAGTTCAGGACAGAAGTTGTCCCAGCAAGCCAGTAGCAAGCCTTACATCATCAAACCATCAGGAGATTCTGAGCCCCAGGGTGGTTGAGCAGGCAAATGCCAACTGCAGGACTCTCCCCACCCCCATGCCTTAACCTAGACAGGTGAACAGTGGACACTAACTCAGAGAACCACCACATGTGCCCACAAAGTCCCAAGCAGGCAGGCATCCTCCAGGGGCTGACTTCAGTGCAGCCCCAGGGGAGCATGCATCTTCCAGAAGCCAAATGCCCCCACTCTGTGCTGCAGCACAGTTCTCTGGGAGGGCAGGCTTCTTCCAGCAGAATCTCCACATGCTTCAGTAGAAGGGGGCAGGTGTCCTCCAGCATCCAGATCTCCCTGTGCTTCAGTGTAGCCTTGGGGAAATGAACAAAAATTCCATGTGGCCTCAGCACACACCAGACACCACCACAAGGACCCCAGCTCAGTACCAGGTAAGCTGCCAGAGCCCTACAGCCTCCAGCTGCCAGCACCTGAGGCCCCAGCACACAAAGCCAGTGATCAAGCCCCTGGCTCCCAAGACAAGAAACTTAGGACGGTGCCACCTGTGTTCCAGGAGGAAAGCTCAACTTTAAAAGCCAGGAAATTGGCAAACAAAATGAGCAAAAGCAAAGAACACTGACTATAGAGAACTATAATGGTAACAGGGAAGATCAAAACACAAACTCAGAAGAGGGCGATATTGTCAATATATCTACATCTGAAACCTCAAAGGGAAACATAAATTGGTCCCAAGCCCAAAAAGCCTTCTTGGAAGAGCTCAAGAAGGATTTTAAAAGTCAAATAAAAGAGGGAGAAGAAAAATTGGGGGAAAAAATGAGAGGTATGCAAGAAAGAGTCAATAGCTTGGGAAAGGAAGGAAGAAAAATTGACTGTAGAAAATAACTCTTAAAAAATAGAATTGGCTGAATGGAAAAGGAGGTACAAAAGCTAACTGAAGAAAACAATTCCTTAAAAATTAGAATTGTGTAAGTGGAAGCTAATGACTTCATGAGACATCAAGAATCAGTCAAATAAAATCAAAAGAATAAAAAAGTAGAAGAAAATGTAAAATACCTGATGGCAAAAACAAATTACTTCAGAAACAGATCCTGGAGAGATAATTCAAGAATGATTGGTCTACCTGAAAGGCATGATAAAAAAAAAAAAAGACCCTGGACAGTATCTTTCAAGAAATTAGCAAGGAAAACTGTGCTGAGGTCCTTAAACCAGAGGGGAAATAGTCTTTGAAAGAATCCACCAATCACGCCATAAAACAGACCCCAAAATGAAAACTCCAGGGAATATTGTAGCCAAATTCTAGAATTATCAGGTCAAGGAGAAAATACTGCAAGCAGCCAGAAAGAAACAATTTAAGTATCATGGAACCACAGTTAGGATTATGCAGAAACTAGCAGCTTCCACATTATAGGACTGGAGGGCTTGGAATATGATATCCTGGAAGGCAAAGAAGCTTGGATTACAATAATGTATCCACTACCTAGTAAAATTGAGCATAATCTTTCAGAGGAGAAGATGGACATCTAATGAAATAGGGGATTTCCAAATCTTCCTGATGAAAAATCCAGAGCTTAACAGAAAATTTCATCTTCATATACAAGACTCAAGAGAAGCATAAAAAAGTAAGAAGAAAAGGGAAAAAAAACCACTTTATTCAATAAGGGTAAACTGTCTACATCCCTACATGGGAAGATGATATTTGTAATTCTTGAGAACTGTATTGTTATTACAATATTAATAAGAGGTATACGTGGACAGAGGGTGTGGGTATAAGTTGATTTTGATGTGATGATAAAAAAATTAATTAAGGAGTGAAAAAAAATTATTAAATTGAGAGAAGAGGAAAGGAGGAGATAGAAAAAGGTAAATTATATCACATGAGATGGTGCAAAGATCTATTATAGTACGTGGAAAGAAGGGAAAGAGGCTAGCATTGTTTGAATCTTACTTTCACTAGAATTGGCTCAAAGAGGGAATAGCATACACTTTCTGTTGGGTATAGAAATTTATCTAACCCTATAGGAAGTAGGAGGGATAAGGGGGAAAAAAGGTAGAGGGCTGGATAGAAGAAAGGGCAGAAGGGAAGGAAGAAATAGTAGGGGAAAAGGGAAAGAAAAAAGAGGGGAGCTGATAGAAGGAAGGTCAGATTGAGGGAGGTAGTGGTCAGAAACAAAACACTAGTGAAGAGTGAAAGGAGAAAGGAACAGAAAAGTACAAACAGGGGAAAAAATAAGATGGAGAGAAAGACTTAGTTAGAGATCATAACTGTGAATATGAATGAGATGAACTCTCCCATATAATGGAAGTGGATAGCAGAGTGGATAAGAAGAACTAGAGTTCTGCACTATGTTGTTTATGAGAAACATATTTGAAACAAAGGATAGACACAGAGTGAAGGTAAAAGGCTAGAGAAAAATATATTTTACTTCAGCTGAAGTAAAAAAAAGCAGGGTTAGCAATACTGATCTCAGACAAAGCAAAAGCAAAAATAGATCTAATCGAGAGATATAAGGAAGGAAGCTGCATCCTGCTAAACGTACCATAGACAATGAAGCATTACTGATATTAAACATATGCAACAAGTGATATCATTTGGTATCCAAATTCTTAGAAGAGAAGCTAGGTGAGTTACAGGAATAAATAGACAGCAAAACCATACTAGTCAGGGACCTCAACCTCTCCCTCTGTGAACTAGAAAAACCTAATCACAAAATAAACAAGAAAAAAGTTAAGGAGGTTAATAAAACCTTAGAAAAGTTAGATATGGTAGACCTCTGGAGAAAACTGAATGGGGATAGAAAGGAATATATCTTTTTTCAGCAGTACATGGCATATACACAAAAATTGATCATGTGCTAGGTCATAAAAATCTCACAATCCAATGCAGAAAGTCAGAAATATTAAATGCATCCTTTTCAGATCATAATGCAATAAAAATTACATCTAGTAAAGGTCCATGGAAAGACAGACTAAAAATTAATTAGAAACTAAATAATCTAACCCTAGAGAATTAGTGGGCCAAGCAACAGATCATAAAAACAATCATTTTCATCCAAAAGAATGACAATAATGAGACAATATGACAAAGCATATGGGATACAGCCAAAGCAGTTCTTCGGGAAGGTTTTATCTCTCTAAATGCTTACATGAATAAAACAGAAAAATAGGAGATCAATAAATTGGGCATGCAACTAAAAAAAAGCTAGAAAAAGAACAAATTAAAAATCCCCAATGAAATGCCAAATTAGAAATTCTGAAAATTAAATGAAAGAGTAATAAAATTAAAATTAAGGAAACTATTGAACTGAAAATAAAACTGAGCTGGTTTTATGAAAAATAAAATAAGATACATAAACTTTTGGTTAATTTGGTTATTTTGAGAAAGAAAGAAAGAAAGAAAGAAAGAAAGAAAGAAAGAAAGAAAGAAAGAAAGAAAGAAAGAAAAAGAAAGAAGAAAACCAAATTATCAGTATCAAAAATGAAAAGGGAGAATTCACCACCAATGAAGAAAAAAATCAAACAATAATTAGGAGCTTTTTTCCCCAACTGTATGCCAATAAATCTGACAATCTTAGTGAAATGGATGAATATTTACAAAAAATATAAATTGCCCAGATTAACAGAAGAGGAAATAAAATACTTAACCATATTTCAGAAAAAGAAATTGAACAAGCCATTAATGAAGTCCCTAAGAAAATATCTCCAGGGCCAGATGAATTTACAAGTGAATTCTACCAAACATTTAAAGAACAATTAATTCAAATGTTTTATAAACTATTTGGGAAAAAAGGCAAAAAAAGGAGTCCTACTAAATTATTTTTGTGATACAAATGCAGTGCTGACACCTAAACTGGAAAGAGTCAAAACAGAGTAAGAAAATTATAGAACAATTTCCCTAATGAATGTAGATAGAAAATTTTTAAGTAAAATATTAGCAAGGAGATCACAGCAACTTATCATGAAGGTAATACATTATAACCAGGTGGGATTTATACCAGGAATGCAAAACTGGTTCAATAGTAGAAAAACTATACACATAATTGATCATATCAACAACAAAACTAACAGAAACCACATAATGATCTCAATAAATGCAGAAAAAGCTTTTGACAAAATACAACACCTATCCCTATTTAAAAAAAAAACACTAGAGAATATAGGAATAAATGGAGTCTTCCTCAAAATAATAAGTAGCATCCACCTAAAACCATCAGCAGGCATTATACGTAATGGGAATAAGCTAGAAGCATTTCCAATAAGATCAGGGATGAAATAAGGATGTCCATTATAACCACTGCTATTCAATATGGTGCTAGAAATGTTAGCTTTAGCAATAAGAGAAGAAAAGGAAAGTGAAGGAATTAAAATGGGCAAGGAAGAAACAAAGCTATCACTGTTTGCAGATGATACGAGGGTATACTTAGAGAATCCTAGAGAATCAACTAAAAAACTGCTTGAATTAATAACTTTAGCAAAGTTGAAGGATATAAAATAAACCTGCATAAATAATTGGCATGTCTAAATGCTACTAACAAAGCCCAATAGCAAGAGATAGAAAGAGAAATTCCACTTAAAGTAACTAAAGACAATAAAAAATATTTAGGAGTCTAACTGCCAAGACAAACTCAAGCACTATATGAACACTTTTCACACAAACAAAGTCAGATCTAAATACATGGAAAAACATCAGTTGCTCATGGATAGGCCAAGCTAATATAATAAAAATGACAATGCCACCTAAATTAATTTACTTATTTAGTGCCATACCAACTGAACTACCAAAAAATTATTTTATAGAACTAGAAAAAATGATAACAAAATTCATGTGGAAGAATAATAGGTCCAGAATATCAAGTGAATTAATGAAAAGAAATGCAAGGGAAGTTAGCCTAGCCATACCTGATCTAAACTTGTATTACAAAGCAGCAATCATCAAAACTACTTGGTACTGGCTAAGAAATAGAATGGTGGATCAGTGGAATATGTTAGGTACACAAGACACAGTAGTCAATGGCTATAGTAATCAACTTTTTGGTAAACCCAAAGACTCTAGCTTGTGGGGTTAAACTCACCATTTGACAAAACTGCTGGGAAAACTGGAAAACAGTATGGCAGAAACTAGTCATAGACCAACATCTTATACCATATATCAGCATAAAGTCAAAATGGGAACGTGATTTACACATAAAAGGTGATACTATAACCCAACTAGGAGAGTAAGGAATAGTTTACCTGTGAGATCTATGGAAAAGGGAGGAATTTATGACCAAACAAGAGATACAGAACCTTATGAAATGCAAAATGGATAATTTTGATTACATTAAATTAAAAAGGTTTCCACAAACAAAGCCAATGCAATCAAGATTAGAAAAGAAGCAGAAAGCTTGGAAACAATTTTTACAGCCAATGTCCCTGATAAAGGCCTCATTTCTAAAATATACGGAGAATTGAGTCAAATTTATAAGAATACAAGTCATTCCCCAATTGATAAATGGTCAAAGGATATGAACAGGCAGCTTTCAGATGAAGAAATTTAATCTATCTATAGTCATATGAAAAAATGTTCTAAATCACTAATGATTAGAGAAATGCAAATGCAAATGATTCTGAAGTATCACCTCACACCCATCAGTTTGGGTAACAGGACAAAACAGGAAAATGATAAATGTTAGAGAAGATGTGGGAAAAGTGGAACACAATGCATTGTTGGTGGAGTTATGAACTGATCCAACTTTTCTGGAGAGTAATTTGGAACTATGCCTAAAGGCTATAAAACTCTGCTTACCCTTTGATCCAGCAATACCACTTCTAAGTCTGTATCCCAAAAAAGATCGTAATGGGGAAAGGACTCATATGTACAAAAATATTTATTGCAGCTCTTTTTGTGGTGGCTAAGAATTGGAAATTGAGAGGACGTCCATCACTTGGGAAATAGCTGAACAAGTTGTGGTATATGAATGTAATGGAATACTATTGTTCCATAAGAAATGATGAGCAGGTGGACTTCAGAAAAACCTGGAAAGACTTGTATGGTCTGATGCTGAGTGAAGTGAGAAGAATCAGGAAAACATTGTACACCATAACAGCAACATTGTGCGATGACCAATTTTGATAGACTTAACTCTTCTCAGCAATACAATGATCTAAGAAAATTCCAAAAATCTCATGATGGAAAACACTATCCACATCAAGAGAAAGAATTATGGAGTCTGAATGTAGATTGAAGTATACTATTTTCTCTTTCTTTTGTTATTTTTTTGTTATTTTCTCTCATATTTTTCCCTCTTATTCTAATTCTTCTTTCACAACATGAGTAATATGGAAATATGTTTAATGTGATCATATACCCACAGCCTATATCTAATTGCATAGTGTCTTGGAGAAAGGAGTGTGTGTGGCAGGGGGAATTTAGAACTCAAAATCTTATAAAAGTGATTGTTGAAAACCAAAAATAAATAAATAAATATTTTGAAAATGATGTGGCTAACAAACAACTGGGTCTAGTAGCAGAATTTCAGCCCTGCCATTTCCTTTTGGTTTTCTTGTGCTTTCATAATTATCTTCAGTCTACATTTTCCCCTCAGAATGTTTTGAACTATTTGTCACTTTGTGTTAGTGTAATCAAAACTAAATAATATATGGTACAAATACTTTTAAAAAGGCATACACAAAACATGACATGTTGTCATACACTGAAAGTTTAAAAGCCATTAAGGGTGCCATTTTCAATGCCTCCATGTTATAGAATACTTTCTCTTCCTTTAAGAAATCTCATACATGATACGTGACTTTTTGACATATGGACCAAGTGAGCATGCCCATGTCAATCTACATTCTAAATAGGAGCTAAATGTAATTTCTATCTCATTTTTGGATAAAAATACATAAAAATTATAGTACTTCCTTTCCAATAGAACATTTTATTCATGTCCTGGGTTGTGTACTCCTCACTCTAAAGATACTTTATGCAGAGGGCTCCAACTTGTGGACTTGAGGTGAAGAATATATAGGGTATAACCCTGCTCATGACACTTATTAGCTATGTTATGTAGGTCAAGCCACTTAAGTTTTCTGGGCTTCAGTTTCCCCATCTGCAAAATCATCATCATCCTTATCATCACCATCATAGGACCTACCTCTCAAACTTACTATGAGGATCAAATGATACAATATATGTAAAATCCTTTACAAACTTGAACTGCTACATAAATATGAGCTCTTACAATTATTTTATTTTATAAGTCATTAGCTTTATGAAGGTAGTAACTTGGTTTTTCCATATGATGTACATCTTCCAGTCCCTAAGTAAAAGACTCAACACAGGTAGGCATTCAACAGGTTTTACATGAGTGATCTTAAGATATTTCCCCATTGGCTTTTTCACAGGCATCTCAAATTCAGTAGAATGTATGTTTAAAAACAGAACTTATCAACTTTCATCCCAAATTCTCACTTTTATGAACTTCCCTATCTGCAGTCAATCAGGTTCCTCGTTTTTATTCACCCCAGAAATCCAATCTGTTGCAAAATATTATGTCTATCTCCACAACATTTCTCAAATGTAACTCCTCCTTTCTATTCACATAACCACTACAATAATTCAAGCCCTCATCACTTCTCACCTGGACTATTGTAATTGCATCCTACCTGGTCTGCCTGCCATTCCAGTATATCTTCCATAGCAGCTGAAGTGATTTTCTACTCAATAAACTACAGTGAGTCCCTATTACCTATAGGACAAAAACAAAACAAACAAACAGAAAACCCATTGTGCATGGCATTGGAAAGCTCTTCACCATCTGGGCCCATTCTATTTTTTGGTCAGTTAGCCAGTTGATAAACATTTATTAAGGGCTCACTATGTGTCAGCACTGTACTGGGGAGTACAAACAAAGATAAAAGATAGTCCCTGCTCTTAAAGAGCTTAGTTCTATTTCACATTATTCAACTCTATACACTCAATAATGCAGACCTCCTTATCCTTTAAAATGGAGCATATAATCATAAACGTAGGACACAGTCCATACATATACATGCTATTAGTAGGGAGAGTGAGCCAGATAAGAATATTCCAAGAGATACAGGGGCCGGGGTGAGGGGAGAGGGAGGAGATCCTTACACAAAGGGAACATACGTGAAATGTAATTCCCACCTCTAATGCTATAGCACTTTTCATGTCTTCAGGTAATGCTGTTTTATTGCTCCTTACTGGATGCATTCTTCCACTGAGTTCACAGGGCCTGCCCCTCATTGACTCCACTGGATTCTTCTGGACTCTAGTGACATATTTCATCTCTTCGGAGTCAAATCAATCACCTCAGAGTTAGTCTGCTAAAATATCTTCTTGTTAAAAACATAGATGTTATAGCCACCACATCCGGCTAACAAAAGCCATGCAAATTCCTTCAGGTCTAATATTAGATTTTTTTTTTCCTTCTCAGATTTTATACCTGAATAGAGATTGAAGCCTTTTGTTTTAGATAAGTACCTAACTTAGGGTTCATATGATATGACACATTCCCAAGATCCTACCTAGAATATCTAAAAACTAATTTGATCTAGAAATGAAGGTAGGCTAAGAAGGTGACATTGCAGTTCTTTCTCTACCTAGACTGAATTGCAGTCTTCACTATGCATATCCATTAGCAATAAAATATGGGTGATCTGATACAACATTTTTGACAACAGAAACCTCAGTTTTCCTAAACTATGACTTTGTCTTCAAGAGACATTGTAGCAATGGTTTTATAGGAATGATTGGCCAGTTCCAACTAGTAACTTGTTTTAAAGTACCCTTTATCCTTCATTTACAGTTATCCCTTCCACACTGCGACTTTTGTAGTTTCAATATATCACAGTTCAGCATCAGAAATTAAATGGGAATTTGGGAGGAGTTTTGTAGAAGCTACAAACAACATGTAAATGTCAGCAGATGACACATAAAAAGCTAAGAAACTCAGAAATACATAAAATATATGTATAGTATTTTATAATATCAACCTATTTTATCTTTTAATACCATAATAATTCAGACTTCTTCTCTGGAAGGGAGGGCCAAAATATTTTAAATGGATTTTCCATACTGAAATAAAATGAGAGAAACTATGCCACACACACCCTAAGGCAATAAACAAGACTATTACACAGGATCCCAGTGATTTTTGCAGCCGTTTGCTTCCTCCTAAAAAAATGAACTCAGATGTTTAAGGAGTCTCTAGAGAAAACAAAATGGTCAGACTACAGAAAAAAAAAGGTACAAATTCATTGGTAGTAAAATAACATTAGAACCTAATTAATACATATAATTGTCTAGGTCTAATTTCTATTCATTGTTTTTTACAGGAATATCAGGGAAAACTTTGTGGCTGAACATCAAGGTTCTTTGTTAGTTATTTTCATTTTAAAGATTCTTAACATAGTTTCATATATATGAGTCCTTTTCCCCTTTTTTCATCTTTTTAGGATATAGGCATAGTAGTGCTAATGCTAAGATATAGGATATGAAGAGTTTAGTGACTTTGAGGGCATGGTTCTAAGTTGTTTTCAAGGATGCCTAGACTAATTCACAGCTCTGCTAAAAGTATATTAATGTATCCATCTTCTCGCACACCCCTCTCCATATTTGTCATTTTTCTTTTTAAATCTTTTCCAATCTTATGGATATAAGGTGGAAGCTTATAATTTGAATTTCTCTAATTATTCATGATTTGGAGCATTTTTTTTAATACGGTTGTTGATAGCTTAGGTATATTCCTTAGAAAATATGTGTGTGTCCATGAAATGAGACATTTGTGAGGGGAAATTCCTGTGAATATTTTTCCCAATTAATTGATTTTCACTTGTAACTTTAATACAAAAACTTTTTAATTTTATTTAAATTATTTACTCTATCTTATTATCCTTTCTATTACTTGTTAGTTCATGGATTCTTCCTTATTTGTAGATCCAAAATAGAATTTCTTCCTTGTTTCTTAAATTTTTTATGATGTAACCTTCTATACATAGATCAGTCAGGCTCTGGAGTTAATCTTACAACCTACAATGGGACAGTAATGTTGGGTCCCAGAGGAAGACTATTGCATCTCCTCCCAACATTCTAGGGGTACTACTGAAGGGATGGTAATGGTTTTATAATTTGTTGTTCAGTCATTTCAGTTGTGTCCAACTCTTTGTGACCCTATTTGGGGTTTTCTTAACAAAGATACTATAATGGTTTGCCGTTTCCTTTTCCAGGTTATTTTACAGATGAAGAAACTGAGGCAAACAGGGTAAAAGGACTTGCCCAGGGTCACACAGCTAATAAACATCTGATGTCAGATTTGAATTCAGGAAGATGAGTCTTCCTGACTCCAGGCCCACTTTATTACCCGGCTGTAATACTATAACTTATAAACCTCCACTATAGCTCTTCTCTAATTGATAATCAATTGAAATAAATTAATAAGTCAGATTAAATTAACTTTTAGGTATTTACTAGCTTTTAGTATTTACTAAAGTGTTTAGTATTTACTAAAGTAAAGTTAAGAACTGTTGGTACACAATAACCGTACAAAAGTCTGAGACATACTGTCTCACCAGTAAAAATAGAGTTCAGGAGAAAACTACTATAGGCTTAAAAAAACCTATGTGGAAAAGCAGTAACTCACAGCTTCTGGCAGTTATTTTGCTGGAATCCTTAAAATGTTCCCTGCAGATATGGTGTAGTTTCTGAGATAGGCTCCTTAAACAGTATTGAATCTATTTTACTTCATCACATCCAGTTTAACCTTGTCTGCCAATGAAGACATTACTGCTAGCTGATACTATCCTAGGGACAATTCTAGGACTAGGATACAAATGAAAGAGGACAAATTCCAGACTTCTTGGGTCACATGACTAAAAATATGGTGGATTTCTGATTCACACAAATTCTCAAACATCTCCAAAGTAGTAATTATATAAAAGACAAAAACAATCACTTGTCTCTGTGGTCTGAGACAGTAAGAACATTAATGAAATAACAATTGACAAACAAACAGTAGAGAAGGTTAATGCTTAATCCATAACACACAGCAGCCCCTCCCACACAGGGCACCATTCTCTGCCAAGAAGTTCAACCCTATCCATGGGCTTGCAGCAGAACTCTGCCCCATATACTGCAGGTACATGCAAGTGGGAAGCTTGCACTGCCTAGGGATGCTAGCTTCATGATGTTGCACTTCAACGATGCTCAGACAGAGAACTGAGGATGGTTGCACAAGGCCTAAAGAAAACAGGACTGGCATCAGGCTGTAACTAGTTTTACCTCTCTCCCCAAAGACAATTGGAGAAAATACTGAGGTTGTTAAAAAGTTAATTCCCTAGAATTAGAGGAGGCTGAGAAAGCTTTGAGGTTCAGCCCCTGTAGAAACTGCCATTAAAGGGGAAGGAGTCAGAAAGTGAACAATAAGGGAAAAAAAGGAAAAATGACTAAAATTACCAAAAATCTCAGCAGGAAGAACCTTTAGCATTAACGGATAGATATAACAAGAAAGAATATGGCCTGATAATATAAATGAGTCCGAATAACCCTGATTAAATATTTTCAAAACAAAGGAAAATTAATGAACAAATACTTCTCAAGTGAAATAAAAATAACAGAAGTGGAATTTATGAAGAACAGAAACAGTTTGCAGAAAAGAAAAAGTTGAATCCACAATGGCAAATTTCACCAAAGAAACAAGAGAAAAATCAACTAATGAGAATGCAAATACACAGAAGTGGAAGATAGTATGGAAGAAAAAAAAGGAAAAAAAGTGGTGACTTTGAAAGAATATATTCTTTCTATGCAAGTAAAACTTTTTTTTAGGCAGTTGGGGTTAAGTGATTTGCCCAGGCTCACACAACTAGTAAGTGTCAAGTGTTTGGTCTGAAGCCGGATTTGAAATCAGATCCTCCTGACTTAAGCGCCAGTGCTCTATCTACTGCACCACCTAGCTGCCCCAGAAGTAAAACATTTTGAACTTTAAGATAAAAGTAATAAAGGCAAATTAAGGATTATAGGTGTCCCAGAAGAACACATAAGTTTAAAAAAAAAACTGAACAGCATAATTCAAGAAATACTGTAAGAAAATTGTCCAGAATTTTTGAATAGGAAGAAAGTGCCAATCACAAGAATTCACAGATCATTTTTTTAAAACTTCTGAAAAATCCAAAACACATAGTGGGTTATTAAATTTAACCATTCCAATTACAGAAAACAAAATCTTCATGTGACCAGGAGAAAAAAAAAACTTCAATAGAAAGGCACCAGAAACTGCAGGAGAGAACAAAATAATATGTTCCACAGAGGAAAAGAGCTCAAAATTTATCTCAGGGTGGCACACCTGTAAATCCGTGTTTAATCGTTAGAGAAAAAAGAAGCATATTCTGTGAAAAAGATAACTTTGAAGCATATCTATAAAGAAAACTATATGTGAGCTTGCAAAAAAAAAAAAAGAAAACAAATGTGCCTTGCAAACACCTCAGACAACAAATATACTGTGAAAAAGTAAACAAATACAGCTATAAAGGAAGGCACACATAATGAAACAAATTATCCCAGAAATAAAGAAAAAAAAGATACATTTGAGGTTAAAAACAACAATGACAGCAACAATAGCAACATGATTATCATCATCACCGTCATCATTGTCATCATCAACTGTTATCATCATCATCAAAATATCCATAGAGGTATCACTGAGAGAATTATTATAAAGTAAACAAGGGTCCAGGTCATGTGTGAACAATAAGATGGTACACTAGACATTTTCTCTGATCACTACCACAACCTCTCAAAGCTCTTCAACACAGAAATTATATACCAAAGATAGATTAAATTCAGCTATCTCCAGGGTCTGGGTACAACACTTCCTAAACAGTGGGTCACAACCCCATATGGGGGAAAGGGGTCACAATCCATAGTTTAAGAAGCACAGGGGCAGCTAGGTGGGCCAGTGGATAGAGCACCGGCCCTGGATTCAGGAGGACCTGAGTTCAAATGCGGCCTCAGACACATAACACTTACTAGCTGTGTGACCCTAGGCAAGTCACTTAACCCCATTGCCTAGCCAAAACAAACAAACAAAAAACAAAACAAAACAAAAAAAGCACAGAAGGGGTCATGAGTGGAAAAAGTTTAAGAAGCCCTGGTCTAGGACACCCAGGATCCAAAAGAAAGTTTAAAAAAAAAAACCCTTGAAATCTAAGATAACTCCAAAAGACTCATGATGGAAAATGCTATCCACAGCCAGAGAAAGAACTTTGGAGTCTGAATGCAAATGGAAGCATACTATTTGCTCTCCTTTTCTTTTGTTGTTTTGTTTTGTTTCTTCTTTCTCATGGTTCCTCCCATTAGTTCTAATTCTTCTTTACATAAGGACTAATGTGGAAATATTCTTAATATGAATATATAAATAGAGCCTATATCAGATTGCATGTTATCTTGGGGAAGAAGAAGGAGAGGAAGTGGGAGAAAATGTAAAACTCAAAATCTTGTGGAAGTGAATGTTGAAAACCAAAAATAAATAAATTAATTATTTTTTTTAAAAAACCTTGAGAACTGATGCCCCTCCCTAATCTTCCACAACATGACAGTGAGGCCACACTAGCAGACCCAAGCACACAACACAGGCTTACATTAAAACTCATCCCTGCGCATTCCATTCCCCCTCTCCATCTTTCCAATTCCATAGAGAATCCAGTTTCAGGATGTGGAAATTTGTTCAGGCCTTTGTTACATTTGAAAATTAAAGTAAGCTTAGAGACAATGATCTGAGCATAATCAATTTATTAGATGGCCTAGCTGTTACCAATAAATTGGGTCAATGGCCTCTCAATGACCAAAAATCCAAAGATAGGACTCACCACCTTTAATATTGTTTTGGGATTACAGAGTTGGGCAGCTAGGGATGATAATAAGATTGGTTACAAGGTAGACAGCACCATGGGAGTATGGATAATATGATTGGTTACATTAAGAAGAGCAGATTAACACTTGTGTGGTGTTAGCAACCATCCTTGTCTGTGTCAGAGGAATGCTTGATTGATTTATGGGACCTACCTGCATCCTGAGGTGTAGTGGACCAAGGATAGCAGACTCCCTGTCTCTTAGGAGGATGATAGAACTCTCCTTAATTGTACAAGGACAGGAAGGGCAAATAATATATCTCTTTGAGCTAGCTAAAGATAATACCAGATTTCTGGTTATTTTCTTCAGAGATGCAGATAGAACATGGTAGATAACAGTTTTCCCATTAATTAAGCTAACTCAGAGGGAAGCTATACTCTGTGATTAAAAATATTCATTGTTTGAGTTCACCTGAAAAGTTAGGGATAGTGAGCACACTCCCTGGTGTCCACCTGCTTCTCTCAAGTATAGCAGATTTCCTTGAGTCAAGAATAGAATTAGTAGAACTGGATTTCTAAACTTAATTCATTACAGGCCAACTGAATTTCTGAACTAAGTTCTGAGACAAAGAAGCATGAGTTAGGGAATTATGAGAAGATCAATTAACTGTAAGTAGAATTAATAAAAAAAAAATTATGCAGACTCAATTTAATTTCTTCACAAGTTAGGCATAGGAGCAAAAACCTGCTGGGAGCGACAACCTGGAAGCACCATTACTGCAAACCTCTGAACTATCAATGCCAGAGAAAATAGGCTCTGAACTGGAAGTGGCACAGGTCATCAGGACAGGACACTGGGTGTTGAAGGACTGCATGGAATTCCATCAAGCCTGAGGGACATAGCACAACATCCAACTTGCACCAGTTCTGAGTACTTAAAAGTAAGTTGGGGCAGGGACCTAGGCTGTTGAATCACTAATTGTCCAATGTGGGAGGACATTGTTTTCCAGCTCCCAAAATCTAGATCCCCATGATCTAAGGAGCAAGAAGATCAGGAAAATAAGAGGTGGGGAGGCTGAAAATGCCAAATACTTCAGGAAGAATAAATCTCAAAAACCTTGAACATAAATAGATAAATCAATAGGAAAAACAATAACAACAGAAGGAAATATGGTCTCCAGATCTAGTAAATGAATGCAAGCATGTATGAATAAATACTGCAAAATAAAATAACATAAGACTGGAATTTGAAGAGAGCATGAAACCACAACACTTTATTCCTGAGGAGTTTAAAAGAGAAATTATAATTAAGAAAAAAAAATTATGTCAGGTAGAGTAAAAATAATGACAAGAATAGAAAAACTTGAATCAACAATGGCACACCTCACAGAAGAAACACAAGGAAGAACAACAGATTGGGAATGTAAATATACAGAATTCAAGGACAACCCAGAAAAAGAGAAGCAAAAATATAATACCGCTAAAAGAAAATACACTCACTAAGACAACAAAACATACTGAACTTAAAGGCAAAAGTGCACCGAGAAAATATAAAGATCATAGGTCTCCCAGAAGAAAACTGGTCAGAACATCTAAATATAGAATATGAAATTCCAATTGAAAGAATTCACAGATTACCTAAGAAAAATAATAAACCAAGGCTGCAAATTCCAAGAGACACAGTGATTAAATTTAACAATTCAATTCAGAAAAAAAAAAGTTCTGCTAGCCATCAGGAAAAAGACCACAAAATGCAAAGTAAAGGATGTATGCACAAGGCAAGACTATTCTGCACCCACTAGAAAAAGGAGGACAATATAGAATAAAGTATTGCAAAGAGCAAGTCCACAGTGATCTACCCTCAAAATCTGAGCCTAATCACACAGGGCAAGAGATGGACATTCAATATTAAAGAAAAGTTTGAAACATTTTTAGAAAGAAAAACAGCAGTGAAGAGTTTATTTGCCTCTCAAGCACCCAGACAACAGAAATGCAGCTGGGGTGAATAAATGCAGCAGACAAAGACAATAACAGCAACAGATTGATAATAGAGAAACCAGAAAAAGAATTCTTTCTAAATGTACACAAAGAGACAGAGGTAAAGGCAGAAATCTGGTAGAATTAACAGTGAAGGATGAATGAACAGTGAAGGGCATTTGAACAGAACCTGATGGCATGCTGCCTACAATTTCTTTTGAATGCATCTTTTGAGAGGTTATAGTACAACATGCTTGTACATAGAAGAGGTAAGGTAAACCAAGAGATAAAGAGGAATTAGTGAAATGCCAGGTTCAAATCAAGGGATAGCAATGAAGGGAAAGTGATCACTGCAGTCTCAGAAAGTAGAAAGCCTACAAGAGAGTAGGTGAGGAGGAAGGGTGTGAGTAAGATTTAAAAAGATTGGGGCAGCTAGGTGGCACAGTGGATAAGAGTACTGGCCCTGCCCAGTTTTCATCCTGAAAGGCTATGCATGAGCCTTCCTGGCTGGGTTTCTCCCAAGTAACCTTAGATTTCTCAATATTTGTCTGAGATAATTTTAGAGGGCAAAATGACCCATTTGGGTTTTACCTTACGTTTCCCATTCACCACTCTTCATAGAATTGCTTTGGAGTTATGGGAGTTATTGCATTGTTTCCTTTATTTTAATATGTTCCATAATGGAGGATTGTGAGTTGAGGGTTGCACATTCATTTTCCAACAGAAGGCTTAGGCAGCAATAGAGTTGTCATTAGCAGCACTGTCCCAAATGTTGAAAAAAAAATTGTTACATGTTAAATTTAAATCATGAAAGGGAATCATGGTTAGGTACAATCTTTCTCAACAAATGATGTGTCTCATCCCAAACTGTTTACCTTTGTATTCATGGAGATATACATTTATTAATTTTTGAAAAGGGGGCTCTACAAAGATAAAGAGTGTCACATATGTTTCCTAGGTGTGATGGGGTTAGGATCTGGGCCCCAGAAAGGAAAAACCCTGGACTTTCCCACATGGCCAAAACTGTGGCAGTTCCCATTAACTGGCCTATCACTGTGGCCACACCCAGTCTCCCCTCCATTGTCTTACCTCCCTATGGCCCCTGGCCATTTCCCATACTTAATCCTAGCTAGGCTCCATTGTACAGGTCCCAGCAGTTCTGTTCACCCCAGTTTACTGGCCACTCCCATCCAGATCTCCTTAGGCCCCTCCTCCCATCACCCCAAACTACTTGGCCAGTCCTAGATCCCTCCCACAGGCTTTCTGTATATAAGGCCTATCTTGTCTCCATTAAGATGCTTAGATTCTTAAAATCTAGCCACTGCTGGGATTCTTATAATCTAGCCACTGCTGGGATTCTTATAATCTAGCCACTGCACAGATTCCTAAAATCTAGCCACGGCTTAGATTCTTCTAATCTAAGCAATAGCTTACTAATGTTCAGACTCCTTAAGAGTCTGTCTAACATGGAAGGTGTTCTAATAAACCTTGTCTTTGGCTGAGAAAAGGCTTGGGTTGAATTCTTTATGGCAGGATCTGCATGTTGTGATTTTGGGGTCCCAGGACCCCTAAACTGCATCAGGTGCAATAGCTATTTTCTTTGTATTGGAATTTTTATCCTATCAAGAGAAACAATACAGTTCCAAACAAAATGAAACCATTGTGTTCAATGCCCATTTCTCAATTTCAGCCTGGGTCCTAATATCATTTCAGTATCTTCCTCAGTAAAGTGACTGTTCAATTTGCTATGATTTTATGATTGCTGGTAAAAGAATAGTTCACACTCAATTAAAGATATCCTTACTTTCTATGTAATAACAAAAAGTCATTTGAATTGAATGGAATCAAAGAATTTGTGCAAATTCTTGAGAATTATAACAAAAGTCTCTTTGTCAAGTAATATTCCAAGTCGTTGAAACCATTCCTTTACAAGTATCTTTGTTCAACAAGGATATAATGTATCAATGCAAATAAAAACCATTCCACAGAAAGGGTAGAAATCTGGTATGATTCAAGGCATTTATTTGACTTCTTATATTTCTCCTTTCTATCACTGCATCAAGCTATTCTGAGGTATCATTAGGTATAATTTTCCAAATTAAAAGTTATTCTTATTCAGACAATATTCTTAACAAAGTAAATTTTTTTTTTATGAATGTGGGTTGAAAAAGACTACTCTCTATCACTTACAGAATAGCTTGAGAATCTCCTTTGGTATAGAAAGATTCCTTACCTGAGAAAGTTCCCTATACAATGAAACCACAGGTCCAATCCTTATTCCTACCTTATATTTAAACTCACCTGCTAGCTGGATTGAACACAACAAACTCCCAACTGGAATACTCTAGGACTACTGTTACTTAATGAATTCAGTTAAAGAAGTAGAGTTGTGGTTAAGAACTATTCTTTCCATTGAATGATTTGTTTTATTCCAAATGCTCTAACTTTGTATCTAATAAAAACAATAAATTCCAAATGAAATTAAACCATTGTGTTCCATGCAAATTACTCAATTTCAGCTTTAATGTGCATATCCAGTTAAATAATGTCTTCTTCAACAAAAGCATTGGGTCATTGTTGTTTTTTCTGTATTTCAATGGCTTCTAATAAAAGGCATGCCCAAGTTAAGATCTCCTTACTTTCTATGTATTGACCAGAATTGTGTTAATTAAATGGAATCACAAGTAAATTGTGAAATTTCTGGAGCAAAAGTCTCTTTGTCAAGGAGTTCCAAGTCAATGAAGCCATTCTTGATTTCCATATACTACATAGTGATTTTCTTAAAGGTTTTCATTCTAATTTTGGTTGTATAGGTTTTGTTTGCACAAAACTTTTTTTATTTTATATAATCAAAATTATCCAGTTCATATTTCATAGTGCTCTCTATATCTTGTTTGGTCCTAAGTTCTTCTCTTACCCATAGATCTGACAGGTAAACTATTCCTTGTTTTCCTAATTTGCTTATGGTATCACTCTTTATGTCTAAATCATCTTGACCTTAGCTTGATATGCAGCGTGAGATGTTGGTGTACACCTAGTTTCTGACATACTATTTTCCAGTTTTCCCAGCAGTTTTTATCAAATAATGAGTTTTTGTCCCAAAATCTTGAATGTTTGGGTTTACCATATGCTAAATTACTAGGGCCATTTATTCTAATGTATTGTGTACCTAATCTATTCCATTGATCCATCACTCTATTTCTTAGTACCAGAATGGTTTTGATAATTATAGCTTTATAATTCAATTTGAAATATGTCATGACTAGACTACCTTTCTTCACATTTTTTTCATTGATTTTATTGATATTCTTGACCTTTTGTTCTTCCAGATGAAGTTTTTTATTATTTTTTCTAACTATAAAATAATTTTGGGTGGTTTGTTGTGGCACTGAATAAATAGATTAATTTAAGTAGAATTGTTATTTTTATTATATGGCCTCAGCCTACCCATGAGCAATGTTTTGTAATTGTGTTCACATAATTTCATATAATTTGTGTTCATTTGTCATGGCAAGTAGACTCCCAAGTATTTTATACTGTCCAGAATTACTTTAAATGGAATTTATCTTTCTATTAGATTTCATTTTCTAAAACAAGAATTATTCTCACTCAGCCAATTTTCTCAACTAGATTGAGATTAGAAAGCCAGATGAATTGCCTAAAATTAACACCCAAATGGGATACTCAAGGAGTAATGCTATAAACTGACTTGTCCTTAAGCAAAATCTTTCTTACTAAATGGCATTTCTAATTCCAAATGGATTAAATTCGTATCCACTAGAGATATCTATGTGTTCCAGTTTTGCTGTGATTCTACTCTTGATTGTAAAAGAACCATGTATGGGCAATGTTAAGAGTTTATCACTTTCTGTGAAATGACCAGAGTCATCTGAATTGAGTAGAATCACAATGAAACTGTACTGTTTCATGGGGATTATGGCAAAAGTCCCTTTGTCAAGGAATATTACAAGTCATTGAAGCCATTCTCTGATTGCCATTGACTACATAACAATCTTCTTAAAGCTCTCCTATATTCCTCCTAAAGTCCACAATGGGACATAAAGTGGTAGTTTCCACCATTTCATTGATATAGAAGCAAATGAATGGGAGTTCTGTATCTTGCTTTCTTCTAGGAGTAAAACTTTGCTCTGCTTGGATAGAGTATTATTGAAAATGAAAACCATTCAACAGAAAGGGAATCAATCTCATTTGTTCTAGGACATCCTTTTCACTTCAGAAACATCTCTTATGTCCATCACTTTATCAAGCTACTATCAAATAATTTATTCCTTACAGAAAACATTGTATTGCTCTAAGTCTAAGAAAGATGGTAAAATAATCATGTACTCTCAACATAGATGTCCTTTTTTTCTACATAAAGACAACTTTCCTGATGTCCTGCACATAGATTCACAGATAGAAAAATGATTGATTTTGACTACAGTATTTACTAAACCAGAATAATCAAGGTGTATTTTTATGTTTATTTCAAATAAAGAAAAAGCATCATGGGTAAGCACAATCTTTCCTATTTAAAGTTAGGAAAACATTGTTTATTTTGCTGTGATTCTAGGAACGATCATAAAGAATAAAATTTTATTATTCTCTGCATAATGACAAAGGTCCATTCAATGACTGTTATCGCAAAGAAATTGCACTGAATATATTTAAGATCTCTTTGTCAAGGAATATTCCAGTTATTGAACTCGCTTTTGATTCTTATAGACTATATAGTGATCTTTTTAAGAATTTCATCATTTCTCTTAAAGGTCATAATGTGACATAAAGTGGATATCTCTTGGATAAATAAGTAATGTAGGCTAATGAATGGGAGTTCTGCATCTTGCTTCCTTCTAGCAGTAAGTTTTCAGTCTACATGGATATGATGTCTCACTGCTGATAAAAATCACTCCATAGAAAGGAGTAAATCTGGTGCGTTGAGATGTTTATTTAACTTCATAACTCTCCTCTGTCTCCAATACTATATCAAGTGACTATCACAATATTGTGTTTATTTACTCAAATAACATTTATTCTTGTAAAAGCTATTTTCTCAATACAAATAAACTTTTCCAGGATGAGGACGGAGAGAGAAAGTTGACTTAGTTTGACTACAATGAACACCAAACTGGAAGACTGAAAGCATAATATTATATATTCAGTTCAAATGAAGAGAGTGGTGGTTAAGCATAATCATTCCTATTAAGTCTTTAATTTTGTTCCAAATACTTTATTTTTGTATCCTCTATAGATATGTGTCAAAATTGAGAAATTGAAAAAGACGCTTCACAAACAGAAGTGTTACATAGTAAAATGTTGCTCTAAATGGATATAAAATAGCACTGCAAATGAAAAGCATTCCACAGAAAAGGAGTGAATCTGATGTGTTCCAGAGTATTCATGCATCCATAATTATATCAAACTACTTTGAAATAATTTATTCCTCAGAGAAAACACTGTTGTATTGCTGTGATTCTATGAATGATGATAAAAGAATCATGCATTCCCAAAATAATATTTCTTCATTTTTTTTACATACAGGCAATTCTCTTTTCCATTGCATACAATCACAGGAACATTGATTTGAATGATAAGGGATACAGCAAAAATCTTATTCTCAAGGTATTGGAATATTTTCCAAGTCATTAAATCCATGTTTTATTCTCAAAGAATACACAGTGATCTTTTTAAAGGCTTTCCATGATTCCTCCTCCGTTCTGCAATGTGACATGAAGTGGAGCTTCTCTAATACCTGATTGATGTAGGTCCTGAAAAAATCAAATACATACTTTCCTCTAAAACTAAGTCTTTTTTGTATAATATATCACTGCAAATAAAAACCATTCCAAAGAAATGGATCAAATCTGGTGTCTTCCAGATTTTTGACTGCCTATATCTCCCCTATTTCCACTAATGTATAGAGTTATTTTGAGTTACCACTAGGTTTTATTTGCTCAAATAATAGTTCTTCTCATGCAGGCATTTTTCTCAACCCAAGGAAAGAATGCTTGGGTATGGATTGAAACATAGAGTTGGCTGGATTTAACTAGAGAGACCACCGGAGTATTGTTAATTTAATTCAAATTCTAAAAGTGAGTCATGATTAAGCACAATCTTTTCTACTCATGCTAAGAGAAGCATTTTTGGTTTTACTGTGTTTCTAGAAATAATCATAAGAGAATCATATACTCCTAAGATAAAATTTCCTTGTTTCCTATAAAATGACATGGTTCCATTCATTTGAGTGTTATCACAAGGAAATTGTGCTGAATCATAATGACTATAGCAAAAGTCTCTTTCTCAAGAAATATTCCAAGTTATTGAAATAATTGTTTGATTCCCCTTGATATAGTGATCATCTTTAAAATTGCAATCATTCCTCCTAAAGGCCATAATGTTATGTTAAGTGGATGTCTCCACTGCCTGACTGATGGAGATCCTGGATAGTACTGATTGAGAATTCTGTAACTTGATTTCCTCTAGTCTTTGTTCTACATGAATACAATGTGTCACTACAAATGGAAATTCCATAGAAAGGAAGTTAATCTGATTTGTCCCAAGGGTTCATGACTTTCACCTATTTTCAATATTATATCAAGCTACTTAGACTTAACATTGCATTTATTTGCTCAAATAACATTTATTCTGATGAAAGCAATTTTCTCAACACAAGTAAAGTTTTCCAGGATGAGGATTAAGAGGGGTTGGTATAATTTGACTACAATATAAATTGGTATAATTTGACTACAATAACCATCAAACTGGTACTCATATATTTACATATTTGATCCAAATAAAAGAAGAGAGTTATGGCTAAAAATACTTCCTATTGGATGTTTACTTTCATTCCAAATGATTTACCTTTGCATCCTTTGTTGTTCAATAATTTTAGCCATGTCCAACTCTTTGTTACCCCATTTAAGGTTTTCTTGGCAAAGATACTGGAGCAGTTTGCAATTTCCTTCTCCAGCTCATTTTACAGATTAGGAAACTGAGGCAAACAGGATTACGTGATTTGCCCAGGATCACATAGCTAGTAAGTGCCTGATGGCTTTGAACTCAGGAAGATAAGTCTTCCTGACTCCAGGTTCCTCACTCTATCTACTGCACCACTTAGCTGCCTACCTTTATATCCTATTGAGATACAAATGTGTCAGAATTAAGAAATTGAAGAAGGTGCTCCATGATTATCACATTTCTTGCTTCTCTGGGACAATACACTTTGCCTTTGTATTGATATTCCTTGTTTCACTGCTTAAAGATAGCATAATTCCAAACAAAGTGAAATCATTTTTTCCCATGATTTACATGACTTCAGCACTAATGCTTATATCCAAGTCAATCATTTATTACTCAGAAAAAGCACTGATAATTTTATTGTGATTCTAGGAACATGTGTTTAAAAATCATGCATGCCCAAAATAAGATATTCTTCCTTTCCATGTAATGAGAAGTCCATTCAAATGATTTTTAATCTCAAAGTTGTTGTTCTAAATCATGAGGAATTAAGCAAAAGTCCTTTTGTCAAGGAATATTTCAAGTCATTGAAATCACTCTTTGATTCCAATAGACTACATAGTGATCTTCTGAAAGAATTCAATCATTCCTCCTAAAGGCCACAATGTGACATGAGTGAAGTCTTTAGCTCCTGATTAATGTAGGTCCTGAAGCAAGTGAATGGGAATTCTTTATCTTGCATTCCTGTAGCAGTAAGTCTTTGCTGTATATCAGTCTAATGTATAAGGGCTAATGGAAAAGATTATACTAAATAATATTGGTGACAATGGGCATCCTTGTTTTAATCCTGATCTTATTGGGAAGGCTTCTAGCTGATCCCCATTACAAATAATTCTTGCTGATGGTTTTAGATGTTTCTTATCATTTTAAGGACAAATCTATGTATACCTATGTTTTCAAGTGTTTTTGATACAAATTCTATCTGCATTCCATCAAAAGCTTTTCCTACATTTATTGATATAATCATATTATTTTTGTTATGAATGTAATCAATTGTGTTAATAGTTTTCCTTATGTTAAACCATCCCTGCCTTCCTGGTATAACTACCATTTGGTCACAATTTATAATCCTTGTAATATATTGTAGTCTGCTAGCTGGTATTTTATTTAGGATTTTTGTATGCATATACATTAATGAAATTGGTGTATAATTTTTTGTTTTTGTTTTTGCTCTTCCTGGTTAGGTAATGGTAACATAGTTGTTTTATAAAAGGAGTTTGGTAGGACTCCTTCTTTGCCTATTATTCCAAATAATTTATTTAATATTAGAATTAGTCTTTAAATGTTCGGTAAAATTCACTTGTAAATTCATCTGGTCCTGATGCTTTTTTCTTAAGAAGTTCATTTATGGCTTGTTCAATTTCTTTTTCAAAATAGATTTATTTAGATATTTTATTTCTTCTGTTAATCTAGGTGGTTTATGTTTTTGTTAATATTCTTCCATTTCACTTAAATTGTTAAATTTATTGGCATATAATTGGGCAAAATAAGTCCTTATAATTGCTTAGATATCATCATCATTAGTGATATATTCACCCTTTTCATCTTTATTACTAATGATTTGGTTTTCTTCTCTCTTTTTAAAAATCATGTTAACCAATGATTTTATTGGTTAATATTATTTTATTGGTTTTTCATAAAACCAACCCCTGGTTTTATTTATTAATTCAATGGTTTTCTTATACTCAATTTTATTAATTTCACCTTTAATTTTTAAGATTTTCAATTTGGTGTTTAATTAAGGATTTTTAATTTGTCCTTTTTCTATTTTTTTAATTGCATACCCACTTCACTGATCTACTCTTCCTTATTTTATTGACATAAGTACTTAGGGACATAAATTTTCCTCTGATTATTGCTTTGCTGCATCCCATAGATTTTGGTATATTATCTCATTATTGTGCTTCCTTTTAATTATTTATTGTTTCTATGATTTGTTTTTGTTTTTTGTTTTTTTACCCACTCATTCTTTAAGATTAGGTTACTTAGTCTCCAGTTAGCTTTTAATCTGTTTCCATAATCTCTTGTTGAATATAATTTTTATTGCATCATTTTCTAAAAAGAATGCATTTAATATTTCTGCTTTTCTGCATTTAATTATAAAAATTTCATATCCTATGTTGCCCTATGCTTTTTATGCCCTGTGCCCTATTTATTGCCTGATAAGGTAAATTTTTGTAAAAGTACCATATACCACTGAGGAAAAAAAGGTGTATTACTTTCATTTCCATTTAATTTTCTACAAATATCTATCATATCTAGCTTATCTAACATTCTTTTCACCTTCTTGACTTCTTTCTAATTTATTTTTTGCTTAGGTTTGTTTAATTCTGAGAGGGAAAGGTTAGAGTCCCTCATTATCATAGTATTATTATCTAGTTTCCCCTTTAATGGAAATTAACTTTTCCATTGAACATTTAGATGTCATAGATTTGGGAGCATAGAGGTATATGCATATATAGCATATAAGTGAATATTGATATTGCACCGCTTTTATAGTAACTTTTATCATAATGTAGTTTCCTTGTTTATCTCTTTTAATTAAATTTATTTGAGCTTTAACTTTGTCAGAGATCATGATTGCTGCCCTTGCTTTTTTTTGTCAGCTGAAGCACAATAAATTTTACTGCAGCCCTTTAAGTCTGTGTGTATCATTCATTTTCAAATATATCTCCTATACAATATATTGTCAGATTCTGATTTTTAATCTATTCTGTTATTTATTCACATTTTATTGGTGAGTTTATTACATTCACATTCAAAGTTATAATTACTAGTATATTTCACTCTATCCTATTTTTCCTCTCTATTAATTCTTCTCACCCTCTTTTTACCCTATCCCTCCTCACATGTTTGATTTACTTCTAACCACTCTCTCTAATCTGCATCCTTTTTAAGAATCCCTGCCTTATCCTCTCCCCTTACCCTCTTATTCTTAATCTACCAACCCTTGTAAGAATCCCTCCCTTATCCTGTCTCCTCTCCCTCCTACTTCTTCATCTACATACCCTTCTAAAAGTCTCTCCCTTATCTTGTCCCCTGGCCCTCCTATTTTTTTATAAATTTAGAACTTTCATACCCTTCTAGATGTATGTTATTCCATCTTTAACCCAGGTCCAATGAAAATAAGGTTCAGCACTACCAGCCCTCCATCTCCACCTGTTTTCACTGTAATAGTTCTTCCATTCATGCTTCATTAGTATGAAATAATTACTTCATTTAATCCCTACCCAATTTTATATTTTAGAATCATCCCATTATTCTCCCTTCAATCCCAAGCCTTCTATCTGTGTATGCTCTTTCAAATTATCAAAATAATAACATTCTTAAGAGCACAGATAACATTTTCCCACATAAAAAGTAAACAGTTTGACCTTACTGAGTCCCTTATAATTGATCTTTAATGTTTTCTGTATGTTTCTCCTGCATCTTACATCAAATTTTTCATTGAGTTCTTATCTTTTTGTCACAAATACTTTATAGTTTCTCAATTCATTAAATGTTCATTTTTTTCATCCAATATTATACTCAGCTTTGCTGAGTAAGTTATTCTTGGTTGCAAACCCAGCTTCTTCACTCTCTAAAATATAATGTTCCAAGCCTTTCAGTCTTTTAATGTAGAAACTGCTAGATCTTGTGTTGTCCTGTCTCCACTGTATTTAAATTATTTTTTCTTGTTGCTTATAGTATTTTCTCTTTAACCTGGGAGTTTCAAAATTTGGTTGTCATGTTCCTATAAGTTTTCATCTTGGGATCTCTTTCAGGTGGTGATTGATGGATTTTTTCTATTTTTATTTTACCCTCTTGTTCTAGAATTTCAAGGCAATTTTTCTTAGATTTCTCTAATATCACATCTATACTACCCACTTTTTTAAAAAAACATAACTTTCAGGTAGTCCAACAATTCTTATATTGTCTCTCCTTAATTTGTTCTCTAGATCAGTTGTTTTTCTAGTGAAATGTTTCACATTCTCTTCTATTTTCTTAGTCTTTTGATTTTGTTTTATTATTTCTTGGTGTCTTCCCCTTGCCCAATTCTAGTTTTTAAAAAGTTATTTTCTCCCATAAGTTTTTGGTTCTCTTTTTCCATTTGCTTGACTTTTTTTCATAATTTTCTTGGTTTTCTTGGATTGCTCTTATTTTTAAATTTTTTCCTCAACCTCTCTTATTTGATTTTTCAAATCCTTTCCCTCTTCCAAGAATGCTTGTTGGGCTAGTGATCATTTGACATTTTTCTTTAAAGTGGGAATGGTTTTTTTTTAACTTTACCATCTTCTTCTGAGTATGAAACCAGATCTTCTCTATCCCAATAATAACTATACATGATCGGATTCTTTCTCCTTTTCTTACTCATGACTTTTTTTTAAAGCATTTTATTGTTATAGCCAAGTTCAAATCCTGAGTTGTAAGAAATGATGCCTCAGGCTTCAGATTTTTTGAACTGGTGCTTTCTGTTTTTGTTGTTGTTATTTTGGGTTTGGGGTTGGGTTTTTTTTTTGGATTTGGGGTTTGTTTGTTTTTTTTGCTAGGAAATGGGGTTAAATGACTTGCCCAGGGTCACACAGCTAGTAAGTATCATGTGTCTGAGGCCAAATTTGAACTCAGGTCCTCCTGACTCCTGGGCCGGTGCTTTATCCGCTGTGCCATCTAGCTTCCCCCATACTGGTGCTTTCTGAACTCTACCTGGGGGCCTAATCTCAGACACTCCTGTCTGCCTCTGAGCCCCAGCTAGGGGCCCCAGCCACACTGTTACTGCACTTTTTTTAAAAAAATTAAATCATTTTTATTTAAAGTTTTGAGTTCCAAATTCTATCCCTCCCTCCCTTCCTTCCCCTCACCCCTCCCTGAGATGGTAAGCAATCAGATATAGGTTATACATGTGTAATTATGTAAAACATCTCCGTATTAGTCATTTTGTACAAGAAGACTTGAATAAAAGCATACATAAAAATTGCATGCTTCAGTCTTTATTCAATCAATTATCAGTTCTTTCTCTGAAGGCAGATAGTACGGTTCATCATTAGTTCTTCATGATTTGCCTTGGATTATTGTATTACTGGGAATAGCTAAGCCATTCACGATTCTTCGTTGCTATTACTGTGTACAATGTTGTCCTGGTTCTATTCACTTCACTATGCATCAGTTCATGTAAGTCTTTCCAGGTTTTCTTTTTAAATCACCTTGCTTGTCATTTTGGTACATTGTATTATTATCATATACTTCAACTTGTTTAGCCATCCCCCAGTTGATGGGCATCCCTTTGATTTCCAGTTCTTAGCCACCACAAAAAGAGCTGCTATAAATATTTTTATACAAACAGGCCCTTTTCCCTTCTTTTGATGTCTTTGAGCTATAGATCTATTGCTAGATAAAAAGGGTATGCTCAGCTTTATAGCCTTTTTGGACATAGTTCCAAATCGCTCTCCACCAACAGTTTTCCCATATCCCCTCCAACATTTATCATTTTCCTTTTTTGTCATATTAGCCACTGTGATGAGTGTGAGGTGGTACCTTAGAGTTGCTTTAATTACTGCACTCTTACTCCCTGTATTCCCTCCTGTTGTTGCACAGTTAAGCTCACTCCTCTGTCCTGGAACTGAAACCAGGGATGCTGCTTTCCTGCAAGTGCTCATAGCCAGCAAGGTCACCACCCTTCTGCTACCACACTCACATGGCATGTGCTCACTCCTCCTTATCTACAGCTGCAGCCTGGAACTACATCTGGTAAGCACAACTAGTCCTGGCTTGCCACAACATTTGAGTGCCCTTCAATCTTTCCTTGCTCAGCTCTCTGACCTCCATACTGTGCAGGATCTGAAAGTTGCTGAAGCTGCCCCCAGGGCTTGTTGTTCGTTAATTCATCTAAATCTGTCTAGAAGTATTTGTACTTCACTTGGGCCAAGGTTTGGCCTCTGGAAGTCAAGTCTTTCCTAACATCCTCTCAAGTTGACTTAGGACAACTGCTTTAACCCAACTTTTAATTATTTCTGCCACTCAGAATTCACTTTGAAGCAATATTTTATCTCGTTTGTGAGAGAATTTTGGGGAGCTTGGTATTTCCTCTCTTATTCTGCCATTTTCCACAATAATCTTTTTAAAAGCTTTTCCTAATTCCTTCTGACGACCAAAATGTGACATGAAGTTGAAGTTCCACTGCCTAACTAATGTTGTCCATAAAACAAATGAATAGGAATTCTGTATCTAGCTTTCTTCTAACATTAAGCCTTCTCTCTATTGGATACAATGCATCAATGCAAATGAAAACATTCTTCACAAACAGAGTGAATCTGTTGTGTTTCAGGATATTTATTTGATTTCATGTGTCTGTTGTTTTTGAACAATATAACAAGCTACTCTGATTTTGCTTTTTTTTTAATGTTCTAAAATAATAATTATTGTTGTGCAGGCAATTTTTCTAAACACTACCAAAGATCTGGAGTGGATTGATGGAAATATTTGGCTGAATTTCACTATAATAACAACCAAAATGGAAAATCCACAGGGAATTGTTCTTATACATTTAAGTGAAACAATGAAATTCTTATTGTGTATTTTTTTATAATTCCAAATGCTTGACTTTTTTTTTCCCTCTCCAGATATTAATGTTACATAATTGGCAAATTGAGGATGGTGGTTAATGAGAGATAAAGGGAAAATTAGGCAGAGAACTCAACTTTGGCTTAAACATTTGGAATGTTCCTAACTGAGGATCTAGAGTGATTATGACTAAACTTAAAATGCTTTATCTAAAACAAATTCCCTACAGCTGAAGAGGAGAGAACCACTATAATTTTAAGCGACAATATATCACTTCCTAACTAATAATGAACTAGTTATTGCAATGCAATTAAACAGTTGGAGGGACAGGTGAAGGGAAATGAAACAGGAGGCCCAAAGTGTTTTTCCGCTTTCAGGAAAGGTTGGGAGATTTCATTACCAAAAAGTACCTTCCTCCAATCATGCTGCTGTAGTCCCCAACTGCCTAGCATAGGCTGAACACTCCACTGGGAGCCTGGGTTGATTTCCATTCCATTAAAGAGTCTCTGACCTATCTCCTAGTCCCTGAGCCAGTCTACATAATCACAGCTCTACTGTCCCTCAATGAAGCTCCTTTCTCCATGTCCGATGTTTCAGATTTCACATCAGAATCTTGTCAGTAATGACTAAGAGAGAAACAACACCCTCCGTGATTGTCACAGGACAATCTATTTCCTTTACTTGTACAGAGGTGGACAATGGAGGCATCCTTGAACTCCTGAAGTTGCCATATAACTGTGCCTTATTGGTTGGTTACTGTCCTTCATTCTCAAAGAGGACCAAAATGACATCACCATATTAGAATAAAGTTACAGTGTGTCTGACCGTGGATGATCAGACCAGTATGAGCTCAGAATGTTCTACCACAGGTCAGGCACAAATAGTCTGTGTGAATGTTTGGTATGGATTCTCTAAATTTGTGCATCTCATTTTTCTTTTGAGCTATTTCAATTCTGCTTTGCTCATAGAGCACAGCACCTTCTCTGATGTGGGCACACCATGCTGAGCAGATCTATGCCAGTCACACAATCAATTCCAAAATTCTTAAGAGAGACCTTGAGAGTGTCCTTGTATCGCTTCTTCTGACCATCATGTGAATGCTTGCTCTGTGTGAGTTCTCCATAAATAGTCTTTTTGACTATTATTGTTTGGCTATCATTATCAATTTATCTATCAATGTTATTATTGTTGTTATTATGATTATTTACTTATTTATTTATACATTATACATTTATGTTTGCATTATTATCAATATTATTATTATTATTATTATCATTATTTTGGCTATTTCTTATTTGGATATCATTATCAGTGCATACATCCCTGGAAAGTACACTACTGAGGTAAGTGAACTTATCCACAGCATTCAAAATTTCTCCATTTGCTGTAACCAATGGCTCCACATATGGATGGTGTGACAGTGGCTGATGGATCACCTGTGTTTTCTTGGTGTTGTTAGGCCAAAATTAGCAGAGAATCAATCCATACTTTGCTGCACCTCAGCTTCAGGGGCTGCACTGAGTGCACATCATCTGTAAACAGAAAATCATGCACCAACACTCCCTCCACTTTCGTCTTGCCTTTTCAAGTTGAAGAATTTACCATCTGTGTGGTAGCTGACCTTGATGCTATGTTTGCCCTCATTGAAGGCATTTGGCAATATAACTGAAAAAAATCATGCTAAAAAGCATGGGAACAAGCACATGGCTTTGTTTTACTCCATTGGTAACTGGGAAAGCACAAGAGCATTGTCCATTATCCATAACCCAGGCAAGCATGTCATTATGAAATTGATACACAATGTTGATGAACTTCTCTGGGCAACCAAATTTTGACAGAATTTTCCATAAGGCCTCATGACTTGGTCAGATCTACAGACATTGTGTACAGACCTCCATTCTGCTCCTGGCTTTTCTCCTGGACTTGTTGGGCAGCAAACACCATATTGACCATTCTTTGGCCTTTTCTGAAGCCACACTGGTTCTCAGGTAGATGACTATCTTCCAAGTGAACTCTGGCAAGAATCTTGCCAGCAATAACTAAGAGAGAGACCTCCTGTGGTTGTTGCAGGACAATCTATGTCTTTTATCTTTATAGAGATGGACAGTGGAGGCATCCTTGAACTTATTAGGATAACCTCCTCTTGCCACATAACCTAGAAAATATTAGTCAGCTTTTGCATGAACAATGGACCCCCTGCCTTGTAAAGCTCAATTGGAATAGAATCATCACCAGGGGCTTTGCCACACAAAAGCAGCCTAATGGCATTCAAAATCTCTTCTTCATTTGGAACTTCAGCTAAGGAGGGATTGACTTTATCCTGAGGCAAACAGTCAATGGCTTCATCATTGATTGACGAAGGCCTGTCGAGAACACCATGGAAGTGTTCAGCCCATCTCTTAGGATCGTGTTCTTGTCGTTAATCAGTGTGGCTCCATTAGCACTGAGTAGTTGAGATGCACCATAGGTAGAGCCAAGATGGCGGAGTGAAAAGGTAGTCACTCTCACTCTCCCCTATCAACCTCTGAAAACCCAGAAAATATCACCCCGGAAAAAATCCCTAGAATAGCTGAACTAGAAAAAAGATGGGGAGCAGCAGTGCAGCAGCCCAGCAAACAGGTCTCCCAGTGCCTCAGCAAAAATAAGGGAGGCAGAACTACAAGGGGCCCCAGGCAGATAAGTACCCTGCAGCATTCATCTGAAAGGAGGTGAAGAAAGCAACCTAAAGGCTTCCTAAAGCCCCAGCCTTGCTGGTTCCAGCCCAACACCAGGTGAGCTGTCAGAGCCCTGCAGCCTCCAATTGTGAAGAAATCCTGAAACCCAGGTGGTAGAACAGGCAAACACCAACACTTGGACCTCCCAGTGCCTCAGTGGGGGGGGGGGGAACCAGTGGAAACCAGCTCAGAAAACCACCAGGTGCCTCAGCACTCTACCGCAAAGGAATCGCCCAGTGTAATATCAGAAACAAGGGAGACAACACTGCAGGGGGCCTCAGGCAGATAAACACCCTGTTGCACCCAACTGAAAGGAGCTGAAGAAAGCTAAAGGAAAGGAAAAGCAGGCAACCTAGAATTGCCTGAAAGTTCCAGCCTTGCTGATTCCAACCCAACACGAGGTAAGCTGCCAGAAGCCTATAGCCTCCAATTGCCAACATAAGAGACCCCAGCACACAAAACCAGTGACCAAGACCTGGGCTCCCAAGAAAGCTTTAGTCAATGCCCTCTGTTCCCCAGCAGGAGAGCTCAATCTCTTTAAAGGCCAGGGAATAAAGAAACACCATGAGTAAAAAGAAACATACCATAGATTCATATTATGAGAAGAGTGAAGATCAAGACAGAAATTCGGAAAAGGACAACATTGTCAACAAACCCACATCTGCAACAACAAAAGGGAATATGAACTGGTCTGTAGCCCAAAAAGCCTCTTAGAAGAGCTCAAGAAGGATTTTAATAGTCAAATGAGAGAGGTAGAAGAGTCCTTCAAAAATATAATTGGCCAATTGGAAAAAAAATACACTGAAGAAAACAAGTCCCTAAAAAACACAATTGGCCAATTGAAGAAGGAAGGACAAAAACTAACAGAAGAAAACAATCTGTTAAAAACTAGAATTGGACAAATGGAAACTAATGTCTTATGACAGAGCAAGAACCAGTGAAACAGAAACAAAAGAAATGAAAAAATAGATGAAAACATTAAATACCTCATTGGTAAAACAATCGACCTGGAAAATCAACTCAGGAGAGACAATTTAAAAATTATTGGACTACCTGAAAATCATGATGAAAAAAAAAGCCTGGACATTATCTTTCAGGAAATCATAAAGGAAAACTGCCCAGAAGTCCTAGAACCAGAAAGCAAAATAACCATAGAAAGAATATACCACTCACCACCTGAAAGAGATCCCAAATTGACAACACCAAGGAATATAATAGCAAAATTCCAAAATTACCAGATGAAAGAGAAGGTGCTGCAAGCAGCCAGAAAGAAAGAATTTAAATATCATGGAACCACAGTCAGGATTACACAGGACCTTGCAGCTTCTACATTAAAAGACCAGGGCGTGGAATATGATATTCCGTAAGGCAAAGGAGCCAAGTATCAACTACCCAGCAAAAATGAGCATCATTTTTCAAGGAAGGAGATGGATATTCAACAAAATAGGAGACTTCCAAACTTTCCTGATAAAAAGACCAGAGCTCAACAAAAAATTTGATCTTCAGGTACAGGACTCAAGAAGGACATAAAAAGGTAAATGGGAAAGAAAGATATAATATGTTGTTAATGGGGGGCGGGGGCTGTTTAAACCCCTACAGGGGAATATGACACTTGCAGCCTTTGAGAACTGTATTGTTATTACACCATGTTAAAGGAGTATACATAAAGAGGGTGGATAAAAAAAAAATCTAATCAAGTGGGTTAAATGGATCAAATAAATCGATCAATCTGATCTTAGAAAATGTACTGAGAAAGGAGGAGGCAGACAAGGGTAAATTACATTACAGGAAAAGACACAAAATCCTATTACAGCAGAGGGAAAGAAAGGGGGGAGCATTGTTTGAACGTTACTCATCAGATTTGGCTCAAGAAGGGCATAACATAATAGTTAGGTATAGAAATCTAACTTGCCTTAGAGGCAGTAGGAGGCAAAAGGGAAAAGAAAAAGGAGGGGGGAAATAAAAGGGAGGGGGGAAAGAAGGGAGGGAAGAAGCAGTAAGAGTAAAGGGGAAGAAAAGGGAAAGGGATAATAAAAGGGAAGAGGGACTGAAGAGCCGGTGGTCAAAAGCAAAACACTAGTGAAGGGGGGAAAGGAAAAAGGAGAAAGAGATGCACCATAGGTCCTTAGCCCATAAATAGCCTTCAGGTCATCATAAAAGCACTTTGGATTGTTACTATCAGCATAAAAATGAATTTCCTCTGCCTTCTCACTGAGCCAAGAACATTGCATCTCTCTAAGCTTTGCTTGTACTTTATTTTTGATGAACTATCCTGCTGGTAAACCCTATGGAGTTCTTGTTTTTCATTTAGCAGTTTCTGAATTTCTGCATCGTTTTCATTAAACCAGCTTGATGTTTATGAGTGTTCTGACCCAGATGAGCAAATGCAGTGGTATACACCAGATCTCTGAAAGCTGCACATTCCTTTTCTGCTCACTGTTGACAACTATGTGTTGGCTCAACTTTCCCTCTAAGTTAGCAACAAAATGTTCCCTCTCAGAGGAGAGCTCTAATCTGTTTATATTAATTCTTCTGGATTCATTTTGCCTTGGGGCTTCTGCTTTTGTTGAATGCAAATCTTTTTTATTTATTTATTTATTTTTAGTTTGTGACATTCACTTCCACAAAATTTTGAGTTCCAAATTTTGTCTCTCTCCCTTTCCCAAGACTGCATGCATTTTGATTACCCATTCTCCCAATCTGCCCTCCTTTCTACCTCTCCCCCTTCTCTTATCCCCTTCCCCTTCTATTTTCCTGTAGGGTAAGATAAATTTCTATACCCCAATGCACGTGTATCTTATTTCCCAGTTGCATGTAAAAATGATTTTTAACATTCATTTTTAAAACTTTGAGCTCCAAATTCTCTCCCATCCTCCCTGCCCACCTACCCTTATTGAGAAGACAAGCAATTCTATGTAGTATATACATGTGCAGTCATGCAAAACACTTCTGTAATTGTCGTATTGTGAAAGACTAACTATATATCCCTCCATTCTGTCCCACCCATTTATTCTATTCTCTCCTTTGACCCTGTTCCTCCTCAAAAGTGTTTGCTTCTGATTACCCCACCCCCAATCTGCCCTTCCTTCTATCACCCCCCCATCCTCTTCCCCTCTACTTTCCTGTAGGGTAAGATAGATTTCCATAATCAGTTGAGTGTGTGTTACTCCTTCCTTAAGCCAAATCTGATGAGAGTAAGGTTCAATATGTGTGTGTGTGTGTGTGTGTGTGTGTGTGTGTGTGTATTTTTCTGTTTAGCTCTTGCTTCTCAAGTATGCATTAAATTTCTCTACAACACTGAATGTCATTTTTTCACCTTTATTCATTATACTCAGTTTTGCTGGATATGTGATTCTTGCTTTAATCTTAGCTTCTTTGACCTCTGGAATATCATATTCCAAGCCCTCCAATCCCTTAATGTAGAAGCTGCTAAATCTTGTATTATCCTGATTGTGTTTCCACAATACGTAAATTGTTTCTTTCTGGCTGCTTGCAATACTTTCTACTTGACCTGGGAAATTTGGTATAATATTTTTGGGAGTTTTACTTTTGGGATCTCTTTCAGGAAGGATTTCTATTTTATCCTCTGGTTCTAGAATATCAGGACAGTTTTCCTTGATAATTTCTTGAAAGATGATCTCTAGGCTCCTTTTTTTTTTATCATGACTTTCAGGCAGTCCAATAATTCTTAAATTATCTCCTGGATCTATATTCCGGGTAAGTTGTTTTTCCAATGAGATATTTCACATTGCCTTCTATTTTTTCATTCTCGTGGTTTTGATTTATAATTTCTTGATTACTCATAGAGTCATTAGCTTCTACTTGCTCCATTCTAATTTTTGAGGAATTATTTTCTTCAGTGACCTTTTGGACCTCCTTTTCCATTTTGCCAATTCTGCTTTTTAAGACACTCTTCTCCTCACTGATTTTTCAGAACTCTTTGCCATTTGAGTTAGTCTACTTTTTAAGGTGTTATTTTCTTCAGTATTTTGGGGGGTCTCTTTTAGCAAGCTGTTGACTTGTTTTTCATGATTTTTGTGCATCACTCTCATTTCTCTTCCTAATTTTTCCTCTGCTTCTCTTATTTGGTTTTCAAAATCCTTCTTGAGATTTTCCACAGGCTGAGACAAATTCACAGTTTTCTTGGAGGCTTTGGATGTAGGAGCTTTGACTTTGCTGTCTTCTTCCAACTGTATGTTTTGATCTTCCTTGTCACTAAAGAAAGTTTCTATAGTCTGAGTTTTTTCCACTGTTTGCTGATTTTCCAAGGCAATTACTTGACTTTGTAACTCTTTGTTAAGGTAGAGCTTTCAGTGTGGAGAGTATACTGTCCCAAGCTTCAGGGGTTTTCTGCAGCTGTATTCAGAGATACTTCTAGGGACCTGTAAGTTTTCAGTTCTTCCAAAGTGGTATGATCTAAGGAAAGGTGTTTACTCCTCTCCTGGCCTGTGCTCTGGCCTGTGAGTGACCCCAAGTACTCTTTTCTGTCCTGGAATTATAAAGAGGGTCCCCCCCCACCACTGCCACAAATTCTGCTATGCTAGCACTCCTCCACTGAGGACTGTGACCCAGATCTAAGAATGGGCAGAGCAACAGAATCCTGCCTCAGTGCCAGCAAAGAGATCCCAGTAATCTCCATCTGATAAGTTGTTCAATGACCTTACCATCTGTGAGCTGAGAGCTCCAGAAGCAGCAGCTGCCACAACTGCCACTCCAGGCCTGTGCTGAGGCCTGTGCTGGACTGTGCTCCTCTCTTACCCCGGTCCAATAGACCTTTCCTACTGACCTTCCAAGTTGTCTTTGGCATTTGTGTGTTGAGAAGTCTGGAAACAGCCACAGCTGCCAGTGATTCAGTTCCCTAAGACCTGCTCCGGGTTTCCTGGGGCCCACTTTGTGCTGGCATGGTTTACACTGAACTGTGCTCCTCTCTCAGCTTGGTACAACAGACCTTTCCTGTTGACCTTCTGGGTTGTCTTGGGCTGGAAATTTTTCCACTCCATCTTTTTGTGGGTTCTGCTGCTCTAGAATATGTTCAAAGTCATTTTACAGGTATTTGGAGGGTTTGAGGGAGAGCTCAAGTGAGTCACTGCTTTTATTCTGCCATCTTGGCTCCATCCCCTGAATGTGAATCTTTAGCTTGGAGAGGATAAGTCTTTGATCAGTTCAGCACTCTGTGCCACACACAGCTTTTGTCACTCTCGCATCCTGTCTGTCTCTTCTCCTTACAATCACATAGTCTATTAAATGCCAGTATTTGCTGTGAGGATGCATCCATGAAGTTTTATTGCTTTTAAGTAAATGGAAGACAGTGTTGGTGGTGAGAAGGTCACGAGATGCACAAGTCATCAGTACTAAGTGACCATTGCTGTTGCTGTTTCCAATTCCATTCCTCCCTAGGATTCCCTGCCAAGTCTGGTAGTCTGAGCCTACTCTGCCCTTTTCTGGCACACTGATGATAAGGGTCTCCAGGTCTTCATAAAATTTTTCTTTGATCTCATCAGGGCTCATCAGTAATGATCACTGGTGTTCCCCTTCACTGCATCCCCTCCAGAAAAAAACATGTATCAAGCTCCAACTTTGGTAAGCTGGCCTTCATTTGTCAGCCTTGTTTCACTCAGGGCTGCTATTTGGATGTAATAACTGCTGAGTTCTCTTGCAACAAGAGCTGTTCCTCTTTCAGATCTACTGGATTTTGATTTTGTATTTTCCACAAGTTTGCACACATTCCATATGCCGATGGTGAGTGGAATCATCTTTGCAACTGTTTTTGTACATTTTTAGTGTTTCAACTATGGGGTGGGATCCCCTGCCTGCTGTGTTAATCTGACCAGAGTTGGGTAAGCAGACAATTTTAGGGCACCTTTTCTAGCCCCTTCCTCACGCCAGAAGGTGAGCAGTGTGACCCTTAAAAGGCTGCTCAGAGCCAAAAAAATAAAAAATTTGAAAAAAGGCTCTCAGACATGCAGGGGGCTGCCAAATCCCACTGCTGCTTCCAGTGAGAAGATGACCCTATGGCCTGGACCTCTTATGTGCAAGATTGTGAGTAAAGCTCCAAGTGTATCCACATCTGCTGCTTCATCACTTGCCTGCCACCACAGGACTTTGAGATAGGTAAAAATGGTAAAATGTCATGGGAGATGTCTTGATTCATGTACAAATTGGATTTAAGTGAGGTAGAATTGCATAAAGTTGTCGGCCTCACTCTCTCCTCCAGAGTCATCATTGTTCAGTTGGCATGGCAGAGTCAGTCAAATGACTGGCGATGGCTCAAGATGAAGTGGATGACCTTGGTGTCTTTGATGTCTAACTAAGCTCTAAGCACTCCACAGCACCTGCTTCAGCTGCCTTCATGGCTGTTGGAACAGATTGTTCTCATCTGCCCATTCTACCAGGGGAAGTCTTTACATCCTTGGAGTAGATACCCCCCTAACTCACCAATGGGTTTGAGATCCCTGGTTACCCTCAACCTGGTTTAGCCCATCCGTCATAACAGTTTACCAGGGTGTGGCCACGGTGCATGCAACAGCGCTTCTTGGAGCCAGAGGTGAAAGTTAGGTGGAATAGGTGGACACCAAAGGTGGAAAGCAGCCCTGAAAAGGGTTTAGCAGCCTTCACATCAGAGGTACTAGTCTTCCCTGAACACACCCTACACCCTTTATTAAGGTGTAATCAAACCCTTATTCCCTGATGCCATCATAGTCATTCTCATCAAGTATCCAGTGAATCAAGTGTACCTGTCCCCATTTAATAATTTCATAAATTTAATAAATTAAGCAATTCAATGGAGTTTCTAATTCCAGTCCTTATTTCTTTTTTCTTCTTTAAGTCAGAGCTATTACATGACATCAGATATAGATATAGATATAGATATAGATATAGATATAGATATAGATATAGATATAGATATAGATATAGATATAGATATAGATATAGATATAGATATAGATATAGATATAGATATAGATATAGATATAGATATAGATATAGATATAGATAGATAGAGATAGAGACAGAGACAGAGACATAGACATAGACATAGACATAGACATAGACATAGACATAGACATAGACATAGACATAGACATAGATATAGATATAGATATAGATATAGATATAGATATAGATATAGATATAGACATAGATATAGACCTATGTCAGGAACTGTACAAAGTGCTGGAGATTCAAAGAAAGGCAAATGATAGTCCTTGTGCTCAAGGAGAAAACATGTAAATAACTATGTTCAAACAGGCAGCTATGTGGTATAGTGCAGAGTACAGTGCAAAAACCATAAAATGCTAGGCCTGGCATCAAAAAGACTCATCTTTGTGAGTTCAAATCTGCCCCTCAGATACTCACTAGCTATGTGACCCTAAGCAAGCAACTTAACTCTGCTTGCTTCAGTTTCCTCATCTGTAAAATGAGCTGGAGAAGGAAATGGCAAACCACTCCACTATCTTTGCCAAGAAAACCCCAAATAAGGTCACAAAGAGTCAGACACAGCTGAAAATTGACTGAAAATGTATAAACAAGAAGCATACAAAATAAATTGGAGATAATCTTAGAAGGTAAGGAAAAAGTGTTTAGAAGGTAGGATTTTAACTGAACATGCCTTTTCCTTTCTAATACTCTCATACAAGATATCATTGATTTGTATCTAACATGCAACAAGATTCTGATAAGTGCTAACAATGAATGGTTCCAAGTAGTCTTATGTATTTGAATTTTCACTATTTGAAGATACAGTAATATAAAATATGGTTATTGGTTCCAGCCCAATAGAAATACTCAATTTAAATTAGAATAATGTGACAAATTAAAAGGATTTATTATTAGCACTATTCAGGATCTACATGTAGAAGTAGAGGAGGCATGCTTTTCAGTCATTTCAGTCAGTCTGACTCTTTGTTATCAAGTTCCAAAATATAAACACATATTTAATGTTTCATTGGGAGCATTAAGAAATATATGTGAAGCTTTAAAATCATAGCTATAATCAACAGGTTAATTCTGTTTCAATACAAATTTACCCAAAAAAAGGATAAACTGAGGCAGATCTCCTACTTAAGTATCCTTTATTATGGTCTAATGGCTCTGCCTCTGGCCAAGAGACCCCTAAATTAGGATATAATACATTTTTACAAGCATGGAATGAAGAACAGAATAGAAATCACCTAGTTGGCCATCATCACAGAGATCATTAATAGCAGTTTTAAGGAAAAGGGATATATCTCCCACATGCCTTGAAGATTATCTCCCACTCTCTCTAAGGAATACTTTTGTAAGTTTTAGGGTCTGAGCCACTCCCTGGGGTCTTCTACTAGTGGCAGACTTACTGGTGATTGATAAGTTCATCCTGGTATCTCTCAGGAGAGAGAGAGAAGTTTGAACTTTGGCACACCTAAGCTTTATCACCCAAACCTCAGTGAAGAGGCTTCAAGTACAAAATCTGGATTAAGTATTATAAGCCATTGCTTTTAAAACTTCTCTCTCTAGAATTCTAGATGATTGATTTTAGGACTTAAGTCAGGTGTTAGCAGAGCATGGTCCCGTTTTTTTCCCTTTTCCAATGATTCTTAATTTGCACAATACAAAAAAAAAACCCAGAATAGCCAATATTCAGAGTAAAAAAAAAATAATAATAATGTCTATTGAATTTCTAAATGAACAGTTTCAAATATTTAACATCAACCCTTTAACAATTTAATTTATAGCCCAAAAGACTACTGATCTAAAAGGAAATTTAGCAAGCCTCAATGAATGATTAAACAGATACAGAGAGATATATTTGCTGGCAAAGTTTTTCCTTTTGAGCTCCATGCACACAATGTCGTTCACACAGACTCTGAGAGACACAGAAACATGGTCACAGAAAAACACGCGAAAAGACCAACAGCTGTGAAACGGTGGACAAACAAACAGAAGACATTCAAAAGTGTCTGATGGTCACTTCAGGAAAAAACTAGTTTGATTTTAAACATGGATAATATGACAAAAAAGAAACCAAAGTGCTTACCAGCAAAGTCTTCCTCCTTACCTCTCCCAAGAGGGTTAAAGTCCCTGTTAACACATCAGGTAGGTTAAACTTCCATCCTGCTAGGCTCTCTGCTGAAGCACATATTTGAAAAGCACACAGAAGCATACACATAACAAATATATATATATATATATACATATATATATATATACATGTATACACACACACACACACACATATACACACAAAAATTTGGCAAACAACCCTCCACACAGACAAAAGCCTGCAACTTTTTTAAAAAATAATTTAGTGTGCACAAAAGAAAGTACTTTTTAGGTCAAATTCTGAGGTCTATATATAGATATTAGGTTAATGCAGATTGAGAATCTCATCTTTCTAGATAGCAAAGAAAGAATGAGTTTCATTAGGGGTTTTTGATGAAGAATCCCACCTTGTCTAGACGTGATCTCAAATGCAAAATTTTTTTATCCCCTTCCATTCTTGCAGGTATTAGCAGCAGCAACCAAATAACAAATGGCCTCATATGAATGGGGAACTGGTGGCCCCAAATAACCAACGGCCCCATAGATGACTAGATGCAAAAGGCTCTCAAGAACTCAACCAAGGTGGCAGCTTAGAGATCTGAGAAGGGCTGCCAAGGACAGCGCAGGTCCTGGGCCCAGATGGATACAGCGGATCCCTGGTGTACCAAACTCACAAGGCAAAGTCCAAGGGCTTAATAAGGATGTCCCCCTTCAGATCCTACTTCTGATACCAATTATGGCAAGCCTGCATAAAAATGAAATCAACAAGGTGAGCAATAAGTAAAGTAAAGCATTTATTCAGGATCAAAGAATTGCACTTCAGAACAATGCACTGTCTTACTCAGGGAAGTTCAGTGAGGGGAGTTATAAATAGAGGTTATATACTTTCAGAAGTGGGGGCAGCTAAGTTGATAAATAGAATAGTATTCACAAGTTATACATTGCAGGGTAATAGAAAAAAAACTTTCCTAGAGAAACCACAGGATTGGTTTAGGCAACTTCTAACCAATAGAAGCCGGACACTGACCATGCCTCAGGCTGGGGTCACCTTTATGGTCATCAGAATAGACAAAGTTAAGAAGGAAGGGGTTGCAGAAGTGTCCTTGGAGCCGTTTCTGTCAAGGAATGGGGAAGTTGGAAACTGTTGCCCACAGCAGAGATTGGGGTTGAGGGGTCATTAGAAATTGCTAGTCAGAACGGGTAGGGGTCTTAGAGTTTTCCAGGGATTAACATGGAAAAATATAAACAGGCAATGAGGAAACAAAACTATCACTCTTTGCAGATGATATGGCATACTTATAGAAGCCTGGAGAAGCAATTTTTAAAAACTAGTAAAAAAAAAATTAGTTAAAATAATTAAAAATTTCAGTAAAGTTACAGGATATAACATAAATCTACATAAATCACCAGTATTTCTATATGCTACTAACAAAATCCAGCAAGAAGAGATAGAAAGAGAAATGCCATTTAAAATAACTGCAGACAATATAAAGTACTTGAGTGTCTACATACACAAACCCAGATGAACACAATACTACATAATTACAAAACACTTCATACAAAGACATACAAACAATTGGACAAATATTAATTGTCCATAAGTAGGCTGAGCTAACATAATAAAAATGACAATTCTACCTAATTTACTTATTCAGAGTCATATCAATCAAACTACCAAATAATTATTTTATGAAGCTGGGGAAAATGGTAACAAAATTTATCTGGAAGAAAAAAAGGTGAAGAATATCAAAGGAATCAATGAAAAAAATAGTTAAGGATGGTGTCCTAGCAGTTCTGGATTTCAAACTATATTGCAAAGCAGCCATTAAAACAAAGTGGTGGATCAGTGGAATAGAGCAGGTGACAGTATACTGTTCAGTGGTACTGGTACAAAGTGAGTCAATTCATAGGGATTAAATGACATTCTAGTCTTTGATAAACCCAAAGATCCAGTCTTTTGGGATGACAACTCACCATTCAACAAAAATAGTTTGGTAAAACTAGAAAGCCATTTGGCAGAGAATCAGCATAGACCAACATAAGATCAAAATGGATATCATGTAAATTAGGAGGGCAGAGAAAAATGTACCTGTCACATCTATGGATAAGAGATTTATGACCAAACAAGAGACAGAGGGGATTATGAGAATTAAAAAGATAATTTTGATTACATAAATTTTAAAAGCTTTTGCACAAAAAACCAATGCTGCCAAAATTAAAAGGAAAACAAGAAACTGGGGGGAAATTTTGCAGCAAGTTTCTCTGATAAAGGACTCATTTCTCTCTTTTTTTAAAAAAAACATGTGTTTTTAAAACTTTGAGTTCCAAATTTTCTCCCTTCCTCCCTCCCCACCCACCCACCCACCCTCATTGAAAAGGCAAGCAACTCAATATAGGTTGTACATGTGCAGTTATGCGAAACACTTCCTTAGTACACATGTTGTGAAAAACTAACTCTATTTCCCTTAATCCTATCCTGCCCTCCCATCTATTCTATTCTTTCTTTTGACCCTGTCCCTCCTCAGAAGTATTTACTTCTGATTACCCTCTTTCCCAATATGCCCTCCTCTCTATCACCCCCCTGTTCTCTTGTCCCCTTCTCCCCCTATTTTCCTGTAGGGTAAGACAGATTTCCATACCCAATTGAATGTGTATGTTATTCCTCCTTAAGCCAAATCCTATGAGAATAAGATTCCCTCATTCCCTCTCACCTTCCCCTGTTTCCCCTCCACTGTGAGAGACTTTTCTGTTTTTTTTTGTGAGATAATTTACCCCATTCTACCTCTCCCTTTCTTCTCCGAGTATCATCCTCTCTCATCCCTTAATTTTATTCTCCAGATATGACCCCTTAATCTTCAACTCACCCTGTGCCCTCTATCTATCTATCTATCTATATATATATAATTTTTTTCCTTCAACTACCCTAATACTGACAAAGTTCTCATGAGTTACAAATATCATCTTTCCATGCAGGAATGTAAACAGTTCAATCTTAATAAGTCTCTTATGATTTCTCTTTCCTGTTTACCTCTTCATGTTCCACTGGAGTCCTGTATTTGAAAGTCAAATTTCTGTTTAGCTCTGGTCTTTTCATCAGGAATGCTTGAAAGTCCTCTATTTCACTGAATGACCATTTTTTCCCCTGAAGGATTATACTCAGTTTTGCTGGGTAGGTGATTCTTGGTTGTAATCCTATCTCCTTTGCCCTCCGGAATATTATATTCCATGCCCTGCAGTCCTTTAATGTAGAAGCTGCTAAATCTTGTGTTATCCTGATTGTGTTTCCACAGTACTTGAATTGTTTCCTTCTGGCAGCTTGTAATATTTTCTCCTTGACCTGGGAACTCTGGAATTTGGCTACAATATTCCTAGGAGTTTTCCTTTGGGGATCTCTTTCAGGAGGAGATCTGTGGATTCTTTCAATTTCTATTTTGCCCTCTGGTTCTAATATCAGGGCAGTTTTCCTTGATAATTTCTTGAAAGATGATGTCTAGGCTCTTTTTTTGATCATGGCTTTCAGATAGTCCAATAATTTTTAAATTCTCTCTCCTGGATCTATTTTCCAGGTCAGTTGTTTTTCCAATGAGATATTTCACATTGTTTTCTAATTTTTCATTCTTTTGGATTTGTTTTACAGTGTCTTGATTTCTCATAAAGTCACTATCTTCCAATTGCTCTATCCTAATTTTTAAGGAAGTATTTTCTTCAGTAATCTTTTGGACTTCCTTTTCCATTTGGCCAATTTTTCTTTTTAGGGCATTTTTCTCCTCATTGGCTTTTTGGACCTCTTTTGCCATTTGGGTTAGGTTGTTTTTTAAGGTGTTATTTTCTTCAGTATTTTTTTGGGTCTCCTTTAGCAAGCTGTTGCCTTGTTTTTCATGATTTTCTTGCATCACTTTCATTTCTCTTCCCAGTTTTTCTTCTACTTCCCTTACTTGCTTCTCAAAATCCCTTTTGAGCTCTTCCAAGGCCTGGGACTGATTCATATTTTTCTTAGAAGCTTTGGATGTAGGAGCTTTGATTTTGTTGTCTTCTTCTGGTTGTATATTTTGATCTTCTTTGCCACCAAAGTAAGATAATATAGTCTGACTCTTTTTGCACTGCTTGCTCATGATCCCAGACAATTACTTGAGTTTTAAACTCTTTGTTAAGGTAAGAGTCTGCTTCCCATGTGGAGAGTGTACTGTCCCAAGCTTCAGGCGTTTGTGTAGCTGTTTTCAGAGATACTTGTAGGGACCTATAAATTTTCAGTTCTTCCAAGGTGGTATGATAAGGGGCAAGGTGTTTACTCCTTTCCTGGCCTGTGACCACAAGTATTCCTTTCTGTCCCCGTAACTGTGAGGAGGGGTTTCTCTCCACAGCCACTACAAACTCCACCACACCAGCGCTCCTCCTCACCCCAGCACTGCAGCCCAGAACTGTGGCCCAGATCCAAACACGGGCAAAGCAAGAGATTCCTGCCTCAGCACTGCCAAGAGATCCCTGCAGTCCCTCTCTGATCAGCCACTGGATTCCCCCTCAGTCTGTGGGCTGGAAGCTTGGGAAGCAGCTGCACGCCCCCCTCCCATGCCCACCGGGCCACGCTCTTGGGGAATGGAGCTGAAACCCCGCCTTCCTCTCTGACCACCGACAGAAACAGACTTTTCCCACTGGCCTTCTAAGTTGTCTTTGGCATTGGTGGATTGAGGAGTCTGGAAACCTCCACAGCTGCCCGTGATTCAGTCCTCTGAGGCCTGCTCCAGGTTTGCTGCAGCCTGCCGGCCCACTCTGCTCTGCACTGCGCTCCCAGCCCGGCACGATACACCTTTCTGATCAATCATCCAGGTTGTCTTGGGCTGGAAATTTGTTTTACTCTGTCTTTTTGTGGGTTCTGCTGCTTTAGAATTTGTTTAGAGCCATTTTTTATGAGTACTTGGAGGGGTTTGGGGGAGAGCTCAAGCAAGTCACTGCTTTCATTCTGCCATCTTGGCTCCGCCCCCCTAAAGGACTCATTTCTCAAATGTGAGTGAAAACTGAGCCAAATTTATAAAACTAAGAACTATTCTCCTGTTGATAAGTGGTCAAAGATATAAACAAGGAATTTTCAGAAGAAATCAAAGCTCAATAGTCACAGTAAAAAAGTGCTGTAAATAATTATCAATGAATTAAAGAAATGCAAATTAAAACAATTCTGAGATACCATCCCACACATATCAGATTGACTAATGTGACAGAAAAAGAAAATGACAAATACTACAGGAGTTGTGGAAAAATTGACACTAATGTAATGTTGGTGGAGTGGTGAACAAGTCCAAGCATTCTGGAGAATAATTTGGAACCATGCCCAAAATGCCATAACACAGTGAATACCCTTTGATCTAGCGATGCCACCAGTATATCTATATCTCAAAGAAATCAAAGAAAAGGGAAATGGACATATGTACAAAAATATTCATGTCAACTTTTTTTGTAGTTGCAAAGAATTGAAAATTGAGGGGATGATCATCAATCACAGAACAGATGAACAAGATGTGTCATATGATTGCGATGGAATCAATAAGAAATGTTGAATGTATTTTTTAAAAGTACTACAAAAAAAGATGAGCAAATGGTTTCAGAAAAACCTGGAAAAACTCATATGAACTCACGCGAAGTGAACAGAACCAGGAGAACACTGTACACAGTAATATTACTTTTGCAAACATTATCAAGTATGAAAGACTTAGCCACTCTGATCACAACAAGCCAAGATAATTTCAAAAGATACATGATGAAAAATGCTATCCATTCCAGGGAGAGAACTGATAAACTATGAATGCAGAATGCAGCATACTTTTTTATTTGTAATTTTTTTGGTTGTTTTTTTTTTGCAAGCTGGCTAATATGTATATGTTTTGCATAACTTCCCACGCATAACAAAATCAAATTGTTTGCCTTCTCAAGGAGGGGGAAAGGACATGCAGAAGAAAGAATTTGGAATTCAATGTTTCAAAAGTTGATTGTTAAGTTTTTTGACATGTAATTGGAAAATATTTAATGAAATAAAAATACTGTTTTTAAAAAGAAGTGAAAAAAAACAAACAAAAAGTTTCTTCTTATCTTTTCCATTTACTTATCTATTAAGGATTGCTTTTGGTTTTATGAATCTTTCCTAATTACATACATATATAATATTTTAATTGAGTGTGTGTTTATATATTAAAAAAAAATCTCAAACCCTCATCAGAGATATTTGATACAAATATTTTTCCCAACTGGTTGTGTTAAAAAAAAAAAAAACCAACAACCTAGGTTAGGGCCTCACCTACTCAATTAAGGCAAACTCAGTAAGACAAAAAGAATTCATTAATACATCAAGGCAGCATGTGAAAAAACAACCTTGATAGACCCAAATTTCAAATGAAAAGATGAGGTTAATGCCAACTTAGCTCTTGATTGGTCTACTTTTCAAATGAAGATGTGGGATTAAGGCTGCCTCAACTCCTCCTTCATTACAACATAAGGGGAAATGGAATTAGTGAGCATGTGCCACCACCATGTTATGCAGGCTACCTGCCACATATTCAAAGTTAAAAATAAGATTGGAAAAGGAGTCTCTCAGACTGACTTAGCACAATAGCTGACTCCCTACAATTGCTTCCCTTCTTATCTTTGTCACATTACTTGTCTTCACCCAAAAACTTTTCATGTTTTTTATGGAACGATCTTTTCTATTCTGATCACATTTCCACTTTGAGTCTAGTGCCGCATATTGTGGGATGTTATAGAAATTTTTTATTTCCTTTTATTGATTTTTATTATATAATCAAGGCTGAGAGCCATTCCTCTTGCAACTCTGGATTAACTAAGTCTATTAATATTAAACTCACCTAACCAAAACCTGACTTATGGAATAATAATGTTAAGGGAAGACTTTTGACATTCCTGAGAAAACAAATGAGAGGAAAAATGAATACAGCATTTAAAAAATCTCAAAAATATTTCATTTGTGGAAGAATTTCACTGATGCCAAGCTTTTTATGACATGTAAATCCCTTTCTCTCAATTAGCCTATTGTGACTTTTTAAAAAATGCAACCTAGGAGGGAAGTGTAAGATTTTGTAATTTCAAGGTTTAACCCGATTTAGTTTGCCTATAGAGTCTATTTAACTAGATTTGTTTCCTTAGGGAATATATGAGATTATGACTTTACTTACTAAGTTTGCTCAACTTTTATGACATTAAAGGAAACATGGGAATATAAATCTTTTTTTAAACTTTTGTAGCTTAAATAAATGTACAAGATTGCAATATATAAAAGAATTATTTCTTTGTCACTCTGATAGAATTTTGTCTGTTAAAAGCCTCACAAGAATCCTAATCATGGGTCAGGGTTTACTTTTTCTACCCCTCTGAACTTGTGCTTAAGCATAATTAACTCTATGTTTTTACCTCCATAATGTCTCTATTACAGTACCTTTATCATGTAACATGCACAACAGCCACAGGCCTTTTCAGCAGATGGATTAACCAGGTTGAGGGAAGTGACAGGCCTCAAACCCAATGGTGAGTTAGGGGAATATATATTCCCAAGCAGGTGAAGACTTTCCCCAATGGAATGGGCAGATAAGAATAATTTGTTTCAATGGCCACGAATGTGGCTGAAGCAAATGCTGTGGAGTGCTTTGGAACTTGGTCAGACATCAAAGATTCCAAGGTCTTTCAGTGCATTGTTGGACCATCATGAGTGATCTTCACTTTTGTCTTACCAATGGACTTCAATGACTCTGGAAGAGAAAGTGAAGCTCAGGACTTTGGGCATCTCTGCCTCAGTTAAATCAAATACATGCACAAGTTAAGACACCACCCAGTGACGTCAGTGGTTTTCTTCAAAATGAAGGTATAGCAACAACAACAACATGCATTTCAACAGTACTCACCGTTTCTCTCATAACACTAGGCTAGTAGGTCTGAGGTTTAAAATATAATTAGCACTGTAAATCACCAAATATAATTAAAGCTATCTTTATTTTATGTGAGATTAAAGGAAAATGAAATATTTCTCAGTTCCTCAGAATCATCACAGCAGACAGTCAGATAGATTGTAAAGAAAACAAGAACCTAGATGAAGCTTCCAAATGGTTAGCTTAGCATTCCCTCACCACCTCCCTGCAATGCAATAAAGGCTTCAGCAGACACTGCAAAAAGCAGTCAGCTTGGCATTACAGAAATATAAGCTTCATGTCCCCATGGCAACCAGTTTGCTTGACTTTTCCTGAAAACAAAAAAAAAACTCAGTTGCATTTTTCTGACACAATTATACCTCAACGAACCCTTTTATGGTATGTTAGCTGAAAACCCTTCCATATTAAGGGATCAACCTAATTAAAAGGAAAGTGAAGTTTTAGGAATGAAGGGGAAGGAAGGGAAAAGGATCCATAAAAAGATCATTTGTCAGAAATTCTTCAGTAGGCATTCCTATGAATCCTTCTCCCCAGTGATCTCCAACATCCCACTCACCAACACAGGTCCTACCACATGGTAGACAGTGTAAACTGCTGGTCTAAGCCTAATTTTTGATAGCATTATTTTCAGTTTTACGAGTTTTTGCAAAATGAAGTGTTCCTTCCTATGTATTAATGTCTTTTGGACATATTGAGCAATGTGTTTTTTTTCAAATTTCAATTACTTCTGATTTCTTATTTGTTCTTTTGATCTACCTTTAATAACAGTGTCAGTTTTGGTTATTGCTGTCTTTTAATATGGTTTGACATCTGAAAGTGCTATTTACCATTTATTCCTATTTTTTTCATTATTTTTCTTGATATTGTAAAGCTTTTGTTCCTCCAAATGATATTTATTGCTAATTTGGCTAGCCTCATAGATTATCCCTTTGGTATGTCATAAGAGAATTTTAGTATAAATTTCATTTTGCCTGAGACAGCAAATCTATAACAGACCTAAGCTTGAATCATCTAGCTAAGACATCTAACTCAAAATCTGGCACTGTTTCGTCAGTTCCTGCTGTCTGTTTGCAAAATCGTAAGCCTGGTTCCATCAATTGCTGATCAGTTTACACGATCTCCCCCTTCGGCTCTCAGTTCTTTGACGCGTAAATCTTTTGCCTCCCTATTTCCTTCCTCTAAAAATTCCAGTTGGATCCATCCTGCCTTGCCCTGTGTAATATGGTTTAAAATATTATTTTCTTTCTTTCTTTTATTGCCATGGTGCCATGTTCTGAGAATATAACATAAACTGATTAGAAAATGTTTTTACATACTGATAAATGATTGGCAGCAGGACTTATCAATGAATCCTTGCTTTTTTATATCAGTAAATTCATATTCAACAAATCTATAAATTAACTTCAGTGGCATTTGGTATTTTTATTGTAGTGATGCATGGTCATTGAATATTCCTCCAACTATTGCATTATTTTTTCATTTTGAAATATATTATAATTGCACATGTACAGTTTTGAGTGCTATTTGCCAATTTGACCTTCATATATTTATTGTATTTTGTAATTATTTTGAAAGGGACTTCCCTTTCTGTAATTTTTTTCTTATTTTCTTATTGCTTTTTAGAAGTGTTGATTTCTGTGAGTTTATTTTGTAATCTACTTTTTTTTTTTACTAAAGCTATGATATAAATAAGTTTCTTTTCTGATTCCTCTGGGTTTGTTTTAATACATTTTTATTTAGTTAGTTAAATATTTCCCAATTACATGTAAAAAAATTTTAGCATTTATTTTTAAAAATTTTGACTTCCAAATTCTCTCCCTCCCTCTTGCCATTCCTCTACTCATTGAGAATATAAGCAATTTGATTTTGTTTATACATGTTAAGTCATGCAACGCATATTCCTATAACAGTCATGTTGCAAAAGAGAACACACACACACACAAAAGAAAAACCAAGATAAATAAAGAAAATTTTTAAAATGTGCTTCAATCAGTACTCAAAATTCATCAATTCTCTCTTTGGAGGTGGATAGCATTTTTCATAATGGATCCATTATGATGGTATGAAAAGTATGAAATCAATATTTATGCCCAAGTACATGGTCAATTTTTGTGGAAGTACATGTACATTTGAGAAAAAGGTATTTTCCTTTTTATTCCCACTCAATTTTCTCCAGAGGTCTATCATATATAGATTTTTCTAAGATTCTATTCATCTCCTTCTTTCTTTTTTATTTCAAGGTTAGATTTATCTAGCTTTCAGAGGGGAAAATTAAGGTCCTTTCACTAATACAATTTTACTATTTCCTCCTGCAATTAATTTTTCCTTCAAGAATTTGGATGCTATGCCACTTGGTGCACATATGTTTAGTACTGATATTGTCTTTAATGCTGTTTTAGCAAGATTTAGTTTTCTTGCTTATTTCTTTTAATTAGGTATATTTTTGCTTTTGCTTTCTCTGAGATGGATCGCCATCACTGCCTTTTTGAATTCAGCTGAAACATACTAGATTCTTCTCTAACCTTTTATTGTTATTCTGTGTGTGTCTCTGTGTATTATTCAAGTGTGTTTTTTGTAAACAACATATTGTTGGATTCTGGCTTCTAAGCCATTCTACTATTAGCTTCCATTTCAGTGATTTCATCCCATTCACATTTATATTTATGATTACTAACTTTGCAGTTCTCTCCTTCTTATTTTCTTCTGTTTATCCTTCTCTCTTTTTATCCTGCCCTTCCATTAAGTCTGTTTTGCTTCTGACCACTGGCTTCCTTTATCCAACCTCCCTTTTATCGTCACACCCTGTTTCTTATTCTTTTCCTTTCCTACTTTCCAAATACTCAATTTGGTGTGTGTATGTACTTTTCCCTCTTTGAGCCAACTTAAGTAAAACTGAGGCTCAATTTTTTCCTACTCTCACCTCCATCTTCCCCTCCACTGTAAAGACTCTTCTTTGTGTGGCTCTTTATGTGACATAATTTTCCCCACTCTTCCTTCCACCTTCTCCAAGGGCATCCCTATTTCTTACCAATCTTTTTTTTTTTTACATAATCAACTCCCTCCTGCACACTCTCTATGTTCACATCTTTTCAACTGTTCTAATAATGATAAAGTTCTTATAGTTACACGACACTGTCCCAAGCTTCAGTGGCAAAAAACATATGTTTGGAATTACCTGCTGATATGCATCTCAAGAAACCCATGTGCTTTATATAGAAATTGCTTATGTATTGTGTCTTTTGCCCTTGTTTGAATTCTGTATCATGTAAAATTAGAGAGGCTCAGGGGAATGGGTTACACCTTTTCTATCTGTCTCCTCTGCCAAAGGACTTAATAAATATCTCCCTAAAACTTTTTCAGGTTTTGGGTTTGTTCTTAAATGACACTGTGTACTTTAAGTATATATGAAAGGTCACCAAAAAATCTGTACCCCAGGAATCTCTATTAGTTATCAGAAAAAGAAAATTTCTTAATATGCTAATAAATGAATGCCACTTTTTAAGATACTTGGTCCTACTCTAAGAAATTTTTTAAAAGAGGAACTAGTTTAGAATGAAATAGATATTCCAAGTTTTTAGAAGTGGAGCAAGAGGAATGGAGTACAACAATGGTAAGTAATGGTAATATAAAGAAGAAAAAGAAGATAAGACAGAACTGTAGCAAGGAAGGGAATTATCAAGGAGAGTCATCAGGTCTTGGAGAAGAGGACCCATTCTGATTCTACCAATATATCCACTTACTCAAGAACTGAAGGAAATCTCAAGAAAAGATATACTTTTCCTCCAACTTCCCCTCTGAATGCCTCTCTATCCACAAAGGCTGTAATATAATCTGCTGTTTTACCCATATGTTTTCAGGATCCTTCAACCAAAAAGAAGTCAGAGCTTAATGAGAGATAAATGTAAATTAAAATACAGGAATCAGAGTAGAGGAATTGTTAGGCATTTTCCTAACTAGGGGCTTAGAGCAATTGAGATTTTACTTAACAATTTTTAAAAATAAAGCCAACTCCTTAAAACAGCAGACTAGAGGACCACATGGACCATAGAGATCACCATTTTACTTTATTTAGGTTTAAAATAAAGAAATTAATACGGTATACTGCTAAATATATATTTGTGTAAATTCCTTACAGATTTTTTGTGTCAACTTTATCAGTGACATTATCACAAAAATTTTTCTATTCCATGTTTATTATTATAGATACACAAAAGCAAAACTTTCTTTAATTTTATATAAAAGTAAATTATATTTCTTTTATAATGTTTGCTGTCCTGCTATCCAATGTGGCCAAAAATATAACCTTCCCTTCTTTCTCTTTTTCTCTTTCTCTCTCTCTCTCTTTCTCTCTCTCTCTCTCTCTCTCTCTCTCTCTCTCTCTCTCTCTCTCTCTCCCCCTCCACTCTCTCTTTCTCTTCCCCCATTGCCCTGTTTTCTAAAAGGGTGATATATACATACATATATATGTGTATATATGTCATATGTATGCAGATATGCATACATATATACATATATATGAATTTATCCATGGGAGTTCTCATGTTGTGTAAGCTGCTAAGTGTAAACTATTTTCCAATTATGTTATATTCTGGGCCTGATCTCCTTCCTAGTTCACAACTGGAGACATAGGACAGTGTCAACCTGGAAAAAATTCAGACCAACTAGGTGATCAGTAAACAAAATTAAGCATTTATTCAGGGTCACGGAATTGCAATTTGGGACAGCACACTGCCTTATTCAGACAGGGATGCCCAGGAGAAAAGAAGAGAAGGGGATTCTTTTAGGGCATAGTCATTGGAAACAGCAGGAAGCTTATAGTCTGGATACACAGAACAGCTGAACTGCAGAAAGGGAGTGTTGAAGGTGTTGAGGGATTACAAGAATAAGATCACATAAATGTCCTTGGAACTATCTGTCCAGGAACAAAGGCAGTTAGAAACTGCTGGTCAGAGCAGGGTAGGGGTCCAGAGTTTTCCAGGCATTGACAGCAGGATAAAAGTGTTTGCTAATAGATAATTCTGGCTATTCTTTAGGAAGTAGGTCTATCAAACTGGAATGACACATATGAAGCAACAGAAACATAATGAAATTGACTCAGCTGACAAGGTGTGAGGAAATTTTGCCTCATCTTAAAGACCCTTAGACAAATCAGGTCTCATACTCTGGAAAGAGGTAGTGAGAAGCAGTAAATTAACTAAGTAAAAGGGAATTATCAATATTATCCAACTTGCAGTCAAGTTATTAGTAAACTAGAAAACATATTATTTCAGATACATGTGACAATGATAGGTAAGATACAAAAATTAAACATAAAAATAAAAATAAAAAACTCTAAGGTGCTTATCAGAAAAAGAAATTTAAAAAAAAATAAGACTTAGACTTTACAGGTTATAATGCCATCTAAGACTGTCAGATTATATTGGGCAAGATAATACCTTCTTCGCAGTACTTGACTTTAACTTTAGAGTTATGATAGAGCAGAGTAATCATTTTAATCTCTTACACACAAACTCCAAAAAGGAAGCTACAGAGTGAACACTTTAATGAATTGCAAGGTCTTCTGTGACACAATTTTTTCCATGTAATAAATTCTTTCCTTTCCTCTCTTTGTTGGGATTATTCTTTTACTTTTCTGTGTATTTCTGTTTTAGGGGGATGAAGGGTATATCAGCTTACACAAATCACTTTCTGTGTCATCTTGCTGTCTGAAATATTAGATTTCCAGAGCAGTGTGGGGAAGGACTGATCCTCCTCTACCACCAAATAATGATAACCATGCCAAAGTCTATTAGGTTAATCTGAAGCTGGGCTCCTGGCTTCTTTTTCCACTTTATTTTTTTTCTTAGATAGGAGACAAAGCATCAACCTGGAGATTAATGTAACCATACTAGGAGGTCACTGTTATTTTTGTGGGTCCAGAGGTCCACTGAGTATAGTCGACTGGTGGTGAGGGGAATTTACTTATAAGAGAAGATAATTATTAGTAAGGGGAAGATTGAGAGTTATTATGACAGCATAGGAATCATGTCAAACGTAGCCATGTCTATTTCAGCACTCTCACAAACGTAAAGATATTTTGATGAGGTTTAAGTATCAGTCTACCCAGAGATTGTAAAGGTAGTTATAATAATAAAAAACAAAACCTAAGTTACTGATATCTTTTGTTTTTATATTACTTCCTTTCTGAATGCATGTCTGCCCCCTTCCCTACCCAGTGAGATATTTCTTGTAACAAAAATATTAAATGAAAGATAGCAGTTCATTAAACCAATCAATACATCAATTATGACAACAGATGCAATATTCCACATATATAGTTGCTCACACCTGAAAATAAAGGAAAGATATTTACATATCCCAGCACTTTTTTTGCCTATGCAGAGGTAAGCATAATCACTATAATTAAAGCACATTTAATTTCTTTTCTGTTCTTTGCATTAAAGAAGTATTTATTACTTTTGTTGTTTTCTTAGTTCTGCTTACTTTCCTGGGTATTATTTCGTATGAATTTTGGCATGAATTCTTAGTATTTATTTTTATGAAATAGTCTGTATTTTTTTTTGTTTAGGTCTGATTTTATAAACACATAAAACTTATAGATACCTACTAGCTGTGTGACCCTGGATAAAACTCAACCTCTGTGTACTTCAATTTTCTTATCTGTTAAATGGGGATAATAATAGTACCTTCCTCCCAGGACTGTTCTGAGAATCAAATGAGATAATATTTGTAAAGTGCTTAGTGTACTGCCTGGCACTTAGCAGTTTTTTAATAAATTTTAGCTGTTGTTATTACTATTGTTATGAGATGAAAACCAAGAAACAGAGTAGTTAAATGACTTGTTCCAAATCATAAAGATAGTAAGCAACAGAAAGTACTGATCACAAATACTGATCACATGTACTGATTCCAAATAGTAACAGCTGACATTTATATAGCGTGTCAAAGTATAAAAAGTATTTTATATACAGTATGTTAATTGGTTCTCACAAAAATCTAGTGACTTTTTTTACTGTCATTCCAATTTTGTACTTGAGACTCCAATTAAATTATATTTTCATGCTGACATATTTAGGAAATGATCAAGGCTTGCTTTGGACCCAGGATTTAACTTCACATACACCTAGCTGCCTCTAAATCCAAAATTCTTTCCAAGAAATCATATTATCTCACATTTTGTTTCAATATTATAATAGCATATTTCTTAATATTTATATATTTTTAAAATTATGCATTGTATATCATTATAGTATTAATTATAACATTGGTTTTAAATATCAGTAAAATAAATTATCTTAGCATTGTAAATATTTACATTTTAAAAACATTTTTGGTGCAGAAGTGTCATGACAAACATAAATGTAGAGAGTACACCTTGCTCTTATTCTCCCAAAAAGACACCTGATACCCAGAAAGATCCCCCGTAGGACTTTGCGGATTTTCAAATGCCCTTACCCTAACCCAACACCAATTCTGTCCCCTTTCCACCCACTGTTTTGGTGATTTTTAATCTTGACCCAGTTCTGTTTGACCGCTTAATATCAATAAACTTTTTGAAAAAATTATTTCATTGTTTAATTTATGGAATGAAACAAGAATTTCCATAATATAGTATAATAAAAAAGATTATTGCACATGAAACTGCAAATCTATTATGTATAACTTGCTATCCCTTTTAAATATATAATAAAGTTATCATGTAAAATTCTCTTCTTTTCCTTTTTTTTTCTTCTCTACCCCCTCCCCACCATTGTGTCTAATGGTGGTGGCCACCATTAGACACAAATAGGTAAATATATGTAAAAATATTCTATACATACTTTTATTTATCAGTTCTCTGGATGTAGATAGCATCTTTCTTCATATGCCCTTTATAGTTAAATTTGGGTATCTATAATAAGCCAAAATTACATAGGCATTCAAAGTAATTCTTAAAACAATATTGCTGTTATTGTGTACGATGTGCTTTTGGTTCTTCTCATTTTACTCTTCATCATTCCATACAAGTCTTTCCATGTTTTTCTAAGATCATTGACATCATCATTTCTTATAGCACAGCAGTATTCCATCACTGTCATATATACCACAACTTGTTCAGCTATTCCCCAATTGATGGGCACTCCTGCAATTTCCAATTCTTTGCCACCACAAAGAGAGCTGCTATAAACATTTTAGAACATATAGGTTCTTTTTCCTTTTCCCTTAATCATCTTTGGAAATAGATCTAATTGTGGTATTGCTAGGTCAAAGGGAATGGGCAGTTAAATAACTCTTCAGGTATAATTCCAGACTGCTCTCCAAAATGGTTGAATCAGTTCAGAGTTCTACCAAAAGTGAATTAGAGTCTCAATTTTTCGACATCCCCTTCAACATTTTGTGTTTTCCCCTTCAATAATTTTAGCCAATCTGGTAGGTGTAAAATGATGTCTCAAGGTTGTTTTAATTTGCATTTCTCTAATCAATAATGATTTAGAGCACTTTTTTCCATGACAATAAATTGCTTTGATTTCTTCATTGGAAAACTGCCTAATCAACTGACCATTTATCAACTGGAGAATGACTCATTTTCTTATGGATTTGGCAAAGCTTTTTATATATTTTAGATATGAGACCTTTATCTGAAAAACCACCTATAAATAACCTCTCCCTAATCTTCTGCTTTCCTTCTGATCTTGGATACAATTGTTTTATTTCTACAAAACCTTTTTATTTCATGTAATCAAAATTACTCATTTTATGCCTAACTTTGCTCTCTGTCTCTTGTTTATTCATAAATTGTTCACCTAGCCATAAGTCTGATAAGTAATAGCTTTTAAAAAGGGATATTCAGATGCAACATGACTGAGTCCTTATCTCAGCTGCCACTGGGGTGGGTCCCAAAGGGCAATACTTAATTCTTAGAATGTTGATGATAAGCTGGAGGGAAAACTCATTCATTAGAACTTCAGAATGCTCCGATACTTGGATAAGAGGTATCCAGATTCTGTGATACCAAGAAGCCAGGATATCCAAGTATTCATTCTCATGACCTTTGAAACCAGCAAGGCCTTTTTCATGGCCTTTTTCAGTATTCATATGGAAGCTGTGGAGTCTTAAAGCATTGTCTCATCATTATCAGTGAAGGAATCAAACCAAGAGCAAAGTTTTGAAGACATTCCCAATTGTGGCTGTCCAGTCATTCAAAAAGGGCTTTTATTAATCAAATGGTTAGCTTACCTAAGTGAAAAATGTCTGCATTTTTTTGGGTGGGGACAAGATGGTAGAGCACAGGCAGGGACTCACCAGATCTCTCCCCCAAAGCCCTCCAAATATCTTTAAAAAATTATTCTAAACAGATTCTAAAGCAGCAGAACTCATAAAAAGATGGAGTGAGACAAATTTCCAGCCTAAGACAACTTGGAAGGTAGGCAGGAAAGGTCTGTTGTACCAGGGTGAGAGTGGAACACTAGCCCAACTCAGGCCGCATCTGCACAGCTGAGGCCACAGCAAACCAAGAGCAGGCTTTGGGAGTGACTGAATTAGCAACAGCAGCTGCAGTGGCTGCATCCCAAGCTCTCAGCCCACAGATGGCAAGGGGATGGAGCGACTGGTGAAAAGGTGATTACAGGGTTTTGTTTTGTTTTGGGTGTTTTTGATAGCACTAAGGCAGAATTCTGTTGCTTTGCCCATACTTGGCTCCAGGTCCTTGGTGGCAATCCCCAGGTGAGGAGGAGCACTAGCATAGCAGGGCTTGTGGCAGCAGTGAAGGGGGCACCCTCCTCACAGTTTCAGGGCAGAAAAGAATGTTTGTGGTCACTCACAGACCAGAGCACAGGCCAGGAGAGCAGTAAACACCCCTCCATTTAGATCATACCACCTTGGAAGAACTGAAAACTTACAGGTCCTTAAAAGTATCTTAGCTAAGGGGTGCAGTGCATAGAGCACTGGCCCTGAAGTCAGGAGGACCTGAGTTCAAATCCAGCCTCAGATACATAATACTCCTTAGCTGTGTGACTCTGGGCAAATCACTTAACCTCAATTGCCCCACAAAAAACCAATAAACAAACAAACAAAAAAGTATCTCTGAAAATAGCTGCACAAAACCCTCCAAACAATGGGGGGGAAAAACCTCTGCCTATTGAAAGTTATTGTGGTGAGAAGAAAGATTAAAACACATACTCAGAAGAAAACAACAAAATCAAAACTCCTATATCCAAAGCCTCCAAGAAAAATATGAATTGGTCTTAGGCCATGAAAGAGCTCAGAAAGGATTTTGAAAATCAAGTAAGAGAGACAGAGGAAAAATTGGGAAAAGAAAGGAAACTGATGCAATAAAATCATGAAAAACAAGTTAACAGCTTGCTAAAGGAGGCACAAAAAATAGTGAGGAAAATAACACCTTAAAAAAGACTAAGTCAAATGGTAAAAGAGGTCCAAAATGCCAATAAGGAGAAGAATGCCTTAAAAAGCAGAATTGGTCAAATCGAAAAGGAGGTCCAAAAGGTCACTGAAGAAAAAAATTTCTTGAAAATTAGAATGGACAATTAGAACCTAATCACTTTATGAGACAAAGCAAAACCAAAAGAATGAAAAAAAATACATTGGAAAAACAACTAACCTGGAGAATAGATCCAGGAGACAGCGTTTTAAAATTATTGGACTACCTGAAAGAAATGATAAAAAAAAAAGAGCCTCAACATCATCTTTCAAGAAATTATCAAGGAAAACTGCCCTGATACTCTAGAACTAGAAGGTAAAATAGAAATTGAAAGAATCCACCAATCACCTCCTAAGAGACGTCTGAAAATGAAAACTGCCTGAAATATTATAGCCAAATCCCAGAGTTCCCAGGTCAAGGAGAAAATATTGTAAGCAGTCAGAAAGTAACAATTCAAGTATCATGGAGCCACGGTCCAGATAACACAAGATTTAGAAGCTTCTACGTTAAAGGATAGGAGGGCTTGGAATATGATATTCCAGAGGACAAAGAAGCTAGAATTACAACCAAGAATCACCTACCCAGCAAAATTGAGTATAATCCTTCAGAGGGAAAATGGATATTCAATAAGAGAGAGGACTTTCAAGTATTCTTGAAGAAAAGACCAGAACCAAATAGAAAATTTGACTTTCAAATACAAGACTCAAGAGAAGCATAAAATGGTAGACAGGAAAGAGACTTAATAAGGTTAAACTGTTTACATTCCCATATAGGAAGATGATATTTATAACTCATAAGACCTTTCTCATTATGAGGGTATTTAGAAGGAACATACATAGACAGAGGGCACACATGTGAGTTGAATTTGAAGGGATGATATCTAAAAAATAAAACTAAGGGGTGAGAGAGGAATATACTAGGAGAAAGAGAGGTAGAGGCAGAATGGGATAAATTATCTTGAATAAAAGAGACAAGAAAAAGCTTTTACAGTAGAGAGGAACAAGGGGGAAGTAAGGGAAAGTGAGTGAACCTCACTCTCATCAGAACTGGCTCAAAGAGGGAATGACATACAGATTCAACTGGGTATAGAAATCTATCATAGTTACCCTACAGGAAAGTAGGAGGGGAAGGGAATAAGAGAAGAGTGGAGTGGTGATAGTAGAGAGGGCAGATTGGGGAAGGGGATAGTCAGAAGCAAAACATTTTTGAGGAGGGACAAGGTGAAAGGAGAGAGAGAGAATAGAATAAAGTGGAGGATAGTAATTGTGAAAAAAATTTTCAAGCAAGTTTCTCTGATAAAGGCCTCATTTCTCAAACATATAGAGAACTGAGTCAAATTTATAAAAATAAGAGCCTTTCTCCAATTGATAAATGACCAAAACACATGATCACTTTTCAGATGAAGTAATAAAAGAGACCTCTAGCTATATGAAAAAATACTCTAATTAATTGGAGAAATGCAAATTCAAACAATTCTGAAGTGCTATCTCATACCTACCAGATTGGCTAATAGTACAGAAAAGGTAAATGACAAATATTGGAGGGAATGTGGAAAAAATGACACTTTAATGCATTATTGCTGGAGTTGTGAATTGATTCAATCATTCTGTAGAGCAATTTGGAACTATGTCCAAAGAGCTATAAAACCATGCTTACCCTTTGACCTAGCAATACCACTACTAAGTCTGTATCCCAAAAGAGATAAAAAACAAAAAAGAAAAGGACCTACCTGTACAAAAATATTTATAGCAGCTCTTTTCTGGGGTACAGAGTTAGAAGTTGAGGGGATGCCCATCAATTGGAGAATGGCTGACCAAACTGTGGTATGTGATTATAATGGAATGCTATTGGATTTTAAGAAATTACGAGCAGGATGCCCTCAGAAAAATCTAGAAAGATTTGCATGGGCTGATGTAAAGTAAAATGTACTGTGTACAAAGTAACAGCAATATTGTAAGATTATCAGCTGTGAATGACTTAACCATTCTCAGCAATACAATGATCTGAGACAACTCTGAAGGACTTATGATGAAAAATGCTATCCAGAACTGCTATTTCTTTCTCTCTCCTGTTGAGTTTTGTTTCCTCTTTCTGATGGTTCCTCCAACTGGTTTTAATTTTTACTTACAACATCACTAATGTGAAAATATGTTTAATAGGAATATGAATGTATAACCTATATCAGATTGTGTGCCATCTTGGGAAGGGGGGTAGGGAAGGAAAGGGGAGAAAAATTTTAAACTCAAAAGCATATGGAAGTGATTATTGATAAATCAAAATAAATTAATAAAAAAAAAGAAAAATGCTATCCGTCCGCAGAGAAAGAATTGTTGGTGTCTGAATACAGATTGAAGCACACTTTTTTTTAATTTTCTTTTTTTTTTTGAGTTTTTTTTTCTTGGCTATGTTTTCTTTCACAACATGACCATTACAAATATTTTGAATGACTACACATGTATAACCTATATGGAATTGCTGGAAGGAAGGGAGAGAATTTGGAACTCAAAGTTTTAAAACCCAATGTTAAAAATTGTTTTTACATGTAGCTGGGGAAAAATAAAATACTAAATAAAAGCTTTTTATAAATCTGCCCTTGTTTAAGTTTAACCAAGGCACTTCCATTACATGTCATCATCATTCTGATGGAAGCAAGTGCTACAGCATCTCCTACATTGGGAATTTTCATCAGCTATGCATGCAAATGTATTCTCACTCAAGCCTCTCCTCCTTTTAAAATATCCTTCCTTCAAGATGCAGATCAAAAAGAGACTGCCCAAAATGGAGAGGAGGAGAAAGTAGTAAAGCCCACCTCTTGCCTACAATTACTCCAAAAAAAAAATCTAGGAAAATCACAAGATAGGATAGTTTTCAGAAAATGCAAAGATAAAATGGTATTTTTTGAAAGTGTAATAGAAGGAAGAGGAGCCAGTTAACAACTGTGTCACTTGGACTCCAGAAATGGATCGAAGATCCAGAATGAATTGAGAAGGAAGCCTATTACAATTTAGTTGAAATTTTTTAAAAATCAAGCATAATAATCATGATCTCATACAAAATAGTAGCACAAATAGACTTAATGAAAAGATGTAAATAGAAAAATATTTTTATTGTGTGTAGAAAAACTACATTATGATAAATGAATTAATTTGACTTCATACTTAACATATATACCAAATGCCATACACTCAAAGTACTTGCCAAATAAGGTACAGAAAGAAACAGATTATGAGAGATTTCATTGTACCCCTTTCAAGTCCAGTCAAAACTAGGAAATATGAAAAAATAAAGATATCAAATACCTAAATAGGTTTGCAGAATATTTAGATATGATGGATCACTGACAATTATTGAGTGAGAATAAGTACATAGATAGATAGATAAATAGACAGATATACACACACATATATGTATATGCATAAACATACACACATATATATGCCTATGTATACATACCTACATATAGTTCATGGCACCTTTACAAAAATTAACCATGCATTAAGGCTTAAAGTCTCATAAATAAATGCAGAAAACAATAAATATTAAACACACATTTCACTGATCATAATCCAATAGATATTCTATTCAAAATAGAGTCTTTGAAGAGAGAACTAAATAGGAATTAGAAACAAAATAATCAAATGCTAAAGAATTAGTATATAAAAGAAGAACTAATAGGAATTGTTTTTAAATTTAATTAAAAATAGCAACAGAAAAGAAAAACAAAATACCTAGGTATGGGCATTGCATATTTTTCCAGACCTTTTCTATGTATTAAATAATTTTACCAATTCTTGCTTTTTTATTTTTCACTTTAAAACACAATTTTTCTAAAATATAGGATACCTCTCTGGGAGGGGGAGATAGTGGATACTAATATTAATTCTGATGATGTAAAAAAAAATTTAATTTAAAAAATAATTGTGCTACTTAAAAGCCATGTCCAAAAAAAAGAAAGAAAGAAAGAATGAAAAGAAATTGGCTATTCAAGAAATCATGAAAGAAACCTATCCAGATATATACAGAAAAGGCCAAATTGAAAATGAAAAGAATTCTTTCAATAGAAAAAAATCAGAGGAACATCATGGGGGAAAAAATTCTTCAAGCTGCCAAAAGGTATTTTATAAGGTTGAATTGTTTACATTCTGGGATAGAGGATCAAATAAAGCTTCCTTCAGAATCCTCATGTCATCAGTACACATGGAGTCCAACAGACAGAGGATATGGGAGTGGTTGTGTTATGTTTTGTTGATGTTAGAAGAATAAAGAAAAGGGGTGGTGGGAAATAATATATAAGGGCAAAAAAATAGAGGAAATATAGGGAAATTTATCTCAACTAATCAGGGTAAACTATGGGGAAGAAGTGAGGAAGTGGGTGTTACTTAAGCGTCACTTTCCATTGACCTGGTCACATATAAAGAGTTTGGTATAAAACCCACATTCATCTCAATAAGAAGCAAGGAATAAGAAGAAAAAAAGTCAATTCAAGGAAGAATTAGTGATAAGCAAAATACACTAAGCGTGGAGCAGAGGAATTGAGGAAGGGTTTCAAAAGAAAGAAAGAAAAGGTTAGAACCTGTGATAAAGAGATAGCAGAAAGTAAAGAGGGGGGAAAGTATATGACAATGGGATGGAAGGAAACACATGATTAATTATTATAACTGTTAATATGAATGAGATCATCTCAACTATAAAATACAAAGAAAAAGCAGAAGGGATTTGAAAGGGAAATCCAATGATCTGTTGTTTAGAAGAAATGCATTTTAAATATAAAAATTCAGAGTTCAAATACAAAAAACACAGAATTAAAATAAGGGGTTGGAGTAAAATTTATTATGCCATTGCAAAAATTATAAAGTAGGGGGTAATAATCATGATTTCAAACATGGCGCCAACAAACATAGACTTAAAGAGATAAAGAAGAAAATTGGATTTTACCAAAATACATAGCATATAGATACTTAAGGAGAAAATTAAATAAATTACACATAGACATAAAACTATTGTACTGCAGTACCTCAATATTTCCCTGTCAAAATTAGACAATCTGACCAAAAGCAAACAAGAAATAAGTTAAGAACTTGAATAGAATTTTAGAAAAATTCATATGACAAAAAAGTCCCAATTTAAAGTTTTTAAAAATGAGCAAACAGAAGAAAATAACAAAATTAATATTGGGGTCAGAAACTCCCAAGATACAAAGCTAAAAAGACAAAATAATTCTATAAGCAAATCCTTAAGGAAAGTCACACATTCTAAGTCACAAAGTAACAAATTCTAATGGATTCTAAGAAGAAGAAATTAAAAATTGTAATAAAAATGAAATAATTGGTCTTTAGATAAAAGAATGAGAAAGTAAATGAGAACTATGAAGGAAAGAACAGAAAATAGAATTAAAGTTACAAAGAATAAGAAAGAGAATAAATATCTTAGCTAATATATGATATTCAAAACCTTACCCAAGGTTTTTATTACTACTTGAAAATTAAGTTGGGCAATCCAAAGATCAATGCCTTGATGAGACTATAAGAAAAAGAAAATAAAGTGAAAAGCTGAGAAAATATAAGAAAATCTAAGATATCTCTTACTGAAAACATTTGACCTGAAAAATAGATTGTGAAAAATAATCTAAGAATCATTATATTATTTGAAAAATTCTAACATTAAAAAAATAGATATGCTTCAAGAAAATTTTAATGCAAACTACCCATACCTATTAGAACCAGAGGATAAAGTGAAAATAGAGTTCATCAGTCACCTCCTGATAGAAAACCCAAAATTATGACACTTAAGAATGTCAGTCAATCAAAAATTTATTAAGCACCTGTCGTGTGCTGGGCACTATATTAAGCAATAAAGACACAAAAAGATGCAAAAAAAAAGTCTCTGCTTTCAAGGGGCTCACAATTTAATAGAGGAGACAAGCAAACAAACATGTGTAAATAAGCTATGTAGAAGGCACTAGAATTAAGACAAGTTGGGAAAGGCTTCCTGTAGAAGAAAAAAATGTTAGTTGAGACTTAAAAGAAGTCAGGGAAGCCAATAGACAGAAATAAGGAGGGAGAGCATTCTAGGGATGCGGAATAGCCAACAAAAATGCCTAGAGCTGAGAGATGGTGTGTCTTGGCAAGGAGGCCAGTGTCATTGAACCGTCATGATAGGAAGTAAGGTATACAAAGACTGGGAAAGTAGAAGGGGGCTAATGTGAACACCAAACAGAGGATTTTACATCTGATACTGGAGGTGAGAGGAAGCCATTGGGTATGTATGACACAGTAGGTAGGACTTGCACCTTAGGAAAATTATTTTGGTGGGTGAATGGAGGATACATGGTAATTGGGAAAGATTTGAGGCAGGTAGACCCACCAATAGGCTAATGCAACAATCCACTAATGAGGTGATGAGGGCCTACACTAAAATGGAGACAGTGTCAGAGAAAGGAATGGGGCATAATTGAGAGATGTTGTAAAGGTGAAATTGATGAGCTTTGGCAACAGATTAGATATTAAGGAGGGATGAGAGATAGGGAGGGCTTCCAGGTTAAAAAAAATACTTCAAATAATAAGAAAGAAGGAGTTTAAGTACTAAGGAGCCACAATCAGTTGTAACACAAGGCCTGGCAGCAACCACTCTGGAGAGTAAAACTTGCAATATAACATTCCAAAAGGCAAAAGTTAAAGACTTAGAACCAAAAATAACTGTATCTAGCAAAACTGAATATAATGTAACAGGGGTAAAAAAAATTATCTTTAAACAAAGGACTTCTGGATATTCTTGATCAAGATCCAGAGCTAAGAATATACTTTGATATGTAAACACAGAAGTCAAGAAAAACAGGTAAAAACATTTAAGCCATTGGAATTATATGATTATATAAAGTGTTTACAGTATAATGGGGGGAAAAGAAAAAATTATCTTACATAACCCTTACATAATGTTTTCAAGGGTTATAGAAGAAGTATAAAACACAGAGCACTTTTTCTATTTTGATGGACTTTTTAAAAAGGAAAGGGAAGGAAAAAAGAATAGAAGAAAGAGGAAAGAGATGAAAATTACCCTCTCAAAGACTGCAAAGATTATAATAAATACGGAGGCAAGGTGGGATAGGGGGCTACACATTAACTTCACTGTCTTCTGAACCAGAGGAAAGATGTTTGAACAAACACATGCAGAGTTTGTTGTAAACTTCAGAAAAAAAACAAGCAGCAAGGGGTAGATGTGGATTAAGATAGAAGGTAGACTTAGAGATGAATTAGACATAAGAAAACAAAAACAAAAACAATTGTCTCTCCTGGATCAATTTTCCAGGTCAGTTGTTTTACCAATGAGGTATTTTATGTTTTCATCTATTTTTTCATACTTTTGTTTCTGTTTGACTGATTCTCTCTTTCTCATAGAGTCATTAGCTTCCATTTACCCAATTCTAATTTTTAACAAATTATTTTCTTCCATTACATTTTAAACTTCCTTCTTCATTTGGCCATTGTATTTTTTAAGGACTAGTTTTCTACAGTTAATTTTTTCCTTCCTTTTTCAAGCTGTTGACTCTGTCTTGCATACCTCTCATTTCCTTTCCCAATTTTTCTTCTACCTCTCTCATTTGACTTTTAAAATCCTTGTTGAGCTCTTCCAAGAAGGCTTTTTGGGCTTCAGACCAGTTCATATTCCCTTTTGAGGTTCCAGATTGGGTTTTGTTGACAATGTTGTCATTTTCAGAATTTCTGCCTCATCTTCACTGTTCCCATAATAAGAATCTACAGCACTTTTCTATACTCATGGTGTTTGCTTATTTCCTGGCCTTTAAAGAGATTGAACTCTCCTGCTGGGGAGCAGGGGGCACTGACCCAAGCTTCTTGTGTTGGGAGCCCACGGCCTGGTCACTGACTTTGTGTGTCGGGACCTCTGATGCCAGCAGTTGGAGGCTGTAGGGTTCTGGCAGCTCCTCCCTTCCCAAGACAGCATGCAATCTGATATAGGCTATACATATATAATCCTATTAAACATATTTTCACATTAGTGATGTAAGGAAGAATTAGAACAAAAAGGAAGAACCACGAGAAAGAGGAAACAAAACAAAACAGAAGAAAAAAATATCAAATAGTATGTTTCAATCTGCATTCAAACTCCATAGTTCTTTCTTTGGATGTGGATAGCATTTTCCATCATGAGACCTTTGGAGATGTCTTAGATCCTTGCATTGCTTAGATGGGGTAAGTCTATCAATGTTAGTCATCACACAACATGGCAATACTCTATCAAGCTAGAGGCACAGCTTGAGTTACAACCTCTCGCTGGTAAATTTCTCCAATATGGGCTGTTGGTCCCTTTTCAATCACCTTGTAGTACTCCTATACTCCCTTTAAGTAAACCAAATGGGGAATACCGGTTTGTCCAAGGCCTACAAGCTATCAATGAGGCAGTGGTCCCCATTCACCCTATTGTGCCTAATCCATATACTATCCTGTCCCAGACTCCAGGTGACACTCACTGGTTTACCATCCTAGACCTCAAAGATGCTTTCTTTTTTTTATATATTCCCCTTCACTAAGAGTCCTTGTTTGTTTTTGCCTTTGAATAGACATCTTCCCCGGAGCTGATGCCACACCAGTTAACATAGACTGTCCTCCCATGGGGTTTTAGGGATAGCCCTCACTTATTTGAACAAGCTCTGGGTAGAGATTTAAGGGGCCTTGAATTATCTAACAGCAGCCTCTTTCAATATGTTGATGACATCCTCATTTGTATTCCCACTCAAGAAGCCGCTTTTATAGCAGCCACATAAACTCTTAATTTTCTGAATTCTCATGGATATAGGGTCTCTTTATCCAAAGTCCATATTGCCTGTCAGTCCATAAAATACTTTGGCCATACTTTAACTTCCATCTCTCGGTCTTTAACATCAGAAAGAAAGCAAGTCATTTTGTCTTAGCCTGAACCAGTCACAAAGAAACAGTTACTTTTCTTGGTATGGCCAGATTCTGCAGAATCTGTATTCCCAACTTTGGGGTCATTGTCAGACCTCTGTATGCTGCCCCACAGGGTCCCAACACCCTTCCCTTAGAATGGACACCCAAATAGAAACAGGCCTTTAGCACCCTTAAGTCCAAATTAATCTCTGCCCCTACTCTGGCATTACCTAATCTGGAAAAACCATTTGCTCTTCATGTGGATGAGAGGTGGGACAGACCTTGGGAGTCCTTACTTAGACCCTGGACCTGATCCAAGGCCTGTGGCCTATTTTTCTAAGCAACTTGACTCTGTTGTGACTGGCTGGCCTCCCTGCCTCTGGGCTATTGCAGTCACTGCCCTCCTTATTACCAAAGCCTCCAAACTTACCCTTGGCCAACTGCTGGAACTTCTGACTCCTCATAAAGTCCAGAGCATTTTAGAAACCAAAGGACACCAGTGGTTGGCAAGTGGCCATCTTACCAAATATCGTGCACTTCTGCTAGATAGCACTGACCTGACTTTTTGTGTATGTAACACCTTGAATCTAGCCACTTTGCTTCCTGATTCCAGTGGCTCTGAGAGCCTCACCCACAACTGCAAAGAGACTCTTGATCTAAAGTACTCCACCCTTGATAATCCTGACAAGGAATGGTATACTGACAGTTCTAGCTTTGTGGAAGGAGGGGTGAGGAGAGCCAGTTATGCAATAATCATCCTACAGGGCACAAAAGAATCTCAGTCCCTTCCATCTGGAACTTCTGCACAAAAGATTGAGCTGATTACACTCACCAGAGCCTTGGAATTTGGGAAAAACAAAAAGGTAAACATCTTTACAGACTCCAAATACGCCTTCCATGTTTTACATATCCATGGCACTCTTTGGCAGGAGCATGGATTCTTGACCACAAAGTACCCCGTTAAACATGGGACCGAAATTCTTCAGGCAGTACACTCTCCCTAAGAGGTGTCAGTCATGTATTGTAAAGGCCACCAGAAGGGGGAATCCGAATAGGCTGTGGGAAACCAACTGGCAGACAAGGCTTCTAAAGCCACTGCTCGAGAATCAGCCTCGATGACACCCCTGGAACCTCAGGTTACTCCCACTACCACACCTCAATATACTACTGAGGAACAACAACAATATCAAAGGAACGGATTTGAACTCTCCCTTTCTGGCTGGTATAAGTCACCCTCCAGTTAATTAGCAATCCTAGGAGCTAGAACATGGAAACTCATTTTTCAGCTCCACCAGGCTACACATCTAGAAAAGCATGCACTTCACAATCTGGTGAGGTCCCTCTTTACTGAACCTAAATTGCTAGAAACAATTAGGCAGGTTTGCAAGGTTTGTTCTATATGTATCCAAGCCAACTCTAAAGGAGCAGTGACTTATGTTACTCTCTTCTATATGTTACTTCTTTCTTAATTATTTTGACTCTTACTCACCTTTCCCAAAGTGTATATGCAACCCAGTATTACACTTGCAGGTGGCAGATTTTACAGTAACATATGTGACAGTCATCACTGTTCATACCCAACAAGACCATCTCCTTACCCCTGTCCAAAATCGCAGTACCTTCCCAAGCATTAATTGCCTAGATTGGCAAATAGATTTTATGCATATGCCATCCTGCAGAGACTTTAAGCTTCTCTTAGTGCTAATAGACACCTTTACAAACTGGGTTGAAACCTTGCTGCACTGAAAAAGTCACAGAAGTGACTCAGGTACATTTGAATGAGGTCATTCCCAGATTTGGACTCCCTCGATCCTTGCAAAGTGATAATGGGCCAGCAATCACTTCCCAGATCACTCAAGGAGTTGCCAAGGCATTAGATATAACCCACCATCTTCATTCTGCGTGGCACCCTCAGTTCTTGGGCAAGGTGGAAAAAAATTAACCATACCCTAAAGAGGACCTTGACTAAAATGACCCTAGAAATCCGGCAGGAGTGGGTGAAACTTCTCCCTGTAACCCTACTTCGTGATTGAATGGCCCCTCAGACAGACATCAGACTTAGCCCCTTTGAACTCATGTATGGCAGGCCCTTCCTAACTACTTATATTCTCAGATCACTAACTACTGACTAAGAATTCTCTCAGCTGGGGCAAGTGCAAAGGGCAGTATGTGACTATGCCAACTCACACCTCCCCAAGCCAGACAAAAGTTTCTACCTCCTTCCTATCAGTTAGCCCTGGAGATACGGTTTATTTAAAATCTCATTTTAAAAAAAAATTGTGGTGTATGAATGTAATGGAACACTATTGTGCTACAAGAAATGATGAACAGGTAGACTTCAGAAAAACCTGGAAAGACTTGTATGGACTGATGCTGAGTGAAGTGAGCAGAATCAGGAGAATGTTGTACACAGTAACAGCCATGTTGTGTGATGACTAACATTGATAGACTTAGTCCTTCTCAGCAATGCAAGGATCTAAGATGTCTCCAAAGGTCTCATGATGGAAAATGCTATCCACATCCAAAGAAAGCACTATGGAATTTGAATGCAGATTGAAGCATACTACTTGCTATTTTTTTTTCCTTCTGTTTTGTTTTGTTTCCTCTTTCTGGTGGTTCCTCCTATTGGTTCTAATTCTTCCTTACAACATGACTAATGTGAAAATATGTTTAATAGGAATGTATATGTATAGCCTGTATCAGATTGCATGCTATCTTGTGGAAGGAGGGGGAGAAAAATTTAAAACTCAAAAGCTTATGGAAGTGATTGTTGATATATCAAAATAAATTAATAAAAAAATAAAATCTTGGAAGTCACAGGGTACTAACCCTTTGTGGGTAAAATGGAAGGGGCCACACAATAATCCATACAATAATAAACAACCCCCACTGCTGTGAAGCTTCAAGGCCTCAGTACCTGGTCACGTGTCCCAGATAAAACCTGTCTCTTCTCCTATCGTAGGGCAGCCCAAGCAGTACACCTGTGAACCAATCAAGGATCTAAAACTTCTCTTCAAAAGAGACAAAGGAGGGGCAGCTAGGTGGTACAGTGGATAGAGCACCGGCCCTGAAGTCAGGAGGACCTGAGTTCAAATCCGGCCTCAGACCAAATACTTGACACTTACTAGCTGTGTGACCCTGGGCAAGTCACTTAACCCCAATTGCCTAAAAGCAAAAAAAAAAAAAAATTGCAAAACATTTTGGGGGCAGCTAGGTGGCGCAGTGGATAGAGCACCGGCCCTGAAGTCAGGAGTACCTGAGTTCAAATCCGGCCTCAGACCAAACACTTGACACTTACTAGCTGTGTGACCCTGGGCAAGTCACTTAACCCCAGTTGCCTAAAAAACAAACAAAAAAACAAACAAACAAAAGAGACAAAGGACCATCATACTCTGCTGATGGTTGAGCAGCTGCCTTTTGGTTGCTTTGCTTTTCTGTTCTGCCTTCTATTCCTCTGCTTCTGGTTCTACTCATAAAAACATTATCATGTTATTCTTCCTTTTTCTGTCATTAATTCCTATCCCATGCCTAGAGCTAGGCTTGCTTCCCCATGACTGCGAGTCTAATGCTTTGGTTCAAAGAGGGAATTCTGTCAGGTGGGCCAGGGCATGTGACTGCTGGGTATGTCACCATCACCCCCAGGTTATGGGTCTACTTCCCATACCCCTTTCCTTATCCCCCCAAGAACTCAGCATGGAATTTATCCTATGAGCATTCCTTTAAGGACTTCCTTGCTATGGTAACTGCTCTCTTACTTTCAAATCTGACAGGCAAGGACCTGTGTTTCTGGGCCAGGGATGACCAAGAGACCACTATTACTAGCATCCAGAACCTTCTCAAATATCTCCAGTTGACCAGTAGCATTCTATATCCTTACAATATTACCCGACACTGGCCTGGGTATTTCCCTTGTGCCTGTAACACATCACTCATATAGGCAATGATGTTGTGACCTAGCTTAAATAAAACCACAGGTTCTCTTTGTACTACCCCAGGGACTATCTTTGTGGACTAGCCACCCTTAATGTTACCCAACCCTTTGATGTTGTCCTAACTTCTTGCTGCCTCTCCCCTTACCAACCATTTGGACAGTGCACACTCAGCCAGGTGGCACTCCCAATACAGATTTAAAAACGTACTACTTGTTCCCAAACCCCCTTCTCATTCTCCCCCCATCAAATGGGGATTCTGGGAAAATACCCTCTGGTATCTATCCAAGGGAACTAAGTATTTATTCCCTTGGTATGGCCACTGGAAGCATGAGGCTATTTCTTTTTAACTTAACAGGAATCATCTTGCTCTTCACAAACAACACAGCCCATGGCTTATCTGAACTTTGAGAGTCATTTGACTTTTTCGCCAATGTCGTTCTACACAACTGTATTGCTCTCGACTATCTTCTTGCCTCTACAAGAGGTTTTTGTGCTTTGGTCACATCTCTTGTTGTATGTACATTAATCATTCCCATAGGGTAGAACTCCACACTCAAAGGATACTACAGACAGCCTCTTGGATACAAGACATCCACTCCAACTTGATATCTTCCTCTACCTCATCTTGGAGCTCATGGTTATCCCCTATTTTGACTCCCCTTTTAATTATTTATTGTTTAATTTGTTAGTGCACTTTGTATATTCTCATATAGAGAAACTCTATTTCTGGCTCCTGGGCTACTAACTCTTGTTTGGCAATCCATGATACTTGAGACTGTCACCTACAGTGCTGTGAAAATTTTCCCCCAATAAGTGTAATTCTGAGTTGGATGTATACTTAGGAAAGGTGAATAAGAGTTAGAATAAATAGAAAAGTGGCAACAGGTAAAAGAATGTAACAATAGATCCGTTGACAAATGTTTTTATCTAAGCAATTCTCATTGCGTGCTATAAGCCCAGGGTTGAAGCCCTGAACACAATAGCTGGTACCATAGAAAAGTCAAATTTCAACTTCCAAATGGCTTCCTGCTGAGTAGTCACTTTGGATTGCCTCTATTCAGTATCATTACATAGAATTCCCTATCAAATAGACCTTCTTGAGAACTCAGCACAAGGTCAATAAAAGTTAAAAGTTGACTTTTCTGTGGTTCCAGCTATTGTAAAACTTCTTCAATCTCCCCAGGCTTACAGCATGCAATGAGAATTGCTTAGATTGAAGCCCTTGTCGATAAATAAATTGTCACATGTCACCACTTCATTAATTATTCTGATTGCTGGAAGAATGTATCTAAATGATGGAGATTTCTTGATGTGCATCATGAATTTGTTGCCATAAAAGCAAATGAAAATTCATTTGATCATCTGGGCTAGGAAATTAAAAAAAAAGTTAATTGGAGACCATTGTAGAATCATTTAAAGTTCAAGGTAAAAAAGGCTGCTTTCATGTATCCTAAATTAGACAATGAGAACTTGAGTGAAGATTGTTGGTCAAGGAAGGTCAGTGAGACTCAAAATAATCAGATATCATCTGAGCAGGAGTAGAACACTTTCCTGACATCAGGAACTTGCAAAGAATTCAAAGGTACAGAGTGCCTTTGGAGCACCACAAGACTACTGAAAGTTTCTCATGATTGTCTCATGATAGATAGGGCATCCTGATATCTGATGCTATCAAGGGGAAGGAACCTAAAAAGAACAGTCAGTACCCAATCAACATTTTCTTACATGGAGTTGTTACTCTCCCATAGAAACTTTCATTTGCTTTTATGGCAACAAATTCATGATGCACATCAAGAAATCTCCATCATTTAGATACAGCAAAACATTTGTGTTTGTGTGTATCGATAGGCACATAGACTTTCTTTGTGTAAAACATGTACTGAAAGAAAAGAGCACTTCCTTAGACAAAGTAACTCTAATGGACCTAGTGGACTTGATAATAGTGGAAATATTGGAAATCAAATAAATGTTCTGAATCACCAAAGTTCTCTGCTCCTCTATAGAATGGGTTCATTTACTGTGAAACCCTATATGCATGCAGAGCCATGGCTTAGATTTAGAGGGAAGGACAATAAAGAATTCCTGTTCATTGAGCCCAGTGCAATACTGGTGCAGGTTTGTCTTATTTATGTTAATGTTTTACTTATATTTGTCTTACCTATGTTAATGGGTATGATCATATTTCATCAAGACTCATTTTCTTCCTTTGGATATGATACATTACAAGATGACTAAACTGTAACCCTTGTTAGTAATCTTCACTCAGTTCAGCACTTTCTTTCTCCAATAATAGGTAAGAAGGACTTCCTTTGTTTAAGAACTCTTTCTTGGGCAAAGAGACCTTAATGTAACCTTAATGGAACTGAAGCATATAAATTATATATAAATTGCATTGCTGCAGTCAAATAAAATTCCTGAATCACAGCAATTCTCTGTGGAATGGTTTCCATTTCCTGGGAAACTTTATATACTATAGAGCCCTGGACTAGCTTTAGAGAAAAGAAAGATATAGAACTCCCATTCATTTACATTAAGCCTAATACAACACTGATGCACGTGGGTCTTACCAAGTATATTACAACGCAGCCTTTAAGATTAATGTTAGAAAGCTTTTCAAAAAGATTCCACTGTAGTCTCCTAGTTTTAATCAATGGCTTCAGTGCTTTGGAATGTTCCTTGACAAAGGGACTTTTGCTATAATCTTTTTGATTCAGCACAGTTGCTTGTAACTCAACCCAATTCAAATGTTTGTTTTTGAGAGGTTGCACTACATATTTTTATTCCACAAAAGCAGTGCAGAGCAATAAGAAGTTTTGTAAATTTGTGGAAAATTGGTGTTCATGATCTAATACCCAATAGAACCAATCACAAATATATCTGTTTTTGTTGAAGAAAACATTCTTGAAAAAGACAAACACATTCATGCTGGAATGAAATTATTGACATGGAACTCAATTGTTTCATTCCAGTTGCAATAAGGAACATCTACACCATAGAGAAAACTACAAGGATGGTATAGGACACTTCCTGTTTTGTTGAAGGACCTTTTCAATTTTGCTGATTGAGAAATGAATATCTATTGTGGATACGTGGGGCAGGTAGGTGCACAATGGATAGGAAAATGTCTTTATGAGTTCAAATCCAGCCTCAGACACTAGTTATGTGACCTTGAGCAAATTACTTAACCCTATTTTTCTCAAGTCCTAATCCATAAAATGAGCTGGAAAAGGAAATGGCAAACCATTCCAATATCTTTGCCAAGAAAAACACAGATAGGCTCATGAAGAGTCAGACATGACTGAGATGACTGAACCACATTGTAGATACAAAGAGAAACCATTTGGAACATGATTGGACATTCAACATGTAAAATTGTATTTCATCAAGATTCATTTCCTTTCTATAATTCAATACATTGCAATAGAGTTTAGACTCTTGTTATTGTAGGTATTTTTGGTCCATTTAAGAGTTTTCTATTTAGAGAGAAATAGAAATATTTTGAGAGAAATAATAGGCAGGAATGATTTCCTTTGTATCAAACATTTATTGAAGGAGAAGAACTCTCTCTCTCTTTATTTTTTTTTTTTGGCAAAGACACACTAATGGAACCTTGACGGACTTGATGCATTAATGATAATAGGAGGACCATATGAAGTCAAATAAATACCCTGAATCACAGCAGATTCTCTGTCTCTCTGTGGAATGGTTTCTATTTCCTAGGAAATCTTATGTGCCTATACAGCCCTGGCCTAGCATGAGAGTGAAGCAAGATATGGAATTCTTATCCTTGCATAGAATATGTCTTACCAAGTATGTTACAGTGCAGTCTTTAAGATTAATGTTAGAAATCTTTCAAGAAGTCTACTGGTCTACTGTAGTCTACTGGAATCAGGCAATGACTTCAACTCCTTGGAATATTTCTTGACAAAGGAATTTTTGCTTTAATCCTCATAGTGGAGTACATATAGCTTGTGACTCAACTCAATTCAATGGACTGTGGTCCTTACATGGGAAACAAGGAGATTTAACATGGGTGCTCCTCATCCTTAAGCCAACAGAATCATTGCAAATCTATATGTTTTTACTGAAGCACACATTCGTGAATACGCTAAACACATTTAGGCTGGAATTAAGTATTTGACAAAGAGCTCAATGATTACATTCCAATTGAAATAATGAACATCTATGCCATAGACAAGACTAGTGGGACAAGGAAGGACAGTGTGGAATTTCTGTTGTTCTGTGCTTCTTTTTCAAAGAGGACCAACAACATCACAAATGATGTCTTGTCTTGTGCATTAATCGAATTTAAACGAGGCAGAGTTGTGTAAAGTCATCAGCCTCACTCTCTCTTTCAGAGTCATTGAAGTCCAGTGACAGGACAAAAGTCAAAATGACTGGTGATTAATTGGCAATTTGATTAATTGAGGCACAATATCTGCCTGAACAAAGGGAATGAAGGCACAGTTCAAGTGCAAAGACACAAGCATTTAATAGGTAAGTACGGCACACATGCACATAGAGAACAGTAGAACCTATTCTGTTGCTCTAGAGATTAGGGGTTTAGGAAGCATTTTATATTGTTTTACAACAAAGGGAGGCAGGAGAATAGGAGGAATGCAGAGTCCCCAGAATGTTTGTACAAGCTGTATTTGGGACCAATATGAACCAGTTTGAGCCAGCCCTGTGGTTGCTAACACATCCAAAGTGTTCTTGGTTCACTCAGTGGACACCACAAAGTGGTAGGTCAAACTCAAGCAACACTCATTCTATCTCCTGATTGACTGCTTTTGATTCCCAAGTTATTTCAGCCTGTCCTGGATAATAAGGGAAGTCATGCAAATCAAGGTGATTAGTAAACTCATTATTCATTCCATTTCTACATTTCCTGTTGGTCAAGGTGATCTGAACACCACCCAAAGACTAAGGGAGCAAAATTTTCTGGAACATGACTTTGTTAACTATTGAGGTAGAACAGTGTGAAGCAAGTGCAAAGAAACAGTTGATTATAACATAGATTGATATCATAATGATGAAGATAGCATGGAAGCCAAAGAGAACAGAGCAGAGGAGAGAGCTTATTCCTCTGGTGAGCCAACTAAAGATGTATTGCCCCAAGGAATCAAAGACACTGGCCTTCTCCTGGAGTAAGCAGATATCATCATGAACGGCACTAGATCAGTTGACATAGAACCAAGATAGGCAAAAGCATCCCCTGCATGGTGGTAAGGTTGTCAAGGACCTACCCATTCTGAAGGACCATGGCAAAAAGGGAATGTATTTCTCACTTAATCTTGTGGAGGACCTGAGAGGTGATGCTGAAGTATTCTGAGATCTTACATGATAAATTGTGGACTATTGTTTCAAGGGAATAAATCCCAAATCTTGGGTGCATCATGCTAAGGGCAGTCCACTAGCCATAATTTGGCTCCAGGATAGATATCTCACACATGATATGGGGTAGCCACTGAGCAAGAGAAAAAGTGGTTTCCACATACACAAATCTAGCAGTCAGTTAAGTGAAGCTGTCAGGCAAACCCATGTAGGGGTTGCTTTAGTGGGTGCAGGACACACCCACAGCAGAAAGAAACAAAGTCCCAACAACATGGATAAGGTCAAGTTGGTCCTATGGGCAAGGTTTTATGAGGGCCTACGGCGACAGTGGGGAGCAACCAAGAACAACCTAATTAGGGGAATCATAGTAAGGGCTGGTAGACAGAGACCCCCAGGAAGTAACAAGAGACCAAGGAAATAAGGACTATAAGGAGGTTGAAGAAGACAGGCACAGGACCTCCAAAGAATCCTATCAAAAGATGCAAGAAAGCAGTAACAAAAATGCAATAGCAACACAGGATAAAATATTCAGCAATCCTCAGCCCAGGTCCTGAATCTTAGGACTCCTGTCTATACCAGATGTTGTCTTCTTTGTCTCTTGGGAAGAGCTATCTACACCTGTAGTTGGTGGCTTCTGGCCCTTCCAAATGACAGCAATCAGGTCACCAGTGGGCTTGATCATCCAAACAGGACAAGGAGCTTTCTTCAGATGGGCTTAATGGGTGGTATTCGGCTTGCTGAGGAGACCAGCTTCTAATTGGTGAGGTGACTGGCTGAAAGATGCTGAGTGTGATGACTGTTAAGTCCAACACCACATTAGCAACAGACTTGACCAAATAAGCCGCTGGCATGGCTGCTCACAAGAACCCTGGTTGTGTTTTGGCCACAATATCAAGAGTCTTGCTATAATATTCAAGGGGACAGAAATCACACACACACACACACACACACACACACACACACACACACACACACACACACATTTATTCCCTCATTTGTATACAGCCGGAGGGACTGGCCTTCAGAAATTGAGACATAGTCTATTGGGAGCAACAATGTATCCAAGGAATTTAGACTGGCATGAGAGTATGGGGATTGGGCACAACAAGGTGAAAAAGTCCCTTAGCTCTGCTTGAGTCAAGGCATGAGTCATGTCATCACATGGTGTCATGTAGCCACGGGGTGTCAAAAGCAAGGCTCAAGATTAACCAGGTGGGGAAATTTTCTTTTCAGAAGGAAATACACAATAGGGAAATAAAGTCAAAGGATCCTATCTTAGGCATTGCCAAGGTGGTCCCCAAAACTTTTCCCAGGCACAGACATCTACCTTTAGCAATTCCCAGACTGCAGCACATGCCATTTTCTATTATTGGCTTCATGACAATTCAGACAACTATCCTGGTAATCTAAGCTCAAAACAATAGTAAATTATAGTTCGCAAAATATTTACCTCATATAGCAAAACTTCAATAACCACAATGTAGGATTTGAATATCTTTCCTGATGTTTCCCTAACAGTTAACATTTCATTTATTCCTTACTTATAAATTAAAATTAACCATATTTTGAGGCTTCAGACATACAGACATGTCAACAGACATAGTTGACTTATAAATTACCCTATACACTTTAATAATAGCCAAAAAATTTTCAAATGAAAATTTACTATTATAGTACATTTATGTTTATTATTATCATGATCATCACCATTTTTACTATCTGTTGTATAAGAAAATATGCCTTATTGAATATTAAGTTTTCAAATATCTATTTTTATCACATCTTTTTAAAGCTCAATTCATGCATAAAAGCATCCAGATTAAAAAGTTGTTTTGCCTAACAGCATTTCTGTCCGTTAAATTTCACAATGTAAGAGAACTTAGAAATACAGTAATAACAAAAAATATCATGTATTTAAAACATGAAACAAAATTTCAGATGACATCAATTCAGTTAATTGTATTTCCAAATTATCCCATACAAAAATCTTTATTCTTATTACCTTTGACATGTTAAACCCATTTGAGAATTATCAGGCATGGAACAATTATATTCAATAATTATGTAGTGCTTAGTATATATCAATCACTGTGTTAAGCACTTTACAATCATTATATTATTTTTGTCCTCACAACAACCCTGGGAGGTGGGAACCATTATTATTTTTTTCTTCATAGATTAGGAAACTGGGACAAACAGATATAAGATAACTTGCTTAAGATTACACAGCTGATAAGTTTCTGTGACCAGAACGTAATTCAAGTTTCCCTACATTTTTCCAGCATTTTTTCCCAACATCTTTATTTGGGAACCTGATCTGAAATGAGAGGGGTTAACAGGATCAGAGGGAGACGGTCTCTGAACTGGGGGAATCATGGGAGATCTTTGGTTTAAACAATCTTCTCTTTTCCTGGTCAAGGAAGGGTTAACAAGGGGTGGCTATAACGTGAATTTGTTGGCCTCTCCATTTACCAATGCTGGACTACTGTGAGAAAACTCTTTGCTTCAATCCTTGGATCTGAGTTTCTGGGCAGCATAACATAGGTCCTTGGTTAAGGATCTCTAAACAGCACATAGAGATGGTCTAGTTTCCCGGAATGCAGAGTTAGTTTCAAACAGCACCGTGAGATTTTCTCCAAACTCCCATAACTGCACAATTACATTAAGTCAAATACAGATCAAACTACTTAGAGGGCTCAATGGGCTAGTTTTTGTTTTTGTTTTTTTAGGCAATTGGGGTTAAGTGACTTGCCCAGGGTCACACAGCTAGTAAGTGTCAAGTGTTTGGTCTGAGGCCGGATCTGAACCCAAGTGCTCCTGACTTCAGGGCCTGTGCTCTATCCACTGCACCACCTAGCTGCTCCATGGGCTAGTTTTGAGAAGCGAGATTTATATCTCACCATGGTAACCAAGAAAACTTAAACTTAAATAACATGAAACAAAAGACAATACAGTAATTACCATCAATATTAACTAGCATCAAGTCTCTTTGTATCCTAGTAAACCATTCTCAATGTTCATTTAACCAACATATTTTGAGTCCCAAATGTCTCATGTAGTCGTCTGGTCCCTAGATATCTTTTCTTAGACAGTACACTTTATCCTCAGAATAGCTCTGAAGGAGCTCTGTTTCTCTAGTTCCAAATCTAGAGGTTCTTACATATTCTGACTTTTAGTACAATCACTTAAATTGAGTTCTCCAAATTTGAAACTTCAAAGAATTTCAGTGATATACCATTGGCTGTTTCTATCCTTACCTAAACCCTGTACCTGATACAAGAATCTTGAAAAATTCATGAGGATCCAACTATAAAATGAACTTTTCTGCCCTTTAATATGATCAGAAAGATACTTTAAAAATGGGGAACTAATTTCACTTTCTTTACCATTATCAGTCCAATTTATGTGCAAAATCCTTAACTCAATTTTGAGAACTTATTACTAAAACATACTCAAAGCCTAAATTTTCATGATAGATAAATTTGGAAGCCAATCATATACATATGCATATAATTCTTAGAGACAACTGTCTAATCCTATTGTTTTTCTCAAAATGTATTATTCCATTTAATTAGAAAACTTTTTCATTACATCTTTTCCCTATTTGTCTAATCATTTTGGCTATAAAGAGCAACTTGTATACCTATTTTTTTTCTCTTCATTCTGGGATTACTTTCAAACTAGCCGCTTTCCTTCATTGCCCTAGAACAATGAGACTATCCATCTCTAGGGATCATTTAACTTTTATAGAATCTAATTCTTTCTTTAAACAAATTGTACAGAGTGGTACTCCAAAACTCACTAAGATAATTCATAAGGTAATGAGTTCCTGGAATTACCCAAAATCCCAGGAGTTCTCCCCTGCAATCTTAAAAATGATAAATCTTCAAACTCCTTAAATGGTTAATCTCCAAACCTTCAAAATCTACCAAGATGTTTTTTTTTTCCTATCAAGTTATTTCTTTTCTGTTTTCTTCCAACCTAATCTCCTATGGAAAGCCTAAAGTGGGAGTTAGCCCTTAGTACTGGGACAATTGCTTCAAGTATAAAAGTTCATTAATCTTTCCCAGTGTTTTAAACTCTTTGGCTATAGACCTTAAAAATTTTTCTGGCTGGCTGCATTTTAAATCTTTCAAGGTAACAGAATCTATAAACAACACAAACACAATGCAAAACAAGATTTTCTACATTCTACAAAGACACAAACACAGACAAAATGATAAGACAGACACATAGGATAATTCCTTCTAAGCTTTTCTTAAGGGAATCCAAGTTACAAATGGCTTCTTACTTGATGGTTTCAAGCAGTCATTTATTAAAAATATCTCATTCAGGGTTTTAATTTTTTTTTTTTTTGCTGGCCTCATCAAGACATTTCTTAACATAATTTATTTTATCCCAATCAAAAGAACTCCAAGTTGGCCAACAGTGAAGTGGGTCATTTTGTGTCAATTTCTTCCAATTGGTTACATAGTTGCAGGTTTGGGAGCTATGATGCAGACTTATAAGTATCAGCACTGGATTGCCAAAATATGCAGTAGGCTGCTCTCCAGACAGGAGGACAATTATTAACCTGTTTCTCAGAGTTATTATTATCCATGGTGTGAGATAGGCAGCTCTTAAGGCTGTAGAACTACAACAGATGGCTTCTAGGGCTATAGAACCACAACAGAAAGCTTCTAAAGCCATAGACCAACAGATGGCTTATAGTCAGGAACAGAAGCTCTTACCTGCAGGTTCCTCCTAGTGAGTCACCTTCTAAGGCCTTTACCAAATCCTCACTCAACAAAAAGAGTTGAGAGTTCAGGACTGGGCTGGGGCAGAGGACTCACCACACAATCATCCACAGGGGATGGAACACAAAGGGCTCCTGCTGGCTAAGCTCAGTCTCAGTGGTAATAGTGGGTAAGGATCCCAAACCCATAAACCAATCCCATTTCTGACACAAATTGATTAATTGGCAATTCGATGATTTGAGGCACAGTTTCCTCCTGAACAAAGGGAATGAAGGCACAGTTCAAGTGCAAAGCCAGAAGCATTTACTGGGTGAATACAGCACAGGTGCATGCAGAGAACAGTAGAACCTAGTCTGCTGCTCTAAAGATTGGGGTTTTAGGAAGTGGTTTATGTGGTTTTACAACAAAGTAAAGCAGGAGAATAGGAAGAATTTAGAATACCCAGAACTAGGACATTTATGAAAGTTCTGTCCATTTGGGGCCAGTATGAATCCATTTGAGCCAGCCCTATGGTTGCTGGCATAGCAGAGGTGTTCTGGGTTCACCCAGTGGACACCATAAAGGATCATTTAAGCAGCACATATTCTGACTTCTGATTGGCTTATTTTGATTCCCAGGTTATTTCAACCTCTCCCAGATAATAAGGGAGCTCAAGCAAATCAAGTAAACTCATTATTCACTCCATTTCAACACTGGTAATGGCCCAGGATGCAGTGGATGATTTTGGTGTCTTTGATGTCTGACTGAACGCTAAGCACTCCGCCATGCCTACTTCAGCTGCCTTAATGGACAATCTGCACATTCTGCTGGGGGAAGTCTTCGTGTGCTGGAGGTAGACCCTCAACCTAGTTTAGCCCTACCTTTCACCCCCTATATTCAATCTATTGCCAAGGCCTGTTGATTTCATCTTTGCAACATCTTTCAAATATGCCCCTTTCTCTCCTTTGATACTGCCAGGACATTAGCCCTGGCAGTCAATCCCTTATACCTAGACTATTGTAATAGATCTGCCTGCCTCAAGTCTCTCTCCACTCCAATCCATCCTCTAGTGAGATACTTAAGAGATTTTCCTAAAGCACAGGTCTGGTCACATCATCCCCTCATACTCAATAAACTCCATTGTAACCTATTGCCTCCAGAAGCAAATACAACAAAGCTCTTCATAACCTAACCCCCTTCTACCTTTCCAGTCTTTTTACATCTTCCTCCCCAATACATACTCTTTGATCCAGCAACTGTGGCCTCCTGGCAGTTCCATGAATAAGACACTCCAACTCTTGGCTCTGGACATTCTCTCTGTCCTCTGTCCTCTATGCCTGGGACACTCTCCTTCCTCAAGTCTACCTATTAACTCCCTTGGCTTCCCTTAAGTCTCAACTAAAATCCCACCTTCTGCAGTAAGCTTTCCTAAAACCCTCTTAATATTAGTGCCTTCCCTATGTTAATTATTTCCTATTTATCCTCTATATAGTTTGCTTTGTATATATTCATTTGAATGTTGTCTCCCCTATTAGATTGCCTCTTTTCGTATCCCCAGAGCTTAACACAGTGCCTGTGCTAAGTCCCTGGCACACAGTAAGTCCTTAATAAAATTTGATCTATTGAGTACAGTTAATTGGTCAAAGTATTGGCTCTGGAGTCAAAGTACTTGGATTCAAATCACAACTCTACCACTTCAGTGTTACTTTGAACAAGTCATTTAATCTCCTTCATCTGTTTCTTCATCTGTAAAATTAAGGGATCAAACTAGACAGTCTTTATTATCCCTTCCAGTTTATGGGCCTTTCAGTTGAATTGAATTCAGAACCACGTTCTTTGCTTTATTTCAAAATGATAATCTGCTAATGGAATATTATACCTGGCCTAGTTCCTGAAGTTAGTTGGTTGGTTGCTGTTCTTCATTGTCAAAGAGGACCAAAGTGATATCACTGTGCTAGAGTCAAGTTTCAGTGTGCCCTATTCCAGGATAAAGATAAGTTCCTTGTTTCAAAAGTCCTGGCACTTGAGCCTAAGATAGGCCAGATACATGAGTTTTTTTTCTTTTTCCTTGAGGCACACAGGGTTAAGTGACTTGCCCAGGGTCACTCAGCTAGAAAGTGCCTGAGGCTGGATTTGAACTCAGGTCCAGTGCTTTATCCACTGCACCACCTACCTGCCCTAAGTTTTCAAAGATGAAATAGGTTCTTTGTTTTTCTTTCTTCAGCCTGCAGTACAGGCTGGAAGTACAGAGACTACTCATGGGCCTGATCCCTCTATTGATTTACATGTGAGATTTTACCTGCTCTTTTTGCAACCTAGATGGGTTTGACCCTCCTTAGGCAACTGCTTTGCCAGAGGTTCAGCATGTTAATGTTGAACCTAGTGAAGACACCTGATCCCAATAGCCCATTTGTATTCCCAAGCTCAAAATATCTGCCAGCCTCAACCCTGACCCTGCCTCCCCTCCTCCCAACTCCCTAGCAACTGGATTACAAGAATGAACTATCCTAGCTAATGAAGAAGCTGGAAGAAGCTTGAAACCTTGTTGCCTTTCTTAAATCATTTGGTGAAACAATGCAGTGGGGGAAGTGACTCCAGATACAAAAACAGATTCTGAAGGAGGCTTCCCAATCTGATCCTTAAGTACCAATCTTGAGGTGATACAGAAGAAAGTATAAGGAACCTACGCGCAATTGTATAATAAGGAGGCTTCCAAATTCTGCCCTTCAGAGAAACTGAAGTTGTAGAGACTTGCAGGGCCTATTAGGATGTTTTCTTAAACCAAGCTGAAACTTTACTTATCTTGTAACTTTTACATAAAATATATCCCTTGGTTGCCTAAGAACACAATTAAAGAATTAATGAAATGAGTTTTCAGCAATTAAAGTAAGGGGTGACTATCCTGCCAAGGCTATACAAAGATAATATCTGACATTTATTTCTATTGAATTTCAGCAGCTTGGTGGCACTGGGCATGGAGTCAGCAAGACCTGAATTCAAATCCAGCCTCAGATACTAGTTGTATGACCCTGGGCAAACATAACTCTGTTTGTGTCAGTTTCCTCATCTGTAAAATGAGCTGGAGAAGGAAATGGCAAATCACTACATTATCTTTGCCAAGAAAACCCCAAATGAGGTTTTGACTGACTCATGAAGAGTCAGATAAAACTGATCAACAACAAAACAACCTAACTGAATTTTATATTAGATTCAAGCCAATTTTCTAATCTTCTAATACCTTTTCTGATCCTGTCATCTAGTTTTGTGTCCATTTGTAAATCTGATAAGAATTTCACCTATGTTAAATTTCATCTATGTAGGTTCTAATAGAACATATTCATAAAGCACTCCAACTAAGACCTCCAGCCAAGTTGACTTGAACCATTAACGGCTACACTTTAAGTCGCCATTCAATGAATTCTGAATCCACATTTCTCTCTCTTATATCCATAAGAAGAATATGACACTTTATCAAAAGTTAACACCTTGTTACGATAACTACCTCATTTTAAGCCTGGGGGGGCAATATAATAGTCCCTAGGGTCCATTTGATTTCCTTCTCTTTGGCTTAGGGAGTATATTCTAGATGAAAAGTTCAGTACAATCACTGAGCCCTCAATTAGGAATAATCCCTAATTCCTTGGAAGAGGTTGGGTTTTCTGTCTAACTTTGCATTTATTTAAATCTATCTCTAGTTAAGCCTTGGCCTTTTAGTTTCATTTCGTTTTGTTTTTTGGCTAGGCAATGGGGTTAAATGACTTGCCTAAGGTCACACAGCTAGTAAGTGTCAAGTGTTTGAGGCCGGATTTGAACTCAGGTCCTCCTGACTCCAGAACTGGTGCTCTATCTACTGGGCCATCTAGCTGCCTCCCCTTAGCCTTTTTGTGGAGGCAAAATCCCGTTTACTAGAAGCATGTAGTTAATAAAACATTTCATAAAACATGTGGCTAATAAAACATGGTTAATAATTCTAAAAAATTTATAATATCTATAGATAGACATTGGGACAGGGAGTTGGGAAAAGAGCTGACCTTTTCTTGGAAGTTCTTTTGAAGAAGTTTAAGGTAGAGGTTAGGGATGCTGGGACCCCAAGAATGCCAAGGCAGAGTTGCCTGGAAGGAATTCACACACCCACGCCTTCTTTCAGTCAAGAGGTGGTTTATTCTAACACCCTGCAAAGTCCCTTTGGGGAACTTACACTCTAATGGGGGTAAATCTAGAACTTATATAGAAGAAAGGCATGGGAAAGGAATGCCCTGATTCTAATTAGGTAATCTAAGGGTCCAGGTGGCCTTGGGAGCTATGGATAGGAAAACATAGGGAGTATACCAGACATTGAGGGAGTTGTCAGAGGCATGGAACTTGGGGATCTGGTGCCAAAAAGAGAGTCCTTGGGTCAATATTCCTGTCTCTGTCCTGATAAGAGAACTACAGAGTCAGGCCTGCAACAAGGGAAAATTTTCTTGTAGGGGGTGAAGGGAAGAGTTAGAATAACCCAGCAGGGCTGGGTTATTTTCTGAGACATGGCTTTTGGGGGGCCAGGTCCCACCACCACTTTGAAGCTGGATCCTGTAAATAAAGCCTTTCCCCATTATAAGCCTTCTATTACATATCAGTCTGCTTTTTGCTCCAAGCTTGCTCCAATCTCTCCAGTCTACATGATCAGAATTTCTTATTTCCAATTCTGAGATAGCGTCTACCCTTTATATGAAGTCCTCTGGTTGAGACCCAGCCTATCACATAATGGCTCTGATCATTTCAAGGTGTGCATGCCCTATTCATTCAGTTTTCATTGATTGAAATTTTTTTAAAGCATCCTCACCTAATCAGGGCACTAGAAATAGAGTAGTTTTGACCCTACAGTATACTAAGATCTAGATAAATGGTATCTACAGCATTTCCTTGATCTACATGTCAAAAACCCTAAAAAATGAAAAATAAAATTAAAGTTAGTATGGAATGACTTGTTTTTAACGAGGCTCTTTGAGATCATAGATTCCAATTGAAAATGTTCACTGGGCATATCCTTAATGACGGATCCCTTCTACAATTTCCCCAGAAATCCAAGTCCATCACACTGGCTTACAGTTTGCAGAGTTTGTTTTCTTTCCATTGGGGAAAACTAGATCATTTGTAAAAGGAGGTCAGAACCTGGAAAGATTTCAATTGGAAATGATAGGAAGATTTCCATTTCCCTTCGATTCCTACACTCGTGGGCTTACGCATTGGTTGGGAAGAAAAGCCCCGACAAACCGAGAACACTCGCCCAGAGATGAGACGAGGAGAGATGAAGCTGTCAGGGTGTCTCCATAACCTATGCATTCCGCTCCCTCTCGGGGACACAAGCTTCACCGCAGCCTGACCACTCAGCAGCCAGCACCCCGAGGCCTGGGACCATGAGGACCGGATGTCTCTTCCGCCCCGCCCACCTCCAGCCGACTTCCCCCGCCCTCCGTTTCCTGCGCGCATGCGTTAGCCCTTGGCTTGGAGCAGCCATGATGGTGGGTGTTTTCGGCTCCTCGGAGCGCTCGGGCGCGCGGCGGGGCCGTGGGGACAGCGGGGACAGCCAGTGGGGAAGGCTGGGGGTGCTGCTCCCGCTTCGCACTAACTTCTCTCCTTTGTATTTCCCCTTTCTTCATATTCTTCCTGGGTGCCCCGGGCGCCGCCAACCCTGCAGGAAGGCCTGGACGACGGCCCTGACTTCCTCTCTGAGGAGGACCGCGGAGTAAGTTTTGCTTCGTTTACTTCTGGCATCCCCTCCTTTTTTCTCTGGGGCTCGGAGGGCACCTCCTTTGTCTGCTCCTGCACTTCTGCCCCGTGACAAGCCTTGCGTTCTGCTTCTGCCGGCCGCCCTGCTTCGCCCCGCCCTTCTGCAATTCGCCTTCCCGAGGGGACGCCCCTATTCTTGTGTCCCCGGGAGTTTTAACCCTCCCTTTTGCTTTTCATTCCTCCGTCCCTACCTTCTTGGGCTCTCTTCTTATGTTGAGGCTTCCAGGAACGCCGAGTTCTCACCCCACCCAGCAATCTGGTCCTTCTAAGAGGCTGATAATGAGAAGTGGGGCGATCTTCTAGCCTTTCCCGGTTTCTTACAGCACTGTCTTTTCAAAGAATGCTTGAGACTTAGCATTCCTCCCCAGTGTGCATGAAAACTCATTCTTCTACCTTCCAAGGTGCTTTTTTATATGAATTTTCGTCCTTTTTCCCCTCTACACGCTCCTATGCCTCTTAATCACCCCAAAACAGTATATTTTTGTCTTAAATTACATTTTTAGCAACTTTCAGTTTCCAGACTTTAACTCCATACTTCTAATAATCTGCTAAGTTAAAAAAGTATGTACATACAGAAATGACTGTGTAGTTGAGAATATCTGACGCTATGAAAACTATCTTCTTCCTTTGCCCTAGTAAGAGAACATTCTGCTCCTCAGAGTAATTATTTCAGAATTGGTCTCTGGAGATCCTAAACTTCCTCTTACCTCATTGTCCCATTTACCATTGCTGAAGGGTAAGGTCTCAACTGCAGCTTGCCAGTATGATCTTCATGTTTGTTAATGATATAAGTATATCATATATATCATATCATTGTAGTATAGCCTAGCAAGGTTTCCACTGACTTACAGTCAGTACTTACTTTTCAGGTGATTATTTTCCAGAATTGTTTGCATTTTGCTGCCATATATTTCTCTTAGATTATGTAGGAACTGTGAAATTGGTGAATTCTTGTTAGGAAACATTAAGGATAGTAGATTAACATAGGAAGACACTGAGAGAAGGGCATACTTTCTCTGATTGTTTTTTGTTATGCTACATTGATACAAAAATAGAAAAAATCTGATAGAAAAATCAGATTTCTGAACTTGGTCAGACTACAGTAATGCGCAATAATCTCTACTCAGATATGAGAAGAATTTGTGAATTTGTTATCATGAGGAACTCTTCACCAATACACATCCCAGTCATTTATGACTTAATCAGATAATTCTGAGGGAGTTTTTTTGGGGAGGATTTTTATTGTTCAGTCATGTCCAATGCTTCCTTACTCCATTTTGAGGTTTCTTAGCATAGATACTGGAATAATTTGCCACTTCCTTCTTCAGCTTGTTTTATAAATGAGGAACTGAGGCAAACAGGGTTAAGTGACTTGCCCAGGATCATAGCTAGTTCCCAGCTAGTGAGACCAGATATGAACTCAGGAAGATGAGTCTTCCTGATTCCAGCCCTGCTCTCCATCCCTTGTGCCACCTGCTTAATCAGCTTGTCCTATGTTTTATAATTGTCGATTGGTTTAAAAATGTAATTTTTTTTTTGTGATTTAAAACCTTGTCCTTATTTTTTGTTTGTGTTGCAAAGGACAGTGAAGTTAATTGGCTAGGTATCCAGTCAGTTAAAATAAGAGAAAATGAAACCAAACTCTTCATATTCCTCAGTGAAGCTCTTTTCTGATATTTTGTCAATTTCCTGATCCAGTTTATGATGACCTTGTCCTCTACCACATGTACTACTTTGTTCCTCTCTCATGCACTTATTTTATGTTATGATGTTTGGGTGTATTACATTCCTTTACTGTATTGTTTCTTATCTAAGCATTATATATCACCTCTTGTGGTGATAGGCACACAGGTGCTTAAATGATTATTTAGTCAGTTCAGTCAGCAAAAGTTATTTAATAAGATGAAGATAATAAAAGTGATTTAATAATAATACTCTTAAATAAGAACTATTTCACTGGGCAACTAAACTTATTTTTTCTTAAGTGAAAGTGCACAGCAAAATGGTACTACTTGCTTGTTTTTGAAGCCCTGCTGTTTATAGTTATAAACCAAATAATTTTGAGTGGTAAATTATACCTAATGATGTTAAAGTAGTATGTACATTTGCTTAGTTATGCCATTAGGAATTGCTTAATGGAGTTCTTAACCTTTGGGGGTCATGGAACTCTTCCTCAGAATGTTTTTAAATGCATAAAATAAAATACATAGGATTAGAGAGGAAACCAAAAATGATGAATAAAGATGGAATTTTTTTTCTCCCCTGAAACCACTGACGCCCTGAAATCTATCCATAGATCCTTTGGGGAGGCAATAGGGCTATGTTATATAACCCTTTTTGATGAATGGAACTGGAAGTTTGTGAGAAAATGTGTCCATTTAAAAAAAAATTATAGGATTAGAAAAGAATCTTTGAATAGGAGATATTTTCTTAATGACACACCTTTTAAATGAGAATAGACAAATATTACCATGAATTTGGACAGTGTATATTTTGGATCAATTAATATTTAAATTTTTTAAATTAACAAAAATCTGTTATCTCTCTTTCCTACCTCTTTGCCCCTGTCTGAAGTTGATGAAAGAGAACCTTGTAATAAATATGCACAGTCAAGCAAAACAAATTCCTACTTCAGCCTTTTCTCAAAAATATGTCTCTTCCTGCAGTGTGTGTCAAGACATGAGTAGCTTACTTTACAGTCAGCCCTCTAAAATAAATCATGGTTGGTAATTGCATCAATTCAGAGTTCTTTTTCTTTAGTCTTTCCAAGTCCTTTGTTATTATACTGTTGTTACTGTATAAATTGTTCTGTTCACTTCATCCTGCACTGGTTTTCACACAAATATTCTCAGACTTCTGTGAAATTATTTCTTTCATCATTTGTTGTTGCACAATAGTATTCAATACATTAATATACTATAACTTCTTCAACTGTTTCCCAAATAAGGGCACCTCCTTAGTTTCTAGTTTTTTACCACTACAAAAAGAATTTATATAAATCTTTTAGTACATATGCTTTCTTTTCCTCTCTTTGGGAGTATTATTGTGAATACAGCATGTACAATTTTGTGACTTTTTTGGCATAGTTCCAAATTGCTTTCCAAAGTGACTGGACCAGTTCATTAATGTGCCTGTTTGGCAAGCCCCTCCAACATGTCCTTTTCCTTTTTTAGTGAATTTTCCCAATCTGACGGATGTGATATGGTACCTCTGAGTTGCTTGAATTTGCATCTCTGTTATTTTTGATTTGGGACATTTCTTTTCGTATGACTATTGATAGTTTGCACTTTTTCCTGAGAAAGTTGCCTGTTTGCATCCTTTAGCCATTTATTTATCGATTGGAGAATAGCTGTTATTATTAGAAGTTTGAATCTGTTAGGAGACCTTTAACTAAGCACCTTGCTGCAAAGATTTTTTTCCCCAGTTAAATGTTTATTTTTTAATCTTAGCTACATTAGCCACATTTGGGCAAAATTTCAATTTTATATAATCAAATTGTCAATTTCTGTGATTTTCTCTATATCTTATTTGGTTATGAATGCTCCGCTTCCCTAGATTTGAAAGCCAATTTATTTCTCACACCTCTAATTTATTTATGATTCATCTAAGTCGGAGGTGTCAAATGGTATTAAGATGTAATTAGGAAATGTTTAACAAAATAAATAAAAAATAATATATAATATAGGTAATGTTAGTTTGTGGTTGCAGTATGCAACCAGCACCTCTGCTCTAAGTCATGCCCATTTGGAGTTTATCTTGCTATAAAAGGTTAGATGTTGGTTTATACCTAGTTTCTGCTGAGCTTCTTTCCAGTTTTCCTGTCTGTTTTTGTGGAATAGTGAGGTTTTTCCCCAGTACACTGAGGTCTTTGGGTTTATCAAAAACTAGGGTACTGTGTGCCTTTGTTTTTCTATATTGTGTACCAAATCTGTTCTTCTGATTATTTAACCCATTGTTTTGGTGATTACTGCTTTGTAGTATAATTTGAGATCTGATACTCCTAGGCCCTTTTGCTTTCTACTTTTCTCATTATCTTCCTGAAATTTCTAACTTATTCTTCTCCAGACGAATTTCATTATTAACATTATTGTCATTTATGATTACTCTTTTCAATCTGCAGAGTTATCCTTTAGTACTTTAGGATGGCACTGATTGAGTAAATTAATTTAGGTAGTATTGACACTTTTAATTATATTGACTTGGACTTACCCATTGGTATTGAAAATTTTAAAATTCTTTTGTGAACTTATAAGTTCCTTTTGAATAGGTATCACATTATTATTATTTTTTTATCCAATGGTAACCTTCCTTTCAGCTTGGCATTTAATTGACATTCGATAAGTGATAATTGATTAAATTTAATTCAAGTGGTTTAAAGGAAGAGCATAAAGAAATATTCATCCCCAAGAAATATTTATTGAGGGTCTATAACTAATAGTCTTCCTTCAAGTCTTAGCTCAAATCCCACCCTCTTTGAAGGCCTTCCCCTAAGATTACATTTACACTATATTTTTGCACTCTGCCTATCCTATACATTATTATTTACATATTGTTTCCCCTGTTAAGAGTAGGGATGTTGGTTTTTGCCTTTCCTTGTATCAGTACTGCTTTCATACCTCACTTTCCACCCACCCCACATGTTCCTAGATCCAGTGACATTATACTCCCTGCTGTTCCTGGAACAAGACTCCATTTCTGGGCATTTTCACTGGCTGTCTGTCCCCCGTTGGGGGAATGCTGTCCCTCCTCATCTCTGCCTCCTAACTTCCTTCAAGTCCCAGCTAAAATGCAACCTACAGGAAGGCTTTCCTGAGCCCTCTTAAGTGTAGTGTCTTCCCTCTGAGATTACGACTAATTTATCCTGATTTGTGCATAGTTGTTTGCATGTTGTTTCCCCAATTAGATTGAGTTCCTTGACAGCAGGAGCTATTTCCTATACCTGGTATATAGCACATACCTGACACTTAATAAGTACTTAATAAGTGTTTATTGACTGACTGGCTGTTTTAGAACTCAAGGGTAAAACTGAAATCTTGGTATACTCGTCTCTTTCATTAGAGTGAAAGCTTCTTAAGGGCAGGGACTCCTTGTATCCCTTGGCACAGTCCTTGGAATGTAATAAGCCTTGCATTTAATAAATGCTTGTTGATTGCTCTTCTGCTTGTGAAATTGATTTTCTTAATCCCTAGCATAAGCCTACATTTATGCCTTTTCAGTTTGAGCTTAGTAGACTCAGCCAAAATTCAAGCCTATTAGAATCTTTTGGGGTTGGGCATGGTTATGCCCTCCTGTAATTGCTGCTACTGGAATGGCTGGTCCTGGTAGCTCTCTTGAGCTCTGGAGTTGAACCTCAATTGGCTAAGCTGAATGTGTATCTGCACTAAATCTAGCATCACTATGGTTAGTCACCCAGATTGAAGGGCCTCCAGGCTGCCTTAGGAGAAACAAGTTTGGAAACAGCAGATTAAAGCCTCCGTGATGATCATTAGTGGGATCAGACCCGTGAGGACCAACTGTACATCTTGCCTGGGTGAGATAGGGAGAGCCACCATCTTTTTTTTTTTTTAAGACATCTTTTGGGAACCTATCTTCTTCTACGTTGACATTAAACCTTTAGTCACTAATGTTTGGGTCTGATATTCAACTAGTTCTAAATTCAACTAACTTTTATGATTTAGCCCATCTCTCTTCATCCTGTGCATATCTCCATGTCCTGTGCTCTATCTCTTGATCTACCAATCTAATCAGTACCTCAAGAATCTGTGATTTCATCAGTATTGGAACTCCTTCCCTCAGTGCGTATTACAGCTTGTCAGAAACATAGTTTGTAGGTAATTGATTGAGTCTCAGAGAGGTTAACTTTGACTTAGTTAAAATAATCATGACTAGGAAATGTCAAGAAATTGAATTTGATTCTTAAATACAGCACTTTATTCACTATGCTGCATTTGTTCCCTGTCAATATGAGACCAAGGAAATGAGAGCAGTCTGCTGTTACTTGCTCTTTTTTGTTTGTTTTGGTTTGTTTTTTTAAATATTTTATTTTCTTCAATTACGTGTAAAAACAACTAATATTCATTTAAAGAAAAAATTGAGTTCCAAATTCTTTCCCTCCCTCCCCTACCACTTTATTGCGAAAGCAAACAATTTGTTATAGGTTATACATGTGCAGAGACACAGAACATATGTCTATATTAGTCATGTTGTGAAAGAAAACACAGACTCTTCCCCCACCAAAAAAAACCCAAGAGAAATAAAGACTTTTTTTTTTAAAGTGTGCTTCAGTGTACACTCAGACTTCATCAGTACTTTCTATGGAGGTGGTTTTTCTGTTTTTTTCACTTTTCATCATAAGGCCTTCAGAATTGTCTTAGATGTTGTATTGCTGAGAATAGCTAAGTTATTCATAGTTGATCATTGTACAGTATTGCTGTTATTATATACAATGTTCTCCTGGTTCTACTCACTTCACTTTGCATCAGTTCATGTAAGTCCTTCCAGGTTTTTCTGAAAGCATCTTGTTAGTATTTCTTATAGCACAATAGTATCTCATCACAATCATATAACACAACTTTGTTCAGCCATTCCTCAATTGGTCAGCAGCCCCTCAATTTCTAATTCTTTGTTACTGCAGAAAAGAGCTGCTATAAATATTTTTTGTCTATATAGCCATTTGGGTGTAGTTCCAAATTGCTCTCCAAAATGGTTGGATCAGTTCACAATTTCACCAACAGTGATTTGACACTTCTAAAAGAGAAGCCACTGTTAACTTGTTCTTAATGAAGCCATATCTGAAGTTTGCTAACCACAGAATTTTGCCAAGAATTGATGTTAAGCTCTTTGTCCTATTGTTTGCTGAATTTTTTTTTACTTTTTGCAAAAATCAGACACCTGTCCATCTGCAGCCTTGCAGTACCTTTCCTTTTTTTTCTGAGATCTTTGGCAGTAGTTCTGCAATCACATGTAAGGATTTTTCCAGTTCCGTGGGATGAAAGTTTTTTGAGCCTGGTGACTTGAACTCAACTCACCCAGGCCACATAGGTGCATTCTTAGTGTCTCCTTGTTTGTCTTGGGTGGCAACTTTTAGCCATTTTTAGTCTCTTTTTTCAATCCAAAAATTCTCTTTGGAAGAGAAAGTAGAAGAAAAGTCAAAATTAAGTAGTTATAAATTGTCAATTTTTATCTTCCTGTAAACCTTGCGCAGTTCTTTGAGTCTCTTTTCCCCCCCCAGTATACTCCCCCAAAATCATTTTTGTTGCTAATGACATTCTTGGCTATACTTAACTCATTGTGAGCTTTACTGACTCTAATAGTACTTTTTATGACTATATGTGACTTTTGTACTTTACCTTTGCTAGCCTGCTTGGCTTTTTACAGTCTAAGTTGATGGTTAAGTTCTTTGTACATCCTGTTACGCAACTGAAGTTAGCCATTAGTTGATTCTGTTAATTTTTAGTTGACTCTCTTAGGATCTCTAAGTGGATCACATTACCTGAAAAAAGGTGATATCTTTGTTCATTCTTTTGCATATTCCCTCAATTTTTTTCTTGTCTTATGATATAAGATGACGGTGATGACAGTGAATATTCTTGCTATCCACTCTGCCTTTATTGAAAAGGCATTTAGAGTTTCATCATCTCAATTAATGATAGCTCTTGGTTTTAGATAGAAAAATATTGATGTATATCAATTCAAATCTACCAGAAACAATTTTATTTAATATTAGTCAAATATCCACATCATTTGTGGCCTAGAAAGAATGAAATATCTAAAATGGTTGTTTCCTAATGCCCTGATGACATCTCTGCCCCCAAGACAATTTTAGGTAATGTTCATCTTTAAGGGCAAATCTTGAAGAAGGCAATTGCAATATCTAAAAATTATAATTGAGTAAGAAGTTTGGATTTCTTCCTGTACTACTGCCCTAAAGAAGTCAATAGGACTTCTCTCAGTGATCAATATTAAAATTTCTTCTGAATTGGAGAGGAGAATGTCTTCTGAGTAGAAGAGGATGCTTCTCTTTAATTGGAATAGTGGGATAGTCCTTTTTATGGGAATAAAGCAAGTAAGACTTCCTTTAGAATGGTCAGCATCCCAATTAACTTAAGGAATGTGTTCTAAATTACCATTCTTAGTCCAACTCATTATAAGAGATGTTTTTTGCCCTCAAATTATCCCACCTTCAAACCCAGGATGTCTTGAACTTCTTTTTCCACTTTTTTTTAAGACCAGAAAAATACTGCTTTGATATTTTCAGTTTTACAAACAAGGACTTACCATACCATATCATTGTGCTTTCTAGGGTTTTTGTTTTGTTTTACATAAAAGGGTATTTTCCCCCTTTTCTTTGTTTTTATTTTATTTTATTTTTATTTCCAGTTCAAAATTCATTCATTCCCTCCACCTGCTCCCCCACCCTTTGAAAAGACAAGAAATGCAATATTTTTATGTTGGCCATATTGGGGGGGGGTACAAGAAAAATAAAGAGGAAAAAATATGCTTCAGTCTGTACTCTGAGTCTATCAATTTACTATCTGGAGGTTGGTAACATTTTTCATCATGAGTCCTTTGCAATTGTCATGAATCATTGTATTGATCAGAGTTACTAAGTCTTTCAGTTAATTATCTTTGAAATGTTGCTATCTTTTGTGGCTGCCAAAAAAAAATGACATTTAATTTCTCATGCTGACTTGTGATATATCCAAACTGCAGTGAGGAAAGTTGTGAAGTGGAAGGGATAACTATACATTAAATTTAAAAATTTTTTGTACAAATAAAAAATGTAGAAGGAAAGCAGAAAATTGTGGGAAATTTTGTAATAGTTTCTCAGATACAGGTCATATCGCAAATACATAAAGAACTTTAGGGGAGGCGGAGCGAAAGCAGTGACTTGCTTGAGCTCTCCTCCAGACCCCTGCAAATACTCATAAAAAATGGCTCTAAACAAATTCTGAAGCAGCAGAACCCACAAAAAGACAGAGTGAAACAAATTTCCAGCCCAAGACAAGTGGGATGACTGATCAGAAAGGTGTATCGCGCCTGGCTGGGAGCACAGTGCAGTGTGGGCGCACAGGCCTCAGAGGACTGAATCTCAGGCAGCTGTGGAGGTTTCCAGACTCCTCAATCCACCAATGCCAAAGACAACTTAGAAGGTCAGTGGGAAAAGTCTGTTTCTGTAGGTGCTGAGAAATGAAGGTGGGGTTTCAGCTCCATTCCCCAAGAGCATGGAGCTGGGGGGGCAGCTGCTTCCTGAGCTTCCGGCCCACAGACTGAGGGGGAATCCAGTGGCTGATCAGAGAGGGATTGCAGGGATCTCTTTGCCAGTGCTGAGGCAGGAATCTCTTGCTTTGCCCGTGTTTGGATCTGGGCCACAGTTCTGAGCAGTGGTGCTGAAGTGAGGAGGAGCGCTGGCTTGGTGGAGCTTGTAGTGATTGTGGAGAGGAGCCCCTCCTCACAGTTACAGGACAGAAAGGAGTACTTGTACTTGCAGGCCAGGAAAGGAGTAAACACCTCGCCCCTTATCATACCACCTTGGAAGAACTGAAAATTTACAGGTCCCTACAAGTATCTCTGAAAACAGCTACACAAACCCCCCAAAGCTTGGGACAGTACATTCTCCACATTGGAAGCAGACTCTTACCTTAACAAAGAGTTTAAAACTCAAGTAATTGGCTGGGATCATGAGCAAGCAGTGCAAAAAGAGTCAGACTATATTATCTTACTTTGGTGACAAAGAAGATCAAAATATACAACCAGAAGAAGACAATGAAGTCAAAGTTCCTATATTCAAAGCCTCCAAGAAAAATATGAATCAGTCCCAGGCCTTGGAAGAGCTCAAAAGGGATTTTGAGAAGCAAGTAAGGGAAGTAGAGAAAAACTGGGAAGAGAAATGAGAGTGATGCAAGAAAATCATGAAAAACAAGTCAACAGCTTGCTAAAGGAGACCCAAAAAAATACTGAAGAAAATAACACCTTAAAAAATAGCCTAACCCAAATGGCAAAAGAGGTCCAAAAAGCCAATGAGGAGAAAAATGCCCTAAAAAGCAAAATTGGCCAAATGGAAAAGGAAGTCCAAAAGATTACTGAAGAAAATACTTCCTTAAAAATTAGAATAGAGCAATTGGAAGATAGTGACTTTATGAGAAATCACGACACAGTAGAACAAATCCAAAAGAATGAAAAATTAGAAAACAATGTGAAATATCTCATTGGAAAAACAACTGACCTGGAAAATAGATCCAGGAGAGAGAATTTAAAAATTATTGGACTATCTGAAAGCCATGATCAAAAAAAGAGCCTAGACATCATCTTTCAAGAAATTATCAAGGAAAACTGCCCTGATATAGTAGAACCAGAGGGCAAAATAGAAATTGAAAGAATCCACAGATCTCCTCCTGAAAGAGATCCCCAAAGGAAAACTCCTAGGAATATTATAGCCAAATTCCAGAGTTCCCAGGTCAAGGAGAAAATATTACAAGCTGCCAGAAGGAAACAGTTCAAGTACTGTGGAAACACAGGATAACACAAGACTTAGCAGCTTCTACATTAAAGGACCACAGGGCATGGAATATAATATTCCAGAAGGCAAAGGAGATAGGATTACAACCAAGAATCACCTACCCAGCAAAACTGAGTATAATCCTTCAGGGGAAAAAATGGTCATTCAGTGAAATAGAGGACTTTCAAGCATTCTTGATGAAAAGACCAGAGCTGAATAGAAAATTTGACTTTCAAATACAGGACTCAAGTGGAACATGAAGAGGTAAACAGGAAAGAGAAATCATAAGAGACTTATTAAGATTGAACTGTTTACATTCCTGCATGGAAAGATGATATTTATAACTCATGAGACCTTTGTCAGTATCAGGGTTAGTTGGAGGGAAAAAATTATAAGTATGTATATGTAGATAGAGGGCACAGGGTGAGCTGAAGATTAAGGGGTCGTATCTGGAGAATAAGGGATGAGAGAGGATTATACTCAGAGAAGAAGAAAGTGAGAGGTAGAATGGGGTAAATTATCTCACAAAAAAAAAACAGAAAGAAAAGTCTCTTACAGTGGAGGGGAAACAGGGGAAGGTGAGAGGGAATGAGTGAATCTTATTCTCATAGGATTTGGCTTAAGGAGGGAATAACATACACATTCAATTGGGTATGGAAATCTGTCTTACCCTACAGGAAAATAGGGGGAGAAGGGGACAAGAGAACAGGGGGTGATAGAGAGGAGGGCAGTGAGAAGTAAATACTTCTGAGGAGGGACAGGGTCAAAAGAAAGAATAGAATAAATGGGAGGGCAGGATAGGATTAAGGGAAATAGAGTTAGTTTTTCACAACATGTCTACTGTGGAAGTGTCTTGCATAACTGCACATGTACAACCTATATTGAGTTGCTTGCCTTTTCAATGAGGGTGGGTGGGTGGGGAGGGAGGAAGACAGAAAATTTGAAACCTAAAGTTTTAAAAACATATGTTTTAAAAAATATGTATTTTCACATGCTACTGGAAAATAAGAAATACAGGAAATGGGGTACAGAAGTCTGTCGTGCTGTACAGGAAAATAGAAGGGGAAGGGGATAAGAGAAGGGGGGGAGAGATAGAAGTCAGACTAGGGGAAGGGATATTCAGAATGCATGACATCTTGGGGTGGGGGGAAGGGGGAGATGGGGTGAAAATTTGGAACGCAAAAACTTGTGGAAGTGAATGTTTAAAACTAAAAATAAACAAATTTATATTGAAAAAAAAAGAACTTTATCTAATCTATAAGAATATGAATCATTCCCCAGTTGATTAATATCAAAGGATATGGACCGGCAGTTTTCTAATAAAGAAATCAAAACCATTTATAGTGATTTTAAAAATGCTCTAAAGCAAGGGGCAGCCAGATGGTGCAGTGGATAGAGCACTGGCCCTGGATTCAGGAGGACCTGAGTTCAAATCAGGCCTCAGACACAACACTAGCTGTGTGACCCTGGGCAAGTCACTTAATCCCATTGCCTAGCCAAAAAAAGAAAAGAATTACAAAAATGTGCTCTAAAGCATTGTTGATTAGAGAAATGTAAATTAAAACAGCCTTGAAATATCATTTTACATCTATCGGATTGGCTAAAATGATTGAAGGGGAGAATGACAACTGTCAGAGGGAGTATTGAAAAATTGGGACACTAATTCACTGTTGGTGCGGCGGTAAACTGATCCAAACCATTTTGGAGAGCAATCTGGAATTATGCCCAGAGTTATTAAAATGCCTATGTACCTTTTGAGTAAGCAGTACCACTACTAGGTCTATTTCCAAAGATGATTAGGGAAAAAGGAAAAGAATCCACAAGTTCTAAAATATTTATAGCATCTTTCTTTGTAGTGGTAAAGAGCTAGAAATTACAGGGATGCCCGTCAGTTGGGGAGTAGCTGAACAAGTTGTGGTATATGAGCATGATGGAAGACTACTGTACTATAAGAAATGATGACCTGGGGAAAAAAAAGAAATGATAACCTGGTTGATTTTAGAAAAATATGGATAGACTCACATGGAATAATGAAGAGTGAAATGAACAGAACTGAGAAAATGTCTGCAGTAACAGCAGTATTGTTTTATTGACAACTTTGAATGACTAAGTCATTTTGTCTATTATTATAGACAAATGAATTTTAAATTATAATTTAATTAATTATAAAGATTAATTATAAAGAACTTATGAAGGAAGATGCTATCTGTATCCAGAAAAAGAACTGACAAGTAGAAGTATGTATAGGATTTTACATATACATATGTATCTGTGTCTAATGGTAGCCATTGGGGGAGTGGGGTGGAAGAAAAGGAAAAAAAAGAAATTTACATGATAACTGTTATATATTTAAAAGGACTAGCAAGTTGTATATGATAGATGTAGTATCATGTGCAATCATTTTTTATTTTACTATGTTATGGAAATGCTTGTTTTATTTCACAAGTTAAAAATAAAATAAAAAATTTTTAGAAAGGAATAGTTGTGTTTCCTTGTTGTTTCCTTATTCCATCAATTTCTTTTTCTTATTGCTATAGCTAGCATTTCTATTACAGTATTAAATGATAATAATGATGACCATTCTAGCTTTCATCCCTGATGTTTCTGTAAAGTCTTCTGGTTTATCTCCATTACAGATAATGCTTGTCCTTGGTTTTAGATAGGTAGTAGTTATTATTTTAAGAAAGCTCCATTTTTTTCTTATACTTTCTAATGTTTTTAATAGGATTGGGTGTTTGTTTTTTCTCAAAAACATTTCCTGCATCTGTCATATGATTTTCATTTTTCTTATTAATGTGGTTTATCATGTTTATTGCTTTCCTAATAATGAAGCAACCCCACATTTTTGGTAATAATATATAATCTTTTTACTGTGTTGGTGCAGCATCTTTGCTAATATTTTATTCAATATTTTTGCATCAGTGTTCATTAAAATATGGCTTATAGTTTCTGTTTTGTCTCTCGTTCAGTTATCAGGACCATATTTATATTGTAGAAGTAGTTTAGTAGGATTTTATCTTTTCTTATTTTTGCAAACAGTATCTACAGTTGAAGTTGATAGTTGTTTAAATACTTCTTAATTCACTTCTTAATATATTCTGTCCATTTGGCAATTTATGGCTTGTTTTTTTTTCCCTAAGATAAGGTTATTTAAATTAAATTATTTTTTAATAAGTACTTGGATGCTACTTTGTTAGGAGCATTTTTAAGGTTTTTTTCTATCATACTTTTAAGCATGATGTCATTTCTGTCATCTTTTTCAGTGTTGTATGTTTTTAATGTTGCCTTCTTCGAGGTCATAACTGCCACTCCTGCTTTTCAGAAATATCCTTGAGCCATAAGAATTTTGATCCAACTCCTGATTTTAACTTTGAATCTTTCTGTTTTAAATATGTATAAACAACATAGTGTTGGTTTCTGCTATCTAATTCTTTCTATTCCCTTCCTCTGTTTCATAAGTGAGTTCATCACCATTGTGGTTGATCATTGGGGTTTTTTTTCCCTCTTTTGAAGCATTCTCCCCTTTGCAACAAAAAAAGTCACTCCTGTGCCATTTTGTTTTCTCATCTGTAAAATGAAGATAATAATAGCACCGACATCTTGGTGGTGTTGTGAGGAGTAAAAGAGATAAGATTTGATAAGTGCTTTGCAAACCTTATTGTACCATATAAATGCTAGATCTTACTATCATCATTGTCAGAGTGGAGTAGAATCAGAATTAATTGCCTATGGTTAAAATGATCCCACTTATTTACCCCCATTCTCTTATACTTTATTCCTTTTTCCTTCCTATTATAATCTACCACCTGAAATTAATTTTTGTTTTATTTTTCACTATTCTCTTCCTAACTTTACCCTCCTCCTTAAACTACTTCCTCTCCCCATGTTCACCTGTTTCCCTGTTGAATTTATTGAATTTCTATAGCAAACTGCTTGTACTTATCTGTTTAACCCTCTTTGATCAGTTCAGATAAGAAGGAGGGACATGAGGTACCCAATTTCCCCCGCTCAGTTGTATGATCTCAGGAGACCCAATTATGACAAATAGGAAGTTTTATATAAACTCCTTTCATTTGTTCCCTAGTTTATTCTTTTATTCCTCCCTTTTTTTTCTCTCTTAAGAGCAATAATATGGAGCTAAGAAACTCCCAAGCCCTTTGTTTATTATTCTTTGACCCCTGAAGCCAGTGAAATTTTTAAAGGACTCTTTTTTATCTTCCTCTATTTAAATGTTGTTACTTGATCATCATTTCACTCCTTCCCATTTTTTCGGATATATTTACCTTTCTAGATTTTGCTTGTTTCTTACGCTTTTCATTTCAAAGATTCTGCACAGCCTGGTCTTTCTGACAAGAATGCATTAAAATCTCACTTTCTGTTAAAGGTTTATTTCACAATTAGAATTCTACTTTTTTTCAGGGTAGGCTATTCCTGGTTGTCTTTCTTTTGCCTTTTCTAATTTATTCCAATATTTTGTGTTCCTGTTTTTCCCTGTATTGTATATTTTTTGTTGTTTTATTTTTTCCTCTTAATAGTGTTTTATTCTTTCCAATTACATGTAAAGATAGTTTTCAGTATTTATTTTTATAGGATTTTGAGTTCCAAGTTATCTCTCTTCCTCCCCCATCCCCAAGATGGCAAGCAATCTGATATAGGCTATATATGTACAATCATATTAAGCATATTTCCACATTAGTCATCTTGTAAAAGAAAAATCAGAACAAAAGGGAAAAACCGTAAGAAAGAAAAAAGAGAAAGTAATATGCTTCAATCTCCATTCAGACTTCATAAGTGTTTCTCTGGATGTGGATAGCATTTTCCATCATGAGTCTTTTGGAATTGTCTTAGATCCTTGCATTTCTGAGAAGACCTAAATCTATCAAAGTTAATCATTGCACAGTGTGGCTGTTACTGTATACAGTGTTCTCCTCACTTCACTTAGAATCAGTTCATGTAAGTCTTTCCAGATTTTTCAGAAATCTGCCTACTCCTCATTTCTTATAGTACAGTAGCATTTTATTACATTCATATACCACAACTTGTTCAGGCATTCCCCAGTTGATGGACATCCCCTCAATTTACAATTCTTTGCTACCACAGAAAGCTGCTATAAATATTTTTGTACGTGTGAGTCCTTTTCCCATTTGTATGATCTCTTTGGGATGCAGCCCTAGAAGTGCTATCGCTGGGTCAAAGGATATGCACAATTTTATGACCCTTTGGGCACAGTTCCAAATTGCTCTCCAGATTGGTTGGATCAGTTCACAATTCCACCAACAATGCATTAGTGTTCCAGTTTTCCCCCATCTTTTCCAACATTTATCATTTTCATGTTTTGTCATCTTAATCTGATAGGTGTGATATGGTACCTCAGAGTCATTTTGATTTGCATTTGTCTAATCAATAGTGATTTAGAGCATTTTTTCATATAATTATATGTGGGTTTAATTTTGTCATCTGAAAGCTGCTTGTTTATATCCTTTGATCATTTATCAGTTGGGGAATGACTTGTAAATTTGACTCAGTTCTCCATATATTTGAGAAACAAGACCTTCATCAGAAACACTGGAGGTAAAAGTTCTTTCCCAGCTTTCTGATTGCCTTCTAGTCTTGGTTGCATTGGCTTTGTGCAAAACCTTTTTAATATAATATAATCAAAATTATGTTTTGCATTTCATAATGTTCTCTACTCTTGTTTGGTCATAAATTCTTCCGTTCTCCATAGATCTGACAGGAAAAGTGTTTCCTTGCTCTCCTAATTTGCTTGTGATATCACCTTTTATGTCTAAATCATGTACCCATTTTGACCTTATCTTGGTATGGGTTGTAAGATGTTGGTCTATGCCTAGTTTCTGCCATACTGTTTTCCAGTTTTCCCAGCAGTTTTTGTCAAATAATGAGTTCTTATCCCAGAAGCTACAGTCTTTGGATTTATCAAACAGATTTTACTATAGTCATTGACTACTCTGTCTTTGTGTATCTAACCAGTTCCACTGATCTACCACTCTGTTTTTTGCCAGTGCCATATAGTTTTAATGATTGCTGCTTTATAATGTATTTTTAGATCTAGTACATCTAGGCCATCTTCTTTTGCATTTTTTTTTCATTAATTCCATTGATATTCTGGACCTTTTGTTCCTCCAGATGAATTTTATTACTATTTGTTCTAGCTCTATAAAATAATTTTTTGGTAACTTGATTGATATGACACTAAATAAACTAGGTAGAATTGTCATTTTTATTACATAAGCTCAGCCTACTCGTGAGCAACTGATATTTTTCCAATTATTTAGATATGACATTATTTGTGTGAAAAGCATTTTGTAATCATGTTCATATAGTGCCTGGGTTTGTCTTGGTAGGTAGTCTCTTGAGTATTCGATAGAATCTATGGTTATTTTGAGCTCAGGTCCTCCTGACTCAAGACTGAAGCTCTATCTACTGCACCACCTAGCTGCCGTAGTCTGTGGTTATTTTAAAAGGAATTTCTCTTTCTATCTCTTGCTGCTAGGCTTTCTTAGTAACACATAGAAATGTCAATGATTTATGTGGGTTTATATTATATCCTGAAGCCTTGCTAAAGTTTATTATTTCAAATAGTTTTTTAGTTGATTCCCTAGATGTACCCTCATATCATCTGCAAAGAGCTTTCTTTTCTCATAGCCTATTCTGATTCCTTCAATTTCTTTTTCTTTTATTGCTAAACCGAATATTTCGAATACAGTATTGAGTAACAGTGGTGATGATGGACATCTTTGTTTCACCCCTGATCTTACTGAGAAAGCTTCTGGCTTATTCCCATTACATATAATGCTTGCTGATGGTTTTAGATAGATGCTGCTTATCATTTTAAGGAAAACTGCATTTATTCCTATGTTCTCTGGTGTTTTTAATAGGAATGAGTGGTGTGTTTTGTCAGAAACTTTTTCTGCATCTATTGAGACAATCATATAATTTCTTTTAATTTTTTTATTGATATGATCAATTATGCTGTTACTGATATAGTACTGATACAGTCATATATGGTCAATTTTTCTAGTATTGAACCAGCCCTGCATTCCTGGTATAATTCACACCTGGTCATAGTGATAAATTGCTGTAATCTTGCTGATATTTCGTTTGCAATTTTTGCATCAATATTCATTAGTGAAATTGATCTATAATTTTCTTTCTCCATTTCAGCTCTTCCTGGTTTAGGTATCAGCGCCATATTTGTGTCATAAAAATTTTGTAGGACTCCTTTGACTATTTTCCCAAATAGTTTATATAGTGTTAGAATTAATTGTTCCTTAAATGTTTGATAGAATTCACTTGTAAATCCATCTGGCTCTAGAGATATTTTCTTAGGGACTTCACTGATGACTTGTTCAATATCTTTCTCTGAAATGTGGTTATTTAAGTGTTTTATTTCCTCTTCCTTTAATCTGTGCAATTTATATTTCTGTAAATATTTACCCATTTCACTTAGATCAGCAGATTTATTGGCATATAGTTGGGTAAAATAGCTCCTAATTATTGTTTTAATTTCCTAATTTCCTCTTCATTTGTAGTGAATTTACCCTTTGCGTTTTTGATACTGGTAATTCTGTTCTTTCTTTTTTTTTTTTAACAAATTAACCAAAGGTCTATCTATTTTGGTTTTTTTTTCCATAAAACTAGCTCTTAGTTTCATTTATGAGTTCAGTAGTTTTTCTTTCAATTCTATTAATCTCTCCTTTGATTTTCAAAATTTCTTATTTGGTATTGAATTGGGGATTTTTAATTTGTGTTTTTGCTGGCTTTTTTAGTTGCATGCTCAATTCATTGACCTCTTTCTCTATTTTGTTCACACAAGCATTGAGAGATAGAATTTCCCCTAAGGACTGCTTTGGCTGCATCCCATAAATTTTGGTATATTGTCTCATTGTTGTCATTCTCTTTGATGAAATTACTGATTGTTTCTTTGATTTTTTGTTTGACACAATCATTCTTTAGGATTAGATTATTTAGTTTCCCAATTTATTTTTAGTCTGTCTTTCCATGACTCTTTATTACATGTAATTTTTATTGCATCATGATATGAAAAGGATGCGTTTAATATTTCTGTCTTTCTGCATTGGATTGTGAGGTTTTTATGCCCTAATACGTGGTCAGTTTTTGTGCAGCTGCTAGGTACGCTGAGAAAAAGCTATAATCCTTTCCATACCCATTCAGTTTTCTCCAGAGGTCTATCATATCTAACTTTCTTGTTTATTTTATTGTTAGATTTATCTAGTTTTGAGAGGAGGATGTTGAGGTCCTTCACTAGTATAGTTTTGCTGTCACTTTCTTCCTGTAACTCCCTGAACTTCTCCTCTAAGAATTTGTGTGCTATACCATTTGGTGTATATATGTTTACTAATGATATTACTTCATTGTCCAGGGGAAAAGGAATGAGGGACTAGATGACAGAATAGAGTCTAATTGGATAACTATAAGGTCGGTATTGGAAGGGGACAAAAGCATAACCAGAATAGTCAGCCTTGCAAAGTATTGAGAGGTAGCTGTATTGAGGGTTATAGTGGGGACAAAATATTTTTTAACTGCATTTTTTAACTAAGATAATTTTACTTCTCCTTTTCTTGTTCTTATTCCCTCATTTTGGATTTAAGTGAGGGAGGGCTGTACAGTCATCAGCCTCACTTTCTCCCCTGGAGCCATCTGGGTCCAGTGGCAAGATACAGATCAGGACAACTAGAGAGGGCCCTGTATGCAGTGACAGACTTTGACCCTTTTAAGCTACAGTCTTTACCTTCCTGATGTCATGGTCTTTTTTGAGAATGAAGGACAAACAACAACTTCTGAATAGTAGGAGCTGCCCCACTGGGACTGAACTGGAACTGGCCAGTTGGGCAAAACAGCTCGCTTGCTCTCTCTCTGTCTCTCTTCCCCCCCACACCCTTCCCTCTCTTCACATATAAATTTTGATTGCTGAAACATCGCAATATATTTTGGAGTTTAGAGGCTAGATTTTTTTCTTAAGGACGTTGCCTTAAACCCAAATCACTCTGGCTCACATTGATTGGCCAATAATAGGTCCCAGGCCAAGCCCCACTTGGTCATTTTTTGGGCCCTGATTGGCTCAGAGTGAATGTAAATAGCAGTTGTTAATGTTTTGGGCAGAAACCCTGATGGTCTTCCCCTCCCGGATTTTTTTTTTTTTACTAGGTAATAGAGACCATTCTCTGCCTCATTTCTTACCTAGACTTAATCACGGAATGGGCATTGCTTCAGTCAGACTGAGACCTATTAAAGACCTTAGCTTAAAAAGGCCAAGATCTCCCACTACATCCAGGGCCATCTCCAGTTGTCCTGATTTATATCTTGCCGCTGGACCTAGATGGCTCTGGAGAAGAAAGTGAGACTGGTGACTTTGCACAGCCCTTCTTCATTTAAATCCAGTTCACTTACATGTCATGGCATCACCTGTCTGATGTCATGGTCCTCTTTGAGAATGAAGGACAAACAACAACAATCCTCATTTTAATGTTACTGTATTGCTGTAGCTAGCATGTGTGCCACTATGTCAAACATAGTTATTGTCCTTGCTTTACTCTTAAATTTATTGGAAAAGCTTATGATGTTTCTCCACTACAGATGATATAGCATTTGAGTTTAAAGAAGTGGTGGTGACGATGGCAGTGGCAGAGGAGAAGGAAGAAATCAAATGTGATATTAGTGAATGACTTTAATGTATGCGTGTGTGTAGAGAAGAGAAAGTCATTATATAGCATATTAGCAGCTAGGTGGCACAATAGATAGAATTCTGGTCCTGGAGTCATCTTCCTGCATTGTGATTAGACCTCAGATGTCTACTAGCTTTGTTACCGTGGGCAAGTCACTTAACCCTGTTTGCCTCAGTTTCCTCATCTTTAAAATGAGCTGGAGAAGGAGATGGCAAACTTCTCTTCTTTGTCGAGAAAACCTCAAATGGGGTTGTGAAGAACGGGGACATGCCTGAATGACAACAAAATTATTATAATATTCCTTAGGATCTTAATTCACCTATATAATCTTATTTAAACACCATGCCCCCACCCCCAAAAAGTGAAGAGCTTGAATATATTTTTGAAAAAGAATTTTCCATAGTTATATATAAAAACAATTTTTAACATTTGTTGTTAAACTTCATCAGTTTTTTCTCAGGAGGCAGATAGCATTTCTCATCATGAGGCCTCTGGGATTGTCTTGAATCATTGTATTGCTGAGAATGGCTAAGTCATTCACAGTTATTTGTTGTATAATATTGCTTTTACTGTGTACAGAGTTTTCCTGGTTAAGCTCACTTCACTATTTGTCAGTTCATACAAGTCTTTCCAGGTTTTTCTGAAGGCATCCTTGTCATTTCTTATGGCACAGCACTATTCCATTATAACCATATACCACAGCTTGTTCAACCATTGCCCACTTGGTGGGCATCCCCTCAATTTCCAATTCTTAGTCACTACAGAAAGTTGTTATATTTTTGTACAGATAGCTCCTTTTACTCTTTTTGGGGTGTTTTTGGGAAATAGACCTAGCAATCGTATTGCTGGATCAAAGAGTGTGCACAGTTTTATAGCCTTTGAGTTCCAAATTTTCTCCAAGATGCTAAGCAGTTTGATAGAGGTTTTAAATGTTCAGTCATGTCAAATATTTTTCCATATTAATGATGTGAAAGAAGAAATGAAAAAAGAAAACAAAAAAGTGAAGAACATGGGAATAGCATGCTTCCATCTGTTCTTTCTCAGGATGTAAATAGCGATTTTCCTCATGAAACCTTTGGCATTGTCTTCAATCATTGTATTGCTGGGAATAGCTAAGTCATTCATAGTTCATCATTGTACAGTGTCACAGTTACTGTGTACAATAGTCTTCTGATTCTGCTCACTTCACCTTGTATCAGTTCATGTAAGTGTTTTCAGGTTTTCTGAAATTCGCCTGCTCATCATTTCTTATAGTATAGTGGTATTCGATTACATTGTTCAACCCTTCCCCAGTTGATGGACATCCCTTCAGTTTCTAATTCTTTGCCACCACAAAAAGAGCTGCTATTTTTGTACAAGTAGGCCATTTTCGCTTTTTTTTTTTATCTTTTTGGGATACAGCTCTAATAAGGGGCATGTACAGTTTGATTGCCCTTTAGGCATAGTTCCAGATTGCTCTCCATGATGGTTGGATCAGTTCACAACTCCACAGTCTAGTCTGTGTTTTTACACAGGAAGAGACCTTGTTCCCCTGCAGCAGCAAGTGCTAATGGTCCTTTCTCCCTTGGAATTGAGAACAGGGCCCCTACTTCCTTGTAAGTGAGCATTCTTTTCCACCTTGGAGCTGCTGTCTGGACCCTGTTCCTCCTCTGCTGCAAGTGCTAGTGTTTCCATTCATTCTGGAACTGCTACCTGGAATTACATATGGGCAATGAATGCAACAGGGTCCTGAACACAGTGCCCTCAAAGAGTCCTCTGTGATCTCTGTTTGGCCAATTGTTTGTACCTCTTATCATCTGTGGACTGAGAGCTCCCAAAGCTGCTGTGCCATAGTTGCAGCTGCCTCTAAGGTCTGTTGCTGGTGTTGCTTTGGCATATTGCTATACCCCAGGCCAGCTGCCACCCCAGTATCACAGACCTCTCCTGCTGACCTCCTAAGTTGTCTTGGGCTGGGAAAATGTCTTACCCTGACGTTTTATTGACACTCCAGGATTCTATCTGAGGCATTATTTTAAAATTGTTCGGAGGGGGAATTTTGGGAGAATTCAGCTGAGTTTTGCTACCTGTACTCTATTATCTTGCCCTCTTACCCCGACTTCTTTTAATAAGCTATTCGTATTTTTTTACATTGTTATGTGTTTGTGGGAAATTATTGATTTTTAAATAATTTTTTAAAAATCTTGTGTTTTTACATTTGCCATAGTTTCTTCCAGTATGCCTCGGTCTCTCATAGAACCATCCCAAAGATTTTTAAAAAGATAGACAAAAATTGAAATCAGCAAAACGGGTACATCAAAAAAGTCTGAAAATATATGTGAAATTCCACACCTTTTACCGCTGCTAAGGCATGCAGTGGCGGTATCTTATTTGGGGGGGAAAAGACATGCTTTTTTAAATGTACTTTTACAGTATTCACCTTTGATTGTGTTATGGTGGTTCTTTCCATTTGTATTGGTTTTGTCATTATGTATTTGGATGTATGTGGGGAGGTCTTCTCAGCAGCTGCATCTTGTTTTTGCAAAAGCTTCTCAGTTCTATGTAGTCAAAGTTATCCATTTTGGTCTTTTGTAATTGCCTATCCCTTTTGACAGAGAATACATGCCCTACCCACAGCTAGTGAAACTCTGATCTGTTTCTCATCTTTTTTTTTTTTACTGGCATGAAACTCTAATATTAAGGCCATTATACATTTTGAATTCGTTAAGGAATGTGGTAGAAGATGTTGATCTAAGCTTTGTTTTGCCAGACTGCATTTCAGTTTTTCCAGAGACCATTGATTGTAGCTCCATTTTCCAGGTTTGCTTTTGAAGGCCTTGACTGTTTCTTCAAATTTTTCTTTTCTTTCTTTTTCTTTGTTTTAACCTTGCTTCAGCATTTCAGTAATCATTGAATTTTGAACTTTTTCCTTATATTTTTTTTCTATTCTGGTCACCATTTTGCTTGAGTTTCTAGTTTTGTTTTAAATCAGTAAAGTCAGTAGTTGGCAAATAGTCAACTTACTCTGTGCCGGGCATTCTGATAAGTTCTGGGAATACAAATACAAATAAAAACAAAGATAGCCCCTGTTCTCAATTAGTGTAAGCAGTCTAATTGGGGAAGACAACAGACAAAAGGAGGCTGAAAAGCAAGAGAGAAGGGGAAGGGAAAGGGAAAGAATGTACCTGAGAAGTCCAAAAACACTGTAGCCAGGGAAGTGGGGAGAAAACTATGCTAAACCCCTCTTTGAATAAAGGCCCTGGAGGATCTGGGAGCCAGGATGGCAAAGTAAGCTGTAAGTCGCTCTCACTCTCCCTTATTGACCTCTAAAAACCCAGAAAATATCACCCCAGGAAAAATCCTGAAAGAGCAGAACTAGCAGAAAAATGGGGATGTGCATTGTATTAGCCCAGGAAGCTTGGGGGATCAGCAGGAAAGGTCTCTCCTGCTCTGGTGGAAGGGAAATGCAGTCCACAACCAGAAGCATCCCAGCAAGCCCCACCTCAGCAAACCAGTGGGAAATCCTGAGCCCCAGGGTGGTGCAGCAGGCAAGCAACAGCATCAGGACCTCTCCACACCCCACAAGCTTCGATGTAGCCCTGAGGAAATGCAGAAAAATCCCACATGACATCAGCACACACCAGTCACCAACACTAGGATCCCAGTAAGCTTGCAGACCCCTCCAGCCTCCAGCCACCAGCGCACAAAGCCAATTAACCAGGTCCTTCAGCACAAGAAGCTTATGTCAGGCAGGGACCCATGTGCTCCAGCAGGAGAGCTCAACTTTAAAAGGGAGGAATTAGGCAAACATTGTGAGCAAACAGCAGAAACAGACACTGACCATAGATTCTTTCTACGGGGACAGGGAAGATCAAAACACAAATTCAGAAGAGGACTACATTGTCAATATACCTACATCTGAAACTTCCAAGGGGAATATGAACTGGTCTCAAGTCCAAAAAGACTTCTTGGAAGAGCTCAAGATGAGTTTTTAAAGTCCAATAAGAGAGGTAGAAGACAAATTGGGAAAATAAATGAGAAGTATGCAAAAAGGAATCAATAGCTTGGAAAAGGAAGGAAGGACAAAAATTGACTGTAGAAAACAATTCCTTAAAAAATGCAGTTGATTAAATGGAAAAAAAGTCCATTGAAGAAAACAAGTCCTTAAAAAATAGAATTGGCCAAATGGAAAAGGAGGTAGAAAAGCTAATTGAAGAAAACAATTCATTAACAGTTACAATTGGTCAAATGGAAGCTAATGACACTATGAGACATCAAGAATCAAACAAAAGCAAAAGAATGAAAAAATAGAAGAAAATGTAGAATACCTCATTGGGAAAAACAACTGACCTGGAAAATTGATCTAGGAGAGAGAATTTAAGAATGATTGGTCTACCTGAAAGCCGTGATCAGAACCTGGACAGCATCTTTCAAGAAATTATCAAAGAAAACTGCCCTGAGGTCCTAGAACCAGAGGGTAAAATAATCATCAAAAGAACTTACCAGTCACCTCCTGAAAGAGATCCCAAAATGAAAACGGCAGGGAATATTGTCCAGAATTATCAGGTGAAATCAAGGAGAAAATACTGCAAACAGCCAGCAAGAAACAATTTAAGTATCATGGAACCACAGTCAGAATTATGGAATATGATATTCCTCTACCTCTTGTGCTTGATTTTCAAAATCCATTTAGAGCTCTTTCATGGCCTGAGACCAATTCATATTTTTCTTGGAGGCTTTGGATGTAGGAGCTTTGACTTTGTTGTCTTCTGAGTGTGAGTTTTGATCTTCCTTGTCACTATAGCAGCTTCTAGTAATCAGAGATTTTTTTCCCCATTGTTTGCTCATTTTCCCAGCTTATTAGTTGAGTTTGTTGAGGTAGGACTCTGCTTCCAGGGTGGAGAACGCACTGTCCCAAGTTTCGGGGGGGGGGTGTAATTGTTTTCAGAAATGCTTCAAGGGACCTATAAGTTTTCAGTTATTCCAAGGTGGTATGATCTAAAGAGAGGTGTTTACTACTTTCCATGCCTGTGCTCTGGTCTGTGAGTGACCACAAGCACTCTTTTCTGCCCTGGAACTGTGAGAAGGGTCCTCCCTCAACTGTAGCCACAAGCTCTGCTATGCTAGTGCTTCTTGCCCTGGACTGCCACTCAGGATTGGGACCTGAATCCAAGTATGGGCAAAGCAACAGAGTCCTGCCTCAGTGCTAGCAAAAAGACCCAAGGAATTCTCCTTCTGAGCAGTTGTTCAACCCTTTTACTGTCTGAGCTGGTTTGAGAGCTCAGAAAGCATCTACTGCCACTGCCGATTCAGTCACTTCCAGGCCTGCTCCTGGTTTATTGGGGCCAGGGTTGGGCTGACATGGCCTGCACTAGACTATGCTCCACTCTCACCCTGGTGCTATATACCTTTCCTGCCCATTTTCTAAGTTGACATTGGCATTTGTGGGCTGAGAGGTCTGGCAACTGCCACTGCCAAAAGTGATTCAGTAGCAAAACTATGCTAATGAGAGATCTCCCCCTCTCAGAAGTAGATAAATCGAAACACAAAATAAGAAAAGAATTAAGGAGGTGAATAGAGTCTTAGCAAAGTTAGATATGGTAGACTTCTGGAGAAAATTGAATGGGGATAGAAAGGAATATACCTTTTTCTCAGCAGTACAGGGAACCTAAACAAAAGTTGATTATGTACTAGGGCGTAAAAACCTCACAATCCAGTACAGAAAGTCAGGAATATTAAGTGCATACTTTTCAGACCATGGTGCAGTAAAAATCACATGTAATAAAGGCCATGGAAAGAGTAAAAATTAATTGGAAGCTAAATAATCCAATTCTAAAGAAAAAGTGGGTCAAAAACAAATCATAGAAACAATAACTTCATCCAAGAAATTGACAATAATGAGACATGCCAAAATTTGTGGGATGCAGCCAAAGCAGTTTTTAGGGGAAATATTCTATCTCTCAATGCATACGTGAATAAAATAGAGAAAGAGGAGATCAGTAAATTGGGCATGCAACTAAAAAAGCTAGAAAAAGGACAAATTAAAAATCCCCAATTAAAATACCAAATTAGAAATGCTGAAAACTAAAGGAAAGATTAATAAAGTTCAAAATAAGAAAACTATTGAACTAATAAATAAAACATTTTAAGAGCTGGTTTTATGGGAAAAAAACAATAAATAGATAAACTTTTGGTTAATTTGATTTAAAAGAAAAGAAGAAAACCAAATTACCAGTATCAAAAATGAAAAGGGTAAATTCATCACCAATGAAGAGGAAATTATAACAATAATTAGGAGCTATTTTGCCCAACTGTGTGCCAATAAATTTGACTATTTTAGTGAAATGGATGAGTATTTACAAAAATATAAATTGCCCAGATTAACAGAAGAAATAAAATACTTAACCCCATTTCAGAAAAAGAAATTGAACAAACCATCAATGAACTCTCTAAGAAAAAATCTTCAGAGCCAGATGAATTTAAAAGTGAATTTTATCAATTAACTCCAGTTCTGTATAAACTATTTGGGAAAATAGGCGGAGTCCTACCAAATTCTATTTATGATACAAATGTGGTGCTGATACATAAACTAGGAAGAGCCAAACTAGAGAAAGAAATTATAGATCAATTTTCCTAATGAATATGGATGCAGAAATTTAAATAAAATATTAGCAGGAGAGGCTACAGCAATTTGTCATGAGGATAATACACTATGACCACTTGGGTTTTATACCAGGAGTGCAAGACTGATTCCATATTAGGAAAACTACCAGCATGGTTAACCATATCAACAACAAAACTAGTAGAAATCATATGATTATCTCAATAGATGCAGAAAAAGCTTTTGACAAAATAGAACACCCATTCCTATTAAAAACATTAGAGAGCATAGGAATAAATGGAGTCTTCTTTACAGTGATAAGTAGCATCTTTCTAAAACCATCAGCAAGCATTATATGTAATAGCAATCAGCTAGCAGCATTTCCTGTAAGAACAGAGATTAGTATTGTACTAGAAATGTTAGCTTTAGCAATAAGAGAAGAAAAAATAATTAAAGGAATTAGAATAGGCATTGAGAAAACAAAGGTATCACTCTTTGCAGAAGATATGATGGTATACTTAGAAAATCATCTAAAAAAACTACTTGAAATAATAAACAACTTTAGCAAAGTTGCAGAATAAGAAATAAACCCACATAAATCATCAGCATTTCTATATATAACTAACAAAGCCCAGCAGTAAGAGATAGAAAGAGAAATTCTTTTAAAATTACTGAGGACTTTATAAAACATTTGGGAGTTTACCTGCCTAGACAAATCCAGGAACAATGTGAACACAGTTACAAAACACTCTTTACACAAAGTTAGATTTAAATAATTGGAAAAATATCAGTTGCTCCTGGGTAGGCTGAGCTAATGTAATAAAAATGACAGTTCTGCCTAAATTAACTTGTTTAGTGCCATACCAATCAAACTACCAAATAATTATTTTATAGAGCTAGAAAAAATAATAACAGTCCATCTGGAAGAACAAAAGGTCCAGAATATCGAGGGAATTAGTGAAAAGAAATACTAGGGAAGGTGGCCTAGATGTACCACATCTAAAACTGTGTTACAGGGGCAGCTAGGTGGCACAAGTGGGTAGAGCTCCAGCCTTGGAGTCAGGAGGACCTGAGTTCAAATCCAGCTTCAGACACTTGACACTTACTAGCTATGTGACCCTGGGCAAATCACTTAACCCCAAGTGCCTCACCAAAAACCAAAAAAAAAAAGTGTCATAAAGCAGCAATCATCAAAACTACTTGGTACTATCTAAGAAATAGATCAGTGGAATAGGTTAGATGCACAAGACACCGTAGTAACTATGGTAATCTACTGATTGATAAACCCAAAGACTCCAGCTTCTAGGATGAGAACTCAATATTTAACAAAAACTGCTGGGAAAACTGGAAAATAGGATGGCAAAAACTAAGTATCGACCAACATCTTACACAGTATACCAAGATAAAGTCAAAGTGGGTACACAATTTAGATGTAAAGGCTGATATTATAAGCAAATTGGGAGAGCAAGGAATAGTTTACCTGTTAGATTTATGGAGAATGGAAGAAACTTTTGTTGTTATTGTTGTTGTGTTTTGGCTAGGCAATGGGGTTAAGTGACTTGCCCAAGGCCATACTGCTAGTAAGTGTCAAGTGTCTGAGACTGGATTTGAACTCAGGTCCTCCTGATTCCAAGGCTAGAGCTCTATCCACTGTGCCACCTAGCTGCCCCAGAAGAAACCTTTTTGCACAAAGCCAATGCAACCAAGATGAAAAGGGAAGCAGAAAGCTGGGGAAGAATTTTTACTGCTAGTGTTTCTGATAGCCTCATTTCTAAAATGTCTAGAGAACTGAGTCAAATTTATAAGAATATGTCATTCCCCAATTGATAGGTGGTCAAAAAATATGAACAGACAGCTTTTGGATAAAGAATTTAAAGCTGTCTATAGTTATATAAAAAAAGTGTTCTAAGTCATTAATGGTTAGAGAAATGCAAATCAAAACAACTCTGAGGTACCACATCACACCTATTAGATTGGCCAATGTGACAGAACAGGAAAATGACCAATGTTGGAGAAGATGTGGGAAAATTGGAGCAGTAATGTGTTGTTGGTAAAATTGTGAACTGATCCAGCCATTCTGGAGAGCATTTTCCAACTATGCCCAAAAGGCTGTAAGACTCTACATACTCTTTGACCCAGCTTTGATCCACTACTAGGTCTGTATCCCAAAGAGATCATAAAACAGGGAAAAGGACTCACATGTACAAAAATATTTATAGCAGCTCTTTTCGTACAGGCCAAAAATTGGAAGTTGAAGGCATGCCCATCAGTTAGGGAATAACTGAACAAGTTGTGGTACGTGAATGTGATGTAATACTATTGTTTCATAAGAAATGATGAGCAGGTGGACTTCAGAAAAGCCTAGAAAGACTTTTGTGAACTGATGCAGAGTGAAGTGAGCAGAACCAGGAGAACATTGTACACAGTAACAGTGACATTATGTGATGACTAACTTTGATAGACTTAGCTCTTCTCAGCAGTGCAAGGATCTAAAACAACTCCAAAAGACTCAGGATGTAAAATGCTATCCACATCCAGAAAAAGAACTATGAAGTCTGAATGCAGATCAAAGCATACTGTTTGCTCCTTTTTGTGTTTCATTTTGGGTTTTTTTTTGTTTGTTTCTTTTTTTCTGGGGGTTTCTCTCATCGGTTCTAATTCTTTCCAACATGACTAATAGGAAAATATGTTTAATATGAATGTGTATGTATAGCCCATATCAGATTGCACACCGTCTTGGGGAAGATGGAAGGAGTGAGAGAAAACTTAGAACTTAAAATCTTATTAATGTGAATGTTGAAAACTCTTCATACATACATACATACATACATATATACGTGCATACTTAAGTACGTAAGTAGAAAAGAAAAGATAAAAATAAAGTCCCTGGCGCCCATGTCCTGTCCTCTGGTCATAAGATCCAATTAGAGGGGCAGAACATGTTGATAAAATGAGATGACCAGACAGATTCATTGACACTCCTTGTTTTTCATTAAGAACTCTTATTTCAACCCACCAAAATGTGCATTGGGTCAGAGTTAGGGATAGAGATGTATTTGGAAATGAAAGTGATATAAAATCAGAAAGTAACAATTTTTTTTTAATGAAATCTAATATTACTCCTTAGTACTTCCTTCAGTTCTTCTATTAGACCTTTCTGCCCTTTATGGCAGGTTCTTTTCTTAGGTTCTTTTGTAATTAATGTAGAGTTTATCTTTTTTTTTTTTTTTGGCAGCAGTGGATAAGAAGTCACTTGTCTGAGCAGAAGTTTTGGGGTGGGTTTTTTTTTCCCCAGTTAAAGAGTTATTCTAAGGATCATGTGATATATGTAAAGCACTTTTCAGTCTTTAAAGAGATGCATAAATATTGATTACTATTATTATTATGATCTTAATTGAATTGAGTTCATATAGGAATTGGCCATGGACAGGTTACCATTCTGTTATTTTGTTATATATTATAAGCTTACATTCTATGTACTCTTTGAATGAAATAATTGCTTCTTATAACTTCATAAAAGTATTAGGGTTAAAATTTCAACTCCCTGAAAGGAAGATTGACTTTTTCAGAGCAACGTCAGTAGCAAACAGGATGACAGAAGTGATATTTGCTTCATCCTATGCCCAGATGGTTTTGATTTCTTCTGCTATGTCTTTATATTGTGAAAGCTTTTCATTCCCTATGGTTTGGACATTATGTGTTTCTAGCATGCCAGAATCTTTTTAAAATGTTATTTTTAAATGCTTATGGATCAATGTTGTGTCCAGGTGTTTGTGAGCAACAGCTTTGTCTGTGATGATGCTCTGGTTCCTGTTCAGTTTATTTTTTGAATTCTCAACCACATTTTGAGGTCTATATTTGTAGTATAGTGAGATTTATTTTGAGTACTTTTGGCTGACCTTTTATTGTTGCAGATTTTTATCTTGGTATTCCTTTCCCCATATTATTCTTTCATTGTATTAACAATTTTCTTTGCTTGCTTGTTTCAGCAGCATGTCTGCTAGGTTTTTCTTTGGATGCTTAATTTATGGAATTCTATTTACTGAGGTTTGGAAGATTCTGGTTGAATGTCTGCTTTCACTGAGACCTTGAGTGGAAGCCCTTAGTGTGGGGGGTTTGTTATACTTGCTTGTCATTGGATCAGTATTCTATCTCATTGGCAAGGGCAGCCAATAGCACGCTTCTTTAGTACTTTTTCCATGATGATTACCTTTGGATAATTTCTTTTCTTCCCTTTGTGTTATACCTTACTTGATTTGGCACATTTCTTGCTGTTTTGAGTAGGCAAGGGGCAACTACAATTGGATGCAATCTGTGACTTGGCCATCCTAATTAAGGCAGCCTTTTAAAAACATTGTATTGTATTCCTTTTTCTACAAGCTTTAAACTCCGGGTAGTTTTAGAAGCTTTTAATATAATGGATCATGTAGTAGAGTAAAATCTACCCCTCATACAGAGCTGTAGAGAATCTTTTTTTGCTTTGATGTGAATTACCCAGTCTTACTGAAAAGTTTGGTTGGAAAGAATGAAAGATGGTTTGGAAAGCCTGTTTACTTATGATACAGTCCCAAGTATTCTCCCTTCTTTTCCCTTCTCCTTCCCCATTCTTTCCTCTTACCCCTCACTCCCTCTCACTCTCACTCTGTCTCTTTTTCAGAGTTTTTTCTCTTAAAGTTCTCTTGTTGAGTGGGGGTGGGAGAGGGAAAGAATATGAAATACTATTTAAAAGCACAAATTCAATATTGTTATTAAGGCATTATTGATTTTCTTTGTCTAGCTTAGAGCAATAAATGTAGATCTTCAAAGTGATGCTGCCCTGCAAGTGGATATTTCTGATGCGCTTAGTGAGAGGGATAAAGTGAAATTCACTGTTCACACAAAGGTAAATTTGTTCTCTCACTGCCCCCCCCTCCCCTTTTTGGATTCGGAGCTTTTTGTTGTTAATGCTACTAGGCAATAATGAATCTGTCTGGACTGTGGCTTTGAAACAAGAGTAATAAATTAGCCAAAAAAGAAGTAATAGTTTATAGTTAACTATTACGTTCTTTTAGCAAAATAAATATTAGGGAAAGTAGACAAACTTCATTGATTTAAGAATATTTTATACATAGATTCTAGAGGTATTAAAAACTTAATACTCTAAATCAGTGGTGTCAGACTCTTATCATAAATAAGGATCCCTGTGAGCCTGTGTTGGAAAACCATATACTAACATTGCTTGTATTAAATAGTATTTTTATTTATTTTGTTAAATATTTCTCAGTTGCATTTTAATCTCGTTCAGCTGCACTCAGGAGTCTTGTAAGCCACATGTTTGACACATTGTGAGGAGACATGTTTGACACTTCTACTCTAAATTGTTAGATAGTATTTTTAATTTCAGGGATCTATTAAAACTTGTGATATTCTGATCACTTTCTACTTTTTTTTCCCCATTTTAAAGTTAAACTACTGTCTTTCAAATTTCCTCTTGACGTATATTTTACTTCCTATGCACCTCTACTAATTTTGAACAAATTTTTCCTCTGAATAGTTGAGCTCAGTATTTATTGGTAGTGACTTTTAAATCATGTAGTAGTCCAACAAAATAATGCCTTGTCAACTTATTTTCCCAAATACTGTTGTAGTAATTTGTATCTTTTTCTGTTTTGTATTTTTTTCCTAATAGAATAAGTCTGAAATATTATATTCTTTGAAGAGTAATCTTTTGAAATTAAGATGTGAACATGTTTGTAAAAATACTGAACATTTTTTTCACTCAAGGATCTCTGTCTTTGCAGAGTTCATTACCAAATTTTAAACAAAATGAATTTTCTGTTGTTCGGCAACATGAGGAGTTTATATGGCTTCATGATTCCTTTGTTGAAAATGAAGATTATGCAGGTTACATTGTAAGTACTGTGGTTGCTTTTTTTTTTAAGCCCTGATTTGTATAATTAATTGAAGGTCCTTTTTATTTGTGTGCTTTCAGTGAAGTGATCCAGTTTCTAATACTGCCTTTCATGCTTGAAGTTATCCTTTTGTATAGGTAGGAAGGAGGGACATCTCCCCTGGGCTTTTTTATCATTTAGATATTATTTTAAAGTGATTTTAAACTCCCTCTGCCAATAGATCTACACCTGCTCTGCAGCTTGTTGCCTGGGCAACATACCAGTATGTTTCAGAGATGGAAATGGAACCCAAGTCTTCCTGACTCTAAGACCATCTTTATTCACTGTGTTACACTGCCTCTTTAAATTGTACTTAATAGTTCATAGAATACTGTTCATTGCAATAAACTGCTTTTACAGTCATAATTCTTAACAAGTCCAGTTTTGTACTAAAACTGGTTCTCTAAGTTTAGTTTCTCACCAGTTACTTTGAAAGAACTTTGAGTTAGTTTATTTATAAAGTAACATGGTACCAATTTTCTAATTATCTTAAGTTCTAACTCATTATTTTCACTTGTTATGTAATATTATTTTAGGGACTGAATATCTCAATAGCTGTCATTCAGATAGAGCTTTGTAAAAGCACTTTACAAACACTGTCTTATGTTATTCTCACAACAACCCTGAGAGGTAGGTACTATTAATAACACCATTTTACAGATGAGGAAAATAAAGTAGACAGGTTAAGTGACTTACCTAGGGTAACACAGCTAAGTATCTGAGCCTTTATTTGAACTTATATTTTCCTGTGTCCAAATTCAACATTTTATCTGCTGCATCACTTAGCTTATTGTGATTATGTCATGAAAAGAAATGTCTGTTATGAAAGTTGTCTTTAATACTAGCATTTTATTCCTATTTGATTTGACTTTTTATTTTGTAGAATCATAGTCTAGACGTTCAAGTTGAAATTTTTAGAGGCCATCTAGCCCAAACTCCTACCCAGTCCAAGAAGTCTTCCTGCTGTGTTCCTCTGAACACTTCCTGTGATGGGGAGTTCATAATGTATTTCAGAAAGCAGATCACTACATACTGCAAATTCTTAAAAAGTTTTCTTAATTCTCATCTTCAGATCCTAGTTCTGTTCTTAGGTGCTGCACAGAATCAACTATTCCACATCACAGTCACGTCAATATTTGAAGACAGCTGTCCTATCTTTTCTAACTAAATCTGCCTGGTTCCTTCATCTGCCAGTGCTCTTAAAATATAACATTCAGTATGTACTACTCCAAGACCAATGTACAGGGTACATTAAAAGTATTGTCTTCACTTGTCCTGAACCTGTGCTTTTAGTAATGCAGTCTAGCTTTTTTGGTGACTGTGTCATTTAACTAATTCATATTAATCTTATAGTGATCCTAAGACCTTTTATTTTTTCTTTAGCTTTTCTTGTTTTGCATATGGAATGTTGCAGGTAAATTGACTTAATTAAATCTGACTTAATGCTAGAGATCATTTAATATTTTTGTGCTTTATTTTGTTTCGAAAGATTTTTGGGGCTCAGTAGGATCTGTCTATAAGAGTCAGTTTCCTAACTTTTTACCTTTCTTAAAAAGAATAGTGATATTATTAGCTAATATTAATGATCACCTTAAGGTTTGTGAAGTATTCCTCATAATTCTGTGAGGTAGATGTTATTATTATCCTCATTTTGCAAATGAGGAAACTGAGGTAGACAACAATTAAATGATTTGTCCAGGGTAATACACTTGCTGAGTGTCTGAAGAATTTGAATTCTAGTCGTCTTGTATGCATTTTAGTTCCAACCAACTTAAGGTAATCACTTTTAAGGTTCTATAATGTTTAATTGAAGCACGATTTTCTTATGATAGAATCAATGAGATGATCAGGAGCAGTTCTTTCATTTATAGAAATAGCACCTATTGGGTTCTAAATTTGTTTCCATCCTTTCTTCATTTTCTCTCTCTGAACCATGATCTTATGTCAGTAATATGTTTCTTTTAATCAATCAGCAAGCATTTATTAAACAACTTTATGTCTCAGTCCTTATGGTTGGTACTCAAATAAAAAGACCAAGATTAAATAGTCCCTGCCCTCAAGGACCTACTTTTTTGGAAAGCATTATCCCTACTTCATTCCCAGGATTAATCGTAATACCTAGGATTATAAAAATGAGAGCCGGAGGTTATCTCTTCCCAGCCCTTAATTTTACAGATGAAAAAAACAGAATGATTTGCTTAAGATTACAAGGATAGTAAGCAGTGCTGAGATTTTTAACTTTCATTCTCTGACTTCATTGCTCTTGCTACTTCATCATAGAGGCCATTTCGCCCATCTTTTTATTAGATCATTTAATCCTTGCCTCTTTCAAGACATTTCTTCCCCTTTAAACTTAACCTGTTTTCCTACTCTCTCCTTAAGTTTTTGTCCAATACCTATTCTCATTCCTTTATGCTCACCTTCTATTAAATTGTCTGTTTCCCTGAGAAATAGTCGTCCCTTCCCATTTAGAATCACCTACCCCTATCCAATTTTTCAGAGTTAATCCCTAACGTACATTCTCTCCTTTTTGCTGAGTTCTTTCTTGCCTTCTACCCATAACTCATCTTAAGCTCCAAAATTAAATCATTTCAGGCCTCCTTATTTATCTCTGTGGCAACTACAACCTACTTGACTATAGGGTGGAGTTCACTAGAGATTTTTAGCACCAAAAAACCCAATTCACTAATCAGCTCATACAAAAGAACCAGTAGGCAATATATGTGTGTGTGTGTGTGTGTGTGTGTGTGTGTGTGCATACACATATATAATATGTATATGCATATATGTATATATGTAACTGACTACTGCCTGATACTTGTGTAGATATAACTAGTATGTAAAATAACTGGCTACTGCCTGCCAGCAAAGTTTTTTTTTTCCTGCTCCAGTTGTGTGTGATTTTCTTTGATATGAGGAGTTTTCTCCCTCCTAGTTGTAGTTATTAAGAGGTTAAATAATTTATTCTAGGTCACACAGCTATTATGTGCCAGACGCAAGATTTGAATCTAGTTTTTCGCCGATTCCAAGGCCAACCTTACATCTACTAACCCATGTTGAAACATTTAATAATTGTAAAATAGTGATATGGCCAAAGCACATGAATTCCCAATCACGTAGCCTTCTACTGAAAAATATGCAGAAAACTTGCCTTATGTAGCCTTCAAAACATAATGAGTACCTCCTCATTTTTTAATCAGTCACTCTTAAAACCTTTTCATTCTTTCTTTAGTCTCCTGCCCCTAACTAATCAGTGTCACTTAGATCCTTAAATCACTTAGAATAAAAAAGTTGCAAAGTGATTATATGATCGGGATTGTATAGTCTCTATGTTCTCTTCTAGCCCTACATTAACATGAGAATATTAGAACAAAGTAAAGCTAATAATTTTATTTAGGTTTTGCCATGGTCTAAGTATTTTTGAGATAGCTCCAGTTCTGGGCTATTGTGTGGTGTATGGCTATAGACAGGAAGCATTGTTCTAATCAGTCATGAATACAAAAAGTACTGATTGGGGAATAGGAAAAGACTTTATTTTTCCCCTTTGACCTAAAGGGAGCCCCTGATAAACATTAATTTAATTAAAGGAATAATTTTTTTTAATTGCACAAGAAAGTTTAAAAATTAGAATTTGATACGTTTAATCTGAATCTCTTCTGGGTCAGTCAGGTTTTTAGGATGTTCTTAGGAAGTTTTGTGGAACCAGTTTAATTCATTGCAACATTCCTTCAGATTTTACAGTGCATCCAAATTGCTAGACTGATTCCAGAATTGAATGTAAGCATAAGTCTTTGACTAGCTATATGAAATGAAACAACTTTAAACTGAGTAACTCTCCATTCCTGAATGATACCATTCCAGATACCACCAGCACCACCAAGACCTGATTTCGATGCTTCAAGAGAAAAACTGCAGAAACTTGGTGAAGGAGAAGGGTCAATGACTAAGGAAGAATTCACAAAGATGAAACAAGAACTGGAAGCGTATGTACATCTTTTATTCCACTCATTTTTGGTAAATATGCTTTCATTATGATGTCTATTTCGAATATTCTCTGCTCTGTCATTCTTCTGATCATTTCAGTATGGTAACTCTTTCTGGAAGATTCAGGTTTGCACATTCACTGATACTACATAACAAATGTTAACTATCATGATCAGAGCCAGCAGGAAAATTGTAGCAATTATTGCTCCCACAGTGAAAATTATTTAAATGTTTATTTTAAATCCATTCTGCCAAAATACTTTATTCATAGGCTTATAAAAATAATTGTTAAACATGTTTAACTCATAAAACTTCAGCTGTTACCAATCTGGTTCTTTTTCCAGCATGAAATTTCTGTTTCCTCATATAATTTTGGACTATGCTACTAACTATAAGTGTCTTTGTATTCAAAATACACGTCTTATTTTATCTTCTTTTTTTCCTGCCTCAAAATTATAAACTGCTTCTAGATATAAAAGCAAATAAGCATTAGTATATAATGAGCAAAATAGCCATGTCATAGTAGCTGTTTCTGCTTTACTTTTGTAAAGTAATTCTAAACATACCATATATTTGTTATCAAAAAAAAGTTAAAGCAATTGATATTTTATATTTATACTTTGTCCAAAGTATAGAGACTTTCTCTTTTTTCTGAGAAAAAATATATTATATTTTTATATTATTTATATTTTTATATCTTTATATTAATTTAGGCTTTGCACTGTGCTGGTTCTCTGCATTATGAGAGTCACACAGAATACTGATTTTCCTTTAGTCATTTCCATCCTTTTCTCTCAATTTTTTTTTTGATCATTTCTGCCCTTCATTGAATGTCCTCTCACACTTGGTTTCCATTTCCAAGTATATATTCACATTGCTACTAGGCACTTCTTTGGCATTTCAAACTGCCAGGAAAAATCTAGTTTCAGGAAACTGGATTCTTTTTTGTGTTTGTTTAGTTTTTTAGAAACATATTAGTTCTTTGTACAAGAAGTATATTCAAGAAGTAGTCTGTTAGCAGATGGAGATATATACTTACAGATTGTAAGATTGAAAAACTGGAAATTAACAGAGCACACTTATATTGAAGAATCTGTGATTTTCCAGTGGCCCTGATCATGATTCTTTTGTGGTCTGGTTAGGGGTTGGATAACACAGAAACCTTGGGTTTCTTCTACTGCCACCTCCATCCTCTGCATCCTTCTTTTTTGTCTTCACTGAATGACTACACTCACAGAGATCAAACTTCTCCCAACATTGATCCTGCTGGTTTCCTGGTATGTAAAACTTATGATCCTTCTTGCACGTAGTGAAGCAAGAGTATCAATTAGGTCTTTTTTTTTTTAAGTGTATTTTTGGTGGTACCAGAAACTTTACACCCTTATAATAATGATGTGGTTGGAAATTATTAAATATCACCTTTTTGTAATAAAAAAGTCTAAAGAACCATTAAGTATCAAAATTTACATATGTTTAATAAACTTCAGAGGCAAGGTTTTACATTTTTAATAAAAATTTCAACTAACACCTTTGTTTACATGAGTGTAATACTTTCTTTTTCTGTTAGCAGATTTGATTAATTATTTGAGTTGATTGACTTAACCTTTAATTCTATTCATTATTTCCAGTGAGTATTTGGCAATATTCAAGAAGACAGTTGCAATGCATGAAGTCTTCTTGTGTCGTGTTGCAGCACATCCTATTTTGAGAAAAGATTTAAATTTTCATGTCTTCTTGGAATATAATCAGGATGTGAGTATTGATTGACTTAATTGAAGCAATAATCAAGGCTTATTTCCAAGTTATTTTGGAAAAGGGTTAGATGTTTTAGAAAATTAATTAGTTCGAAATACAGTGCCACAGGAGTAAAGTAGTCTTTCATAAGTTTGGAAAGTCAGTTGAAAGAATGGGAATTCATACTTCTGTCATATGGGATACTAGAATTTATTTTTCTTGATATGTGAATCTGAGAATTTGGATTATCAAATAGATTTGACGAAGTTAGCTAAAACTTTCGTGGATGATATTAGAGCTATAGAACTCGATAATGCCATATTAGGGATTCCCTTAAGGGGGTAAGATATGCTTCCTTTCCTGTGTTTTCCTCTTCATATTCTTTCTCTTCAGCACAGAGGAGGTTAAAATTGTGGCGTTATGAACCTTCAAATAAACACTATCTATAATTTTTAAAAATAAAACTTTTGAAAGTTATGGTAGAGGGATGTCATTCAGTAAATATTTATTGAGCTCCTGCTATGTCAAAATGATGTAAAAGACAATTCCTGCCCTCAGAGAGCTCACAGTCTAGTGAGGGAGACAACATGCAAACAACTGCATACATATAAGATGTATTCAGGATGCATTGGAGATAATCAACAGAGGGAAGACACTAGCATTAAGGGGAATCAGCAAAGGTGACTTACAGAAGGTGTAATCTTAGTTGGGACTACAAGGGAGCCAGGGAGGATAGATGAATGGGAGTAAGGAGAGAGAATTCCAGGCATGGGTGACAGCCAGTGAAAAATCATGAAGTCAAGAAATGGAGTATTTTATTCAAGAAATAGCAAGGAAGCCAGTGTCATTAGATTGTTAAATGTGATGGAGGGACTTTTCAGAAGACTGAAAAAGTAGGAAGCACCGAGTTTGTGAAAGGCCTTAAAAACCTAGCAGCTTTTATGTTTGATCTTGGGGGAAGTAGGGAGTCACTATAATTTATTAAAGAACAAGAGTCTGGTGTGTTAATGTTAAATAATAATTTTTATAGGAACAGAAATAGAATTAATGTTCTCCTTTTGTTATTTTTCTTGCATATTACTGCTTGTACCCAGGAATTATGTATAGATGTGCCTAGCTGACCTAGTTTCAACAGGGATAGGGACCAGATATTTAAATTTATTTGTTCAGGAAACTCCCAGATGAGGAAACTCCATCTGCCAATTAAAGTGAGCGTCCAAACTACAACTTAGAGTCTTGGAGAATTCCCCAGGACCTTGAAAGAAAAACTGACTTGCCCAAGGTCTCATATCCAGTGTGTATCAGGGGCAGGTCTTCTTGGCTCAAAGACTACATAGAAAATATAACTCATGAATAAATCCTAAAATTTAGGAGAAAATTTTCTACCACTCATATTTGTTCAAGGATGAAAAAACCATCAAATTCAATATTATTTAATGGTCTAGTATGCTAAGGTATCAATATAAAAATGACAGTGCCTACCGTTAAGGGCAGCTAGTTTGCCCAGTAGATAAAATGCTAAGCCAGAGTCAAAAAGACTCATCTTTCCAGTCATTCTTTGGCTAACAGTCCAGATTTCACTCTATTCCTTTTTGAAAATGAGGACATATTTTCCTGTTTTTCAGTTCTTGTTCAGTAGCCTATCAGATGTTACTATCAGCAGCTCATCAGTTAAACCCACCACTCCTTCAAATATGATTGAATGTACTTTGGGACTGGTTTGACATGAACTCATCAAGGGCAACTAGGTGCCATCTTACTCTTTCATGATCTAGGATTTCATTTACTTAACCCAACCCTCTACAAAGTGGAGGGAGAGTTGGTGCATTCAGTGCAGCCTTTGAGGCTGAGATGCAACAGAGTATGGATTGATTCTCTGCTGCTTGTGCTAATTTTGGCCTGACAGTCAACACCAAGAAAACAGAGGTTCTCTACAAGTCAGCACAATACCATCCATACGTGGAACCATCTGTTAAAGCAAATGGAGAAATTCTGAATGCTGTAGATAAGTTCACTTACCTTGGCAGTATACTGTCCAGGGATGTACACATAGATGATGAGGTTGACACACACATTGCCAGAGCTAGCTCAGTGTTTGGGAGGCTCCAGAGGAGAGTGTGGGAGAGAAGAGGTGTTAGGCTGCTTCCAGACTGAACATTTATAGAGCCGTTGTGCTGACCTCATTGTTATATGCCTGTAAAACCTGAACAGTCTACCAGTGCCATGCCAGGAAAGTGAATCACTTCCATCTGAATTGTCTTAGGAAGATTCTGAAGATCACCTGGCAAGACAAGGTACCAGACACTGAAGTCCTTTTTTGAGCTGAACTGCCAAGCATTCAAACTCTTCTGCAGAAAGGGGATCTCTGATGGACTGGTCACGTTGTTCGAATGCCAAACGTATGTTTGCCTAAAAGACTGTTTTATGGAGAAATCACACAAGGCAGGAGCTAACATGGAGGACAGAGGGAGCAATACAAGAAAACTCTCAAAGTCTCTCTGAAGAACTTTGGAATTGAGAGAGAGACACTGGCACAGGACCACCCAGCACAATATGTCCACATCAAAGTAGGCACTGTGCTCTATGAGCAAAACATAATTGCAGTAGCTCAAAAGAAATGTAGAAATATGCAAACTTAAAGACATCTCTGTGCATACCATTTGTACCTGACCTGTAATCTAATCAGCCATGGTTGGACACATTGTTCATTGAACCTAACATAGTGATACCATTTTGTTCCTCTTAGAGTACAAGGATAGCTCATGACCAGCCAAACCCCTAGCCTTTAACAAGGAAGAACTAAATGAATGAAGAACAAACAAGTAAAGACAAAAATGCTCTCTCCCTTCTTCCCCACCCTCTTTTCTCCTTTCAGGCTTAAGAAGTATAGTGTCCAGAACCAAGGTGGAGATAGGCCTCCTCAGATCCTTTGTGTTCAGTTCTTGGTGCCACATTTTAAGGACTTTGATAAATATCCAGAGGAAGGTGTAGGGCTTTATAAATCATTTCCTGTGAAAGAAATGACATATGAAGAAGAGAAGACTTAGGAGGAATATGATAGCACTCTTGAAGTATTTGTAAGGTTGCTCATTTGAAGAAGGACTAGACTTTTTCTTCTTGGCTCCAGAGATTCAAAATTAGGAATAATGCCTGAAAATGACAAAGAGGTAAATGTAGGATAGATTTTTTTTTAACTGGCTCACAATTAGAGCTAACCAAAAGTGGAATGGGATGCCTTAGAAGGCAGTGGGTTTCCCTCCTTCACCAAAGGTCTTGAAGAAGAGGGTGGATAACCATTTGATAGATATGTTGTCAGTATTTTTGTTCAGGTATATATGTTGGTCCAAATGACCTTTGAAGTGTTCTTACAGAAAGATTTTGAGAATCTGAAACTCAGAATTTAAATTTATAAGCAAATGTAAAATGTAAAATATCTTCTACTGTTACTGTAATAATCTACTTCATTAATGACTTTAATGGAACCACAGTATTTGGACTCTCTCCAGTAGGTACTTAAGGAAGTGGCAATAGTTAAAGTTGGAAAGACTACCTCAGGTGACTAAATGCATACAGAAAATAAATCTATACTTCAAACTATTTTACATGCACCCAGGGATTGGTTTTTAGGATATGATAGAGAGACTGATTCTAGAAAAATGAAGAAAATGGTACTTTAACCCACCCACCCCACCACCCATCCCCACAAAAAAAAAAGGCAGCCAAGGAGATAATAGCAGGTATTAATCCATATGCATACTTTCTCACTTAACTAAAATCTTTTTGAGAAATGGTCTAAGGCACACACCAAAGGTGTGGGTGAGTGGGTGGGTGGGTGTGCGCACGCACACACTTGAGATTTTTTTATTTGCGAGAGATCTTACTTTTTAGGAATATGGCCCATCATTAATGTGTTTTTGAAGTGATATAACTTGGTTAAAGTACCTGGTCATTAATGAAATCCAGGGTAGTTTTAGAAGGAAAAAATGTGTATGAACACATTTAAAATTATTTTCATTTTTTAAAATACTAGATATAAATTTGAGTTGAGAGCTAGTCTCTAAAATGAGAACCTAATAAGTGTTCATCTAACACATGACAGTATGAAGTTTAATTAGGATGAAGTGGAAACAGGTTATAGATTTGAATTTGAAGATGTATCTACCAGAATTAGTAGATAGTCATTCTGTATTAATTTTCAGATAATTATATAATAGAAAATGTCAAGTAGCCATTGTAAAAAAGCTTCTTTATATATCATTTACTATGCTTTTTTTGTATTTATCTGGACTGAAGTTGTCAGTCTTCATGAGACAGCATAATTTTCCTAGTCCTCCTCTGTGGGTGGTGATTGGGGAAAGGATAGATAGGTGGACCTGCCTGAAATCAGTAAGGAACCTGGTGACCCAGGAAACAGGCCATTTCCTAACAGTTAAACGTGGAATGAAACAAGTGTCCTAAATAGTGTATTGAATATCAATTCTCCAACCATCAGTAAATTTAGAAAACAGATGATCAATAGCAAATGATGAGTAAGCCATAGGAGTGTTGATTGATGTGCCCTTTTCAATAAGAAAGGCTGTACTTATTTTACTATGGTTTTTGAGAGTTGGAAAATAGCTGGCCAATTATAGGGAAGGAAGGGTGTGCCAAAGAGGGAGGAGGGGACAGACAGAAGTGTCTAAGAAAATAGTCATTTCCATTTTGATGCTTCAGGCATTAAGGGCATTGCTTCCTATTTATACTGAGAATGCCTTTTTTAAATTTCTGTATCTTTCAGTTGAGTGTACGTGGAAAAAACAAGAAAGAGAAACTTGAAGATTTCTTTAAAAATATGGTTAAGTCGGCAGATGGTGTCATTGTTTCAGGGGTAAAGGTAAGATTTTATTTATAGTAATAATAGTATGAGTATTTGTTCCTTTTTTTTTGTCAAGAAGCCAGAAAGAAACAATTTATTTATTTTTCTTTTTTTTTTACACTCTTATTAAACATATTTTCCGATTAGTGATGTTGTAAGGAAAAATTAGAACCAGTAGGAGAAACCACCAGAAAGAGGAAACAAAACTCAACAGAAGAGGGAAAAAAATAGTAAATAGTATGCTTTGATCCGCATTCAAATTCCATAGTTCTTTCTTTGGATGTGGATAGCATTTTCCATCATGAGGCCTTTGGAGATGTTTTAGATCCTTGTATTGCTGGGAAGGGTTAAGTTTATTAATATTAGTCATTGTGCAACATGGCTGTTATTGTGTACAGTGTTCTCTTGGTTCTGCTCACTTCACTCAGCATCAGACCGTACAAGTCTTTCCAGGTTTTTCTGAAGTCAGTCTGTTCATCATTTCTTATAGCACAATAGTATTCCATTACGTTCATATACCAAACTTGCTCAGCCATTCCCCAATTGATGGGCATCCTCTCAATTTCCAATTCTTTGCCACCACAAAAAGAGCTGCTATGAATATTTTTGTACATGTGATTCCTTTTCCCTTTTGTATAATCTCTTTGGGATATAGCCCTGGAAGTGCTATTGCTGGGTCAAAAGGATATTCACATTTTTATAGCATTTTAGAGCATAGTTCCCAATTGCTCTCCAAAATGGTTGGATCATTTTACAACTCCACCAACCGTGCCTTAGTGTTCCAGTTTTCCTACATCTTTCCCAACATTTATCATTTTCTTGTTTTGTCATCTTGGCCAATCTGATGGGTGTGATGTGGTACCTCAAGATTGTTTTGCTTTGCATTTCTCTAATCAATACTGATTTAGAGCATTTTTTCATATGACTATAGATGGCTGTAATTTCTTCATCTGAGAACTGCCTGTTCATATCCTTTGACCATTTATCAATTGGGGAATGACTTGTATTCTTATAAATTTGACTTATTTCTCTATATGTTTTAGAAATGAGGCCCTTATCAGAGACATTGGTTGTAAAAATTTTTTCCCAATTTTCTACCTTCCTTCTCATCTTAGTTGCATTGGCTTTGGGCAAAAACTTTTCAATTTAATGTAATCAAAGTTATCCATTTTGCTTTTTGTAATGTACTCTATCTCCTGTTTGGTCATGAATTCTCCTGTTCTCCATAGATCTGATACGTAAACTGTTCCTTGCTGTCCCAGTTTGCTAATGGTATCAACTTTTATATCTAAATCATAAACCCATTTTGACTTTATTTTGGTGTATGGTGTGAGATTTGGGTCTATGCCTAATTTCTGCCATACTCTTTTCCAGTTTTCCCAGCAGTTTTTTTTTTCCAAGAGTGTGTTCTTATCCCAGAAGCTGGGATCTTTGGGTTCATCAAATAATAGTTTATTCTAGTCATTGACCACTGTGTCTTGCATATTTAACCTGTTCCACTGATCTGCTACTCTATTTCTTAGCCAGTACCAAGCAGTTTTGATAATTGCTGCTTTATAATACAATTTTAAGATCTGGAATGGCTGGGCCACCTTCCCCTGCATTTCCCTTTATATTCTGGACCTTCTGTTCTTACAAATGAATCTTGTTTTTATTTTTTCTAACTCTAAAAAATAATTTTTGGTAGTTTGATTGGTATGGCACTGAATAAGTAAACCAGCTTAGGTAGGATTGTCATTTTTATTATATTAGCTCGGCCTACCCATGAGCTACTGACGTTTTTCCAGTCATTTAGATCTGACTGTATTTGTGTGAAAAGTGTTTTGTAATTGTGTTCACAGAGTTCCTGGGTTTGTTTCAGGAGGTAGACTCCTAAGTATTTTATAATGTCTACAGTAAGTTTAAATGGAATTTCTCTTTCTATCTCTTGCTGTTGGGCTTTTTTAGTAATATATAGAAATGCTGATGATTTATGTGGTTTTATTTTATAGCCTGCAACTTTGCTAAAGTTGTTTACTGTTTCAGGTAGTTTTTTACTTCATTCTCTAGGATTCTCTAAGTATAGTATTTGTTCCTTTCAATGCAGTAAATGTTATGTTTAAGGCTTTGTGCTGGGTGCTGAAGACAAAAAGGAGACGTGGAACTTGGGCTTATAGAGCTCATATTCTGTTGGGAGTCATCTTCACCGAGATAGTTGTACTCATAGGAGCTGATGAAATCACTAAGGGATAAAGGAGATGTAGGAGAAGAGGACCCAGTGCAGAACCTTGGTGATGCCCACATTTTGGGGGTAGGTGAATTGTGATTGGACAAAGGACATAAAGACAGGAGATTTAAGAAGAGACCAGTACCAGTGAAGGTAAGGAAAGAGAATGTTTAAGTGAAGAGTATGGTAGACTGTGTCAGAAGCTTCAGAGGGGTCAAATTGGAGAGGGCTAACCACTAGATTTAGCATTTAAGAAGTTATTTGAAACTTAGAAGGGAACAATTTGAGTTGAGTAGTATGGTTGGAAAATAGGTTGTTGCTAGAAGTGAGATGAGGAAATGGATGCAATGAGTACAGGTTACAGTTTGAAAGTTGGTGAAAAAAGAAAAGAGATATAATAGCTTGAGGAGTTAGTATGGTCATGTAAAGGATTTTTGGGGATGGAGGAAATCGAGACATGTTTGTACATTAGCCTTTCCTGATCCTCTGAAGCTATTAGTACACTCCTCTTCAAAATTATTTTGTAAGTACTTAGATATGTACGTGTTTCCTTCCTCAACAGAATGTAAACTCCTTGAGGGAACTGACTTTGTTTTTTGTCTTTGTTTCCCCAGCACCTAGAACAGTGTGACTTACAAAGTAGGTATTTAATGCTTGCTTATTTGATTATTGGTGGCAGGAAAGGCTCCAGGGGTTTAAGTAGATATTGAAAATCAGAGAAAAAAGGAATAATTAGGCAACAGGTTCCTGAAAGACACCAGATTGTGAAAGTCAGTTGCTTGTTGTCAGTCAGTAAACATTTATTAAGTGCTTACTTATTTATTAGCTCAGGCACTGTTGCCAAGTGCTGGAAAACTCCCAATCTAATGAGAAAAGGCAGCACATAAAAAAGAAGCTGAAGAGGGAATGAAAGGAGAAAATACCTGGCTTGGAGGCATGGCGAAGTCTAGGAGGGTAGGAAATAAAGAGGTGGCTGGCCTGAGCACTTTGCTTAAACAGAGTACCTAGGAGGAGCTATCTACTCTCCACTCTCCCCAGTCAGAGTGAAGAAGAGGTCCTAGAGGCAGGGCGGGGTAACTGATAAGGTTAGGAAAGGCAAGGTTGAAGTTTTCTTGTGAGGAACAGGAAAACTTGAGGAAGTTCTTGAGTGAATGCCAGGATAAGAGAGGGTATGGACTCTACTTGATAGGTTGTGGGAACCACTGAAGATTACTGAACAGAGGAATAACATGATCAGTGCTGTTCATATGACAGGGAAATATATCTAGGGAAAAGGTTAGCTGACTACTGTATCAGCTGAGGCAAAAGGAACTAAAAGGCAGATTGAACTAAAAGAATAAAAAGAAAGGAATAAATTTGAGTAAATGATAGTGTGTAGGACTTGAGGAAGAAGAGTCAAAAAATATATCAGAGCCCACAGTGGAGAACTTTGGGCATCGAGAGGAGGGCATAAAGACACTGGGGAATAAAAAGCCAGAGAACAACAATTTACTTTTGGCAGCAGGGTGCTAGCTTATTAGTTCTTAATTTATACAAATGATTGATTATCAATTAATACAAGGTTGTATATGTTACGTATGTGAGTTTATGAGAAAACTTGGAAATAAGCTGAATTTAAACAACTGAGCATTCTAAACATATTCTTTATGCCCAGTTTCTGCCATACTGCTTTCCAGTTTTCCCAACGATTTTTGTTGGGAAACAAGTCTTTATGCGGTGTAATATACAAGATTACTATATTTATTTGCTGCTATAAATTATATGTCTCCTCTTTTCCACTGAGATATACCTTTCTATTTCTTAGCCAGTACCAGCTAATTTTTGCAACTTTTTTTTTTGAGACAGTCAGGATTAAGTGACTTGCTCAGGGTCACACAGCTGTGTGTGTGTGAGGCCAGATTTAAACTAAGGTCTAACTGATTCCAGGGCCAGTGCTCTATCCACTGTGCCACCTAACTGCCCCTTCAGTACCGGCTAGTTTTGATGGTTATTGCCTTATAGTATAATTTAAGATCTGGTACTACTAAACCTCCTTCTTTACATTTTTTTTCATTATTTCCTTTTATATTCTTGACTTTTTTTTCTTCCAAATGAATTTTGTTATTATTTGTTCTAATTCAGTAAAATAATTTTTAGTACTTTAATTAGGATGGCATTTGATGTATAAATTAGTTTAGGTAAAATTGTCATTTTTATTGTATTGGGCCTGCCTACCCATGAACAATTAACCTCTCTCCAGTTATTTAAATCAGGTTTTATTTGTATAAAAAGTTTTTTTATAATTTTGTTTATATAGTTCCTTGGTTTGTTTTGGCAGATGTACTCCCAGGTATTTTATACTCTGTAGAGTTATTTTAAATGGAGTATTTTTCGCTAGGTCTTGTTGTTGGGTTTTGTTTGTGATTTACAGGAATGCTGATTTATGTGGATTTAATTTATAACCAACTACTTTGCTGAAATTATTGTTTCAGCTAACTTTTTAATTGAGTCTTTGGCATTTCCCCAGTATATCATCATATCATCTGCAAAAAGAGAGTTTTATTACCTTATTCCCTCCTCTGATTCCTTCTATTTATTTTTCTTCTTTTACTGCTATTGCTAGGATTTCCAATACAATATTGAATAATATTGTTAACAGTGGGCATCCTTCTTTCACACCTCATCTTACTAGGAATACTTCTAGCTTATCCCCATTAAAATATTTGCTGATGATTTCAGATAAATATTTTTCATCCATCTATACTTATACTTTCGAGTGTTCTTAATAGAAATAAGTGTTTTCCTTTATCCAAAGCTTTTTCTGCATCTGTTGATATTATTTGATATTTTTAAAATTTTTGTTATTGATATAATCAGTTATGTTAATTTTATGTTACTTTTCCTTGTGTTTCCTCATGTTAAACCATCCTTGCATTACTGGTATAAATCCCACTTGGTCACAACGTATAGTCTTTGTAATATGTTGTTGTTATCTTCAGACTAGTATTTTAGTTAGGATTTTTGCAGCCATATTCATTAATGAAGTAGGTCTATGATTTTCTTTCTCTGTTTTTACTCTTCCTGATTTAGGTATCAGTATCATATTTGTTTCTTGTTTGGTTTTGGGTTTTTTTTGGGGGAAGGGGGAGCTTGGTGAGGCAATTGGGGTTAAGTGACTTGCCCAGAGTCACACAGCTAGTGTTGTGGGTCTGAGGCCAGATTTGAACTCAGGTTCTCCTGACTCCAAGGCTGGTACTCGATCCACTGCGCCACCTAGCTGCCCCACATATTTGTTTCTTACAAGGAGTTTTGTAGGACTTTTTGCCTATAATTCCAAATAATTCATTTAATATTGGAATTAATTGATCTTTAAATGTTTAATAGAACTCACTTATAAATCCATCTGGTCAGGGTGCTTATTTCTTAGGAAGCTCATTTATGGCATGTTCAATTTGTTTTTCCAAAATAGACATATTTAGATATAGATATTCTCTTTGCTCTGCTGTTAATCTAGGCAATTTAGTATTTTTGTAAATATTCTTGCATTTCATTTAAATTGTCAAATTTATTGGCATAATTGGGCAAAATAACTCCTTGTAATTGCTCTCATTTCATCTTTGGTAGTGGTATATTCACCCTTTCCTTTTAATATTAGAGATTTGGTTTTTTTCTCTCTTATTTTAAGTCAAACTAACCAATGGTTTATCTATTTTATTGTTTGTTTTTGTCATAAAATCAACTCCTAGCTTTATTTGTTAATTCAGTGGGTTTCTTGTGCTCAATTTTATTAATCTCACCTTTAATTTTCAGGATTTTCAATTTAGTATTTAGTTATGGATTTTTAGTTTTTCTTCTGGTTTTTTTAATTGCATACCCAGTTCATTGGTCTGCTTTTTCTCTACTGGTGTAAGCATTTAGAGATATAAATTTTCCTCAGATCACTGCTTTTGCTGTATTTCATAGGTTTTGATATGTTATCTCATTATTGACAATCTTTTAATGAAATTATTGATTATTTGATTTGTTCTTTATTAATTTATTTATTTTTTGTTTTCAACATTCACTTACATGAGATTTTGAGTTTTAAATTTTCTCCCTTTTCTCACTCCTCAGGACAGTGTGCAATTTGATATAGACTTCACATATACATTCCTATTAAGCATTTTCACTTTAGTCATTGTAAAGAAGAATTAGACCCAACAGGGGGAACCATAAGAAAGAAGAAACAAAACAGAAGGAGAAAAAAGAGCAAATAGTATGCTTCGATCTACATTCAGACTCCATAGTTCTTTCTGTGGTTGTGGTTAGCATTTTCCATCATGAGTCTTTTGGAAATGTCTTAAATCCTTGCATTGCTGGGGAGAGCTAAGTCTATCAAAGTTGCCTTTACTGTGTACAATGTTCTCCTGGTTCTGCTCACTTCACTCAGCATCAGTCCATACAAATCTTTCAAGTTTTTTTGAAGTCCGCTTGTTCTTTTCTTATAAGCACAATAATATTCCATTACATTCATATAACACAACATGTTCAGCCATTCTCCAATTGATGGGCATCTCCTCAGTTTACAATTCTGGAGATTCTTTTATTTGTAGGAATTAACTAGTTATTGTAGTTCTTTTCAATAAATATTTTATGGAAGTATTCAAGAGGGGAATATTCTGCTAATAATTGGGTTTGTTTAGTGTTAGCTAAGTCAGGTGGGGAGAATTTTGTTATTGTTTTGTTGTTCAGTCATGTCTGACTGTTAGTGACCCCATTTGGAGTTTTCTTGGCAAAGTATGCCATTTCCATCTCTAGCTCATTTTACAGATGAGGAAACTGATACAAACAGTGACTTACTCAGGGTCACACAGCTAGTAAGTGTCTGAGGCTGAATTTGAACCCAGGAAGATGAATCTTTTTGATTCCAGGTCCAACAGTCTATCCATTGCACCACCTAGCTCCTCCTGCTGGGGAGAATTTAACTTCAGAAAAATAGGAGTTGATGCATATAATGGGTCATTAAAAAAAAAAAGATTGTTTTCTTTCTTCCAGACTCCTTTCCTCCTTTCTTATTTGGATATTCATATGAATTTGTGATCTCATAGATTTACAAAGTCCGTCCAGCAGGATAGATTACACTTAAACTATATCTGTTCATCCTGTGCCACTTTTGTCTTTGCCCTCCCAAAAGATCGTTACAGGGAATCCATGCAGTGTGCCTTCCTTGTTTTCTCTGGACGTTTCAAGGGAATCACTGGAAGACTCAGGTTATCTTCCTGTTTGTTGCTCCCCCTTCTTGCCACCATATCAGCCCATCTTTTCTTCCTGTCGTGTAGCTCCTTGAAGGTTATCTCTGTTGTCCTTCTTTACAGTTCTTCATTGATTACATGTTGTAATATTCATACTTACTGTTTACACCTCTTCATTGCCCTCTGTGTGTTCTTTATCTTAGTTCTTCAGAAATACTGGTGTTCATGTCTTATTGCCATATAGCTTAGTAAAGGGGGCACCAAAAATACTGAAATAAAAAATAAATTGAAAAACAAATTGGGCAAATGGTAAAAGAGGTATAAAAATTCACCAAAGAAAAGAACTCCTTAAAAAGCAAAATTGGCCAGGTGGAGCAAGAGATATAAAAACTCACTAAGGAAAAGAATTCCTTAAAAATTAAAATTGTGCAAATGAAAACCAATGATTTCATGAGACATCAAGAAGCAATGTAAGCAAAGTCAAAAGAATGAAAAAAATAAGAAAATATTCAATATCTCATTAAAAAAACTCACCTGGAAAATTGGTTAAGGAGAGAGAATTTAAGAATTAGTGGACTACTAGAAAGCCATGACCAAAAAATGAAAAAGAGCCTAGACATTATTTTCTAAGAAAACGTAAAGGAAATCTGTCTATACATATTAAAACCAGAGGGTAAAATAGAAATGGAAAGAATCCACCCATTCTTCCTGAAAAAGATCCTAAAATGAAAGCTCTCAGGAATATTATAGCCAAATTTCAGAGCTCCCAGGTCAAAGAGAAAATATTGCAAACATTTTAGAGGAAAAAAGAATTCAAATATTGTTGGGCCAGAGTCAGGATTATACAAGATTTATCATCTCTCACACTGCAGGAGAGGAGAGGCTTGAAATATGATATTCTAGAAGGCAAAGGAACTAAGATTACAACCAAGAATTACCCAGCAAAACTGATTTATACTCCTTCAGGGGAAAAAAAAAGGATATTTAATGAAATAGAGGGCTTTGAAGCATTCCTGATAAAAAGAATAGCCTAAATAGAAAAGTTGACCTTCAAACACAAGACTCAAGAGAGGCATAAAAAAGTAAACATCAAAGAGCAAAGAATATGCACATATACTCACTTGGTATAGAAATGTAACTTAGTGGGAAAGTAGGAGGGAAAGGAATAAGAAAAAGGAGAGTTGATAAAAGAGGAGTAGTGGATTAATGGAGGCAGTAGTCAGAAGCAAAGCATTTTGGAAGAGGAATTAGATAAAAAAGAATAATAAAGAGAAGAAAATGGGATGGGGAGGTTGCAAATAAACAATAATTGTAACTATAAACTCACAAAATGGAACTAGGTAGCAGAATGGATTAGAAATCAGAATCCAACACTGTGTTGTTTACAAGAGACACACTTGAAACAGAAAGACACACAAAGTCAAAATAAAGGACTAAAGTTGAATCTAATATTCTTCAACTGAAGTGAAACAGGAAGCAATCAGACAAACCAAAAGCAAAAATTGAACTAATTAAAGGAGATGATGTGGGGAACTATATTTTACTAAACGGTACTACAGACAATAGGGCAGCTAGGTGTGGTGGATAAAGCTTTGGTCCTGGAGATAAGAATTCAAATGCGGCCTCAGGCACTTACTAGCTATGTGACCATTGGCAGGTAACATCACCCTGTTTGCCTCAGTTTCACCATCTGTAAAGTGAGTGGGAGAAATGGCAAACCACTCCAGTATCTTTGCTAAGAAAACCCCCAATGCTCAGGGGGCTGAATCACGGGAAGCTGTGGCAATATCCAGACTTCTCAACCTACAAGTGCCAAAGACAGTTTAGGTCAGTGGGAAAGGTCTGTTGGACCTGAATGAGAGGAACACAGTCCAGCCCTGGGACAGTGGCAACAGAGGCATTGCTTCTGAGCTCTCTGCCCACAGATGGTGGTGGGGAGATCAAGCCGCTGATCAGAGGGGGACTTGTGGGGATCTCTTTGCCGGTGCTGAGGCAAGATTCTCTTGCTTTGCCTGTGCCTGGATCTGGGATGCGGTGCTGGGTGGCAGGCCTGGGGCAAGGAGCTCTTGGTAGTGCAGAGAAAATCCTCCTTAAGATTCCAAAGCAGAAAAAAAGTGCTTGTGGTCACTCATAGACCAGAGCCCAGGCCAGGAAAAGAGTAAACACCTGTCCTTTGATCATACCACCTTGGAAGAACTGAAAATTTGCAGGTACCTGTAAGTATCTCTGAAAACAGTTGCACAAAACCCCTGAAGCTTGAGATAGTACACCCTCCACCCTGGAAACAGCCCTACCTTAACAGAAAGTTAAAAAGTCAAATAATTGGCTAGGAACATAAGCAAACACAGGCAAAAAACTCAAACTATAGAATCTTACTTTGATGACAAAGAAGACCAAAACATACAACTAGAAGACAGCAAAGGCAAACCTCCTACATCCAAAGCCTCCAAGAAAAATATGACCAAGTAAGAGAAGTAGAAGAAAAATTGGGAAAAGAAATGAGAGTGATGCAAGAAATCATGAAAAACGAGTCAATGGCTTGCTAAAGGAGACTCTTTAAGAACCTTGCTAAGGAGACCTCAAAAAAATAGTGAAGAAAATAACACCTTAAAAAATAGAGTAACCCAAATGGCAAAAGAGGTCCAAAAAGCCAATGAGAAAAACACCTTAAAAAGCAGAATTGGCCAGATGGAAAAGTATATTCAAAAGGTCACTGAAGAAAATAATTCTTTAAAAATTAGAATAGAGCAAATGGAAGCTAATGAATGTGAGAAATCGAGAAATTATAAAACAAAACCAAAAGAATGAAAAAATAGAAGACAATGTGAAATGTCTCATTGGAAAAACAAATGACCCGGAAAATAGATCCAGGGCCCAAAGTTCTTAGAAGGGGGGGTGGGGGGGTGCATACCTTTTGGCCAAACAGTACCACTACTAGGTCTGTATCCGAAAGAGATCGAAGAAAAAGGAAAAGAACCTATATGTACAAAGATACGTGTAGCATCTTTTTGTGGTGGCAAAGAATTGGAAATTAAGGGAGAGATTTAAGAATTATTGGATTATTTGAAAGCCATGAACAAAAAAAGAGCCTAGACATCATTTTTCAAGAAATTATCAAGGAAAACTGCCCTGATATTTTAGAATCAGAGGGTAAAATGCAAATTGAAAGAATCATCTCCTGAAAGAGATCCCCAAAGGAAAACTCCTAGGAATATTGTAGGCAAATTCCAGAGATCCCAGGTCAGGGAGAAAATATTGCAAGCATCCGGAAACAATTCAGGTATTGTGGAAACCAATCAGAATAACACATGATTTAGCATCTTCTACATTAAGGGACCAGAGGGCTTGGAATATGATGTTCCAGAGGTCAAAGGAGCTAGGATTAAAACCAGGAATCACCTACCTGCAAAACTGAGTATAATCCTTCAGGGGAAAACATGGAAATTCAGTGAAATAAAGGACTTTCAAGCATTCTTGATGAAAAGACCAGAGAAGAACAGAAAATTTGACTTTCAAATACAAGACTCAAGAGAAGCATGAGAAGGTAAACAGGAAAGAGAAATCATAAGGGACTTATTAAAGTTAAACTGTTTACGTTCCCACATGGAAAGATGTATTTGTAACTCAATGAGACCTTTCTCAGTACTAGGGTAGTTGTAGGGAATATAGATATAGGTATACATAGATAGATATAGACAGAGGGGATGATATCTAAAAAATAAAATTAAGGGGTGAGAGAGAAGGAGAAAGGCAGAGGTAGAATGCGGTAAATTATTCACATAAAAGGGGCAAGAAAAAGCTTTTACAGTGGAGGGAAAAGAGGAGAGGTGAGAGGGAATGAGTGAATCTTACTCTCATTGGATTTGGCTTAAGGGGGGAATAACATACACACTCAGTTGGGTATGGAACTCTATCTTACCCTACAGGAAAATAGGGAGAAAGGGGATTAGAGATGGGGATATGATAGAAGGGAGGGCAGATTGAGGGAGGGGATAATCAGAAGCAAGCACTTTTGAGGAGGGACTGGGTAAAAGGAGAGAATAGATGAGGGGTGGGATAGGATGGGGGAAATACAGTCTTTTACAACATGACTATCATGGAAGTGTTTTGCATGACTACACATGTATAACCTATATCTAATAGCTTGCCTTCTTAATGAGGGTAGGTGGGGAGGGAAGAAGGGAGAGAATTTGGAACTCAAAAGTTTTAAAAACAAATGTTAAAAATTGTTTTTCATGCAACTGGGAAATGTACAGGCAAAGTGGTATAGAAATCTGTCCTGCCATATAAAAAATAGAAGGGGAAAGGGATAAGAGAAGGGGGGAGGTGATAGAAGGGAGGGCAGATTGGGGGAAGGAGTATTTAGAATGCATGCTGTCTTGGGGTGGGGGGAGGGGAGAGATGGGGAGAAAATTTGAAACTCAAAATCTTGTGGAAATGAATGTTGAAAACTAAAAATAAATTAATTTTTAGAAAGAAAGAAAGCACCCAGTGGGGTCACAGAGAATTGGACACAACTAAAGACAGTGAACTAATGTAAAAATGTATATAGGAAGTTTCTCTGGTAAAGACCTTGTCTCTCAAATCTGTGGGAAACTGAGCCAAACTTGTAAAACTAAGATCTTTTCCCGAATTATATATTGTTAAAGGATATGAATAGGCAGTTTTCAGGAAAAAAAAATCAAAGCTTTTTGTAGTCATATAAAAAAATGCTCTAAATCACTACGGATTAAAGAAAGGAAAATTAAAACAACTCTGAAGTACCACCTCACACCTGTCAGAAATGACAAATACTAAAGGGGTTGAGGTAAAATAGGTACGCTAATGAAATGTTGGTTAAGTAGTGAACTGGTCAGAACATTACGGAGGAACAATTTGGACTGGGCCCAAAGTTCTTGGGTGGGGGGTGCATACCTTTTGGCCAAGCAGTACCACTACTAGGTCTGTATACCAAAGAGATTAGAGGAAAAGGAAAAGAACCTATATGTACAAAGATATTTGTAGCATCTTTTTGTGGTGGCAAAGAATGGGAAATTAAGGGAATGCTTATCAGTGGAGGAATAGCTGAGCAGGTTGTGGCATGTGATTGTGATGGATTAATATTGTACTGTGGAACGTGGCAAGGAGGGATGGTTTCAGGGAAAAAAACATTGCAAAGTCTTTATGAACTGATGCAAAGTGAAGTGAGAAGAACTGGGAGATCTTTGTGGACAGTCACAGTAATTAATGAAGATTAATTGAAAGACTAGGCTACTCTGATCAATAAAATGAAGTGCTCCAAATCAGTATTGATTAGAAAAATTCAAATTAAAACAACTCTGAGGTACTACTTCACACCTATCAGTTGGGCTAATATGACAGAAAAGGAGAATGACAAATATTGGAGTTGATGTAGAAAAATAGGGACATTAAGGTACTATTAGTAGAGCTATGAATTGGTCCAACCATTCTGGAGAACAGTTTGGAATTATGCCTAAAGGTCATTGACCCAGCAATACCACTATTAGGTCTGTATCCCAAAGAGATAAAAGGGAAAGGACCTAGTTGTACAAAAATATTTACAGTAGCTCATTGTGTGGTGGCTAAGAAGTAGAAATTGAGGGGACTATCAGTTGGGGAATGACCAAACAAGTTGTGGTGTGTGATCATAATGTAATATTGTGCTCTAAGAAAAGACAAGCAGAATTATTTCAGAAAAATTTCAGGAGACTTACACGCATATGCTTGTAATAGAATACTGTTGTGTTATGAAAATGAGGAGGGGGATGGTTTCTGAAAAACCTGGAAAGATTTCCAAGAACTGTTGCAGCGATAAGTGAGTAGAGCTAGGAGACCATTGTACACAGTAGCAATGATATTGTAATGACAATCATCTGTGAAAGACAGCTGCTTTGGTCAGTATCATGATCCAGAATAATTCCAAGGGACCAACGATGAAAAATGCTATCCACCTTCAGAGAGAGAACTCATGAACTCAAATGCAGAATGAAGCAGATTTTATTTCAATTCATTTTTTTGCTTTTGTTTCCCCAAGACGTTTTTCATGATTTCACTTGTATAGTTCATATATTGCTTGTCTTCACAGCACAATGGGTTCTTCTGTTTTCAACATCTTTCATTTTAGAAACGGTAAAGATATAGTTCATTGTTGAATTACCTTCCAAAAGCCTACATATTCTCTACTCATTATACTTATGAGGGATACTCTTGCTTCCTATATTGTCTCACATTTTTTGTGTATGTGGGAGAGTGAGAATTATAGATCAATAGTTATTGATGTTCTCTCAGTTTTTTCAGTGTTAATAAAGATGTTTTCTCAGTGTTTTTAGTAACTTCCCTTTCCTTCAGATACATAGCATATCGGTCTTTCAGTGTTCTTGTAATATTTTCTCATCTTTCAATGCAGATTTGGTAGAAGTAGATAATTAGTACACCTCTAGTGCTTTACCTTTTTTTTTTCTATTCAGTACCATTTCTCCCTCCAGAAAGTGCATCTGAGATTCAGTGTCCGAGTGGGGTTCCGCTGTCATTGGTGGAGAAAGAAGTTAGCTAAAATAATTTTTGTATATCTTTTTCATTTTTATTCTTTCTAATCCTTCCATTTCCACCGTTGAATGCCCTATGTGTGACTGAGCTAAGTTGGATACCTTGCAAAGCTTTCTTTAAGCTAGTTTTACTCTGCACTATTTCTCTGCGTTTTGAAATGATAATGCTCATAATTCATCCATCGTTATTTTTCATTATATTTTACGAAGAAGTTTATATTCTCATTTGGGTTCTACATATATGATTTTTGAATGGCATTATTCTAGAAGTATATTGCATGAATTTTATAAGGGTCCCTGTGCAGATAGTTAAAATCATATGACTGCATTTCATTCTCTTAAATAAGTGTGTGTGAAGTATACAGTATTAGTCATCCATACTGCTATGTTATGTTTTATGGAAGACCCATTTGTTTTTGTTTGTTTGTTTTGGTGAGGCAGTCGGGGTTAAGTGACCTGCCCAGGGTCACACAGCTAGTAAGTGTCAGGTGTCTGAGGGATTTGAATTCAGGTCCTCCACAGACTCCAAGGCCAGAGTTCTATCCACTGCACCATCTAGCTGCCCCCCTCCCATTTGTTCTTAAAATACTTGTTTACAAATTTGATTTTATCTCTTATGTATACTAAAACATGTAACTGGTATAGATAAGAAAAATAACATATTTCAAAAGAATATTTTGTCCTCTTTTGGTTCAGTCATATCTGATTTTTCATAACCCCTTGGACCACAGAACCCCAGGCCCTTCTGTCCTCCACTGTCTCTTGAAATTTGTCCAAGTTCATATTGTTGTTTCCATGACTCTATCCATCTCATCCTCAGCCGTCCCCTTTTCCTTTTGCCTTTAATCTTTCTCAACATCAGGATCTCATCCAAAGGTGATCAATAAATCTTATAAGGAAAGATCGTCCATGTCCCCTGTATGACTCTAAACATTGGGCTATAAACCAGAGTGTGGTTATCTATGTTGACCTGAGAATTTAGCCAGTTCTCAGGAAGATATGCTCTGGGAACCTGGCCATTTCATCAGAACATATCAAGTTAATTAATATTCTAAGATGTTTTGCTTGCTCCAGGAACTTGGCCAGTTCCTGGACCAAGTGAAAACATCTACTAGAATCATGAGCACTTCTGGCACAGGGCCTCCTTTGTTAGAAGCCCTATATAAATCCTAGTTGGGAAAGCTGTCTTTGGATTCTAACCCATGGAGAGGATGCTCTGCCTGGGACTTTCCCAATCGGGACCATGAAAAATTGTACCCTGGGAATCCCTAGCTTGGACTTCAGGTGTTGATGCTTCCCCGAATTGGTGATGTTTTCTTATATTATTGCTATTCTTTGTATTCTTAGCCTGACCATAGTCATATTGCTAATTATATGTTGCTATAAATCTACCTTTTCTATACCTATATTATAATCTTAATTAAAGCTACCTTCACTTCTCTCTCTAGGAGTGTGTCTCATTGTAGGAGCGAATCTGAACCACATTTTTCTTCCTTAATCACACAAAAGATTCCTGTTTTCTTGTTATGTGGCCAAAGCTTTTAAGCTTCAGCTTCAATATTTGACCTTCCAGTGAATAGTCTGAATTAATTTCTTGACTGATTTGATCTCTTTGTTGTCCAAGGATTCTCAAAAGTCTTCTCCAGCACCACAATTCAGAAGCATTGATTCTGCAGTGCTAAAGTTTCCTTATAGTCAGACTTTGGGCTATGTAAAAATCTTGTTTTTCTGTTTTGATCTACAGGATGTAGATGATTTCTTTGAACATGAACGAACATTCCTTTTAGAATATCATAACCGAGTTAAGGATGCATCTGCCAAATCAGATAGGATGACAAGGTCACATAAAAGTAAGTATTAACTTTTTGAAGAGAAACCTAGGATCAGTATAAACTTAATGTAGCAAAAGTTACTTATCATTTACAATTGGCAATTTCCTTAACATAGAAATATTTTTGTTTTTAAATCAGTTAATGGACAAACTGAATGTAAAGACCTGATATAACAGTAAACTGTGGGTGTAGCTAATAAATGCTTAGGAAGAAGGGAATTAAAGAAGTATCTTGCTTGATAATCAGTTAAGTTCTATTCTTTGTGCCATTGCTTTGGCGTACTTAAAAGTTATATTTTAACGTGTCCTTCTTGAGGAAATTTCTGTCTATGATATGTAGTTCTTAAATACAGAGACAGTACCTTCTATACTGTTTCTACAAACAAAAAGTAGTATTCTGAATGGAAACTTCGGAAACTTTAGTGTTTTTTTCTCCCCCAGCTCCCATATTGGTATGCTGAAAAGCTGTTGGTAAATCACTTTGTTTTGCTTTCATTTCTTTGTCTGTAGTATTTACACATGGATAGATATAGATAGATAGATAGATAGATATGTATCCATAGATATATATACATATATGCACACAGATATATACACATATACAGGTGCGTCAATTTTTATGATATTTCTTCGAATTATGATAAATAAAAGCAGGTATTTCTGCATCAAAGAAGGCACTGTGCTCTGAGCCCAGTAGCCCAAAGGAAATGTGAGATGCCCAAGTCTAAAGACATCACCATCCTAGATTTTCTTTTTTTTTTTTTTAAGGCAATTGGGGTTAAGTGACTTTGCCCAGGGTCACACAGCTAGTAAGTGTCAAGTGTTCGGTCTGAGACCAAATTTGAACTCAGGTCCTCCTGACTTCAGGGCCAGTGCTCTATCCACTGTATCTCCTAGCTGCCCTGTCCTACCTGTGATAGAGCCTTTTGAGCTCATATGAGACTTTAAAGCCATAGTCAAAAACACTGTACCTTGACCCCAACATTGGAGATGATTCTCAAGCAATTAAAATGAATTAACCAGCGAAATGAGAATATCTCTGAGTTTAAGTTTACTTGTTTCTTTATCAAAATTCAGAATCATGGCTATGAAAATAGTAAGTTTAGTTTTGCCCAAAATGATGTGTCTGCAAGAGATTTCAAAATGTGCAGAATGAGAAATACATTTCCAAATCTAGGGCTTGTGATGGAGAAAGCTTATTCACAAGGGATTTTTCTTGGAACAACAATAAGTATGTAAATCTTTGATTTGAGGTTGAATAGAAATCTATCCATGAATTATTAGAATAGTAATTGGATATTCTTACGCCATTTTATAAGAATTTTTACATTTATAGAAAACTTTTAATATGAACTACTAATATGGAGAATTTTAATATATGATGAGTTTGCCTTAGACCTCATTCAAGGGGTTTTGTTATTGGTATCACCAGAAACACCTTTTTATAACACATTTATCTGAAAAGTTGTGCTGATGGCATAGGCTTGGAAGACAGTGTTGTAATAAGTCTTTTGGAATTATATAGTAAATCTTCAAAATTTTCTCCTCAGGTGCTGCAGATGATTACAATAGAATTGGATCTTCACTGTATGCATTAGGTACACAAGATTCTACAGATATATGCAAGTAAGCACTTTGGTCAAATAGTATTCAAGATAAAGCAGAGAAAATTTGCTAATTAACAGTCTCAGCCCATATACCTCCAGCTTAGCATATTGAAATTCATTTTTTTTCTCATTCAGCACGTATGTATATCAAGAAGACTTTGCTTGAACGTGCTATATTAGTATTCTGTCCTCGTTCCTGTTCTGTTCAATTATCACAGGAATATGAGACATATATTATTTTCACAGTCTGTTGTCTTTCACTTGATAAAAATTAGCTGATTTTTTTTCTTGAATTCTTCTTAAGTCTTATAGGATATTATGTGCCTTTGAGAAATTTTATTAAAATAAGCAATCAGTTTCAAATTCAGATTCATATTCATAAAGATTATTGTGGCTCAGATGTTGTGTTCTGGTGAAATTTTTTTAACATGACTTGTTTTACATTTTATAATTTGTTGAATATGCATTTGGCAACTGAGAGGTTACTAATATGAAATTAACAATATAGTAGATTGCTCAGAAAGTTTTATTGCATAACTATCCTATGATGAGGGGAGGGGGTGTTTTGGTTTGCTTAAGTTGATTTAAGCTATATCTAGAGTACATTGTAATCCCCACTCTTAATGGAAAAACATTTCAGTTTTTCATCCTTAGGGCTGTTTTTTTCAATTGTAGAAAAAAATTTGAGAGTTAATTATTCTATACCTTTTCCCAAAACCTTCTCTTTGAACTATGATATAACAGTGTTCAGGAGAGATTCAAGGTCCAGAATTTTGAGCAGGGCTGAATATGCTAGAGATTTCACTTTTATTTATTTACATTACTTCATGCAAAAGAAAAACAATTGATTAGTAGTTCATTTTTCACTCCTTTGTGATAAAATATGGGTTAATAGTTGCTAAAGAGATATGGTTTATGTCTTTGTGGAAATGGGAAATTACTTGTTTTATTAACCTTGTTGAGTTATTGACAAGGTATTAAACAGGAAGTTGTGTTTGCCAGAGGTTCTGGCGATGTCGCTTATAAGGTCTAAAACATTAAAGATGTTATATTGATTGCTTCATTCAGCAGACGTTTATTAAACATATCCTGTGTACAGAACATTGTTCCAGGCACTGGGGGAGATAGAAAATTTATGGTTTCTTTGTTTCTGGAAGCTTTGTATAAAACAGTGAGAGCTAAGGAAGAGGGTTATTTCTGGTGGTGGTTTGGAGGGAGTAGACTCAAGACTTCATGGAAGGGGTGGCTTTTGAGTTGGGTTTTAAAGAATTCAGCAGGCAAAGAGGGATAAAAGGAGAGGCAGTACAGAGCGAGAAGAGCTCCTTGTTATCCACATGATCCTATACGTGATGAAGTGCTAATTATCTCTCGTCCTGGAAAACACTACAAAGTCTTCACAGTAAAATATACAGTAATGAGAAGAAAAGAAAAGATTCATGTAATCTTCCATTTTGGAAAAGTGATGCCTATTGCCAAAATTATGACATAGAGCCGGGCAGGCTGCCTTTTGAATCAGTGTATTAATATATGTTGAGGCAGCTAAGTGGCTCAGTAGATATGAGCACTAGGCCTGGAATCAGGAAGGCTTAGGTTCAAATTTGGCCTCAGAAACTTACTAGTTGTGTGACCCTGGGCAAATCATTAACCTCTGCCTTAATCCACTTGAGAAGGAAATGGCAAACCACTCTAGTATCTTTGCCAAGAAAACTTCATGGCATTCTATGATCCCACAGGGTCACAAAGAATAAACGTTACTGAATGACAGTATATGAATGATGAACAATTAATATATGCTGCTAGAATAATGAGTTGAGTCTTGAATTGAATAGAAGCTCAAACTGGAGTTGCATTTGGGAAAATTCATCAACTATTGTTACCAAAAGCCCATCTCAGTGATTTTATATGGTTGCAAATTATGGAAGTCTGCTCTCTCAGAAGGATTAAAATGACAAATATCTCCAAGGGCAGAGGAGAAATTTATCATGACTGTGTGTAGCCTGCGATGTATTGCCAACAAGATTAGTTGATGAGAAACGATGTAGATTGTATTGAATGTCATTAAAGTTGCATGTGACTAGAAATCTAAGTGAGCAAGTAATAACATATCGAGAATTAGAAAACAGGTGGACCACTGAAGTGGCACATTGCTACTCCTCACATACTGTAATGAAGAGCAAGAAAAAGGCCTCCAGAACATTGGATAGATAGTATATGGAGAAAGTACGGACTAGAATTACGTGAAATTTTTAAACATTTATGAGGGAGATTATTTTACTTTGCACACACTAGTATTTCTCTTATTATAGTAATTCATTTGATCAAATGCAATACTATCTATGTTCTTAAAGCTGATGTAACAGTTTTACATTTGATTTCGTTTTAGTATGTGGTGGCGTTACCACCTGGAAGTATAGAAAGATTCTTTGCTAGGAAGTGAGTGAATTCCAGGTGGGAATTGTTTTATTCCTCCATTACTGTATAGAAACAAACCAGTCTTTGGAAATGCTTAAGTCATAGTTTTTAATCATCAGGTATCTGAAGCATTTCTGTACCTTCATTAAGTTTTCCCTTTAATTGAGTGGAAAAAATGAGGTACGTGTTTCACCTTTACTCCTTAGTATTTTATTTGCACATTAACTTTAGAAGGAGATGAATAATTTTGATGAAATATGGTACATTACTAAAGGGTATAAAGATATATGTGTTTAGTTTGTGGTTTAGTATATCTTCTTGACACAAAAGGCTTTCACTGAAAGTTTTGAAATATAGTGATATTTTCTGTAATCTTCCACAAATTTCAATTTGTACATGGATCAAAGTAAGAACTAGTATCCTTGCATATATTGACTAACAAAATCTCTGGCATTAATGATAACTGACATTTAAATCTTGGTTTAAAAATTGCTAAATTCTTTCCAAATATTATTTCAAGCCTCAAAACAACCTTGTGAAGTATAGGTACTTAGAGATGCTATCATCCCTATTCTGTAGTTAAGGAAACTAAGACCCAGAGAGGGTATATGACTTGCCTATTGTCATACCACTAGTAAGTGTCAGAGACAGGATTTAGACCTAGATCTTTCTCACTTCAGGTCTGGCACTCTATCAGATGCTCAGAATTAATTTGGATGTTTGAGCAATTCTGTGAAAACTTGAAATGGAAAATTAATGATATCCAAGGAAGCAACTGATAAAAATCTTTTTCCTTCCAGATTTTTTCTTAAAGTTTCAGAATTGTTTGATAAGACAAGGGTAAGTCCCATTAATTAAGATTTGAGAATCTAAACTCTGTGCATGCAGTAAGACTTTAAGATTCCCTTTGTGTTTTAGCATGAAAGGTTGGTTGTAGTTCAAGAGAATAGATTCTACCGAAAGATATCAAGTATCCAAGAGTTAATTTTGAATATAATACATTTTATTCTTTGCCAAATATTTGTGTTTGAAATAAGACGTGTATTTTTGTTCTTATTATGTAAATACTTATTTTAGTTTGCCTTAATTGTTTCATTTTGGTATGAAAGTATCCCTAAGTTCTTAAAAGGCTGTCAAGTGGACGTCTCACTTTTTTTAAAGATTGTTCTTGGCAAGTCTTACTGAACTGGAAAGGATTCAAATATGGACCTCTTGATATCTGGAAAAAAATCAGAGAAATTCATCACAAGGTTGGCAAGTGTGTGGCACATAGCAAGCACTTAATAAATGTTCATTGAGTCAACCAAAGAAAATCTCTTAAGACAGTTTACCAAATCATAAAAGAGTTGTGATCCAAGTGACTATCCATACCAACAGAGTCACAAGTCTTTGAAGCTTACATTTTACAAAGACTCTTACCAAACTTTTTGTTTTCTTTTATAGTAGACTGGTGGGCTCTTCAAATCAAATGAAATGTTTTTTAACCTTTACCAAGACTTTTGCTTTAGCACGTTGTGATATACTTATCAACAAATGAATGATTATTATGAGTTATTATGTAGGTACTAAACTGTTTGGAAGGCTAAAATCACAGTGGTTACTATCTTAATAATATTGACATGATATCCTTTATGTTTTATATTCTATATGATTATAAGATCACAAGTGCTAGTCTGCAAAAAAAATACTATTTATTTCATTCATGGATGACTGAGCTGGGAGCAGTGATTAATCCTGTGTGTATGTCAGATTTTGACTTAATGTCAGGTGATTTCAGTTTATTTCAGAGACAAATGAATAGAATTGTCTGTTTACAGAAGAAAAAAATTTCTTTGAGTAAGAATTTTTCATGTGTTAGAACATGGTTGTTATGGACATCAAGACTAAAAAAAGATTAGAAATATTCCAGAACCCTATGGTTTCCCTTAAAAACCATTATGGATCTGTCATCCATGAATGGAGCTCAAATGTTTTCAATATATTTATATTTTTAGTCTCTACCACCTCTTAGGGTAACATGTTTACTACCCCTTTGCATGTGAAGTAAATGTATTTGTCCTAAATTTACATATTTCAAGCTTTAAGGGCACTCCTTTTTTCTGGGATTGGTTAAACAAGACGAGGTTCACCGTTTGCCTTTTATGATTATATTAATATTAGATTATATCACTTTTTAGCTCTTTTCAACTGTCGTATGATAGTCCTTTTCTCTTGAAATGTTTTGGTTGTCCTTTGATTCTCTTCCAACCAGTAATATATTTTCCTTCACAAATATTCATAAGTACTTGTAGTAATCAGTAATCACAGCATCGAAAATGAAGTAGCGTTCATAGTAAGCTACAAAGTTAAGAAAAGCAAATAATAGAATGACATTTTTAAAGTGTGTGTGATATTGAAATGAATAAACAGGAATGCAGAAACAATAAATAGGCAACAGGATGGTATCCATTTTTAGACTTGATTTCAGATGTGAAATTAGAAAATCACAATGTTAATTTACAAGATTAGAAAGTAGCATCTATGAAGAAAGGTTAAAAATAAACATGGTATACATATATACACACATATATGCACACATACATAAGTAATGATGATTTTTTTAAAAAACCATCGATTTCTACTAAGGACAGTTAGTTTAATTGGGAACAGAAATGCTTTAAGGTAGATATAAGAAGAAATTCCTGGCAGTGATATTTTAAATTCTAGACAAGGTACAAAGAATCCCTTTCAGCAGTGTCTTTTAAAAATTATGAAAAAGAAACATTGTCTTAAAGAGTTTAGATTTGTTTTATGGTGATAATGTGTTAATCATGATATCTCCCCCCCCCCATGTAGTCATACCAAAACTTATTTATTAACATTTGATATACTCGAGAAGTTAATAATTTTAGACTTTACATATCAGTTTTGAACCTTTTTAGAGGTGCTAATAGGAAAAGTAGCCAAAGTAGCCATTTTGTAGAGGACAGTAGTAAAAATCAATTTTTGAAGTGCTATAACTTTTAAAATATTAAGTATGTAGAAATGTCATTTTCTTTATATGGTTCATCTAGTTCAGTATTAATATAGGATTCTCTTCTATAACATAGCCAACAAGTAAGCATTTGTCCTCAGCTTTAACATTTCTAGTGAAAAGTAATTCCATCACCTTAAAAGGCAGCCTATTCCATTTTTAACAGCTGTAATAGTCATATTCTTTATACTGATCTGAAATCCAGTGTCCTATCTTAAATTTATTGATCCAAGTTTGGAAAAAACACAAAATATACCTAATCCTTCCTAATGACTCTCCTTCAGCTATTTAAAGAAAACTATCATTTTCCTCTCAAGTCTTATCTTTTTCAGGCTAAACACATTCCCTTACTTTAACCAATTCAATGTATTTTTTTACATTATACATAACATAATAAACTTTCATCCATCTTATTAATGTTTTGTTGCTAACATTCATGTAACTGAGAGGGGACTCCACAATAGATAAGAATTGTGCATCCTGTGAGAAACTTAAAAGATTTTCCTGGTTCTCTAGATGAGGAGCCTAGGACAGAATGTTTGGAAGTATATGACATATATGTTCTACTTCTGAGCATTTTGGATAACTAGAAATTCTGGATCATGAGTATCTAGATATCAGACATTTTACTACTTCTAGATGTACCTGAGAGTCTTCCTAATTTCATTTTGTAGCTGTTTGGAAAGAAGACAATATGAAGTTTTGCCTTTGCATAAAATAACTTTCCTTTATTATAAAAATCAGTCTAAAACAGTTAAAATGACGAAGGTGATAGGGGATCATAGGAACATAAATCTAAAAGCCCAAAAGGACCTCAGAGGTTATCTGTATCTGGTTCAACCCCCTGATTATACAGTGAATTAACCTGAGGCCCAGCAGGGTTAAATGACTTGCCAAAGGTCACTTTCAGTTTTTAAATACTTGAAAGAATAATCCTTTTTCAAGCATTTTTATTCTAGACCATTAATATGGTCAATACACTAATTACAAATCATTACTAATTAAGCAGGTAGCCCAGGTACTTTTAATAATAGAACACCATTAATTTGTTTACTGTACTTGTACTAAATAAAATTCTCTAATCCAAATTTCTTGCTAATTCCAACTGTATTACCTAGCTAGTCAAAAAATTAGTGAGGTTTTATTGAAAAAGCAACCTGCAACAAATATCTTGTTTCATAAGTAAATGAAATCTAATAATGAAATCCTAATATTTGTTAGGAAAGAACTTTAATCAAAACTGTAATAAAGGATGGAACTTGGAAATTATAGATAATGGAGAGTACCTATGCCCATTGCATTATCTCAGGCAAGTTTTTGATAAGTGCTAAGTGGGTCAGTTTGTCATTTAATAAATGTCTATAGTAAAATAATCATTTTTGTTTATAGCAAGAACTATATACATTAACTAGACTTGCAGTTTCACTTAGACTGAATATGATTATAATTTGTGCATGTGTATTTTCTCACATCATAAAGCTAGTCAGTTCCTATGTTAGGTAACAAAGTTTTGCTTTGGAATAGCCAAAGGAGTTTTTTGTAGGGTATGCACATAAGAATATATGTTGGGCTTTAATTTGTCCAAGTATTAAATACCAAAGTATATTGTTTCTATATAGTGTATAGATTCCTGATAGTACTTTTAATTTGTATCTTATAGAAGACGATCTAATTTGTAACTTTAAAAACTTGGTGGCAGTGTATTTTTGTGGTATCACTGTGTCATTAATTGAAATATATATATATAGAACTTAAACTCAAAAGGCAGAGTGTTCTTTGTGGTATCACTGCAGTTTTAATTAAAAGTATAATTTGCTAGAATAAAAAAACTAAAACAAATTTGAGAGGCAACACAGTTGAGAGCTGGCCTCAGAGTGAGGAAGACTCGATTCAATACCTGGCTTTGTAACCATGGGCAAATAATGTAACACTCTAGTGTTCTAGGCAACCTAATTAGGATAGAAGTTGCAGAGAAGGTGCTGACCTGCACTGATAGAGGGAGTTACACTTAGCTAAGAATTCCCTATAGCAATGAAGTCACTATATACAGATATGTAAGATGAAATGTTATAGGGATAAATTTTACCCTTTGATTTAAAAAGCCAGTTTCACAAGGGTAAGTTGTAAAATTCATGACTAAGCAACAAGCATTTGAAAACGACTTGGTGTTTTAACAAACTATAAATATAGCAGTGTGATGTAGCAGCCAACCAAATAAAATAAACAAATATAATGTGAGACTGAATTAAGAGAGGTGTAATGTCTGGTACTAGAAAGATGATACAGTCCTGTTAGACTCTGCCCTAGTCACACCACCTTTAGGACAAATATTAATAAGCTAGAGAGTGGCCAAAGGAGGATAGCCAAGATGGTGAAGGATCCTGGCATTACGTGATGAGGACTAACTGAAGGATCTAGAGATGTTTACATAAGAGAAGACATCATTGCTGTTGCTAAGCATCTGAAGGGCTGTTGGGGAAGTAGTAGATTTGTTACATTTGGCTCCCAGGAGGCTGGATAAAAGTGGCAAAGAGACAAATTTAGGTTCAATATAAGATAAAATTTAACTAACATTTAATTTTTGAAAAACGGAAGGCCTTCCTTGTAAGTCAGTAGGTTCTTCCTAATTTGAGATCTTCAGGGAAGGGTTGAAGGACTACTTGTCAAATAATATTTAAGTGTGAGTTTGGCTAGATGAATTCTGAGGTCTCTTCTAACTCTGAGTTATGTAATTCTATGAAAGTTAATCTGCCCAAATTAGCTGATTTTAGTTTCTTCTACTGACAAAGAATAGACATGGGGAGGGAGAGTATTGGAGAGTATTTTGAAAAATATATTTTTTTAAAATATAACTGTTTTCTATAACTATTTAAATTTCTTGCAGTAACCTATTAGGAGTCCTTACCCTTTTTTGTGTCATGGATACCTTGGCAGTCTGGTAAAGCCTCTGAACTTCTTCTTACAATGTTTTTAAGTACATAAAGTAAAATACATGAGATTTCAAAGTAAAACAATTATATTGAAATACAGTCACCATAGTATTTAAAAAACAAGTTTATGGACCCAACATTAAGAACCCCTGAGGTAGAGGGAGCTAATAGGTGTGTGTCTGCTTACAGAAACAATGCTTTTACTCTTTCAGAAGATAGAAGCACGAGTATCTGCTGATGAGGACCTCAAACTTTCTGACCTTCTAAAATATTACTTAAGGGAATCTCAAGCTGCTAAGGTGACTTTGTTGTTCAGTGTTCTTTGAAATGTTTTATGAGAGAGTATAAACATCATTAGTCTTATGCCTTATATTCTGTATACTCCATCTCTAAAACTTCCGCAACTGCAGCCAAGAATGGTTCCTGTGAATTCTATAAATTTCCACTAAGTTAACCAGAAATGCCTCCAAACAAAAACATTTTGGGTCTCTTAAGAAATTTCTAATTTGCTATGTCTCCACTGAGGAAAAGAAAGTCATTGAAAAGGCTTTCTGGCATTTTAGCTTCAGGATATTTATTTAAACTTTTAATAATGAGAATGAAAGTGACTATGGGAATACTTTAAATGCTGCCTAATAGCATCAGAAAGTCCAGATTTAATGTTAATTTATGAAGCAGGTGAGTCTGAGTACCAATGCATACTTATTATTTCATAGCAAATTCTCATAAAGAGTATACAAAATTATGCATGATATTTCATTTTGCAAAAATAATTTCTATAATAACTGGTTTTTAATAAATCATGTCATGTAAGCTGCTTAAATAGAAAAATGCAATAGAAAATATAGTATATAGGAGATAACTGAAAAAAGTCATTAAATCAGAATTTTCAATAACCATAGCAAAAAAAATCACCTCAGATACATTTATTTTGTGAAATGTACTGTAATTTCAAAATAGTTTAGTGTTTATTTATAACTAAAGAGAATCTGATTTTTAAGCTTAAAAATGTTGAATTTCTTCATCTCATGTAAATGTAACTCAATTTAATTCAGAAAAATATTAAGCATCTGTTCTATTCATGTCATTGTGCTAAGTAAAAATCTATTCTCATTCAACAATTTTGAGAGACAAGATTTATAGAATGCTGGCCTCAGGCAGACGTAGGTTCCAAATCCTGCCTCAGACACTTACTAGCTATGAACTTAACACATGTTGGCAGGTCATGTGCAGCACCTTTGTGTACTGCAATTTCATCAGCTATTAAAGGGGGATAAAAGTAGCACCTACCTCACAAGGTTCTTGAAAGGATCAAATGAAATAACACGGAAAATGTTTTTGGAAACCTTTAAGCACAGGCTGTGAAAATTGCCAAGAAAATCCTTATTTCATGTTAAACAGAAGGGGTTCCTCCCTTGTAAGGACTAAGAACTAGACGTAAAAAATGAAGTGTGTTTACTGAAGCTATATTTTCAAGCACACATCTGTATCATCTTAGAATTTACGAAAGTGCTGTCATACATTTCATATTGCTTCATTTTCACAGTATGTGTGAAATGTGGTAAACATCAATTTTTCCCATTTTGTGCATGAAGTTGAGGCTCATTCATGTTTGCTTATATGACTGCCCAAAGTTAATAAATATCAAAGAGGGGCAGGATTCAGATTTATAATATCTGACTTGTAGTCCACTACTAAGAAAGATGCTATTCTCCTTTATAACACATGTATCTTTACAAAAAAAAAATCTTCACTTGGAACTTTAGCTTTATACACTCTTAAATTTATTACTTTATAATGGAATTTATATTTCAAATTATTTTTTCTGCAATTAAGATAGAAATGTTCCATTTTTCATTATTTTAATGTTTCTTAGTATTAATAACAAGATTTATGCATATTTACACACACTAAAAATGTGTCTTTTTATGAGAGAGCTCTAAATTCTTTAACTAAACAAAGTGTTCTTTTTCTTTTCTTTGTATTTACATGATGAAAAATTAGTGAAGTCTTACAAAAACCAAAATTTTTTCACTTTAACTGATAAACTAAATGATTGAAAATAATAACTGTGAGCTTGTGACATGTATTACTTTGGAGCATGCTATTTTATAGGATCTCCTGTACAGAAGATCTAGGTCACTAGTGGATTATGAAAATGCTAATAAGGCACTGGATAAAGCAAGAGCCAAAAATAAAGATGTTCTACAGGCTGAAACCTCTCAGCAAGTGTGTTGTCAGAAATTTGAAAAGATATCAGAATCTGCAAAGCAAGGTACTGTCTTTGTAATCTTTGTTTACAAGAAATGTCCCAAACCAATAGGTAAGTTGAATTTTAAATCTTAACTTCTTTCTTTTGTAGAACTTATTGACTTTAAGACAAGAAGAGTTGCTGCATTCAGAAAAAATTTAGTGGAACTAGCAGAACTGGAACTAAAACATGCCAAGGTATTAAGACATTTTAAGAATATCAGTCAAGTGGGGCAGCTAGGTGGTGCAGTGGATAGACACCGGCCCTGGATTCAGGAGGACCTGAGTTCAAATCTGCCCTCAGACACATAACGCTTACTAGCTGTGTGACCCTGGGCAAGTCACTTAACCCCATTGCCTAGCCCCCCAAAAAAAGACTATCAGTCAAGCTGTTTGTAAATACCAGCTGAGCTATGAAAAAGGACAAAGAAAGAGACTTGGGTTAGAGTTTCATTAGTATAGGGAACTCCCAGTGATGAAATCGTATACCAGTTCAGACTAGCATCCCCAATGCAATGAAATGTCTCTTCCTCTGCTCTCCCAATTTGTTGTTTGTTTATTTAAAGGATTATTTATTTTTAAAATTTTGAGTTCCGGATTCTCTCTTTAACCCCTCCTTAATCCACTGAGAAGGCAAGCAATATGATATCAGTTACACATGTGAAAACATGTCAAACATATTTCCTTATTAGCCATGTTGCAAAAACAAGCAAGAAGAATAAAGTGAGAAAATTACACTTCAATTTACAGTGAAAGTTTATCAGTTCTCTCTGCAAGTGGATGACATTTTTCATCAAGAGTCCTTTGTAATTGTCTTTGATCATTGTATTAATCAGAGTAGCAAAGCTTTTCACAGTGGATCGTTGTTAGAGTATTGTAACTGTGTAAAATGCTGTCCTAGTTCTTTTCACTTTACAGTAGTTTATATTGGTGTTCCCAGGTTTTTATGAAACCACTCCCTCATCATTTTGTATAGCATAGTAATGTTACTCTGTCAAAAATCATATACCCCAACTTGTTCAGGCATTCTCCATCAATTTCCAACTTTTTTGCACCACAAAAAGAGTTGCTGTAAATATTTTTTTTACATGTAAGTTTTTCTTTTTCTTTGATCTCTTCAGTATTACTGAGACAAAGGGTATGCATGGTTTTATAGCCCTTTGGGAATAATTCCAAATTGTTCTCCAGAGTAGTTGGATCAGTTCACAACTAAACCAACATGCCTGTTTTCTCACGTCTCCTCCAGCGTTTGCCATTTCTGATAAGTGTAAAATAATATCTCAGATTTTCCTTTCTCTAATCAATAGTGATTTTGAGCATTTTTTCAAATGATTATAGATAGCTTTGATTTTTTTTTTCCTTATTGAAGATGCCTGTTCATATCCTTTGACTATTTATCAATTGGGAAAATGGCTCTTATTTTTATAAATCTGACTCAGTTCTATGTTCTTAAGTTATTTCAGTAGTGTTCAACTATTCATGACCCCATTTGGGGTTTTCTTAACAAAGGTACTGGAGTGATTTGCCATTTCCTTCTCCAGTTCATTTTACAGATGAGGAACTATGGAAAATGCCCAGGGACACACAGCCAGTAAGTGTCTGAGGGTAGATTTGAACTCATAAAGACGTGTCTTCCTGATTCCATACCCAGTACTCTATGCAGTACACCACCTACCTGCCCATTTCTATATTCAGTATATATTTGAGAAATGAGGCCTTTATCAGAAAAACTTACTGTAAAAAAAATTTGTTACTCTTTCATTGGCTATGGTGCTTTTTAGTAAAGTGAAGTTTACCTGATTACCTCTTTTAATTATGCCATTTTTTGCTTTTGCTTTGTTTGAGTTCATGATTGCTACCCCTGCCTTTTTTACTTCAGCTGAAGCATAACAGATCCTGTTCCAGTCTCTTATTTTAACTCTGTGTATGTGTCTTTATTTTCAGACATGTCTCTTATAAACTCCTTATTGTTGAATTCTGATTTCTAATCCATTTGGCTGTTTTATGACTAAGTTCACCGCATTCACCTTCACATTTATGATTATTTAACTGTATTTCTCTGCATCTTATTTTCGTCTATGTATCCTTCCCTCTTTGTCTTTTTACCCTGTCCCTCCTCAAAAATCTATTTTGCTTCTAACCACTGCCTTCCTTAATCCACTCCCCCCCCTTTTATCAACCCTTTGTTTTTCTTATTCCCTTCCCCTCTTACTTCCCTATTGTATAAGATAGATTTATATATCCAACCGAGTATGTGTGTATTTTCTTTTTTGCTCTTTGAACCAATTTAAATGAGAGTGAGATGTAAGCGTTGCCCACTCGCACCCTTCATTTTCCCATCCACTATAAAAGCTCTTCCTTATGGTTTTCTTTTGCATGAAATAATTTTTCCCCTTCTCCTTTCCTCCTCCCAAGGCATCCCTCTTTTTCACTCCTTTTTTTCTTTTTTTTAGGTCATCAGAGCATAATTGACTTAGATCATTTCCCTCTGCCTATCTACACTCCTTCTAACTGATAAATAATAATAAAGTTCTTAGGAGTTACCTTCCCACATAAGAATGTAAACAGTTTAACCTTAATGAGTGCCTTATAATTTCTCTTTCATGTTTACCTTTTTATGCTTCTCTTGAGTCTTGTATTTGAATGTCAGCGTTTCTGTTCAGCTCTGGTCTTTTCATCAGTAATTCTTGAAAGCCCTGCATTTCATTAAAATATTTTTTCCCCTAAAGGATTATGCTCAGTTTTGCTGCATAGGTTTTTCTTCATTGTAATTTGCCTTCTGGAATATCATATTCTAAGTCCCTCCTCTCCTGTAATGTAGAAGGTCCTAAATCTTGTGTGATCTTGACTGTGGCTCCATGGTATTTGAATTGTTTTTTCTGGATGTTCGCAATATTTTCTCCTTGACCTTGGAACTCTGAAATTTGGCTGTAGTCTTTCTGAGAGTTGTCATTTTGGGATCTCTTTTCAGGAGATGATTGGTGGATTCTTAACATTTCTGTTTTACCCTTTTCATCTAAGATATGAGGCAGGTTTGCTTTATAATTTCTTTCTTTCTTTTTTTTTTTTGCTTTATGATTTCTTGAAATACGGTGATGAATAAATAGCATGAAATTTACAATGTTTGATGTAATGTGATAATTTTTTAAATTTTACTTACAACTTATTTTCTGCATTGTAGTAATTTCACCTTTAAGACTCTCCAAGGGAACCTTTCTCTCTACATGGTATTGAATCTTTCTTTGTAACAAATTAAAACACCTAAGCAAATCTAGTAGACAGTGCATAATTCAATAATATGAAGGAAAACATGTTCCATCAGTTCTCCTGGACTGACAGCGCCACTATAGTTAATGAGGTTGATTTCCTTTGAGGGCCATTTTTGTTTGTTATTGGATTATAGTGACAGATATAGATAGCTTTTTGTGGATATGTGGTTGAGAAACATGTAGAGAGATATAGGAACACAGCTGGAGGGGAATTTTTAAGTTGGATAGACTGGGGCTTGTTTATAAGCAGTAGGGAGGGAAATGAAGATCATGAATTAGAAAGGGAATCTGCTAGAGAAGAAAGGATAAGATGGTATCAAGAGTATATAGGAATTTGGAGGGGAGAAGATCACTACTTCAGAAACTGGAATAAAGGAAAAGACTGAGGTCTGGTTTCAAAGGGTTTTTTAAAAAAATATAGAGAATGATAAGAATGATCTCAAGGCAAATGGTATCAGTTTTCTCAAATAAGTAACAAAGTCATCAACTGAGAAAGGAGGGAGAAGAAATAACAAACTTGAGAAAAATTTTGGAATAATTGCTATGGACAGTAGCATAGAGAATCAGTTAGGGTGGAGTAAGAGGATTATTTTGCTGTATATGGAAAGGGCACAGTTTAGATCAGCAAGTCTTAAACTTTTTTCCATTAAACCAGTTTAAGAAGCACTGGTTTAGATAACTTAACTTTGTAGTGAACCTTGTTTACTTGGTTTTATGATTTTTCTCCATCTCTATTCAGTAGCAGTAGTGGAGTTGGAGTGGAGGCAGAAGACAGGAGTACTAAACCAGAGTTGCTGTTAGTTCTAAAGCACTAAAGCGGGTAATGGAGCCAAGAAGACAAGAGTAGAGGCAGCAACCCAGCTGAATTCTCCCAAGATTTCCCTCCAGGCAACTTTTTAAAAAAACTTCTGATCAAACTCTGGAGTATCAGAGCCAAAAAAAAAAAAAAGGTCAAGGCAAGACATTTTTCCAGGCCAGGACAACTTAGGCAAGTGGGGTCTGTGACACCAGGGTGGGTCCAGGATGAACTGCACACAGCAGCAATACCAGAAGTGGGTCTTAGAGGCATCTGTGACAACAACCGCCTTGAGAAGTCTTGATCCAGAGATAGGGGATTGGTCAGCTGGTCAGAAAGATTGCAGGGGGCCCAGAGGTGACGCAAGGCACAGGACTGGAAGCTGTGTGGCAGTTCTGTTGCCCATATATAGTTCTGTGATGCAGTTCTAAGGTGAAGAGCTTCACTTGTGGATGATCACAAAGGGGCAGGGGCACCCTGGTCACTAGTACTTGTGACCGCAGGGGAACAGGGGCCCTTTTGGATAAAGACCAGAGCAAAAGAGATTCTGCCCCTCACCCTGAATCACACCACCTTGAAAGCACCAAAAACTTGCAGACTCCCAGAAATAGCTCTGAAAACAGTAGCACAAAAAAGCCGAAAGCTTGGAACAGTGCCTTTTCCACCCCCAGGTAAACAGAGCCAAACTTTAACATAATAGTTCAAAGGCTGGAAAAATAAGCACCAAAAAAAAAAAAAGAATGAACTTGAGCATGAAAAGCTACTACAATAGCAAATAAGAACACAACACAAAACTCAGAAGAAAACAACTATAAGCAAAACCTCAAAAAAAATGTTGATTTGACAGAAGGCCAACAAGAATTCCTTGAAGAGTTAAAGAAAGAGATGAGTGATAAAGGAAAAATTTGGAACAAAGTTATTGTGTGGTACAAGAAAATTACAAGAAGAATTATCTTAGTAAAAGAGTCACATGTGTGCATGCGCATACACACACACACACACACACACACACACACACACACACACACACACACTCTGAAGAAAATAGCACCTTAAAAAACCAGAATTGGCCAGATGGTAAAAGAGGCATAAAAATCTGCTGAAGAAAAGAACTCCTTAAAAAGCAGAATTGGCCAAATGGAACTAGAGGTACAAAAGCTCATGAAGGAGTAATTCTTTAAAAATTAAAATTGTGCAAGTGAAAGCTAATGACATCATGAGGCATCAAGAAATGATAAAGTCAAAAGAATGGGGGGTGGGAAGAAACTGAAATATATCATTGGAAAAAGGTCTGGCCTGGAAAATAGATCATGGAGAGATAATTTAAGAATTACTGGACTACTTAAGAGCCTAGACATCATATTTCAAGAAATAATTAAGGAAAACTGCCCTGATATCTTAGAACCTTAGGGTAAAATAGAAATGGAAAAAATTCTATCCATCCCTTCCTGAAAGAGATTCCAAAATGAAAACTCTAAGGAATATTAAAGTACCATGGAGCTACAGTCTAGATTACTCAAGATGTTGTGCCTTCCACTTTAAAGTAGGAGGTATACAATATTTCAGAAGGCAGAGGACCTAGAGATTACAATCAAGAATAACCTACCCAGTAAAACTGAGTGTAATTCTTCAGGGGAGGGAAATGGATACTTAATTAAATAGAGTAGTTTCCTGATGAAAAGACCAGAACTAATTAGAAAATAGGACATTCGAGTGTAAGACTAAAGAGAGGCATAAAAGGGTAAACATGAAAGAGAAACCATAAAGATTAAATTGTTTACATTCTTATATGGGAAGATGATACATGTGACTCCTAAGAACTTTATCATTATAAGGGCAGTTAGGAGTCTATGTAGAGGGCACAAGTGTGAATAAATTACATTGAGATGGTGTCAGAAAAAAAAATGAAGGGATGAAAAAGAGGGGTACATTGGGAGAAGGGTGAAGGGAGAGGAAGAATGGGGGAAATTATCTCACAAAAGGGATGTGCAAAGAGTAGCTTTTATAACAGAGGGGAAAATGGTGGGTTGGGGGGCAGCACTTGAACGTCTTACTTTAATTGGTTCAAACAGTGAAGAATATCTGTACACATATAGTTCCATATAGAAATCTATCTTACCCAACACAGAAGTAGGAGGGGAAAGAGATAAAAGAAATGGGCCTGAAAGGGAGGGGGTGGGGCTGGGCTAATAAAAGGGAAGGCAGATTAAGGAAGGAGTGGTGAGAAGCAAAATAGAGGAGGGGCAGGCTAAAAAAAAAAGGGTGGATAGGCTAAAGAGAGAGATGAACAAACAAAAAAGAAAATCGGATGAAGTGAAATACACAGTTAATCATGACGTTGAATGAGATCAGCTCATAAAACCAAAGATGATAGTAGAATGGATTGGAAACCAGAATCCCATGTTATTAACAAGAGACACACTTGAAACAAAGACACATGCACAAAGTTAAAATAAAGGGCTGGAGCAAAATGCTTCAGCTGAAGTAAAAAAGACAGGAGTAGCTATCATGATCTCAGGCAAAGCAAAAGTAAACCTTTCCAGAAGATAAACAGAACAACTATATTTTGCTAAAAGGTACCATCACCAATGAAATAACATCAAAAAATTTGACAGCAAGTTTGTCTGATAAAGACATCGTTTCTCAAATATATAGAAAACTGAGTCAAATTTATAAAAGTAAGAGCCATTCCCCAATTTATATGAATGATCAGAGGATATGAAGAGTTCTCTGTGGTGGCAAGAATTGGAAATTAAGGGGTTGCTCATTTGGGGAATGGCTGAACAAGTTGTAGTATATGATTGTGATGGAGTACTATTGTGATTTAAGAAACTAGGGGAATGGTTTCAGAAAAACCTGGGAAGATTTATATGAACTGATGCATAGTGAAGTGAGCAGAACCAGGAGATTATTGTACACAGTAACTGCAATATTGTCAAGATGATGAAGTGTGAAAGACTTCCCTACTCTGATTAATACTATGATCCAAGACAATTCCAAAGGACTCATGATGAAAAATGCTATCCACATCCAGAGAGAGAACTGATGAATATATGGAAATGTGTTTTGCATGACTTTGCATGTAAAATTGATATAATATTGCTTGCCTTCTCAGGGGGAGGAGATGGGGCTGAATAGAAGGAGAGAATTTGGAACTCAACATTCAAAAAATGTTAAGAATAAAATTTTAAAATATGGGAGGAAATGAAAACTTAAGGACTGGGAAGGCTGGGATGTTGAGGAATTGTGAGGCTACGATGTTTGAAGTAACATCAACATATCTTCATGTCCCCAACTGGCTGCTTTCCTCTGGACTTCATTAGAATCTCATCCTGCAGAATTACATCAACTCCTAAACTTACACCTGCTCAATACTCCTTACTTCTGTGTCCCCTCCCTTCCTCTGATTAGAGAGGATGGAGAATTGACAGTAGAAAGCTCCTCCCAGATGCTGTATTTAAGGAAGCCACAAACTGGGCTTTCATCTTCTTTTCATGTGTTGTCTTCCCCATTAGCTTCTTGACTGTCTTTTGCCTTTCTTTGTATCTCCAGCCCTTATCACAGTGCCTGTCTGTCAGATAGTAGGTACTTAATAATTGTTTGTTAACTGACTGACATGTATGTTGAAATCCCTTAGTGGAAGAATGGGGGTATAAAAGAACATCCCACTGTGCATCCAAGGGGTATACTAGTGTACTGAATTTCTTGAGAAAATTCATAATCTGATTCTTTGTCCCTCTGCTTATCCAATTAGTGTATAGTAGTATAGTGGTACTTGAGGTTCAGAAGACCAGAGTTTGAATCTTATCTCTTGTTATAGTGTGATCTTAGGCAAGTCATTTGACCTCTCTGTACCTTAGTTTCCTTACCTGTAAAACAATATGGTTGAAGTAAAAGGTGTTTTTGCACCACTAGTTCTAAAATTTTATGATTTAATGAAATTTGTTGAAGAATCTAATATATAATTCAGAATTCATAAAATCGTCATTTTATTTAACAGTTTTCTGTGGCTTGAATTAACTTTTGTTTTCTATATTTTCTAGGGTAATTTACAGCTGCTGCAAAGCTGTCTGGCAGTGCTAAATGGAGACACATAAATTACACTCCATGTTCCTGTTAACAAGGGCTGCCTTCCTTTGTATTTTATTATTGTTGTTGATGGCCTCCAAACATTTACAGGGCATTGGAGGAAAAAAGTCTGCTGACAAAATGCACATAATCTTCTGATTTTAAACAATGGATTAATACTACTCTCAAATGATTCCTGAGTGTATAATGCAACTCTGCTCAGAAATACATATATTCACATGTACATTTATTTAATCACTGTATACTTTTCTTGTTCAGAAACCAAAACTTGTTTTCTTGTGAAAGTAGGCAATATAATTATGTTCATGTTATAAGTATACTTATGTGTAGCTGCCAGTCTTATTTTTTGAATTATCCATTTGATCAAATGGGATATACATTTCCTTTGGCTATTTTTGAGTACTGTTATCATAAAGCATTATTTTCTCATGTATACTTGCAAAGCATCTTGATTTGGCTTATTTTTAGTTAATGAACATCTCCTAGAAGTTTTAGAACAGATGTTATGTGATCTCTCGTTATGATTTTTGAAGAAAAGCAAATGCATTAGTATGTTTGCCTTAACTTGTAGACTAATCCTTATTATTGTAAAATAAACAGTGATAACAGTGATATTTTTTAAACTATGTAGTCATTGTATCACTATAAAATTTTCAATTGCCCTAGTAAACCTACTCATTTGTTAGGCTTTACAACGCAGGTTCAGTTTTTAGAAGTGTTATATTGAACCAAGCACACCAGTCCCTTTGCAAAAAAAAGTAAGGTACACTTCTGCTCTCTTAAAACATTCAAAGATGGAATTTGGATAAACCAATTTAAATATCTAATTATAAAATATAGAAGCACAAAGTTGACATTGGGAATTACAGAGCCTAGATTTGGATTTAGTCATCAAGCTAGCTATATGGTTTATGCTAACTAACTGCCTGGTGCTTGATTCCCCAACTTCTAGTTTGATTTGATAAGAAAATGTTTGGTAGATTTTGGTTGCAAATCAGTTTATAGAAACCATATTAGTTGTCACAAATTAAAATTGGTTTTGACCTTTATAATGTGAATGACCATTAGTATGTTTACTGGCTTGAAGTTACGTTGGGTTCAGTTTGATTGTCTCACTTTTTCTGACCATTCTTTCCTTTGAAAGCATAGTTATTTGGGGTTAGGAAAAAACCTAATGAATTGGTTAGTTTACTTTCCCTGCATTTGTAGCAGGTTTGTTTACATTTTCCTAAACCATTCCTGATGAATGCCTAATCTCAGTCTCAGATATTTCTAGTGCTGGTGATTCTACAGTCCATTTCTACATGTTCTGTTGCCTAACTTGTTTCTAGTTAAATTTTTTTAACTTTCTTAACATCCCTGATAGCATTTAAGCTGTTCCGTTGTTGTTGTTGTTGTTGTCGTTGTTGTCGTCTGTCATAGTTATTATTGGCTAAGAAGACCTAGTGTTTGGTCCTTTGTGTAACTTTCTTTGATGAAATAGGACCATAGCTTCTGGATTTTAAATACAATTTCACTTACTGCCTTGGTGGCCTTGGGCATGTTACTTAACCTCTGCCTCAATTTCTCCAGCTATAAAAGATAAATTTGCCTACCTCACAGGGGTGTTGTGAGGATTAATAAATGTTTTAAACTATTTTGAAAATATAAAGGTACTATGTGAATGCTAAACAATAATATGGAACTAAACCTGCAAAATCTGGGCATCTACTGTTAGTTATGCTTTTTATACTAAGGTTGACCTTTGTTCTGGTTAGGAGAGGTATTGTAATTTTCACTTTGCCCTTCCTGGCATGCTGAAAATTTCTTGTATTTGGCAGTGCTTAATTAATAAATAAAAGTATTCATTATTTCACAGAGCCTTCTCCCTCCCTTTAACAGAATCCATATTCCACTCAAAGGGTTTATGTATTCCTTTCTCTTTAATTATTTAAACTGGAAAGGCTCTTCTATCCTTTGTATATAGGGTGCCATAATAATGGTGGCTAACATTAGTCACGTGGCTATGAAAGTTTATTTTTGCCAAAAATAAATTATTAGCTTTCCCTTCAGGGTGACTAAACATTTATTGCCAATTCTCTAAAATCAGATTCACGAAATGGTAAAAATCAACCTTTGACTAGTCAGCAATATGGATGGCTGTATTATTAACCTAGTCTTCAATTTGATCTTTGATCCATAAACCTTTCTGTTATAGGAAGGGCTTGAACACCAGCACCCTCTTAGTTTTGCTTCAGTTTGGGGACAAAATGAAGCACTCAAAAGTTGCTGAACATCTGACAAAGGAAATTAACTGCCCTAACAATAAGAATACAGTGGCATTTAGTAGGCACTGGGCCCCTCCTCCCCCTGCCCCAATCTCTATCTTAAAATTTATTGGTAAGTCATCAGGGTATGATAACTCACATGATCTCAGGCACCACCAAATCTGAGAGATCTAGATTCTTAGATTTAACTGAGATTTCTTATGTTACGCCTTTTGACCAAGAAGGTATGTCAGGGAAGTTGAGACCAATCAGGTTGTATTAGGGGAAGGAAGCAAGTTGCATCAGGAAAATGGTGATCTTTTCACCCTTTTTGAAGAAAATGTAAGTATGATACTCCAGAGATTTGTAAAATAATCCACCTTTTTTAACATTTTGTTGTGTATTTTAGGGGACATAAAATCAGAAATCATGTGTATATTTTAAGTTACTCTATGCTTAAATTTAAGGAAGCTCCAATTAGACCTTTTCTTTTATCTTCAAGTAGTTCCTCCACCTCTTCTCAATCTGTCACATCTCTTGCCTCACCTTCTTTCACATGTATAGCTTAATTATTTCCTTTCCTCTACCCTGAATTCCTTACCCACTGTCCTTTTGCCACTCACCTCTCCCCAACCCTGAATTACCCCCTCCACCTCTGCTCGTACACCACTGCTTCCAAATAGCACTTCAGGTCATAAGTAAGCTTACTGTTCATAACAAATCGGCTAACTAATCTCAGCTGGGTCATGCTCCACCAACACCTCTGACACCAGCACTTCTCTGCTGAAAGCAAGCTGGCTTCTTTTTGCACCACTTAACCAAAACTTGTCTCTAAGACTGTCAGTGATCTCTTACCAACTAAATCTGATGTCTTCTCAGTCCTCATCCTACTTGAAGACTATAGCATTTAACCAACCCCTTCTTGATACTCTTTTTGACTTCTATAACACTGTTCTTGCCTACCTCACTAACTGCTTTTGCAGTCTTCTTTACTAAATCATCATCTCTTTCCTGCCCAGTCACCTCTATATGCTTCTTATAGGTTCAGTTACCATCTTTACACAAATGCCTCCAAGTTCTTTATATCTCTAGTTTTACAACAACTATCTCCTGAACATCTCCATCTGAATGTCCCATGAGCCCTTCAAACTCAATATGTCCAAAATAAAATTCATTATCTTAACTCCCTCCCTTGCCCCAACTCATGTCTTCACCAAATATCAGCATACAGAGGGCTTCATCATCTGTTTGTCAATGTAGATTCACAACCTTGGGAGGTTTTTTTTGTTTTTGTTTTTGTTTTTGTTTTTGCTTTTTTGGTGAGGCATTTGGGGTTAAAGTGTCTTGCCCAGGGTCACACAGCTAGTAAATGTCAAGTGTCTGAGGCTGGATTTGAACTCAGGTCTTCCTGACTCCAGGGCCAGTGCTCTATCCACTGTACCACCTAACTGCCCCCAGACCATTATCACTTGCCAGAACTATTGCAGTAGCTTCCTAACTGGTCTCCTTGCTTTCCTCCTTGCAAATCTACCCTCCACAGAGCAGCCAAATTAATCTTCCTGGTGCTAAAGTCATTCCCCTTCTCAGGAATCTGAGGTGGCCTCTTTATACAGTGAAACTGGCATTTCAAGGCCTCCACAATCTGGCTATAGCTTATTCTTTTTCAGAATTATTTCACTAGTATTCCCTTTCGCACACCTTAGTAGCCATATGGGACTACCAATTTTTTTCTCACATTTAGCATTCCATCTGTTGCTTTTTTGCACAGGGTGTTCCCTGTGCCTTGCAACCACTTCCTCCTCACCTGTACTTTAGAATTTTTAGCTTACTGTAAAATAACTTACTACTCCGTGTAGTCTTTCTGATAACCCTACTTGTTACTATCCTCCTCAAATTATCTTTGGTTTACTTGTCTTTGTACCTGTCTCCCACCAGTAGAAACCCTCTAATAAGCACCTTGTGAACAGGGCCTTTTATTTTTGTCTTTGTGTCCGTAGCATCTAGCACATAGTTCCTTGCACATGGTATATTTGCAAATATTCGATGAATTCAAGTCAGTTGACTAAAGGGTCGAGCCAGGTGATATCTAAGTTTTCTATCTAATTCTAAAGTTCTATGAACCCTATTATTAGAATTGGAGTATAACATCTATAGGATCAGAAACAAGAATTGATACAGAACTGCCTAAGCTATACGTACTCTGATTATGCAATTACTCTGCTTAGATTAAATTGGTCCCTAGGTCTCAGAACTAGAATATTGGGATTCATTGTCCCTAACCAAAAAATGTGGAAGACCATACTTCTTATGACACCACTACCTCTTTCAGGGCTCATCTGACAGCGTGTGGGGAATTGGGAACTGAACTGACCTCCTTTATCAGTGGGACTCAGAGGTATTTACCCTTTCTCCTGGTGACCAGTATTTTCATAACTAAAGCCACTGGTGTGAGACCAAGGTATACCTCATATGTTCTATTTCCTATGGAAATATTGATAATGTTAGTAGAGATACTATAATGTATATATGGTAATAGTGTTCTTTTCTATGGATCTTTAAAATATCTCATAGGACTCTCTCCATTATTCAACTGGATGGACCATGAAGCGTATTATAGGCAGGCCTATGTATGAAATAAAGGCTTGAATTATTTGGAGGCTTGATGTGTTCCTACAAGGACATTGGAGAATGGTAGGTCAGTGGAAGCAAGAGTAACTGAGAACCTGACTCCCTGAAGTGGGACAAGAGAAGCAAAAAGATCCAGGCACTAAAAAGAATCTGTCTAGATGAGTGCAGTGTCAGAAGTATGGCAGCAAGTTACAGGTGGAAGTCCAAGCAGATGCACCATGCAGATGCAGTGACAGCAAATTAGTTTCCCTAAAGGTGAGTAGAACATGACATCCAGATATTCTAGTGGATACAGAGTAGATAGGGATCCAAATAAGGGGTCAGCAGGCTGATCATCACAGTAAAGAAGTACTCCTGCTAAATTCTTTTTTATAACACAAATATGGTCTTAATACCTAAATCAAAGAGAGTCAAAACAGAGAAAGAAAACTATAGACCAATTTCCCCAGTGAATTTTGATGCAAAAATATGTGAATAAAATGTAAGATTACAGCAATATATCACAAAGCTCATATACTATGACCAAGCTGACCTTGTAGCAGGAATGCAGGTCTGGTTCAATATTAGGAAAACTGCAAGTGTAATTGATGATATCCATGACAAAAACAAGAAAAATAACTTTTTTTTCAATAGATGCTGAAAAAGCGTTTGACAAAACGCAATACCCATTCCTGTTTAAGGGGGGGAAAAAAACATAAGCACTAAAATAAATGGAACTTTCCTCAAAATGATAAATGGTATAGATTCATCTAAAACCAAGAGCAAGCATTATCGTAATGGGGAGGGGGGGAAACAACCCTAGAAGTCTTTCCAATAAGATCAGAGGGCAAGCAAGGATGTTAATTATCACCATTATTGTTCAGCATTATACTAGAAATGCTAACTGTAGCACTAGGACACCCCCCAAAATATTGAAGGAATAACAGAGGCAAAAGGGAACCAAAACTATCACTTTTACAGGTGATAATCAAATCCTCCTGATTTCAAGGCCAGAGCTCTATTTGCTGTGCCACCTGGCTGCCCCCATTTTTTTTTAATTTTGCTAGGCAGTGGGGTTAAGTGACTTGCCCAGGGTCACACAGCTAGTGAGTGTCAGGTGTCTGAGACTGGATTTGAACTCAGGTCCTTTTGACTTCAGGGCCAGTGCTCCATCCATTGTGCCACCTAGCTGCCCCCTATTAATGCTAGTTTTAAATTAAATGTAGTAACTGGGGAGGCTAAAACCTCCAAGCTAGAGGGTTTTTTCTCTAACAATGGGCAGAGCCATCTAGCCACATTCTCCCACATGTTTATGTACAAAGAAGCTGTTGTAAGCATGGCTTTAGAGCCAGCACTCTCTTAGTTAATGTTCTATGTTGAGACACAATGAGACACCAGCAAGGCACCAAACGTTTAACAAAGGAGGAGGTTTACTTTTTTTTGCATTTGCAAAGAAGACTATACTTCACTTTTCTGGACACAGTATCCCTTCATCTGCATCTGAAACTGTCTGGTCAGTAAGTCATCAGTATGGCAACTAGCATGGTCTCAGTCATGAACCAAGTCTGAAAGGAATTGACTCTATGAGGATGAAGACTTTTATGCCAAATCAGGATGCTTGGACCAATCAATAGATGGAGGGAAGGGGGGAGGAGAAGAGAAATTGTCTCAAAGAAGTCAGTAAACACATAGATAATACTTTTAAATCTTTTCCCCCCAATTTTTCAACATTTTTATTTAAAGTTTTGAGTTCCAAATTCTATCCCTCCCTCTTTCCCTCCTTACCCCATCTCTCAGATGGTAAGTAATCAGATATAGATTATACATGTGCAATTATGTGAAACATTTCCATATTACTCATTTTGTACAAATAAAAGAAAAAAAATGAAAGAAAGAAAGAAAATGAAAAATGGCATCTTCAGTCTGTATTCAGTCAATATCAGTTCTTTCTCTGGAGGTGGATAGTATGCTTCATCATTAGACCTCTGGGATTGTCTTGGATCATTGTATTGCTAAGAATAGCAAAGTCACTCATAGTACTTCGTCAAACAATATTGCTGTTACTGTGTACAATGTTCACCTAGTTCTGTTCACATCACTATGCATCAGTTATTGTAAGTCTTTCCAGGATTTTCTGAAATCATCCTGCTTGTCATTTCTTATAGCACAATAATATTCCATTATAATCATATACCACAACTTGTTTAGCCATTCAGCAATTGATGGGCATGCCTTTGATTTCCAATTCTTAGCCACCACAAAAAGAGCTGCTATAAGTATTTTTGTACAAAGAGGTCCTTTTCCCTTTTTTTGGATGTTTTTGGGATGTAGACATAGCAGTGGTATTACTGGATCAGAGAGTATGCACAGTTTTATAGCCCTTTGGGCATAGTTCCAAATTGCTCTCCAGAATGGTTAGATCAGTTCCCAACTCCACCAACAATGCATTAGTGTCCCAGTTTTCCCATATCTTCTCCAACATTTATCATTTGACTTTTCTGTTATATTAGACAATCTAATAGATGTAAGCTGGTACTTCAGAGTTGTTTTAATTTTCATTTCTGTGATCAATAGTGATTTAGAAGATTTTTTCATATAATTATAAGTAGCTTTGGTTTCTTTTTCTGAAAACTGCCTGTTCATAACCTTTGACCATTTATCAACTGGGGAATAACTGGTATTTTTACAAATTTGACTCAGTTCTCTACATATTTAAGAAATGACATATACTAGTCACAAATTTTTTTTCCCAGTTTTCAGCTTTCCTTATAATTTTGGTTGAATTGGTTTTGTTTATACAAAACCTTTTTTAATTTTATATAATCAAAATGATCTACTTTACATTTTATAATGCTCTCTATGTCTTCTTTGGTCTTCAATTCTTCCCTTATCTATAAATCTGACACATTAACTAGTCTATACTTTCTTAATTTGCTTATGGTATCACTCTTTATTTGTAAGTCATGTGCCCACTTTAACCTTATCTTGGTATACAGAGTGAAATGTTAATCTATACCTAGTTTCTGCCATACTGTTTTCCAGTTTTCCCAGCAGTTTTTTGTCAAACAATGAGTTTTTGTTCCAAAAGCTTGGATCTTTGAGTTTGTCATATAATAGATTACAATGATCATTTACTATAATACAATTTGTACCTAATCTATTCCACTGATCTGCCACTCTATTTCTTACCAATGCCAGATTGTTTTGATAATTGCTGCTTTATAAAATAGTTTGAGATCTGGTACAGCTAGATCACCTTCTTTGGCACTTTTTTTCCCATTGATTCCCTTGATATTCTTGAATTTTTGTTCTTCCAGATGAATTTTATTATTATTTTCTACATCTATAAAATAATTTTCGATAGTTTCATTGGTATGGCATTTACTAAATAGATTAATTTAGATAGAATTGCCATTTTTATTATATTAGCTCAGTCTACCCACAAGAACTAATGTTTTTCCAGTTATTTAGATCTGACTTTATTTGTGTGAAGTGTTTTGTAATTGTGTTCATACAGTTCCTGGGTTTGTTTTGGCAGGTAGACGCTCAAATATTTTATAATGTCTACAGTAAGTTTAAATGGAATTTCTCTTTCTATCTCTTGCTGTTGGTCTTTGTTGGTAATATATAGAAATGCCAATTATTTATATGGGTTTATTTTATAGCCTGCAACTTCGCTAAATTTGTTTAGTATTTCAAGTAATTTTTTACTTGATTCTCTAACTATACCATTGTATCATCTTCAAAGAGTGATAGCTTTGTTTCTTCTTTGCCTGTTCTAATTCCTTCAATTTCTTTTTTCTTCTCTTATTCGTAAAGCTAACATTTCTTAGTACAATATTGAATAACAGTGGTGATAATGGACACCCTTGTTTCACCCCCAATCATATTTGAAATGCTTCTACTTTCTCCCCATTACGTATAATGCTTGCTGATGGTTTTAAATAGATACTACCTATCATTTTAAGGAAGACTCCATTTATTCCTATGCTCTCTAGTGTTTTTTAACAAGAATGGGTGTTGTATTTTTTTGTCAAATGCTTTTTCTGTATCTATTGAGATAATCATATGATTTGTTAGTTTTGTTGTTGATATGGTCAATTATGCTGATAGTTTTCCTAATATTGAACCAGCCCTACATTCCTGGTATAAATCCTACCTGGTTGTAGTGTATGATCCTCGTGACATATTGCTGAGTTTTTTTGCTAGTATTTTATTTAAAAATTTCACATCAATATTCATTAGACAAATTGCTCTATAATTTTCTTTCTCTGTTTTGGTTCTTACTGGTTTTGGGTATCAGCATCATATTTGTGTCATGAAAGGAGTATGGTAGGACTCTATCTTCACCTATTTTTCCAAATACTTGGTATAATATTGGGATTAATTTGTTCTTTGAATGTTTAGTAGAATTCTCTTGTGAATCTGTCTGGTCTTGGGGATTTTTTCTCAGAAAGTTCAATTATGGCTTGATTAATTTCTTTTTCTAAGAATGGGTTAAGTATTTTATTTCTTCTGTTAATCTAGGTAATTTATATTTTTGTAGATATTCATCCATTTTATTTAGATTATGGAATTTATTGGCATATAATTGGGCAAAAGAGCTCCTAATGGCTTGAGCTCTCCCCCAGACCCCTCCAAATGTCTGTTTTTAAAATGGCTCTAAACAAATTCTGGAACAGCAGAACACACAAAAAGACAGAGTGAAACAAATTTTCAGCCCAAGACAACCTGGATGGTTTATTAGAAGGGTCTATCGCACCAAGCTGGGAAAGAAACGCAGTTCAGCATAGGCTTGCAGGGAAAGACCAGGCCTCAGCAAACCTGGAGCAGGCCTCAGGGACTGAATCATGGGCAACTATGGTGGTTTCCAGACTTCTCAACCCACAAACGCCAAAGAAAACTTAGAAAGCAGAATTGGCCAAATGGAAAAGGAAGTTAAAAAACTTACTGAAGAAAATACTTCCTTAAAAATCAGAATGGAGCAAACAGAAGGTAGTGACTTTATGAGAAATCAAGACATTTGCAACAAAACCAAAAGAATGAAAAAACAGAAGGCAATGTGAAATATCTCACTGGAAAAACAACTGACCTGGAAAATAGATCCAGGAGAGATAATTTAAAAATTATTGGACTATCTGAAAGCCATGATCAAAAAGAGAGCCTAGACATCATCTTTCAAGAAATTATCAAGGAAAACTGCCCTGATATTCTAGATCCAGAGGGCAAAACAGAAATTGAAAGAATCCACCAATCACCTTCTGAAAGAGATCCATCCCCAAAGGAAAGCTCCTAGGAATATTGTAGCCAAATTCCAGAGTTCCCAGGTCAAGGAGAAAATATTGCAAGCAGCCAGAAAGCAACAATTCAAGTATTGTGGAAATATAATCAGGATAACATAAGATTTAGCAGCTTTTACATTAAGGGAACTGAGGGCTTGGAAGGTGACATTCCAGAGGTTAAAGGAGATAGGATTACAACCGAGAATCACCTACCCAGAAAAACTTAGTATAATCCTTCAGGGAAGAAAGTGGACATTCAGTGAAATAGAGGACTTTCAAGCATTCTTGATGAAAAGACCAGAGCTGAACAGAAAATTCAATTTTCAAATACAAGACTCAAGAAAAGCATGAAAAGGTAAATAGGAAAGAGAAATCATAAGGGGCTTTTTAAGGTTGAACTGTTTACATCCCTACATGGAAAGATGATATTTGTAACTTATGAGACCTTTATCAGTATTAGGGTAGTTGGAGGGGAAAATAAATTAGATATATAGATAGATTGATAGATAGAGGGTACAGGGTGAGTTAAAGATGAATGGGTAATATCTGGAGAATAAAATTAAGGAGTGAGAGAGGCTTATACTTGGAGAAGAAGAAAGGGAGAGGTAGAATGGGGTAAATAATTTCACATAAAACAGACAAGAAAAGACTTTTACAGTGGAGGGCAAGTGGGGGAAGGTGAGAAGGAATGAGTGAATCTTATTCTCATCAGATTTGGCTTAAGGAGGGAATAACATACACACTCACTTGGTTATGGAAAGCTATCTTACCCTACAGGAAAATAGGGGGGAAGGGGATAAGAGAGCAGGGAGATGATAGAGGGGAGGGAAGATTGGGGGGGAGGTATTCAGAAGCTAACACTTCTGAGGAGGGACAGGGTCAGAAGAGAGAATAGAATAAATGGGGGGCAGGATAGGATGAAGGGAAATATAGTTCGTTTTCCATGACATGACCACTATGGAAGTGTTTTGCATAACTACACATGTATAATCTGTATTGAGTTGCTTGCCTTCTCAATGAGGGTGGGTAGGGAGTGAGGAAGGGAGAAAATTTGGAACCCAAAATTTTAAAAACAAATGTTAAAAAATTGTTTTCACATGCAACTGGGAAATAAGATATATAGGCAGTGGAGTACAGAAATCTATCCTGCCAAATACGACACCCATTCCTATTAAAAACACTAGAAAGCATAGGTATAAATGGAGTCTTCCTTAAAATAATAAAAAGCATCTATCTAAAACCTTCAGCAAGCATTATATATAATGGGGACAGCTAGAAGCATTTCCAGTAAGATCAAGGGTGAAACAAGGATGTCCATTATCACCACTGTTATTCAATATTGTACTGGAAATTTTAGCTTTAGCAATAAGAGAAGAAAAAGAAATTGAAGGCATTAGAATAGGCAAAGAAGAAACAAAGCTATCACTCTTTGCAGATGACATGATGATATACTTAGAGAATCAAGTAAAAAACTACTTGAAATAATAATCAACTTTAGCTAAGTTGCGGCTATAAAATAAATCCACATAAATCATCAGCATTTTTATATATTACCAACAAAGACCAACAGCAAGAGATAGAAACAGAAATCCCATTTAAACTTACTGTAGACATTATAAAATATTTAAAAGTCTACCTACCGAAACAAACCCAGGAACTTTATGAACACAATTACAAAACACTTTTCACACAAATAAAATCAGATCTAAATAATTGGAAAAACATCAGTTGCTCATGGGTAGGCTGAGCTAATATAATAAAAATGACAGTCCTACCTAAGCTAATTTAGTTATTCAGTGCCATACCAATCAAACTACCAAAAATTATTTTACAAAGTTAGAAAAAATAATAAGATTCATTTGGAAGAACAAAAGGTCCAGAATATCAGAGGAACTAATGAAAAGAAATGCAGGTAAAGGTGGCCTAGCAATTCCAGATCTTAAATTGTATTATAAAGCAGCAATCATCAAAACTGCTTGGTACTGCATAAGAAATAGAGTGGGGAATCAGTGGAATAGGTTAAATATGCAAGACACAGTAGTCAATGACAATAGTAATCTATTATTTGATAAACCCAAAGACCCTAGCTTCTGGGATAAGCACTCACTCTTTGAAAAAAAAACTGCTGGGAAAACTGGAAAAGAGTATGGCAGAAACTAGGCATAGACCCAAATCTCACACCATATACCAAAATAAAGTCAAAATGGGTTCATGACTTACATATAAAGGCTGATACTGTAAGCAAACTGGGAGAACAAGGAATAGTTTACCTATCAGATCTATGGAGAACAGAAGAATTCATGACCAAACAGGAGATAGAGAACATTATGAAAAGCAAAATGGATAATTTTGATTACATTAAATTGAAAAGTTTTTGCACAAACAAAGCCAATGCAAGTAAGATTAGAAGGAAGGTAGAAAATTGGGAAAGAATTTTTACAACCAGTCTCTCTGATAAGGGCCTCATTTCTAAAATATATAGAGAATTAAGACAAATTTATAAGAATACAAGCCATTCCCCAGTTGATAAATGGTCAAAGGATATGAACAGATGAATAAATTAAAGCCATCTATAGTCATATGAAAAAAAGCTCTAAATCGTAATTGATTAGAGAAATGCAAATCAAAACAACACTGAGGTACCACATCACATCTATCAGATTGGCCAACATGACAAAACAGGAAAATGATACATGTTGGAGAAGATGTAGGAAAATTGGAACACTAATGCATTGTTGGTGGAGTTGTGAAATGATCCAACCATTTTGGAGAACAATTTGGAACTGTGCCCAAAGGGCTATAAAAATGTGCATACCCTTTGATCTTAGCAATAGCACTTCTAGGGCTATATCCCAAAGAGATCATACAAATGGGGAAAGGACCCACATGTACAAAAACATTCACAGCAGCTCTTTTTGTGGTGGCAAAGAATTGGAAATTGAGAGGATCCCCATGAATTGGTGAATGGCTGAGCAAGTTGTGGTATATGAATGTAATGGAATACTATTGTGCTATAAGAAATGATGAACAGACTGACTTCAGAAAAACCTGGAAAGACTTGTATGGTCTGATGCTGAGTGAAGTGAGCAGAACCAAGAGAACACTGTACACAATAACAGCCACGTTATGCGATGACTGATATTGATAAACTTAACCCTTCTCAGCATTACAAAGATCTAAGACATCTCCAGAGGCCTCATGATGGAAAATGCTATCCACATCCAAAGAAAGAACTATGGAAGTTGAATCGCTATCATTTTTTTTCTCTTCTGTTTTGTTTCCTCTTTCTGATGGTTCCTCCTATTGGTTTTAATTTTTACTTACAACTTCACTAATGTGAAAATATGTTTAATAGGAATGTAAATGTATAGCCTATTTCAGATTGTGCGCCATCTTGGGGAGGGTGGTGGGGAGGAAGGGGGAGAAAAATTTTAAAGTCAAAAGCATATGGAAGTGATGGTTGATAAATCAAAATAAATTAATAAAAATAAAAATAAAAAGATGAGGATGGGGGGGGGGAAGAACTCTATCCTGCCTGACAGGAAAATAGAAGAGGAAGGGGATAAGAGAAGGGACGGGGAGATAGAAGAGAGGACAGATTAGAGGAAAGGGTATTCAGAATGCATGCTGTCTTAGGGTTGGGGAGGGATGAGATGGGGAGAAAATTTGGAACTCAAAATCTTACGGACATGAATATTGAAAACTAAAAATAATTAAAATAATTTTAAAAAGAGCTCCTAACAATTCTTAATTTCCTCTTTATTGGTGACAAATTCATGCCTTTCATTTTTGATACTAGTAATTTGGTTTTCTTTCCTTTTTTTAATCAAATTAACCAATGCTTTATGTTGATTTTTTCATAAAACCAGCTTCTAATTTTATTTATTAGTTTGATAGTTTTCTTTCAGTTTTATCAATTTCTCTTTTGATTTTCAGGATTTCCAATTTGGTGTTTCATTGGGGATTTTTAATTTGTTCCTTTTCTAGTTTTTTAAATTGTATGCCCAATTCATCGATCTGCTTTTTCTCTATTTTATTGATGTAAGCAATTAGAGATATAAATTTTCCCCTAAGTACCACTTGGCTGTGTCCCATAAATTTTGGTATGTTGTCTCATTGTTGTCATTTTCTTTAATAAAATTGCCTTTACTAGGTGAGTGTCCCTGTGCTTCAAATATGTTTCTTATAAATAGGATTCCAGGTTTTAAACCATTCTGCTATTTCCTTCCATTTTGTAGGTGAGTTCATTCCATACTTAGTTATGACTACTAACTCTGTATTTCCTCCATCCTGTTTTCACCATTTATCTTTTTCTCTCTCACCCTTCACTCTGTCCCTCCTCACAAGTACTTTTGACCATCACCTCCCCCAATTCACTCTCCCTTCTATCAGTTCTCCCCTCCCCTTCTCTTATCCTCATCCCTTCCTGCTTCCCTATATGATAAGATAGATTCCTATACACAACTGTGTGTATTATTTCCTCTTTGAGCAAATTCTGAGAGTAAGATTCAAGCACTGCCTACTACCACCCTTCCCCTTTATCTTCCCTTACACTGTGGTAACTCTTTTACATCTTTTCTCCCAGTGCAATCCTCTTTTTCACCCCTTAATTTTGTTTATTTGGTTTTTTTATATCATCCCATCATAGTTAACTGCATTGTCTTTTTTTTTTTTTATCATTTTAATTGCCCTAAGAGTGATAAAGTTCTTAAGAGTTATAAGCTTTTGGGGCAGCTAGGTGGCGCAGTAGATAGAGCACCAACCCTGAAGTCAGGAGGACCTGAGTTCAAATCTGGCCTCAGACCAAACACTTGACACTTACTAGCTGTGTGACCCTGTGCAAGTCACTTAATCCCAATTGCCTAAAAAAAATAAAAATAAAAAATAATAATAATAATAATAATAATAAAGAGTCACAAGCTTCTAGTGCCAAGATGGTAGAGTGAGAAAGGAAACCTTTGAAGCCCTCCCAAGTTCCCCTCAAACAACTAGAAAACTGCCTCAGAATTGATCTAGAAGCAGGGAAGCAGCTTACCCAGCATAGCACAAAAGATCTGTCTCATTGGGGTGGGAGGGAAAAGAGGTCCAAGAGCAGCAGCCAGACTTGCAGCACAGGGCTTGCAAGAGGCTCCAACCCCAAGGCAATCCATTAGCGAGACCCCCACCCTCCTGTAAACCAGAACGTAAGAAAATTATTGAACTAATAAAACGAAGAGCTGATTTTATGAAAAAGCCAAAAAAATAGATAAGCCATTGGTTAATTCAATTTTTAAAAAAGAAAGAAGAAAACCAAAATACCAGTGTCAAAAATGAAAACAGTGAATTCAGCACCAAAGAAGAAGAAATTAAAACAATTGTAAGGATAGCTTTGCCCAATTGTATGCCAATAAATCTGACAATCTAAGTGAAATGGATGAATATTTACAAAAATATAAATTGCCCAGATTAACAGAAGAGGAAATATAATACTTAAGTAACCTCATTTTAGAAGAAGAAATTGAACAAGACATCAAGGTATTCCCCAAGAAACAGTCGTCAGGGCCAAATGGATTAGAAGTGAATTCTACAAAACATTTAAACAATTAATTTCAATATTGTATAAACTATTTGGGAAGTAGGTGAAGAGGGAGTCCTATAAAAATCATTTTTGTGACACAAATATGATAATGATACCTAAATCAGGAAGACCCAAAACAAAGAAAGAAAATTATTGACCTATTTCCCTAATGAATATTGATGTGAAAATTTCTAATAAAATTCTACTAAAAAGATTACAGCAATATATCACAAGGATCATACACTATGAATAGGTGGGATTTATACCAGGAATGAAAGACTGGCTCAATATTAGGAAGACTATTAACATAATTGATCATATCAGTAACACCAAAAGAAATCATATGATTATATCAATAGATCCAGAAAAAAAACCTTTGACAAAACACAATACCCATTCCTATTAAAAACATTAGAGGGTATAAATGGAGCTTTCTTTAAAATGATGAGTAGTATCTATCTAAAACTATTAGCAAGCAGTATCTCTAATGGGGATAAGTTAGAAGCCTTCTCAATAAGATCGAGGTGAAGCAAAAATGCTCATTATCACCACTATTATTCAATATTGTACTAGAAATTCTAGTTATAGCAATAAGACAGGAAAAAGAAATTTAAGGAATAAAAAATAGTCAATAAGGATACAAAATTACCACTCTGCAGATGATATGATGGTACTCTTAGAGGATTCTAGAGAATCAATTAAAAAAAAATAGTTGAAATAATTAACAACTTTAGCAAAGCTGCAGAATATAAAATAAACCCACATAAATGATCAGCATTTCTATATACTACCAACAAAGCCAGCAGCAAGAGATAGAAAAATTCCATTTAAAATAACTAGATATGGGGGCAGCTAGGTGAGGCAGTGGATAGAGCTCTGGCCTTGGAGTCAGGAGAACCTGAATTCAAATCCAGCCTCAGACACTTGACACTTACTAGCTATATGACCCTGGGCAAGTCACTTAACCCCAATTGTCTCACCAAAAAGCAATAAAATAAAATAAAATAAAACCAAAATAAAATAACTGTAGATTATATAAAATATTCGGGAGTCTACCTGCCAAGACAAACCCAAGAATTATATGAATGCAATTACAAAGCACTTTCACATAAACAAAGTCAGATTTAAACAGTAGTAAAACAGTCATTACTCCTGGGTAGGCCGAGCCAATATAATAAAAATAACAATTCTACCTAAATTAATCTATTCAGTACCCTACCAATCAAGCTACCAAAAATTATTGTGTAGAGATAGAAAAAAATCATAACAAAATTAATCTAGAAGAATAAAAGAATATCAAGAGAATAAAAAAAATGTAAAGGAAGGTAGACTAGCAGTACCAGATCTCAAATTGAATTACAAAGCAGTAATCATCAAATCAATCAGTACTCTATTCTTAGAATGGTGGATGAGTGGAATAGATTAGGTACACAATGCATTACAGCACTAATCTAGTATTCTGTAATGGCAAAAAGCCAAGCTTGTAGGACAAGAACTCATTATTTGACAAAAACTGCTAGAATTGGAAGCAGTCTGGCAACAACTAGGTATAGACCAATATCTCACACCATATACCAAGGGAAGGTCAAAATAAGTCCACAATTTACACATAAAGAATATCATAAATCAGAAGAGCATGAAATAGTTTACCTGTAAGATCTATGGAAAAGAGAAGAATTTATGACTAAACAAGATATAGAAAACATTACAAAACATAAGATGGATCACTTTGATTATATAAAATTTAAAAAATTTTGCACAAACAAAACCAATGCAACCAAAATTAGAAAAAAAGCCAAAAACTAGGGGGAAATTTTACAGCAAGTGTCTCTGATAAAGGCCTCATTCTCAAATATATAGAGAACTGAGTTAGATTTATAAGAATACAAGTCATTTTCCAATTGATATATGGCCAAAGGATTATAACAGGTGGTTTTCAGATGAAGAAATCAAAGTTATCTATAGTTACATTAAAAAGATGCTCTAAATTCCTATTGATTAGAGAAATGAAAATTAAAACAACTCTGAGTTACCACCTCGAACCTATCAGATTGGCTAGTATGACAAAAAAAAAAATGATAAATGTTAGAGGAGATGTGGGAAAACCTGGACACTAATGCACTGTTGGTGGAGTTGGGAACTGATCCAGCCATTCTGCAGAGCAATTTGGAGCTATGCCCAAAGGGCTATAAAGTTGTGCATACCTTTTGACCCAGCAATACCACTTATAAGTCTATATCCCAAAGAGATCATAAAAAAGGGAGAAGGATCCACATGTACAAAAATATTTATAGCAGCTCTTTTTGTGGTAGCAAAAAATTAGAAATTGAGAGGATGCCCATTAATTGGGGAATGGATAAACAAGTTGTGTTATATGAATGTGATGGAATATTATTGTGCTATAAGAAATGATGAGCCAGCAGACCTCAGAAAAACCTGGAAAGACTTACATGAACTGATGCCAAGTGAAATGAGCAGAACCAAGAGAACATTGTACACAGTAACAGCCACATTGTGCAATGACTGATTTTGATAGACTTATCTCTTCTCAGCAGTGCAAGGATCTGAGACAACTCCAAAAGACTCATTATGGAAAACGCTATTCACATCCAGAAAAAGAACCATGGAGTCTGAATGCAGATAGAAGCATACTATTTGCTCTCCTTTTCTTTTGTTGTTTTGTTTTATTTCTTCTTTCTCGTGGTTCCTTCCATTAGTTCTAATTCTTCTATGACTAATGTGAAAATATGCTTAATATGAATGTATAAGTAGAGCCTATATCAGATTACATGTTATCTTGGGAAGGGGGGAGGAGAGGAAAGGGGAGAAAATTTAAAAAAAGTTTATGGAAGTGAATGTTGAAAACTAAAAATAAATGTTTTTTAAAAATTAGGGATGCCAAACTAGAAAGTCAAAATGAGGGAGTCACATTGTCAGAATCAGATATTCAAAACTAGGGAATCAAAATGTTAAAAAATTAATTTGAAAATTAGGGAGTCAAATTGTTAAAATTAGGAGTCAAGACTATAGTGAGTCAAATTGGCAAAATTGGGAAGTCAAAATTAGGGAGTCAAATTGTCTAAATAAAGTCAAATTTTTGGAATAAGGGAATCAATGTTAAAAGAGTCAAATTGTCTAAATTAGGAAGTCAAAATCAGAGAATTAATATGAAGAAGTGAAATGTTCAAAATTAAGGAATCAAAACTAAGGAGACAAATTGACAAAATTATAAAGCCAAATTAGGGAGTCCAAATTAGGGGATAAAATTGTCAAAATGATTTAAATCTCTCCAGAAAGGCCATGTGGCTTTTCATGGGTAGGAGATTATCAATTAATCTCAACTGAGACATGGTTGGTATGCCCTTTTAGAATTAAAAGTACAGGACACATAATAAACTTCTCAAGGGAAACGGAGAATTTCCTTCATCAGCCCTTACTACAGCTGAGTTCACAGTGCCATGCTCATTTGACTTATGTTTGCTTCTGTTTCCCAGGGACCCCATTTAATGAGCCAAATTGTCAAATAAAGAAGTGAACATTAGGGAATCAAATTGTTAAAACTGGCTAAATCCCTCCAAAGGGCCCACATGGCTTAGTGTGGGTGGGAGACTGTAAATTAATCCCAATTAAGATGCAGATGCTATGCCCTCTTAGAATTAAAAGTACAGGATACATAATAAACCTCTCAGGGGGAACAGAGAATTTCTCTTATGAGCCCTTGCTTTCTACAGTTGGATTGAGCTCCATGCTTACCCAAGATAGGTTCCCTTCTCTTTCCCAGGGGAAACCCAGTTCATATGCCAAATTTTCAAAATAAGGAAGACACAATTAGGGAGTCAATATTAGGGAGTAACATTTTCTAGATTAGGGAGGCATTATTAGAAAATTATATTGTCAAAATTAATCAGAATTTGGGAGCTAAAATAAGGAGTAGAATTGTCAAAATAAGGAAGTCAAAACTAGGGTATCAAAATTAGGGGGTCAAATTGTCAGAATTAACTTAGGGAGTCAATATTACAAAATCAGGATCTAGGAGCTAAAATTAGGGAGGAAAATTATCAAAATCAAAATTAATGTATAAATGTTAAAAATTAGAGATTCAAAATGAGAGAATCAAATTATTAAAATTAAGGACAATATGAGGGAGTCAAAGGTCTCCTTTGTCCTAGACCAGACTCTGCCATGTGTGTCCACTTTTCCCTCCTCCAGTGGAATAAAGCTTTTTTGCATAAAACTTAGGTGAGCTTTCCTTATTTTTCAGTTAACACAACTATTCCCCTACCCATAATGCCATCTCTCTTAAACACCCCTCTCTGTCCCTCCTTTTATCCTGGTTACCAGGATTCTCTTCTGAATTTAATATATTTGCATATCAAAACCTGTCATTCAAATGCATTTATTAAGTGCCTACTATGTGTTAGGCACTGTTTTAAGCACTGGAGATACAAAGTCAAAAGACAAGTCTCTGGAAATTCAAAAGACAGTGCAAAGAGATGGCAATCTAATGGGGAAGACAACATGCAAGTAACTTTGTACAAACAAGATATGTCCAAGATAAATTGGAGATAACCACAGAATGAAGAAATAAACTTTAAATGAGATTGTGAAAAGCTTCTTGTAGAAGGTGGGATTTTAAGTGCGACTAGCTAGTACAGAGAAGGTAATTTAATCCATGATTTCTGATAAGGATCATCAAGTAAAATAATACAGAGGGGCAAGATAAGAGGGCCTATAACCCTAAGGTCCCTAGGGGACACTCATGCTTGGCAGGCATGAACTAGATGAAGATCCAGAAATGGAGAGAGGCAGAAATAAAACTCAGAGGGAGTAGTGTCACAAAAATCTAGAGAGAAGAGAGTATTAAGGAGAAGAAAGTGATTTGAGTGTCAAAGGCTACAGAGAGCTCAGGAAGGATGAGGACCGAGAAACTTCAATTATTTTTGGCAATTATTACTGGTAACTTTTTAAAAAACTCTTTCAATCAAATGATAAAGTTATAAGCCAGATTTTAAAGATTTAAGAGAGCACTTCTCCACTTGCCCCCTCCTAACTTGACTAAAACTCACTCTTCCCCCCTCCCAACTTGGAAAATCCAACATCTTTCCTCCAATTAGAAATCAGATTACCTAATCTTGTATCCTGGTTTTTATTCTGTTGTTTTCTTTTAATGCAATAAAATTTGTTTTGCCCTTTCAGTGCAAAGCAGAGGAGGTATGATCTTGGTTTGTTATGTATTTGGCATTCATTACTTCATAATTTGATTTGTTTGGAAGCTCGAACCTTTGTTTCCCTAGCCATTTCAGATTTCAGCTGTCACCATTTTTGGCAAAGCCAAACAGGCTGAGACAAGACTTGGCTCCCTAGCACAAACTTTCAAAAACTTCGCAGAAGACTGCTCCCAGAGGTTGGACATCTCTCCTGGATCTCAAATTCTTCTGAGCTAATGTAAGCCTCCATATTGGGTCAAGTGTGGCCTTAAGCCCTCAAATTGTTGGGGCAGATGTTTTCTGAGACAGTTTAACTCCACCCTGCTAGGAAAGAGTTACTCCCTTTAAGGGAACAATGAGTTCCCTTACTGAATATTCTTTCTTGGAAAAATGTCTTTTGGCACGAGAACAGGAGAAGAGCTTGCTGTTAAATAGGCACCTCCCCTAGAAGTTGCAGAGCCAAAATGTAAAGGCGGGGACTTGCCTGAGCTCTCCCAAATTCCCCTCTAAACAAATTTAAAATAATTCCTCAAAATGAATTGTGGAGTGGCAGGACTGACAAAAGGATGAGATGAAACAATATTTCAGCCCAAGACAATTTAGAAGGTCTGCAGGAAAGGTCTGTCTCACCAGGATGTGAGTGGAGTGCAGTCCAGGGCAAGCCACCCCTGTCAAGCCAGCAGCAGACCTTTGGGGGCAAATGAATTGGTGGAAGTAGGGTGGCTTCTGGATCTCTCAGCCCACTGAGGATAACAAGGTTGGACACCAGGTCAGAAGAAGATTGCAAGGGTCCCTTTGTTGGCACTGGATGTAGGACTCAGTTGCATTGTTTATAAGTGGTTCCAGGTTGCAATACTAGTGCAAGGGGAAGCATTAGCAGGAGCAGGGACCCTGGTCACAGTTTCAGGGCAGAAAAGAGTGCTTGTGATTGTTCACAGACCAGAGCAAATGCCAGGAGAGCAGTGACCACACTTCTCCTTAGATCTTACCACCTTGGAATAACCAAAAAACTACAGATCCCCAAAGCTATCTCTGAAAACAGTAGCACAAAAAAACCTGAAGCTTGAGACAGTGACCCCTCCACTCTGAGAGCAGAGCCCCAACTTTAACATAAAGTTGAAAGTTATGAAAAATGCTGGAAAGTTGAGCAAACAACAACAAAAAAGAACCTGATTGTAGAAAGTTATTATGGTGACGGAGAAGATCTGAACAAAAACTCAGAAGACAACAGTGTCAAAACAGCTATATTCAAAGCCTCAAAGAGAAATGTGAATTGGTCTAAGGCCAAAAAAGAATTCTTGGAAGAGTTCAAAAAGGATTTCACAAATCAAATAAGAGAGGTAGAGGAAAAAATTTGAAAAACAAATGAGAGTGATGCAAGAAAATCAATGAAAAAAGAGTCAAAATCTTGATAAAAGAGGCCCCCAAAAATATTAAAGAAAATACCTTAAAAATCAGAATTGGTCACATGGAAAAGGAGGTGCAAAAGCTCACTGAAGAAAATAATTTCTTAAAAGTTGAATTGGGCAAGTGGAAGCTAATGACTTTATGAGACATCAAAAAACAATCAAATAAAATCAAAAGAATCAAAAAAAGAGAATTATTGGACTAATTGAGATCCATGATCAAAAAAGAACCTAGACATCACATTTCAAGAATTGTCAAGGAAACCCTCCCCACCATATCCTAGAATCAGAGGGTGAAGGAGAAATTGAAACAATCCACTAATCACTTCCTGAAAGAGATTCCAAAATAAAACTCCCAGGACTATTATAGCCAGTTGAAGGAGAAAACAGTGCAAGCATCCAGAAAGAAACCATTGAAATATTGTGGAGCCACAATCAAGATAACATGAAGTTTAACAGCTTCAACATTAAAGGATCTGAGGGCTTGCAATATGATATTCAGGAAGAAACAGAGCTAGGATTATAACCAAGATTCACCTACTTAGCAAAACTGAGTATAATCCATCAGGGGAAAAAATGGATATTCAATAAAATGAAGGACTTTCAAGGAGCTAATAGCTAATCATAATAAGCTAAATAGCTAAATCATTCACAGTTGATCATCATACAGTATTGCTGTTACTGTGTACAATGTTCTCCTGGTTCTGCTTACTTCACTGTGCATCACTTCACGTAAGTCTTTGCAGGTTTTTCTACTTCCTCATCACTTCTTACAGCACAATAGTATTCCATCACAATCATATACCAGCCATTGTTCAGCCATTCCCCAATTGATGGACATCCCCTCAATTTCCAATTGCTTGCCACCACAAAAAGAGTTGCTATAAATATCTTTGTACATGTGGGTCCTTTCCCCATTTTTATGATCTCTTTGGGATATAGCCCTAGAAGTGCTATTGCTGGGTCAAAGGGAACATTTATCATTTTCTTTTTCTGTCATATTAGTCAATTTGATAAGTGTGAGGTGGTACCTCAGAATTGTTTTAATTTGCATTTCTTTAATCAAAGTGATTTAGAGCATTTTTTCATATGACTATATATAGCTTTGATTTTTTTTCATCTGAAAACTGCCCGTTCATAATCATTTGGCTATTTATCAATTGGCGAATGATTTGTATTCTTATAAATTTGACTCAGTTATCTATATATTTGACAAATGAGGCTTTTATCAGAGCTACTTGCTGTAAAAATAGTTTCCCAGCTCTCTGTTTTCCTTCTGTGAAGGGAATTATGATTTTCATATTAATCAATATGATATGTGTAATGAACATACTAATAATTTAGATTCCTCAGATTCTGGCTTGGGAGTTACAGAAGCTTACAATACAGCTTGAAATGATCAATCAAACCCCTGACAATGCTCTCACAATCACTACATTCCTACACCTGCATACCTTAACTGGATCAAATCAAAGATCTAGAACCTGTTCCTATCACAAAACTCTGGTCCTGTGCCCCTCCCCATTCCCCCGGGGACTTGAAGCAATGCTGTTCCCACAGAAAGCCAAAACACCTTTATTGGTGGGCTTGTCCCGGGAAACCACTCAGCCTCTGGAAATGACTGTTTGTAATTCACCTTTCCCCTCCCTTCCCACTTATGATTTATGTATAGAATTTCTGCCTTCAGTATAGCAAGTGGAATTCTGATCAGGAGAATTCCCAACTTGCAGGTCTGTTCCTCATAATGAAACTAATTAATTAAACAGCTACTTGATTACTGGCACCTTTCCTCTGGCCTGCTCTGTCTTGTCATTCCCAGGTTAGAGACTGGCTCATTAAAATTCTGTCAACACTTCTAATCTTGGTTTGCATTGGTTTTATTTGTGCACAACCTTTCATATTTAATATAATCAAAATTATCCACTTTGCATTTTGTTTACTATCTTGTTTGGTCTTAAATTCTTCCTTTCTCCATAGATCTGACAGGTAAACTATTCCTTACTATCCTAATTTGCTTATGGCATCACCCTTTATCTCTAAATCATGTATCCATTTTGACCTTATGTTGATATGTGGTATAAGGTCTTGGTTAATACCTAGTTTCTGTAAAATTTGACTTTCAAATAAAAGACTCAAGAAGCATAAAAAGGAAAACAGGAAAGAGGAAACATAAGTGATTCAATAAAGTTAAACTGTTTACCTTCCTACATGGAAAGATGATACTTGTAACTCATAAGAACTTCATCATTATAAAGGCAGTTAAAGGAGTAGACAGAGAGAGGGCACAGGTATGACGTGACTTGTTTATACATAGTGGTTTGAATGTTGTCTCCCGTATTAGACTTTGAGTTTCTCGAAAATAGGGACTTATTTTTACCTTTCTATGTATTCCCAGCACTTAGCACACTGCCTATCAGATGTTTAATAAATTCTAGTTGAATGACTGATTTCACAACCTGGACTCTGACTGATGTTTCTGGAGCTGCTCTGGTTCATCTTCACCACCTTACATTAGGAGATGCATTGTGAACTGCAAAGATGCAGCATCACCTACCACATGGACTAGACTACAGACATTTGAGACTTGGTCTTCCTGAAGGGAGGAGGAAAATTCTATTATTTCTAACTCAGCCTCCCCTCCCTGTCCCACCCCACTCTAGTACTGTCATTAAAGGGAGCTTAGTTTAAAGGAATTAGTCCTTACTGTAATACCAGAAGCTTACTTTTGGTTTCCTATCTTACTAGAGATGAAAGAAAAACTAGAAGTGTCTGAGACAGACAATTTGGCCTAGAGCCTAAGCTGTGTTCTTTCTCATAGTTGTTTTTTTTTAAACTCATACTTTTTCACTTTTTTGATAAAAACTGGGCACCACCTGTAAGGTGTAGCTAATTTAAAGACTGAGAAAAGGGTTTTCTGCCTTTAAAGAAATAGGAGATATTGTTCACTTCTTCAGCAGGAACTGAGGCAGAAAAAGGAGCCTGCTAGAGAGAGAGAATAAGTAGTTATTCTCTCTCTGAAATTGTCCCTACTACTATCATTGTTATACATTAGCTCTCTTTATATACTAATATGCATTAGTGTATTAATAGCTTTCCTTACAATGAAAAAAGCTGAGCTCCCATTTAAACTCTCCCCTGCCTTTGTCTGTCTCTCTCCCCTCTCCCTCCCATGTGAATTCATTTTAATGTTTTTAGATCTCTTACATATCCTCTTATCTCTATTTTATGCTACTTTGGGTTTTGCTTATTTAGCGGTTGGAAATCCTAGAGAAGTTGGACTTTAAGATACAAATGATTCTTTCCCTTTCTCTCCTTCCCATGATCTGGCCCTCACTTACAGAAACATACAACTTTTAAAAAGGTAAAAAGTAGGTAGATGCTTAGGACCAGCTAGGTGGTGCAGTGGATAGACTACTGGGCCTGAAGTCTGGAAGATTCATCTGATGGAGTTCAAATATGGCCTCAGACAACTTACTAGCTGTGTGACCCAGGGCACACAGTTTGCCTCAGTTTCCTCATCTGTAAAATGAGCTGGAGAAGGAAACGGCAAACCACTCCAGGATTTTTGCCAAGAAAATCCTAAATGGGATCACAAAGAGTCAGAGACTACTGAAACGACTTAACAGGCAGATGCTTATAGTTATATAATCCAGGTCACAGTGGTCTTGTAGTAGTGGTATTAGCAGGATTAAGATTTACAGCTGGGCTCTAAGGAAGCCTGCAATTTAACTTTATGGGGCCGGAGCACACTCAGAAGCACACTACCAGGTCCTCTTCCCTGCTCATCCTTGACCTTTTCGGTGACCTTTTAAGTTATCCCACCACTAGCTACATTGTTTCTTTAGCATCAGTTCCACTCCAGCTAACTTCCACCAGCTCTTTCCTTCAACTCAGCTAAGGCCTGTTTAGGCCATTCTTCACAACTCAAGCCCCGGTCCTCCCCGGGTCCTCCCCGGTCCTCCCCGCCACGCCCTCCGAGCCGCTGCACAACCAGGTCAGACGCAGCGAGACCGAAGCCCGGGGCCAGGCAGCGCAGTTACGGACGCTTCAGGACTGGCGAAGGGGCAAGCGGCAGGATCCACGCCCCGCGCGCCGTCCAGCCAATCCAGAGCCCCGAGGAACGAGGAGCGCGAGGCGGCGACGGCTCGCCCGCGGAGCTGCGCGTGCGCGGTGACGTCTGTGTTTCGTTAGGCCGCGTGGACTGAAAGCAGGCTTGGCCCGAGGCGGTGGGCGGAGACCAAGAGGGAGGCCCCGGAAGACGGACTGCTCGGTGGAGGTTCCGATGGCGGGCATGACGCTCGGAAGGGCTTGGCAGCAGATGTCTTGGTTCTATTACCAGTATCTGCTCGTCACCGCGCTCTACATGCTGGAACCCTGGGAGAGGACCGTCTTCAGTATCCTGCTCGATTGGCTGCGGGGGCGGGCGGTGAGGGCCTTGGAGGTGGGGGGGCGCGCGCTGATGAAAGCCAGATTCGCGGCGGGAAGGAGGCTGTGGGACCTGAAGGGGCCGGGCTCGCCGAATGGCGGAGAGAGTCGTCTGAGGTGGAGCTGTGGGGAGAAACCTAGGCTAGACAGCCAAGCGTCGGCCTGTAAGTGCGTGGAAGAGCGTGGTGGGCACCTGTGGAAGAGAGGGCCTGGAGCCGGGGGGCGGGGGGGGGCGGTGCTTGCGTCCTGGTGGCGGATACAGCTGAGCTTGGGGAGGGGAGGGGAGGAGAGGAGCGAGGGTGACCTGTGAGAAAACGTCCAGGCAAGTGAAGGAGCTGTGGAGAGCTTAGGTTCGTGTGGTCGGGGGGAAGGTATCCTGCTTTCCTGCTATGTGTGTGTGTGTGAGTGTGAGAGGGGCAGAGATTTGTCTCTTGTAGTGCAACACCATTTAAGTCAACCTCTTTATTTTTTAAACGCGTAGCAGATTATTTCTCTGCTGCTGGTTTATAGTATAATTTGAAATGTGGTACTGCTAGGCCCCCTTCCATCTCACTCTTCATTGTTTCTCTTGAGTTTCTTGATCTTTTGTTCCTTTAGGTGAATTTTTGTAGCTGTTTAAAATAACCTCTTGGTAGTTTGATTGCTGTGGCCCTAAATAAAGTAATTTAAATATTACTCACGTTTGTATTGGCTCAGTGTACACACGAGCAATTCATTCTTCCATTAACGCAGGTCTGACATTATTTTCATAATGAACGTTTAGTGATTGTAGTAATTTAGTTCCTTTGTGTGCCTTGGTAGGTAGACTTATAAGTATTTTATGTGTTCTGTAGCTATTTTAAATGAAATCTCTTATTATGTTGTGTTGATAATATGCAGGAATGCTGGTGATTTCTTATACCTGAAAACTTTGCTGAAATTACTAATTTTTTTAGTCGATGCTAAGGGTCTCTAAGTAAACCATCATATCATCTGCAGAAAACAGTCATTTTCTTTCCTCTTTGCCTGTGCTTATTCTGTTCATTTCTTTGTCTTATTGCTATAGCTAGCATTTCTTTGATGGTGATGATAGACACCCTTGCTTTATCCCTGGTCTTATTGGAAAGACTTCTACTTTATTCTCATTACATATAATGCTGGTTCTTATTTTGAGATACTGTTTGTTATTTGAGGAAAGTCCCATTTATTCCCATATTTTTTAACATTTTTTTAAACAAGAATGGCTGTTATGTCTTGTTTGAAGCGTTTTCTGTTTCTGTTGATATAATCACATGATTTTTGTTCTGATTTTTTTAATATTTTTATTAATAAATTTCTTTTTTTCAGCATTGACTTCCACAAGATTTTGAGTTACATATCGTCTTCCCATCTCTCTCCTCCCCTCACCCCAAGATGACATGCTTTCTGAATACCCCTTCCCTCAGTCTGTCCTCCCTTCTATCACCACCCAAACTTCTCTTATTCTCTTCCACTTCTCTTTTCCTGTAGGGCAGAATAGATTCTATACCCCTTTGCCTGTGTATCTTATTCCCTACTTGCATGTAAAAACAATTTTTAACATTTTTTAAAAAACTTTGAGTTCCAGATTCTGTCTCATCCTCCCTCCCCATTCACCCTCATTGAGAAGGCAAGCACTTCTTTATAGGGATAGTAGTCATGTTGTGAAAGACACGACTGTATTTCCCTCCATCCTATCCCACCCCCATTTATTCTCTCCTTTGACCCTGTCCCTCCTCAAAAGTGTTTGCTTCTGATTACCCCCTCCTTTCTATCATCTCTCCCTCTTTTATTCCCTTCCTCCCTATTTTCCTGTAGGGTAAGATAGATTTCTGTACCCAGATAGGAGTAAGATTCACTCATTCCCTCTCACCTCCCGTCTTTTCCCTCCACTGTAAAAGCTTTTTCTTGCCCCTTTTATGTGAATAATTTACCCCATTCTACCTCTGCCTTTCTCCTTCTCCCTCTACAATCCTCTCTCTCCCATTAATTTTATTTTTTAGATGTCATCCCTTCATATTCAACTCACCCTGTGCCCTCTGTCTATCTCTCTGTCTGTCTGTCTGTCTATCTATCATCCCTCCTACTACCCTAATACTGAGAAAGGTCTCTTGAGTTACAAATATCATCTTCCCATGTAGGAATGTAAACAGTTCGACTTTCATAAGTCCCTTATGATTTCTCTTTCCTATTTACCTTTTCATGCTTCTCTTGAGTCTTGTATTTGAAAGTCAAGTTTTCTGTTCATCTCTGGTCTTTTCATCAAGAATGTTTGAAAGTCCTCTATTTCATTGACTGTCCATGTTTTCCCCTAAAGGTTTATACTCATTTTTGCTGAGAAGGTGATTCTTGGTTTTAATCCCAGCTCCTTTGACCTCTGGAATATCATATTCCAAGCCCTCCAGGCTCTTATTGTAGAAGCTACTAAATCTTCTATTATTCTGATTGTGTTTCCACAATACTTGCATTGTTTCTTTCTGGCTGCTTACAGTATTTTCTCCTTGACCTGGAAACTCTGGAATAATATTCCTAGGAGTTTTCCTTTTGGGATCTCTTTCAGGTGATTGGTGGATTCTTTCAATTTCTATTTTACCCTCTGGTTCTAGAATATCAGGGCAGTTTTCCGTGATAATTTCTTGAAAGATGATGTCTAGGCTTGCGCTCTCTCTCTCTCTCTCTCTCTCTCTCTCTCTCTCTCTCTCTCTCTCTCTCTCTCTCTCTCTCTCTCTCCCTCTCTCCCTCCCTCTCCCCTCTCCCTCTCTCTCTCTCTCTCTCTCTCTCTCTCTCTCTCTCTCTCTTTTTTTAGGCAGTTGGGGTTAAGTTGACTTGCCCAGAGTCACACAGCTGGTAAGTGTTATGTGTCTGAGGCTGGATTTGAACTCAGATCCTCCTGACTTTAGGGCCAGTGCTCTGTCTACTCTGCCATCTAGCTGCCCCCTAGGCTCTTTTTTTGATCGTGGTTTTCAGTTAGTACAATAATTTTTAAATTATCTTTCCTGGATCTGTTTTCCAGGTCATTATTTTTCCAATGAGATATTTCACTGTGTCTTCTATTTTTTCATTCTTTTGGTTTTGTTTTATAATTTCTTTATTTCTCTTAGAGTCATTAGCTTCCATTTGCTCCATTTTAATTTTTAAGGACTTATTTCCTTCAGTGAACTTTTGGACCTCCTTTTCCATTTGGCCAGTTCTGCTTTTTTAAGGCATTCTTCTCATTGGCTTTTTGGACCTCTTTTGCCATTTGGGTTAGTCTATTTTTAAAGGTCTTATTTTCTTCAGTATTTTTTGGGGTCTCCTTTAGCAAGCTGTTGACTTACTTTTCATGATTTTCTTTGGGTCTCCTTTAGCAAGCTGTTGACTTGTTTTTCATGATTTTCTTGTATCAGTCTCATTTCTCTTCCCAGTTTTTCCTCTAGTTCTCTTATGTTGCTTTTCAAAATCCTTTTTGAGCTCTTCCATGGCCTGAGACCATTTCATGTTTCTTGGAGGCTTTGGATGTAGGACCTTTGATTTGGTTGTCTTCTAAGTATGTGTTTTGATCTTCCTTGTCACCATAGTAACTTTCCACAGTCAGTTTTTTCCCCATTGTTTGCTCTTATTCCCAGCCTATTAGTTGACTTTTATTGAACCAGCTCTGCATTCCTTATATAAATCGTGCTTTGTCACTGTGTATTATTCTCGTGTTAAGTTGCTGTAATTTCTTTGCTAATATTTTATTTAAAATTTTTACATCAATATTCATTAGGGAAATCGGCCTGTATTTTTCTTTCTCTGTTTTGGCTCTTCTTGGTTTAGGTATCGGCATCATACTTGTATCATAAGTAGGATTCCTTCTTCAACTGTTTTCCTAAATAGTTTATACAGTATTGGAATTAATTGTTCTTTGTATGTTTGATAGAATTCACTTGTAAATCTGTCTGGCCCTAGAGATTTTTTCCTAGGAAGTTCATTGATAACCTTGTTCAATTTTTTTTTTTTTGCTTTTTGGTGAACAGTCGGGGTTGAGTGACTTGCCTAGGGTCATACAGCTAGTAAGTGTCAAGTGTCTGAGGCCAGTTTTGAACTCAGGTCCTCCTGACTCCGAGACTGGAGTTCTATCCACTGTGCCACCTAGCTGCCTCTCAATTTCTTTTTCTGAAATGGAATTATTTAAGTCTTTTACTTCCTCATCCATTGTCTAGGCAATTTATATTTTTGTAAATTTTCATCCATTTCACTAATATTGTCAAATTTATTGGTGTATAGTTGGGCAAAATAGGTCCTAATTATTGTTTTAATTTCCTCTTCATTGGTAGTGACTTCACCCTTTTCATTTTTGATACTGATAATTTGGTTTTCTTCTTTTCTTTTTTTTAAATCAAATTAACCGAAGGTTTATCTGTTTATTGTGTTTTTTTTTAATAAAACTAGCTCATTTTATTTATTCAGTAGTTTTCTTAATTTCAATTTTATTAATCCTTTGGTTTTCAGGATTTCTAATTTGGTATTTGATTGGGGCTTTTTAATTTGTTCTTTTTCAAACTTTTTTAGTTGCATACCCAATTGATTGATCTCTTCTTTTTCTATTTTATTCATGTAAGCATTGTGAGATATAAAATTTCCCGTAAGAACTGCTCTGGCTGCATCCCATAAGTTATTGATTGTTTCTATGGTTTGTTGTTTGACCCACTCATTGTTTAGGATTTGATTATTTAGTTTCTAATTAACTTTAATCTATCTTTCCATGGCCCTTTATCACATGTAATTTTTATTTCATGTTGATCTGAAAAGGATGCATTTAATATTTCTGCCTTTCTGCTTTGGATTGTGAGGTTTTTATACCCTAACACATCATGAATTTATGTGTAGGTTCCTTGTACTGCTGAGAAAAAGGTATATTCCTGTCTATCCCCATTCAGTTTTCTCCAGAGGTCTACCATATCTAACTTTTCTAAAATTCTATACACCTCCTTAATTTCTTTCTTAATTATTTTGTGGTTAGATTTATCTAGTTCAGAGAGGGGGAAGTTTAGGTCCCCTAATAGTATAGTTTTGTTGTCTATTTCTTCCTGTAACTCCCTTAACTTCTCCTCTAAGAATTTGGATGGTATACCACTTGGTGCATATGTATTTAGTAATGATATTAGGAAGTTTAGGTCCCGTAATAGTATAGTTTTGTTGTCTATTTCTTCCTGTAACTCCCTTAACTTCTCCTCTAAGAATTTGGATGGTATACCACTTGGTGCATATGTATTTAGTAATGATATTACTTCATTGTCTGTGGTACATTTTATCAGGATGTAGTTTCCTTCCTTATCTCTTTTAATTAGATCTGTTTTTACTTTTGCTTTGTCTGAGATCAAGATTGCTACCCCTTCTTGTTTTACTTTAGGTGAAGCATGTATTCTACTCCAGCCTTTTACCTTTATTCTATCTGTATCCCTCTACTTCAGATGTGTTTCTAGTCAACAATATATTGTAGGATTATAATTTTTAATCCACTGTGCTACTGCTTCCATTGTATGGGAGAGTTCATTCCATTCACGTTTACAGTTATGATTACTGTTGGTATCTTTATCTCCATCCTATCCCCCCCACCCCGTTTATGCTTTTCTTTCTCCTTTCTTTCTCCCTTTCCGTCCTCACTAAAATTTTGCTTTTGACCAAGTTTGGCTACTTGAGGAAGCCTGCCCACCTGGAGTTGTGCTGAAGCACAGAGTGGTTTGGCTGCTGGAGTCTACCGGTTCCCCTGGCTGTACCGAGGCACTTGGGGGGTCCTGGTATTGGCACTTGCCTTCTCCATCACCTTGGTGTTCAGGATCTCCCACTGGTTTGCTAAGGTGGGGCTTGCCGGGAAGCTTCCAATGCTGTATTGCTCCTCTTCCAGCAGAGTGAAAGGGACCTTTTCCCAAGCTTCCCCGGGCTAAAAGATATGGATGATTTCATGACCTTTTTAGAGTAGGTCTTTTATGACCATAGATTTAACTCCACCCAACTCCTTATCTTATTCTTATTAGATTATTTTAGTGATTGGACTAATCAGTAAACAATTTTTAGGTACTAAATGAATGAAAGGTTTGGCCTATAAAGAAAGATTAATTTATTCAACAAAGTGCTTATTCAGTAGACAATGTTGGGAAAAATAGTATAGATAATTCTGGATTGCTGTCATCAGCTTTTAGTTTAGTAGAGGGCTGTACCACTAAGTGTTATATAAAGTATGTCTATCATTCTCAATGGGGCTAATCACAGGTTGGCTAAGATGAGTACAAATTCTGTAGGAAAACATGAATATTAATGACCCAGAAGGAAAAGAAATGGTTGGGTTTCTGTCTGCCCTGAAGGCGGGAATGGCCACATCAGTGACTGAGAAATATTGAATTTTAAACTATTACAGAACTATTGAAGTTTAAAAGACAGATAAATGTTCAGTAGGTGAAGTTGGGACAGGAAGGCATTTGAGGCATAGGGAACAGTTTAAACAGGTAATGGTGACTGGTAGAATGGTGAAGTGCAGTGATTTGGATAAAGGTCTAGATGGTATTTTTTATAAAATTTGTGGATATAATGCTTAGACGGATAGCTAACACACTGAAGGGTCCTAGATGTTCATAATTGTCCTTCATTTTCAAAGAGTACCAATGACATCATGAGGTGATTTCTTGACTCGTGCATGAATTGGATTTGAGTGAGGCAGAGTTGGGTAGAGTAGTCAGGTCTGCTCTCTCTTCCAGAATCATTGAATCCAGTGTCAGGACAAAAGTAAAGATGACTGGTGAAGGCCTGGGATTCAGTGGATGACCCTGGCATTTTCTATGACCAGCTCTAAGTACTCCACAGTGCCTGCTTTAGCCGTGTTCATGGCCGTTGTAACAAATTGTCGTTATATGCCCATTTCACCAGGGGAAGTCTTCACATGCTTGCAGTAGACACCCTGATAACTCAGTGACAGGTTTGAGCCCCATTGATTACCCTCAACCTGGTTTAACCCATCTATTGAGACAGTTTACCTGGGTGTGGCCACTGTGCATATTACAGCTTCTTGGAGCCATAGGTGAGAGTTGGGTGCCTGATAGACAGCAGAGGTGAATGAGCAGCCCTGAAAAAGGCTCAGCAAGCCCTCACACCAGAGGTGCTAGTTTTCCTTGCATGCCCCCATACACTCCTAGGTGATATTAACAATCTGCTACAACACGTGACCAAATCTATTAAGATGTAATTGAATTGGGATAACTGTAAAGTCTTACCTTTGGAATCGAAACATTAACTTCACAGATATAAGATAAAGGAAGCATTTCATATGAAAAAGATCCAAGGGTTTTGGTGGACTCAGTATGAGTCAAGAATATGATATGAAAGCCAAGAAAGCAAATATAAGTGGGCTTAGGCAGCATTAAGAGAAAACTAAGACTGCATCTGAAGTATTATGTTTAGTTCAGGGCATTACATTTAAGTAAGGACACTGTTAAGCCAAAAAGCAACCTGGAGATGACCAGGATGGTAAAAGACTTTGAGATAATGCTGCTCTGTTGGAGAAACTAGGGGTCTATAGCCTGGAGGAAAAATGACTCAGAAAATATGTAATATTTGAAGTATTTGTTGTGTGAAAGAGGGAATAAATGCATTCTGCTTTGGCTTAGAGAGTAGAATTGAGAGCAGTGAAGTTGCAGAGGCAGACAAAACTGTCTACAAATTGGGATGAAAGGAGTACGGGAGTGGAGAATAAACTGTCTTGAAAAGTAGTAGTTTCCCTTATTGGAGGTGTTCAAGCAAAGGTAAATGTCCACTCACTCAATTTGTGATGTCATCGTTCTGGATATTTTTTCCCATCCATGTTTTCATCCTGTGAGACTCTTGTCTATAGCCTATAAAACCCTCTCAGAGGACTGAACCTAAATGTTGTGGCCCTTCCTCTTGTACAGTGGTTCTTACTGTATTTTGTGTCATGTTTTCTTTTGACAGTCTGGTATAGCATGTGGGCCCCTTTTCAGAATAATATTTTAACATGCATAATTTTCTTGGCATCACAAGCAAGTAATACAGCATCTCATGCACAGTAGGCACTCAGTAAAGGTAGGTCAAATTAAATTTGATATAGAATAGACAAAAGTGATCAAACTATGTACAGATGTCTAGCTAAAGCTATGATTTGGGTATGAACTTCACCATGAGACCTGGACAACTTTTCTACTTGTCCACATCCTACTTAAGCTCAAGGCTTCTGTCCTTATTTCTTTTTTTTTTATACATAAATTTGGTTATTTTTAGTTTCCACAAGATTTTGAATTCCATATTTTTACCCCATCTTGCTCCTCCTCCCACCCCAAGATGGCATGCGTTCTGAATACCCTTCCCCTAGTCCTCCCTCCCTTCTATTTCTCCCCCCTCTTCTTATCTCCTACCCCTTCTATTTTCCTGTAGGGCAGGATAGATTTCTGTACCTCATTTCCTGAATTTCTTATTTCCCAGTTGTGTGTGGAAACTTTTTTTTTAAACGTGGTTTTCTTTTTTGTTTTGTTTTGTTTTTTGTTTTTGGCTAGGCAGTGGGGTTAAGTGACTTGCTCAGGGTCACGCAGTTAGTAAGTGTTATGTGTCTGAGGTGGAATTTGAACTCAGGTCCTCCTGAATCCAGGGCCAGTGCTCTATCCACTGTGCCACCTAGCTACCCCTAAATATGTGTTTTTAAAACTTTGGGTTCCAGATTTTCTCTCTTCCTCCCTACCCACCCACCCTCATTGAAAAGGCAAGCAAGTCAGTACAGGCCATACATGTGCAGCTATGCAAAACACTTCCATAGTAGACATGTTGTGAAAAACTAACTCTATTTCCCTTAATCCTGTCCTGCCCCCCATTTATTCTATTCTTTCTTTTGACCCTGTCCCTCCTCAGAAGTACTTCCTTCTGATTACCCCTTTCCCAATCTGCCCTTCTCTCTATCCCCCTGCTCTCTTGTCCCCTTCTCCCCCTGTTTTCCTGTAGGGTAAGATAGATTTCCATTCCCAATTGAGTGTGTATGTTATTCCCTTCTTAAGCCAAATCCTATGAGAATAAGATTCCCTCATTTCCTCTCACCTTCCCCTGTTTCCCCTCCACTGTAAGAACCTTTTCTTGTCTGTTTTGTGCAAGATAATGTACCCCATTCTACCTCTCCCTTTCTCCTTCTCCTAGTATAATCCTCTCTCACCTCATAATTTTATTCTCCAGATATCACCCCTTCATCTTCAACTCACCCTGTGCCATCTATCTCTCTGTCTGTCTGTCTATCTATCTATCTATCTATCTATACAATTTTTCCCCTCCCACTACCCTAATACTGACAAAGGTCTCATGAGTTATAAATATCATCTTTCCATGCAGGAATGTAAACAGTTCAGCCTTAATAAGTCTCTTATGATTTCTCTTTCCTGTTTACCTCTTCATGTTCCACTTGAGTCTTGTATTTGAAAGTCAAATTTTCTATTCAGCTCTGGTCTTTTCATCAAGAATGCTTGAAAGTCCTCTATTTCACTGAATGACCATTTTTTCCCCTGAAGGATTATACTCAGTTTTGCTAGGTAGGTGATTCTTGGTTGTAATCCTGTCTCCTTTGCCCTCCAGAATATTATGTTCCATGCCCGCAGGTCCCTTAATGTAGAAGCTGCTAAAGCTTGGTTATCCTGATTGTGTTTCCACCATACTTGAATTGTTTCTTTCTGGCTGCTTGCAATATTTTCTCCTTGACCTGGGAACTCTGGAATTTGGCTACAATATTCCTAGGATTTTCCTTTGGGGATCTCTTTCAGGGGAGATCTGTGGATTCTTTCAATTTCTATTTTGCCCTCTGGTTCTAAAATATCAGGGCAGTTTTCCTTGATAATTTCTTTAAAGATGATGTCTAGGCTCTTTTTTTGATCATGGCTTTCAGATAGTCCAATAATTTTTAAATTCTCTCTCCTGGATCTATTTTCCAGGTCAGTTGTTTTTCCAATGAGATATTTCACATTGTTTTCTAATTTTTCATTCTTTTGGATTTGTTCTACTGTGTCGTGATTTCTCATAAAGTCACTGTCTTCCAATTTGCTCTGTTCTAATTTTTGAGGAAGTGTTTTCTTCAGTAAGCTTTTGGACTTCCTTTTCCATTTGGCCAATTTTGCTTTTTAGGGCATTCTTCTCCTCATTGGCTTTTTGGACCTCTTTTGCCATTTGGGTTAGGCTATTTTTTAAGGTGTTATTTTCTTCAGTATTTTTTTGGGTCTCCTTTAGCAAGCTGTTGACTTGTTTTTCATGATTTTCTTGCATCACTTTCATTTCTCTTCCCAGTTTTTCCTCTACTTCTCTTACTTACTTCTCAAAATCCGTTTTGAGCTCTTCCAAGGCCTGGTAGTGATTCATATTTTTCTTGGAGGCTTTGGATGTGGGAGCTTTGACTTTGTTGTCTTCTTCTGGTTGTATGTTTTGATCTTCTTTGTCACCAAAGTAAGATAATATAGTCTGACTCTTTTTGCGAGGTTTGCTCATGATCCCAGCCAACTACTTGAGTTTTAAACTCTTTGTTAAGGTAAAAGTCTGCTTCCAATGTGGAGAATGTACTGTCCCAAGCTTCGGGGGTTTGTATAGCTGTTTTCAGAGATACTTCTAGGGACCTGTAAATTTTCAGTTCTTCCAAGGTGGTATGATAAGGGTTGAGGTGTTTACTCTTTTCCTGGCCTGTGCTCTGGTCTTTGAGTGACCGGCCACAAGCAGTCTTTTCTGTCTTGGAACTGTGAGGAGGATTTCCTTTCCAGCGCCACTACAAGCTCTACCACACCAGCGTTCCTCCGCACCCCAGGACCGCCACACAGAATTATGACCCAGATCCAAGTATGGGCAAAGCAAGAGATTCCTGCCTCAGCACCAGCAAAGAGATCCCTGCAGTCCCCCCCTCTGATCAGCCACTTGATTCCCCCTCAGTGTGTGGGCCGGAAGCTCTGGACACAGCCACCACCCCGGCACCCATGCTCTGTGCTCTGGAACTGGCTCTTCCCTAGCTCTTCTCTCACCGAAAAAACAGTCTTTTCCCGCTGACCTTGGTGTTCATGGATTGAGGAGTCTGGAGGCCACCACAGCTGCCCACGATTCAGTCCTCTGAGGCCTGCTCTAGGTTTGCTGGGGCCTTCATGCCCAAGCCAAACTGTGCTCCTCTCTGCCCCGGTGCGATATGCATTTCCGATCAACCATCCAGGCTGTCTTGGGCTGGAAATTCGTTTTACTCTGTCTTTTTGTGGGTTCTGCTGCTTTAGAATTTGTTTAGAGCCATTTTTTTTATGGGTTTTTGGAGGGGTTTGGGGGAGAGCTCAACCAACTCACTGCTTTCACGCCACCATCTTGGCTCTGCCCCTCCCAGAGGCCTCTGAGTTTACATGTGCTTCTGCCATTGACACATGGAAGCTGATTGCTTAAAGAATCTGAGTAAGAACACATAAATATTAATAATTCTTTGTAGTTAATTGTATCTTACGGGTATTCTGTTTTCTTGACTATAGTTATATATTGTGCATAATTCCTTTTTGAGTGAATTGGAGGATTAAAATGTTTTGGAAACAATAATTGATTTGTCATTTTTTTCTGGTCTTGTGACCTAAAAAGCTACTTAGACCTCCCAGGAATATTCGCATTGATAAGATCCTTTTGAGTGGAGGATGAAAGAGTTTAGGGCAAAGAGAGGTAGCAGGGAAATGGATTAGGAGGCTTCAGGTAAGAGGAGAGGGGTTGAATTAGGTTATTAGTGGCTACGTGAATCTTGGTTAGTGTGTAAAGAAAAAGAGAAGAAAAGAGAGATTACACCAGGAGAGACAGTGATCAAAGAAGCAAGTTTCTGAAGGAAGTGAGATTGTGGGCATAAGTAGAGGGGTCCTTGGCAGGGAAGACCCAGAAGACAAGAAGAAATGCCTCAATATTGTTTTATCCTCAGATTCCTTGGTGGTGCTATTCATTTTTTAGTTGTGCTGGAGGCAGTATCCTAAGACAGTACCCTATGCATGCTAAGCTAGTTTTTCTTTAAAAGATATTGAAATCATGCTTAAGAATTAATTACCTCTGGGAACTGAAAGCTTGAACTATTGAGTAGCTTACTGGTATCCTAAATACAAAAGCTAGAGCACAGGTAGTCATCTGGCTCCTTTTTCAGGCTTCTGACAGACCAGCAGCATGACCAGCACTGGCACAAGGAAGCTACTCTCCACTGAATTCATGCTGTATCCTTGTTTGTACTCTTTCCTTGCCGTGGCTAAGTAAATTTCTCTGTTTACTTTCAGGTGTGTTATGATATTTTATTTTATTCCAGTCTCTAACCTGGGGTACCAGACAGGCCTGACTCAGCCTGGCCTACTATACTTGTCAAATTTGAAAAGTAACACTGCTCCGTATCAGCTGAGAAGAAAGTTATGCCTGTGGGAGCTGATAAACTCAGGTATACTTAATACTATAAAATGTACTCTGAACAATTTCTGATTAAATTTAAGGAACTGGGAAGGAGATTCCTCCTCTTGCCTTTGGAGGTACATTAGTCAGTGTCCTTGAATTACTAGGTTCTGAATATGAATGTCATGAAGGATTTGTTATCTTTAATTTATTCAGGTCTATTGTCTGCTGTTAAGCAGAAGAAAAACTACCTTTCCCTCAGATACTATTGGAGGTGCTGAGATCTTGAGTCTTTATAATGAAATTGATGCTACCAAAAAAACAAACTAACTACCAACAATATTGTCTGGCAAGCATCATATATTACTTTCTCAGTCAAACTTGATGCCTAGAAAAACTCCCAAGTACAGCCAGAATCAAATTAAAATGCAGTTGGGAAATGTTTGACGGAATATACATAGTGTTAATTTGTGGTTTTCTTTTTTTAATAATAATTTTCCTCCCGTAACATATAAAAACAATTTTTAACCTTTTTTAAGTTTTGAGTTCCAAAATCTATCCCTCTCTCCCTCAATACCCTCCCCCCAGCCCAGACAGTTAGTAATCTGATATAGGTTATACATGTGCAATCAGCTAAAACATTTCCATATTATTTTATTTGAGAAGACTCAAGGGAGAAAGGAAGGGAGAGAGGGAGGGAGGGAAGGAAAGAAAAAAATCATATGCTTCAGGTGTTCAGACAACATCAGTTTTTCTCTGGAGCTGGATAGCATTTTTCATCATGAGATCCTTGTATTGCTGAGATAGCTAAGTCATTTATAGTTGCTGTTACTGTATACGCTGTTCTCCTAATTCCGTTTACTGCACTTTGTTATCAGTTCATGTCTCTCCAGATTTTTCTGAAATAATCCGGTTTGTCTTTTCTTACAGCACGATAATATTACATTACAATCATGTGCCTCAACTTGCTAATCCATCTCCCAGTTGATGGGCATTCCCTCCATTTCCAGTTCTTAGCCACCACACAAAAGAGCTGCTATAAATATTTTAAATATTTTTTTAATCTCTTTAAGATATAGACCAAGTAGTGCTATTTGTGGGTCAAAAGGTACACACAGTTTTATAGCCCTTTGGGCATAGTTCCAGATTACTCTCCAGAATGGTTAGATTAGTTTACAACCTCACCATCAGTGCATTAGTGTCCCAGTTTTCCCACATCCCCTCCAACATTTATCTATTTCCTTTTTTTCTCATACTACGTAGTCTGATAGGTGTGATGTGGTACCTCCAAGTTGTTTTAATTTGCATTTCTCTAATCATTAGTGATTTAGAGCATTTTTTCATATGAGTATGGATAGCTTTGATTTCATCATCTGAAAACTCCATTTGTCAGTTGGATAATGACTTATATTCTTATAAATTTGACTCAGTTCTCTGTATATTTGAAAAAATAAGGCTTTTATCAGAGATATTTAACTTGTGGTTTTCTACGTCAACACCAGCCCATAGGGATAACACCACTGGAATGGAATATAAAGATGGCAGCAATAGACAGTCCTAACAAGAATGCCTCTGATGATTGATAAATTGACATTAACATTTAACTGTACTTGCCAAGTTGTTGTCAAGGAGTTGATGGAAATCATCTCTAATGCTACAAGTCTAAATGGGAATCAAGTTGCTTTCATAGCAAAGAAGTTAAGTAAATCAAGCCAGTTATTTTAACATGCTTCTTATCTGTCAGGAAAACTATTGATCTGTTGTATAATTAATTTAGTAAAGATGTGATATTTGTAAATTGTTTTTCCAAATGAAAATTAAATGGAGAAAACCTCAGGTACCACCTCCTACACAGTCCTTTTTTGACAGACCCTGGGCAAGCCACTTAACCTCTGTTTGTCTCAAGTTATCTCAGCTGTAAAATGGGGATAACAGCAACTGCCTGGAAGGATTGTTGTGAGGGTCAAAAGAAATAATCTGTGTAAAGTGCTTAGTGTAGTGCCTGGCACGTAGCAGACATTTTACAAATGCTTATTCCCCAGGACTGATATTTTTGTCTTTGTATCCTCGGTGCCAGGCACATAATAAATACTCATTAAATTCTTGTTCAGTTGAATTGATTTTTTTTTTCCTTAGGGACTTGGATAAGTCACAATTCAGCCTCAGTTTCATAATATGTAAAATGAAGGAGTTGGACTCGATGATCTATAAGGTACCTACCCGAAAATATGAGTCATGGCTAGAGCAATGGTATTTATAGGGTATGAAAAACAGCAGTTTCTCTCATTCTGCAAACATTAAGTTCCTTATGTATGCAAAATACTGTGCTGAATGCTAGGTGATTTGTAATATTGAGATAGGACAAGTTTGATGCCTTCATAGCGGTTACATAGTCCAGCAGGAGGATAAGGCATGTTACATTTTAGTTAAATGCAAAATTGCAAAACAGTAGTATGTGAACTCTGAGAGGGGGAGTCATTTGTTGTTCAACAGGGAAATCAGGGAAGATTTGAGGATGTGGCATTTTAGTTTGAATTTTAAACATGGGTAGGAATTCCTCAGGTTAAAAAGGACATTAAAGAGAGCATTTCAGACATAGAGAAGTCTGAGCAAAGTCTTGCTAGTGAGCTATGTTTTATAGGAGCATAGAGAGAGAGCTAGAAGAGTCTGAGGAGGTGTCACACTGTAAAAGGTTCTGAATGCTAGGCAGAGGAGTTGGTTGTTTATTGGAGAAGCAGTAGGGAGGCACGAAGATTTTTGAGCAGATAAATTAAATCACCCAAATCTCTTCATAAGAAAGATTATTTTGGGGGGCAGCTAGGTGGCACAGTGAATAGAGCGCTGGCCCTGAAGTCAGGAGGACCTGAGTTCAAATTCGGCCTCAGACCAGACACTTGAGACTTACTAGCTGTGTGACCCTGAGCAAGTTGCTTTACCCCAATTGCCTTTAAAAAAAGAAAAGAAAGATTATTTTGGCAGTAATATGTTGCATAAAATGATAGTGGGAGGAGAGGGTGGAAAGTAGAAGCAGGAAGGTTAAGTGGCTCTTAGAAGAGGGGTAGGATATGAGAGATGTTATTGGGGTGGAATCAATACTGCTCATCTCTCCTGTGCCTCAAATGTCCAGAAAGGACCACAGAATTGTATATATTGGAGTAGGAGGTAGTGCCGTGGAAATATTGTCAAAAGGGGAGGGGGATTCGTTGGGGGAGGGAGTTCATTGGAAGAGGGAGGGATGAATTTGGTTTTGGAAGTGCTAAGTTTTGAGATGCTGGTAGGAGATCAGGTAAAGGTTTTCTGAAGGCAGCTGGAGATGAGGGTCTAGATTGCAAAAGACAGTTGTGATTCAGAATAAATATTTGGGATTCATTTACGTTAGCTGTGGTAGTCGAAACTATGAAGAAGGAGAGAGATTGCCGAAAAGGATGATATGGGGGGGGAATTTTGATTTGGTTATTAGGAGGTCATTGTAAATTAGAGCAATTTTGAGGTTCTGTATCATACCCATCAGACTGGCAAGATGACAAAAGAAGAAAATAACAGTTCGTGGAGAAATTCTGGGGAGACTGGCACACTAATGCTCTTTTGGTGGAGCTGTGAATTGATTCAACCATTCTGGGAAAAAATTTGGAACTATACACCCAAATCACTAAATTTAAGTAAGTTTTTATTACAACTTTCTCAATCAGCCACAGCCTGCTTTTATTCTCCTTGCCTCTTATGACCTGGACTCTGTCAGAGTTCCTTGGCTTTGCTAAGTCAGCTTTTCCCTGTTTTCCCAGGTCCCAGGACTCTGCATTACTTCTTCACTTTTCTGTGTTCCTTGAGTACAGAGACTATATTGCTTGCTTGTATTGTGTCTGCGGCACTTAGCACAGTTTGTGACCCTAATCCTAAATAAATATTCTGTTAGTCTCAGTATCAATCACATGTGTCAAGGGAGGTCAAGGACAGAAGGAAAGGACCTATGTATAGGAGATTATTACATGTGACAAAATTTTTTGTTCTAGTAAGGGTTTGAAGACAAAACAGATTCCCATTAATTGGGGAATAGCTCAGAAGATGTTGGTATACTTTTACTGTGCCAATAGAAATTATGAATATGATTAATTCAGAGAAATATTGAATGAATATAAAGTGAAATATAATGTGAAGGGAAACAACTTTGAAAAACTTTAGAATGCTGACCAGGTCAATGATCAGTCATGATTTCTGAAAAACAGATGATTTAACATATGTCCCACCTCTTGGTGAAGAGGATGTACTAGAAACACAGAATAAGATGTGCATTCTCTGCTGTAGCCACTGTGTTAATTTGTTTTGCTTTAAATATACTACTTATAATACTTTTTTATGTAGCATATATGTAACATATAGCATAGATACTTTTTTAAATAACAGAAAAAAATTTTGGAGGGAGATGATTTTCTTACTACCTTATTAAACTATATTTGTATATATTGCACATTTTACATACACACACACAAATAACATGCTACATAACAGAAGTTTACAGTTTCTTATATAGCCCTCTTCCATGTTCCCGTTTGTATCTTGAAATATTTTTGTTTGGTTAAGTTAACAGTTTTTATTTTATTTTATTTTTTTGGTGAGGCAGTGGGGATTAAGTGACTTGCTAATAAGTGTTATGTGTCTGCAGTCATATTTGAACTCAGGTCGTCCTGACTCCAGGGCCGGTATTCTATTCACTGTGCCACCCAGCTACCCCTAAGTTAACAATTTTTTTTAAAAAAAAGTTATTGCTTACCTTTTGAAAGACTAGTTTAGAGTAGTACCTAAATGTAGAAGCCACATTGCTTGGGATTACAAAAGTAGAGGCATAAGGTTAGGTTTAGCAGGGATATTCAGAATGCATGCCATCTTGGGGTGGGGGGAGGGCGAGATGGGGTGAAAATTTGGAACTCAAAATCTTGAGGTAAATGTTGAAAACTAAAAATAAATAAATTATTTTTAAAAAAAGAAAGAAAGGAAAGAAAAGAGAATGGATCCAGGAGAGACAATTTGAGAATTATTGGTCTACCTGAAAATCATGATGAAGAGAAGAGCCTGGACAGCACCTTTCGGGAGGTCATCGGGAAAGGCTACCCTGGGGTCCTAGAACCAGAGGGTAAAATGGCAATAGAAAGAATCCACCAATCATCTCCTGGGGGCGATCTCGGGTTGAAAATGCCAAGGAATATAGCAGTCAAATTCCAAAATTACCACATTAGGGAGAACTGCAGGTGGCCAGAGAGACAATTCAGGTGTTGTGGAACCACAGGATTGTGTAGGGCCTTGCAGCCTCTACGTTAGGGGATAGGGCGTGAAATGTGGTGTTCCTTAAGGCAGGGGAGCTTGGATTACAACCAAGGATCAACTGCCTAGAGAAAATGAGCATCCTCTTTCAGGGGAGGAGATGGACATTCAACAAAACAGGGGACTTCCAAACCTTGCTGAGCTCAACAGAAAATTTGATCTTCAAATATAAAACTCAAAAGAGACATTAAAAGGTAAATGGGACAGAAAACAACAACATGTTATTAATAAGGGCAAATTGTCTACATCCCTACAATGGAAGATGACTCTTGTGTAACTCTTAAGAACTGTATTGTTATTACATAATTTTAAAGGGTTATACACAGAAGGGGTGGGTATAAGTTTACTTTGATGCAATAATAAAAAAAAATCTAATCAAGTGGGTTAAATGGATCTCAGTAAATGGATTAATATGATCTAACTAAGGAAATGTACTGGGAGAAGAGGAAAGGAGGAGGCAGTTGAGGGTAAATTTCTGTAGGAAAAGGCATGAAAACCTATTACAGTAGAGGGAAAGAAAGGAGGGAGATGAGCATTGTTTGAACCTTACTCATCTGATTTGGTTCAAGAGGGAATAACAAAATCAGGTATAGAAATCTAATTTGCCTTAGAGGCAGTAGTAGGGTAAAGGAGAAAAAAAAGGGAGGAGGGATAGAAGGGAGGGAAGAAGTAGTAAGGGTAAAGGGGAAGAAAAGGGACAGGGCTAATGGAAGGAGGGACTGAGGGAGGTGTTAGTCAAAAGAAAGATTATACTAAATTTTGCTGGTAGTTGATCCTTGGTTGTAATCTAGGCTTACAGAGTATCATGTTCCAAGCCCTCTGATCTTTTAATGTGGAGGCTGCGAGATCCTGTGTGGTCTTGACTGTGGTTCCACAGTGTTTGGGTTCTTTCTTTCTGGCTGCTTGTAGTATTTTCTCCTTGACCTGCTAATTCTGGAATTTGGCTGCAATATTCCTTGGTGTTTTCAATTTGGGATCTCTTTCAGGAAGTGATCTGTGGATTCTTTTGATGACCATTTGCCCTCTGGTTCTAGGACCTCGGGGCAGTTTTCCTTGATGGTTTCTTTAAGGATGCTGTCCAGGCTCTTTTCATTGGTCATGGCTTTCAGGTAGAATAATACTTCTTAAACTGTCTCCCCCGTATCTGTTTTTCAGGTCAGTCATTTTTCCAGTGAGGTAGTTTACATTTTCTTCTATTTTTTTTTCATTCTTTTGATTTTTTTTTTGACTAATTCTTGGTTTCTCATAGTGTCAGTTGTTTCCACTTGCCCAATTCTAATTTTTACCGAATTGTTTTCTTTAGTCAGCCTTTGTATTTCTTTTTCCATTTTGCCAATTCTAATTAAAGAGTTGTTTTATTTTTTTTTTCAGTGTAAAAAAAAAGTTTAGCAGGAAGAAGAGATAGAAATGGCCAGATTTAGTGTGAACACCTAACCAGCTTAGCCCACTGCAGCTCAGAACTCAGGGGCTCAAGAGAAAGACCTCTGCCTTCTCAGGAGCTGGAAATATAAGCACGTGCCACTACATCGGCTTGAATTTATTTTTCTTGATTAATTCTTTTCCTGTCATTTTTAAAAATTGTCAGGTATTGGTATCCTTGCTTTTTTATCTTTTTTAAAATGGAAAAACCTCTAATGTCTCTTCATTACATAAGGCCAACTGTTGGTTTCAAATCATGCTACTCAGACCAAAGAAAATTTCTGTTCCTTTTCTATTTAATGATTTCAACACAGTTGAGTTTTATATTTTATCAAAAGTCTTCTGCATCTAACGTTACTATTATGGTAACTAGACCTGTGATGTCTTTGGTGAAGGGAATTCCCAGTAAGGAAATTTCATCCACCAAGATGGGCCATTGCCTTGTAACATAGAAAACTGAGAGGCCAGGGGCAGCTAAGTGGCGCACTGAATAGAGCACTGGCCCTGAAGACAGGAGGACCTGAGTTCAAATCCGACTTCAGACCAAACACTTGACACTTATTAGCTGTATGACCCTGGGCAAGTCACTTAACCCCAATTGCCGTTAAAAAAAGAAAAGACTGAGAAGACAGCCCTCTCTCTACTCAGACACAATTTTTCTGATATAGTAATGTAACTTCTTAATTTTTTAAAATTTTCAGTATTTTACTTTTTATTTTTCCCCAGTTATATGTAAAAATAGTTTTTAACATTTGTTTCTAAAACTTTGAGTTCCAAATTCTCTCCCTTCCTCTCTCTCCATCTTCCCCGAATTGAGAAGGCAAGCAATTCCATATAGGTTATGCATGTGTAGTCATGCAAAAGATATCCCTAACAATCATGTTGTGAAGGAAAACAGACAAAAAAAACCCTCAAGAAAAATAAAAGAAATTTGAAAAAGTATGCTTCAATTTGTATTGAAAACCATCAGTTTTTTTCTGGGGATGGATAGCAGTTTTCATCATAAGTACTTCAGAGTTGTCTTGGATTGTTGTATTGCTGAGAATAGCTAAGTCAGCTTATCTTGGAATATGGCGGTTACTTTGTACATAGTACATTTTACTTTGTATCAGTCCATGCAAGTCTTTCCAGGTTTTTCTGAGGGCATCCTGCTCATCATTTCTCACAGCACAATAGTATTTCATCATAATCACATACCACAACTCGTGCAGCCATTCTCCAACTAATGGGTATCCTCTCAAATTCTAGTTCTGTGCCCCCAGAAATGAACTGCTATAAATATTTTTGTATATATAGGTCCTTTTCCTTTTTGTTTTTTATCTCTTTGGGGATACAGACCTAGCAGTGATACTACTAGGTCAAAGGGTATGCATGGTTTTACAGCCCTTTGAGCATAGTTCCAAATTGCTCTCCAGAATGGTTGAATCAGTTCACAGCTCCACCAATAACGCATTAATGCCTCATTTTCCCCACATCCCCTTTAACATATTTGTCACTTTTCTGTTCTATTAGCCAACCTAATAGGTATGAGGTTGTACCTCAGAATTGTTTTAATTTGTATTTCTCCAATCAGTAGTGATTTAGAGTATTTTTTCATATTTTTATAGATTACTTTATTGAAAACTGATCATATCTTTTATCATTTTTCAGTTGGGAAATAGCTCTTATTTTTATAAATTTGAATCACTTCTCTATATGTTTGAGAAATGAGGCCTTTATCAGAGAAACTTTTTTCAAAATTTTTTTCACAGTTACTATTGCTGACTATTTTTCCCTCTATGCTATCCCCACCCCCCACCTCATTTATTCTACTCTCTCTCTTTCACCCTGTCTCTCCTCAAAAGTGTTTTGCTTCTGACTACCCCCTCCACCAATCTGCCCTCCCTTCTGTCGCAGCCCTCCCTCCCTCCTCTTATCCCGTTCCCTCCTACTTTACTGTAGGGTAAGAAAGATTTCTATACCCAATTTCTATATCCAGTTGCGTGTGTATGTTATTCTCTCTCTTTGAGCTAATTCTGATGAGAGTAAAGTTTTCTCACTCCCCTTCACCTCCCCCTTCTTCCCCTCCTCTGGCTTTTTAGTGCCCCTTTTATGTGAGATAATTTACCCCATTCTGCCTCTCCCTTTCTCCTTCTCCCTGTACATTCCTCTCTCACACCTTAATTTTGTTTTTTTAGATACCATCCATTCATATTCAACTCAAACCTGTGTCCTCTGTCTGTGTCCACCTTCTAACTACCCTCATAATGAAAAAGGTCTTATGAGTTACAGATATCATCTTCCCATGTAGGAATGCAAACAGTTTAAGCTAATTAAGTCTCTTATAATTTTCCTTTCCTATTTACCTTTTTATCCTTTTCTTGAGTCTTGTATTTAAAAGTCAGATTTTCTATTCAGCTCTCATCTTTTCATCCAGAATGTTTGAAAGCCTTTGATTTCATTGAATGCCCATGTTTTCCCCTGAAGGTTTATACTCAGTTTTGCTGAGTAGGTGATTTCTTGGTTGTAATCCTAGCTCCTTTGACCTCTGGGATATCATATTCCAAGCCCTCCAATCCCTTAATGTAGAAGCTGCTAAACCTTGTGTTATCCTGACTATGACTCCACGAAACTTGAATTGCTCCTTTCTGGCTTATCACAGTATTTTCTCCTTGACCTGGGAATTCTGGAACTTTGCTATACTATTCCTAGATGTTTTCCTTTTGAGATATCTTTCATGAGGTAATTGGTGGATTCTTTGAATTTCTGTTTTATCCTCTTGTTCTAGAATATCAGGACTGTTTTCTTTGATAATTTCTTGAAAGATGATGTCTAGGCTACTTTTTTGATCACGGCTTTCAGGTAGTCCAATAATTTTTTTTTTTGGTTAGGCAGTGGGGTTAAGTGACTTGCCCGAGGTCACACAGCTAGTAAGTGTTATATGTCTGAGGCCGGATTTGAACTCAGGTCCTCCTGACTTCAGGGCTGGTTCTCTATCCACTGTACCACCTAGCTGCCCCCTCCAGTAATTTTAAAATTATCTTTCCTAGGTCTGTTTTCCAGGTCATTATTTTTCCAGTGAGATATTTCACAGTGCCTTCTATTTATTCGTTCTTTTGGTTTGGTTTTGTTTCTTGATTTCTCATAAAGTCATTAGCCTCCATTTGCTCAATTCTAATTTTTAAGGAATTATTTTCTTCAGTGAGCTTTTGGACCTCATTTTCCATTTGGCTGATTCTGCTTTTTAAGGCATTTTTCTCATTGGCTTTTTGGACCTCTTTTACGGTTTGGCTTAGCCTGTTCTTTAAGGTGTTATTTTCTTCAGTAAATTTTTTGTGTGTCTCCTTTACCAAGCTGTTGACTTGTTTTCCATGATTTTCTTACATCAGTCTCATTTCTTTTCCCAATTTTTCCTCTATTTCTCTTACTTGATTTTCAAAATCCTCTTTGAGGATTGCCTGAGACCAATTCATATTTTTCTTGGAGACTTTGAATGTGGGAGCTTTGACTTTGTTGTCTTCTTCCAAGTGTATGTTTTAATCTGCCTTGTCACCATATTAACTTTCTGTAGTCAGAGTTTTTTTCTGTTGTTTGCTCATTTCCCCAGCCTATTAACTTGATTTTTAACTGTTTATTAAAGTAAGGCTCTGCTTCCAGGGTAGAGGGAGCACTGTCTCAAGCTTCAGGGGTTTTATGCAGCTATTTTCAGAGATGCTTTTAGGGGAGCATAAGTTTTTAATTCTTCCAAGTTGGTATGCTCTAAGGTTTACCACTCCCTGGCCTGTGCTACTCTTGGTTTGCTGTGGCTGTGGCTCGCTGGCGTGGCCTACATTGGACTGTGCTCCACTGTCACCCTGGTGGAACAGATCTTTCCTGCTGACCTTCCAGGTTGTCTTGGGCTGGAAATTTGGTTCACTCCGTCTTTCTGTGGGTTCTGCTGCTCTAGAATTTGTTTAGAGTCATTTTTAAAAAGGTATTTGGAGGGGTTTGGGGGAGAGCTCAAGCAAGTCCCTGCCTTTATTCTACCATCTTGGCTCTTCCCCTTCTTAATGTTTTTAATCAAATGAGTTATGTCCCACGTTAGGAAAACATAGAAACAATGCAAACATATGTCCAAATCTCTGGACAAGTGATTTCAGAGGTATAGGGAATCCCCTGGTGAGGAAATCTTTCTTTCACCAGTGTAGATTGGCCACTGTTTATAATAGGTGGCTTGGTGTATAGAATACTAGGCCTGGAGACCAGAATACCTGAGTTTAAATCCAGCCACAGACATTTAGTAGCTTATGACTTTGGGCGAATCACTTAACCTCAATTTGCCTCAGTTTCCTCCACTGTAAAGTGGGAATGATAATATTATCCAGGATTGTTGTGGGGATAAAATGAGATAATATTTGTCAGGTGTTTAGTAGAGTGCCTCACACATATTTGAATGTTAGCTATTTCTTCTTCTTTGTCCTCTCTTTTCTCTTCTTTTTGTTCTTATTCTTCTTCCTCCTCCCTCCTCCATCCTTCCTCTTTTTCTCCCTCTTCCTTCTGCTCATTCCTCCTCCTCCTCCTCCTCCTCTTCCTAATTGATTCTCTGTCTTAGTCCTTATAGAAACTACTCCAAACATTTTCTCTTCTTAAGTCTCATACTTCTCTTCACCTCCCAGCTTAAATTTATTGTGAAAACTGAAGGCATTCACCATGAATTCTCTCTTTATCTCAAAATGCCTTGACATCTGCCATTTTTTCCCCAGTTGCTGAAAAGTAGTGCCCTTCTCTTTACAGAGGCCCACTTTCCTACATGCCTGTTTGAGTCTATCCCCTCCTGTCTTCTTCAACTGATTATAACTTCAATCATTCTCTCCCCTAAAAATCTTCCACCTCTCCCTATCTACTGGTTCCTTCCCCTGCTTCTTTCAAATAGGCCAACTTTCCCTCACCATAGAAAAATCTTTTCTAGACCTACCCTGCCCTCATGCTATCATCTTATATCTTTATTCCATTTCTTAGCCAAATTCCTAGAAAAAGGTCCATTCATTCATTCTCTGTTTCTTCTCCTCTCAGCTACTCCTCAGCCCCTTGCATTCTAGCTTCAGTCCTTCAACTGAAACAACTCTTTCCAAAGGTAGTCTCTTAATTTCCAAATTGGATTCTCTTTTCTCTGTGTCAATCCTTAGTTTTTCTGCTGCGTTTAACGTTTAAAATCCCTCTCTTCGTGGATTCTCTGGCCTCTGCAGATTTTTGATACTCTTCTCTCCTATTTTTCATTCTGTTTAACCATTCCTTCTGTGCTGCCTTTGCTTATTGATTCATCATCAAGACCCATAACTGTAGATGATTCCCTGAGAGTCTTTCCCAGGCTCTCTTCTCTGTTTACCAGGGGATCTTAACTTGTTGTCCGTGAACTTGTTTATTTGTTTTTTCTTTTCTTTTTATTAATTTATTTTGATTTATCAACAATCACTTCCATAAGCTTTTGAGTTTTTAATTTTTCTCCCTCTCTCTTCCCACCTGCCCCAAGATGGCAAACAATCTGATAGAGGCTATTCATATATATATTCCTATTAAATGTATCTTCACATTAGTGATGATGTAAGTAAGAATTAGAACCAACACGAGGAACCACCAGAAAGAGGAAATAAAACACAACAGAAGAAAAAAAATAGCAAATACTGTGCTTCGATCTGCATTCAAACTCCATAGTTCTTTCTTTGGAATGTGGATAGCATTTTCCATCATGAGGCTTTTGGAGATGTCTTAGATCCTTATATTGCTGAGAAGGGTTAAGTCTATCAATAATAGTCATTGCACAATGTGGCTGTTACCATGTACAACGTTCGCTTGGTTCTGCTTACTTCACTCAGCATCAGACCATACAAGTCTTTCCAGATTCTTCTGAAGTCTGCCTGCTCATCATTTCTTATAGTACAATAGTATTCCATTACATTCTTATACCACAACAGCCATTCCCCAATTTATGGGCTTCCTCTCAATTTCCAATTCTTTGCCACCACAAAAAGAGCTGCTGTAAATATTTTTGTACATGTGGGGTCTTTTCCCATTTGTATGATCTCTTTGGGATACAGCTCCAGAAGTGCTGTTGCTGGGTCAAAGGGTATGCACATTTTATAGCCCTTTGGGCATGGTTCCAAATTGCTCTCCAAAATGGTTGGATCATTTCACAATTATACCAACAATGCATAAGTGTTCCAATTTTCCCACATCTTCTCCAACATTTATCATTTTCCTGTTTTGTCATGTTGGCCAATCTGATAGGTGTGATGTGGTACCTCAGAGTTGTTTTGATTTGCATTTCTCTGATCAATAGGGATTTACATCATTTTTCATATGACTGTAGGTGGCTTTAATTTCTTCATCTGAGAACTGCCTGTTCATATCCTTTGACCATTTATCAATTGGGGAATGACTTGTATTCTTATAAATTTGACTTAATTCTCTATTAGAAATGAGAGACTGGTTGTAAAAATTCTTTCCCAATTTTCTACTTTCCTTATAATCTTGGTTGCATTGGCTTTGTTTGTGCAAAAACTTTTTTGCATTTCATAATGTTCTCTATGTCCTGTTTGGTCATAAATTCTTCTGTTCTCCATAAATCTGATAGGTACACTATTCTTTGCTCTCCCAGTTTGCTTACAGTATCAGCCTTTATGTCTAAATCATGAACCCATTTTGACTTTATTTTGGTATATGGTGTGAGATTTTGGTCTATGCCTAGTTTCTGCCAAAATCTTTTCCAGTTTTTGTCAAACAGTGAGTTCTTATCCCAGAAGCTGGGGTCTTTGGGTTTATCAAATAATAGATTACTATAGTCATTGACTACTATGTCTTGCATACTTAACCTGTTCCACTGATCCACCATTCTATTTGTTAGCCAGTACCAAGTAGTTTTGATGATTACTGTTTTATAATACAATTTAGGATCTTGAATAGCTAGGCTACCTTCCCTTGCATTTCTTTTCATTAGTTCTCTTGATATTCTGGACCTTTTGTTATTCCAGTTGAGTGTTTCTTTTTGCTCATGGTGTTTGCTTATTTCCTGGCCTTTAAAGAGATTGAGCTCTCCTGCTGGGGAGCAGAGGTCACTGACCCAAGCTTCTTGTGTTGGGAGCCTAGGGCCTGGTTACTGGCTTTGTGTGCTAGGGCCTCTAATGCTGGCAGTTGGAGGCTGTAGGGTTCTGGCAACTTACCTGGTGTGGGGCTGGAATCAGCAACACTGGAACTCTAGGGGTAGGATTGGGTAGTGTGGCCCTTGGAGATTTCCTGCACACCCATGCCTTTCCTTCCTTTGGCTTTTGTCAGCTCCTTACAGGTGGATGTTGTAGGGTGTTTATCTGCCTGGGGCTCTTTGGAACTTGCGTCCCAGAGTTTTGCTGAGGCACTGGGAGACTTAGTTTCTGTAGAATGCCCAGGGACTGGTGGTTTTCCAAGCTGGTTTCCACCAGTTCCCCTGCCTTCACTGAGTCACTCGGGGGTCCTGGTGTTGGTGTTTGCCTGCTCCACCACCTGGATTTCTCCTCCTGGTATGCTGAGGTGGGGCTTTCTACTAGCTTGCTGGGACCCCTCCGGTTCTGTACTGCTCCCTTTCCCCCAGAGCAGAAGGGGCCTTTCCCATTAATCCCTCAAGCTACCTGGGCTAACAGACTGCTGCATCCTATCTTTCTTCTGGTTCAGCTGTTCCAGGGTTTTTCTTAGGGTGACATTTTCTGGGCTTTCAGAGAAAGTTAATAAGGGAGGATAAGAGTGAATTACTTCTTACTCCTCCATCTTGGCTCCTGGAAGCAGAAGTGAACTTGTTTATTTTTTATTGTTACTGCTGTTGTTATAACTATTTAAATAAAAAAGGTTTAAAAACAAAATCCTGCTTATATACTTTCTCTTGGTAACCTCCTGATCTCTTATGCATTTAATTTCACTGTTATTCTGTGTGTGTGTGTGGCGGGGGGGATGGGGGAGGTCTGCGTGTGTACTCGAGTGCACACATGGATACTTGCTTGCCTTTGTTTTTCCCTAAGTTCTAGTCCCACATCACCAGTTAATACCCTGCTGGATATTTCAAACTGGATTTCCTGGAGAGATCTCAAACTCAACATGTCCAAAATGGAGCCTATTTTCTTTCCTCCAGGCCCTCCACTCTTCTACATTTTCTTGTTTCTGTTGAAGTTACCACCTTCTCTCAGCTTCAAGATCCCCTTTTTAACTCTTGATTTTAATACATACTAACTATGTGACTTAGGACAAGTTGCCAAATCTGTTAGTATCCCAAGTAACTCTAAGACTGTAAGTTAACAGATGACTTGCCAAGCTCCATTCCTGGAGGGAGTTTTTATACTTAAAGACCTTCTGCCTCCTGTGCGTGTTCCTTTCCACTAGTATACAGTTCTTCAAGAACTATTTTTTAAATAAATTACTGTTATTTGAATAAAATGTGGTCATGGCCCCAAGTTTTGTAATCTTTCACTAGAAGTCACCATGCTATCATGCTATCTCCAGTCCTGGAAGAGGGTATAAATTATTTGTGTAATATGTGTATAGTTTTACAAGAAATGAAGATAGGGCAAAGGGGTTTTTATAATAGGAAAAAAACATCACATTTTGAAAATGTGTACTGCAGCCATTCTGTAGTGACTGCAAAATGTATTGCTGGCTTTTCATCATGACCTGTAACTGTTGTACAGGTGTGTCCTAGGCCCTTTTTATGCATTTCAGTAAAGCATATGAGAATTTAAGTAGTTGAATAAAGCTTCCTCATAAGCTTTTTCTTAAAGTTTCCAGGATATGTTCTAATTGTAATTTTTACTCTTGAGAATATGTTCACAGTCAAGTGAGCTACAAAAATTTTTCATAAAACCTGTAGGTTTTTATATTTGTTAGTGATATGTTGCTGTAAATTAAGAGGTTTGGACTACATGGCCTCTGGAGTCTCTTCCAGTTACAGACTCATTTATGATCCTTAGATTATGGCCCTTAGGTACCCCCTGTTTCCTCCTTATTATAGCACCCAGGAAAGAAATAATTATATAATTTTGTTAACAGTATTTGTGTATTATGTGTGATTTAACTAATTTTCTCAGGGACAGGTTTGGGGAATAAGTATAAAATGCATAGTTATTGGTTAGGTCAGATGAGGATGGGTTTTACTCGATGGTTTTTACTTACTCATGTTCTCCTTAAAGTTTTTACTTACTCATATTCTCCTTAAAGTTTGCCACAGAGGGGCAACCTATATTAGTGAAGGCCCTCCTTGCTTTTTCCTGATATCATGAAGCTGTCATCCTGGCTGACCATTTGCCATCCCCTTATTATTGCCCAGCCCATCTTCTCTTTCTGTCTTCATATTTATTGATAACATCCTTTACTCTTGCTCTTCTTGGGAGATTTAGTTGGTTATATTTGGCAGTCTGCTCACATTCACTTTATGGTTCTCCATGGCCCTCAGTGCGATGTCTATCTTTAGTTCTTTGCAGGCAGTGGTATTTCAGATTTTGCTGCCATACAGCAGTACTTGTAAAACATATTGAAAAGATTGAGACTTGAAGTAATGTAGCATAAACTGAGGATGTGTTTATGGTCTAAGGCATTGTCATAATTTTACTTCAAGTTACATGCTTTTGGTTTTTGATGCTTTGCCACTTGTGATTACTTCAGTATGGAACACTGCAGTTTAGAATGGCTTTCTTCATTTAAAAAAATTTTTGAGTTTACTTTTCTGGACTCTACATTTTCATATTTTGAATATGAAAATATTGTTAAAATTCTTGATTGTACTAAGAGAAACAACCTAATAGTTTTCCTTAATTACAACTCCAGATTCCATGTTGATTTCCATTGTTGGAATGGCATTATACACTGGATACATCTTCATGCCTCAACATATCTTGGCAATATTACACTACTTTGAAATTGTACAGTGAACACAATGTGCTCAAGAAGCAATGGACCAGAGATCCATTGAAGGGAAGAAGCAACCTGTCTTGGTGAAATGAGACTTCAGCAAATTCCAGACATATGTTATGAATATAAAGACTAAATTTGGTATTAGTAGGATGAGAAAGCAATCCCAACTCGTATGTTGTATTCATTATTTAAGTATTCCTTTATACAGTAGTTTTGTCTATTTTGACATTGTGGTGGTTTGTACTCAAAATATCAGTATTTTCTTAACCGTTGGAACTGTTTCACTGTTGTTCTGTGAAAGCTTTTCTTAATGTAACATTGAGTAAATTTTGATTGCCTTCTATTTTTTTAATCTGAGATCATTAGTTAGGCCTCTTGCTTCAGCAGTTGTCTGGCACAAAAATCTACCTGGATATATTTATAGTATTCACCAAAATTTTGTAGAAATAATAGCAAGATGAAGGGGGAATATTTCAGTTGAGCCTAAGAGACTTCTTTGTAAGTTTATACTCAGGAGTAGTTTCAGCTGTCTAGAGTGTGCATTGTAAAACATTTATTTTGCTTTAGTGTTATTAAAAAAACAAAGTATTTCTCTCCTTAATAGTGAAAGAGCAAAGAAGATCCTTCTACAGTTTGAATAAAGGAATACCTAACTTTTTAATAGCCCTATTTTATGGATTTCTCATTGATAAAAAAGTTCTACAATAAAATGCTTGGAGAACTAATTAATTTACTTAGGGACATTATTATGGAATGCTGATCAAATGGTAGTTTTATTAAGTAAATAATCACTAACATTGTAGTCCTGTAAAATTCAAGATTGTAGCTGATGCTGGGGGGGGAAAAAGGCATATTATTGTTCACAGTGAATAATTAGTAAAACTACAACCCAGGGAGATTTAGAAGCTTGTTAATATAGCATTTCACACTTTGTGGTATGTGCTGTAAAAATTTATATTTCCAAAATAGAATTTTTCTGTGGTGAAGGCTGATTATCAAAATTGAAAATCAAATGATGGGAAAACTTCTTTAAGATTAATGGCTGTTCTTAGGGGACAGCTAGGTGGCACAGTGGATAGAGCACTGGCCCAGGATTCAGAAGGACCTGAGTTCAAATGCGACCTCAGACACATAACACTTACTAGCTGTGTGACCCTGGGAAAGTCACTTAACCCCATTGCCTAACCAAAAAAAAAAAAGAATATTAATGCTGTTCTTGATTTTAATCTCATGTTGTGTATTTTTTTCCATTCTAAATTTATTGCTACTGAAGATGAATACTTTGTAACTGATTAGTTTTCATTTTCTCCTCACATTATAGAATTGATAAACTTTAAGAAGTAATTCAATCATGAACAGGCATTTATTTAGCAACTTTTATGTGTCAAGCACTGGGCTACATGCAAAGACAAAAAGAAACACAATTTCATAGAATTTGAGATATAATCTAACTCTTATTTTACAAATAAAGAAAGGTTAAGTGATTTTCCAAGGTCATACAACTAAGTTCAGGCTAGTGTTCTTTCTCCTTTGTTGATAGTTCACGCAGCATTTGGGGTACACTTAATATTGTGTAGAAAAAATTAACAAGATGAAGAGGGAATAGTCCAATTGAACTTTTATGTAAGTTTATACCCAGGAGTAGTTTTAGCTATCTAGACTCTGCTCGTTATGAAATTTTTATTTTGGATCATAGAATATAAAGCTGGAAGAGACCTTACTTAGAGATAGACTACTCAATTGCCTCATTGTACAGTTGAAACCTGAAACTAGTAGGTTATAGTGACTTGCAGAGGTCACAAAAGCATTTCTAATCCCAATTTTGAGGTAGACCAGGAAAACTGAATTACAATAAGAAAAACAGAAGGAAGCAATCTATAAGCATGATAATGGTAAGCCAGTCAGAGCCTAGATGTCTTCATCCTTAAAATGACTAATTAGAATAGTAATGCTTTTACCTACCTCAGAGTTAAAGACCTTTGTAAACCTTAAAGTGTTTAAGAATATGGACTGGAGTCTGTTATTTAGAACACAGTTGATCTAGAAGAGACCCTCTAAAACAGTTCCACAAATAGATTTAAGGGGATCCACAAACTTGGATGGGAAAAAAGAATTTATTTCCACTAGCCCCTAGCTGAAATTTGACATTTCCTTTGATTATGAATAGAAAAAACTAAACTTATTCTAAGAAAGGTTTGCTAGGCTGTCCAGGGGGTCCATGACACAAATAGTTTATAGTTCATTCTTTATTAGAGAGGCATCCTGACCTGACAGAATGAGAGCTGGGGTCTGCATCAAGGAGAATGGGCTCACTTTCTGCCTCTGACATGCTGGCTCTGTCCAGTTAAGTGACACTGGACAAGGTACCTCTCGTTGCCCCAGCAACTCTTCTAAGACTTTGAACACAGAAGGTACATGCACATCAGCAACTCATGTGAATCATGAGTCACTTGGGGCACTGAGAAATTAGGTGACTTGCTTGTCTTGGCAAGTATTTCTTGCTCCAAGACTGCTACTCTATCCACCGTCCAGCACTGCCTCTTGCTTGCTTAAATGTTGCTTGCTTTAGTGGACTTGTATTGACATACGTGTATGTATTAATATTGTATGCCAACAATGCCAGGTGTTGCACTAAACATATTTTTGAAATACAGCTGTATCTACTTGCAAAAAGCATCTACATGCTTTTTAAAAATTATCTTATTGTAATAGGACAAGCCCACAGTGCATTTAACTTCCACCTCTCTGCATGCTCAGCATTAAGCAGTAATATTTAATCTGAAGTTTGTTACTTTTCCTTTTAGTACCATGTTCAGAACCATCCTTACTATAATCTGGTACTTGTAGCCTGCTGTAAATATCATTAAGCTTTTTGGAGTAAGGAAGGGGAACTACATACAAAATATTGGCCCCCATTCTGTTTCACCATTATTTTGAATCTTGGTATCACTTTCTTCATGTCTCTTTGCTTAATTTAATTAGCAATTTGAAGAAAGGGCTTCCAGTAGTACATAGAGGTCCTACCTTGAGGTCAGGAAGGCCTGGATTAAATCCCCTCTGTGACACATAACTGCCTATAAATCTGTGTGACCACCGGAAATCACTTAGCCTCTAAGTGCCTCAACCAACTTTCTGGGAGTAAATTACACTCTAGTTATAGGTCTGGAAATGGAGTTAATTTTGTGCTTTTACTAAGCACTAAATTTTATGAGTCAAAATAATAGAGTGAGTTCAAGCAAATTTTCAAAATAATTTTCAAAAACGTTTTAAGTGCTTACTATTTCAGGCATAGTATCAGTGATACAAGTTCAAGAGAAGCAAATTTTCAAGGAACATACCTTCTAATGGGGAAAACAGCACAAATGGGATGTGGAAGAGAGGGAATTGTGTTGTAAACATAATGGCAGGGTGTGGAGATTGCCAAAAAGTGGCATGGAAGCCTGATCAGGGCAAGAACTCATACAAACAGAGCCCTAGTTCATTTCAAGGGTCAAGTCCAAAGCTCCTGTGAGGAGGAAATGAGGATGATGACTAGAGTCTGGGACTGTTCCAGTAAGACGATATGAAATTTCAAATAGCTACTGGCTCATTTCCTACTGCCTGCAAACATGCCTGTGCCTTCCCTATCCTGAAAAAAATAATCACTTGATTCTTCCATTCCTGCTGTCTCTCATCCTGTATCTCTTCCCTTTTTAACTAAACTCAGTGCCTCTGTTTTCTCTCCTCTCACTTCTTACAGTCTGGCTTCCAGCATTATCATTCCACCAGATCTACTGTAATGATTTCTCAGTTGTGAAATGCAGTGGTCTTTTCTCAGTCGTCATTTTCCTTGACCTTATTATAGCCTTTGACCCTCTCTCCACCTTGATTTGATATTCTGTTTTCTCTTGAGTTTTCAGGACACCACTCTCTCTCACGTATTTGGCCATTCCTTCTCTGTCTTCTTTGCAGGATCTTCCTCCAGATCACACCCTCTAATCATAGGCGTCCCTCAGAGTTTTGTCCTGGGCCTTCTTCTATTCTGCTTCACTTGGTGATCTCATCACCTCCCATAGATTTAATTATCCTCTCCATGCTTATGATTCATAAATCTGCCTTTCCCTGTGCCAATCTCTCTGCTACCCTTCAATCTTGCATCTCCTCTAACAGCCTCTCAGACATCTCAAACCGGATGTCCAGAAGACATCTTAAACTTAGTATGTCCAAAATAGAACTCATTTTCTTTCCTCCTCCTTTTCTTCTTTCTCCTTTTACTTCCTCCTTATTTCCCTATTGCTATAGAAGGCAACACCATTCCTCCCAGTCCCTCAGGCTTGGAGTCATCCTTGATTCCTCACTTTCTTTCGGATATCCAACCTGTTGCAAAGGCATAATAATTTCACCTTTGCAACATCTCCTCGTATGCCCCCCCTGTCCTCTGACAATGCAGACCCTCATTACCTCATGCCTGGATTATTGTATTATAGCCTGCTGGTGAATCTGCCTGCCTAAAATGATCCCCCTAAAACGCAGGTCTAAACATGTTGCTGTCCTACTCAGCAAACGCCATTGTCTCTCTATTGCCTCCACAACCCACTCCTCTTCTACCATTTTAGTCCTTTTATTCCCCAACATGTATTTTTCAGTCAATAACACTGGCCACCTGTGTGTTCAAGCCACAAGAGAGTCTGTCTCTGGCTCTGGGATTTCTCCAACTGTCCCCCCTTGCTGGGAATATTCGATCTCTTCCCCTCTATCTGCTGACTTTTCTGGCTTCCTTAAGTACCAACTAAAGTCCATCTTCTACAGGAAGCCTTCCCTAACCTCTCTTAATTTCTGGTGCTTTCCCTCTTTAACTATCTTCTATTTATCCTTTAAGAGCTTGCTCTGTATATATATTTTTATGTTGTCTCCCCCATTAGATTATAAGCTCCTTTATGGCCGGAATTGTCTTTTGCCTTTTTTTTGTATCCCCAACACTTAGCACAGTGCTCAAAAACAGTAGGTGCTTAATCAATGTTTTTTTGATTAATCGATAGTTCTGATTTGTGAAGAAGTGACACAGCATGACATGAGGCAATGTCTAAAAGGGTGGAAGAAAAGGTAGAGAGAGAGTACAAGCCAAATAACTGATGTGGAAAACAAATTCATCAGAAAAGTGCAGCTTGGGTTACTAGAAATTTGTCATTACAAAAATTGAGCACTCACATATTGACATAGTAATGTGTACTTCATAAGTAAACGAGAAATAATTCATGTTTGTGCAGTTCTGCAAGTGTTTATTGAAAACCTAGTGAAAGCAAGGTATTGTACGAGGCTCTAGGAATACGAAAAATAGTGATAATGACAATAGCTAGCATATAGTGCTTTACATATGTTATCTCGTTGGATCCTCCCAATAATCCTGTAAGATAACTGCTACTTAACATGTTCATTTTACAGATGAGGTAACTGAGATAAAAAGTGGTTAAGTGACTTGTACAGGTCACAACAGAATTGGAACAAGTCTTGGCTTCAACTACATCGTGCTATCCACTGAGCCACCTAATAAAACAGCACCTGTCCTTATGGAGATTGTTTGGATTTTCATAGACATTTTTCTGGAGTTGATGAGGGCAAAATATCCCTTTTTTACATGCAGAAAAACTAAAGCATACAGTTCAAAGTACTTGACTAAATTAACTGAACCAGTGACGAGGGTAGAGCCAATCATAAGTTGACCTTATTTGCCCATAGTGAAGCTTCCTCTTAGGGAGAAGTGATCTTCATAAAGTGCCAGTCTGACTATATCATCCCAGCCCTTCCCTCATTCAGTATACTCAGCCACTCCAGTGACTCCCCCTTACCTCCAGGATCAGATATAAATTCCTCGGTTTGGTTTCTACAGCCCTTTATAACTTGGTCCCTGCCTGCCTTTCCAGTTCTTTCTCCCTTCCTCCTCGACACCAGCTACAATCTGGTGACATTGATCTCGTTGCTGTTCCTCCCACCTGACATTCTCTCTGTGACTGCATTTTCACTGCCTCTCCCTTGGGCCTGAAATTCTCTCCTTCATTTCCACCTTCAAGTCTCAACTAAAATCCCTTCTGCAAGAAGCCTTTCCCAGTCTTTCACCCCTTAATGTTAATGCCTTTCCTCTGATTTCACCTTCTTTGTACATAGTGTGAAAGTTGTCTCTCCCATTAGACCGAGTTTCTTGAAATGCAAGGAAAGTTCTTTTGCTTTCCTTTGTATCTCCAGCTCTTAGTGTAGGGCCTGTTATGTTGTCTTTTTGTCTCTTGTTGATATCTGCATTATGGGGGTAAACCTGTTTCTTGCAATTAATAAAGTATTTATACATGGGCTTACAATAAAACCTAACTCCTGGAAAAAAAAGTGTTTATCAGTGTTTACCATACTTTGCATGTGTTCCAGGCACAGGTTTGCCATTATTTTAACCTGTTTAAGCATTGTGAAAGTAAAATCTGGCCTTTGCACTTTGTAGGATAACAGTGCTATTTTGGATGGTATTTTTAGCTGAGCCTTCAAGGAAGCTAAGGAAACTAAGAAACCCAATGCAAAGGCACAGGAAAATTGGGAAGAGGGTAGGGTTTAGGGGGACTCTTGCTTCTGGTTGGGAAATGTTTATTTTGGGATACCTGTAGGAGAGCCAAAAGGCAGTCAGTGAGTCAGGACTGGAACTCAGAAAAGAGACTGGAGCTAGATAGACAGTAAACATTTATTGAGAGCCTACTAGGTGCTAGGCACTGTGCTAAGGCCTGGGAATACAACACAGGACAAAAGATAGTGCCTGATATTAAAAGGAAGACATTCACAGAGTGCTTTAAGTTTTGCAAAGTGCTTTGTAAACCATTTCGTTTGATCCTAATGTTCCTCAGCACACTTCTGAACTTCCATTTTGAAACTTCTTTGAAAGATACTTTATTAGCCATGTAAGAAAATCAATCTCATTTTATAGTGTTTGTATATACACACTCTCCCTGGGTTCGATGCCTTTTTCTCATTCTTTCCCTAAAGGAGGGAAGACAAAGGGAAATGTGCATGTCTGAATAATGGGCCCATGGGGAATTAGAGAACACTACAGGCTGGAAATGAAAGAACACGTCACCTGGGAAAGTATTAGAAAGTAGAATAAAACATTTCATCCAATACAACTCAGGGAATAGGTACAAACAAAGAACATACAGGGTAAATAGGAGAAGATTAAGAGAGAAGGCATTAGAATGAATAGGGATTGGCAAACAGCTTTCTGTAAAAGATGAGATTCTGGTTGGGACTTAAAAGAAGCTTGTAGGTGGAGATGAGAAAGGAGAGCAAGCCAGGCATGAGAGCCCACCAGAGGGAATGTCCACATCTGAAAGATGAGAGTGTTTTGTTCTAGGAGTATGAAGTGTATGAAGACTTGCAAGGTAGGTTATGAAAGCCTTTGACCACCAAACAGAGGATTTTATATTTGATCCTGTAGGTGATAGGGAGCCCTGGGGGTTTGCAGGCTGCAGAGAAGGAGCCAGTAGACAGAGAATGATGGAAAACAAATGATAAGAGTAGAGATGACAGAATGGACAGTATTAGAGGAGATTAGATGGATTGAGACCGCATGTGCAGGTAGAGGGGTTAGGCCCTTGTAAGGAGTAAAGCCAACTTTTCACTTCAGACAGGATAAAGGAGGAGATAGTGGCAGAAACCATATAAGTGATATGAAAGGAAGAAGGAGTTAATGGAGAACAGCTCCAGTTTTTTTTTTTCTGAAAAAGTGAAGCCACGGGGGATTTGAGGAGGGCTAAAAAAGTTTGGGAAAGCCAGGGTGGAGAGTGGGAAAGTGAGCTGATAAAGGAGGTGTACAAGGATTGCCTAGTGGAAGTGAAGGCCCAGTTGAGGTTGTATAGTATTACTTTGTAATGAGCCCACTCGAAACAGTTGTGTGACTTTCTTTACCAACATTCAGGTGCCAGATGGTGGGTTGGCAGGGTCCAATTGCTGATATAATGGAAGTAGGGCTCGAGAATAGGACAGTGTAAAGAATTGGTTCACTAAGGGGTCAAGTTGGGGAAAAGAGTAGACAGTGGCTAATGTAAGGAAAAGGGACTAGGAGATGAGTGAGGGGTCAAGGAATTTGAGATCATGGTGTGGGTGAAGAGTAGGTTTTGGCAAGGGAAGGCAGAGGGAGGGGTGGAATGTCAATAGATTGTGGTCAGATTTGGAAATACTTGAATATGGATGTGGTACATGTGTGGGTAATGGAAAGATTAGAGGTGTAACCATCTGTATATGGCTGACATGGGGTGGAGGAATAGGTCAGGGGAAGTGAATAGGTTAAGGAAGTAGGTTTAAGTGAGAGGATGCCAATGTGTAAGTTGAAGTCCCCAAGTGTGAGGACAGCAAGTAGAGAGGAGAGAAAAATTGTGAGTCCAAACTCATTGAGCAAGCAAGGGGAGTAACCTGAAGATTTTTCAACAGCAGCTGCCAGGATTTTGATTTGGTGGTAGATGTGAATTGCATGACCCTCAAAGGAGGAAAGGTGTTACTGAGAACCTGGAAGTGGCAGTGGTGGGCAAGGCATATTCCGACTTTGTCGTCTCAATCAGTGAGCCAAAGAGTGAAGGTATAGCCAGTACTGGAAAGGGTGGCCAGAGAAGTTGGGTTACTAGGGGAAGCCTGCTTGCCAATAGAGAATGGAAGAAATAGGAGAGGAAAAGATTTGTCTAGGGAACTTTGTTGCCTGTGGAACAAGCATTCCAGAGGCCACAGTAGAAGTGAATGGTGTTTGAAGTGAATGGTGTTTGAGGTGAGATGGTTGAGAGGATTAAGAATAAGGAATGGTGGAGGATGGGGAATAGGGTTCCGATGATTACCTGCAGGGGTCAGAATCAGTGAGAGCTGTAGGATATGAGCAGGTGTCAGAATTTTCATCATTAAGTGGAAGGAACTGCTTCTCTTTACACAGGAGACAAGCTCAGGCTGGGGACAAATGCAGCATGAGATGGAAGGCACACAGTCAAATGGGAGGACCTAGTTCACTCCTCTCCCCTCCAAATACTGGAAAATGAGCAGAGATGGAAGTCGAAGCTGTGTAACACATTTTCTCTTTTCTCTTTCTCTTCCCTCTTGTCTGTGCCAGATCAGGCCTGCAGCAGGAGGTGGAAGTTGTCTTGTGCTGGCACAGATGGAAGTCATTCCACTAGCCTGTAGCAGCCTCTCCTAAGGGATCACTCAAAGCAGGCATCAGAAGGCTCCTGGTTAGAGGAAAGTCTTGGTCTTCTCACCTGAGAAAGTGGAAGTCTCCCAAGTGCAGGGGAAAGTCACTGTGGGTCACATAGAAATCAGTCTGCTGTGTTTATGATCCCCTGAGTTTTCCCAATCCACTATATTCCCCCAAACTTAGCAGGCTATACCCTGGGCCCAGTCCTGAACCATGATATGGGCCAGGCTACCTTCCTGTCTGGGGCTTCAATCATTGTGGCCTTATCTGGTACAGTCAAATTTGTCATCACTGTAATGGTGTATATCAGTGTGCCCTCATGAAGGGAGGCCTCCCACCTTAATGGATCGATAAGAGGCACAATTCAAGTTGTCCTACAGAAAGATAGCTAAAGTATACTGGACTCTTCCAGTTGAAAACAAAATGCTCCTTACTTGTCTCAGCCACAGAAATGAAGAAAAAAGCATTGATGAGGTCAGTAATTCCATATCACTCACTCTGGGCCTGAGCTACTTGGTGAATGACTTTGAAGAGATCAAGAACAACTGTTAGTTGTGGTGGGCATGACTTTGTTCATGTGGCAAGGTGCCATCTACCGTCCTCATGGACCACAAGGGATTGTAATGTGGAGAATTAGGAGGTGCTTCCGATTTCTTCATCTCCCTCACTAAAGAAGAAATATGTTTCACTAGGAACCACGGCACCCGTTCCCCCAACCCTCCTCAGAGATCTGTATTGTTTGGTTACCTACATGGGATGGTTCAGACAACACAAAATGTTCCCATGTATCCTGCACTAAATAACTTACATAGAGGTTCCCAAAAGGGGCTCAATACAGATGCTGCCTCCCAAGAGCCCATGATAGCCCTTCCCTTGGGGTTAGAGGAAACTGAAGGGTCTTAATGCCCTGTTGTTACATTTCCTAGTACAGTTTTACTGGTACCTCCATAGGCTGACCATCAGTTACTTTATTAACAGCCTTGTGTTTTAGGAACCCCATACCCAAAGCTCCCTCATCAAGTCTTGGCAGTATGGTGGACTCTGCTTTCTCCCATCCCCAAGAGTGCCTGTTTGAATGGACTGTTTGCCTGAGTCATATCTGTCCTGATCTCTGCTTCACATTTTACTAGTTTACCAGACTACCCCTGTATAGTTGTAGAGTAAAGCCCATGTTAGGGTCTGCATAAATCTAATTTATCAAACCCATTTCTTTTAGGAACTTAACCCCCTCCTTTGCAGACCCTCATTGGTACGGCAGCATTTTATCTTTATGGGACCAGGTGTGTGTAATATCCCTATCTTACCTCCCTAAAAAGGGACGTAAGGTAACTTCCACGTGGATTGAGTAATTATTTAAGCAGCTTCCCTAGTTAAGTCTTCTGAGAGCTTCCCTATGGGTCTCTACTGGGGAGAGAAGCTTCCCATTAGTTCCATTTGACCATCCCCTCAGCAGCCATTGCTCCAGTGACTCATTAGGTTGCTACTTGAACTTCTCTTCCAACTCCTCTGTTGCATCATCACCATCACTTTTTTAAGGTTTTCAGAGCATTTAATATATGTTACTTGATCCTCACAACATTTCTGGGGGGTAGATTCTGTTATTATCCCCAATTTAGAGATGTGGAAACCTGAGGCTCTCTCAGAGCTTAAATGACTTGCCCAGGGTCACACAGCAACTTCTTGTCTGTGATAGGATTTGAACTTAGGTTAGTGGTGAAAGCCCACTCATGCCCTGGTTCCTGGGTAGAAGGAGTCACCCTTGGAGAAACAGTAAATAGGAAATATCAGGAACTTTGTTAGCACACTTCCCAAGTCTCTGCCTCACTCCTGCTCTGATTCTCCTATCTTACGATTCTGGTCTCAGTTCAGTGCAGTGAAATCTCTGAGGTTGCCAGTCTCAGCCCATTGGTTGCCGTTGTGTTCTCTGGTGTTGGTCCCCACCTCTTTTATGTGTGCTGTTACGGAGCCTATTAGCTGCTATTTTGGATTGTCAGAAGCCAAGAGCTCTGTCTCCAGTTGCTGAATGCATTGAGCCAACTTAACTTTTAGTCTTATTATGGTCATTCAACTTTGTTACAACAAAGGGAAATCATCTGGAAGAACAAAAGGCCAAGAATATAAAGGGAAACGGTAAAAAAAATGTGAAGGAAGGTGGCCTAGTCATATCAGATCTCAAACTGCATTATAAGGTGGTAATTATATTATAAAGTGTTAATTATCAAAACAATGTGGTACTGGCTAAGAAATGTGGCTAGGAAAGAGTGATGGATCAGTGGAATAGATTAAGTACACAAAACATTGTAGTAAATTACCATAGTGATCTGGTGTTTAAAAAACCCAAGGATTAAAGCTCTGGGAGCAAAACCTCCCAAAAATCCATTTGACAGAAATTTCTGGGAAAACTGGAAAGCTGTTTGGCAGAAACTAAGCAAAGAGTAAGATCTTCCACCATATACCAAGGTCAGAAAGTCAAAATGATTAGAAATAAGAAGTGATAACTTAAGCAAATAACGGGAGCATAAAAAATTGTATCTCTCAGATCTGTGGATAAAGGAAGAGTTTATGACCCAAGAAGATGGAGAGAGGGAAGATCACAGGAAACAAAATACATAACTTTGATTACATGAGATTAAAAAGTATTTGAAGAAGCAAAACCAGGGCAACCAAAATTTTAAGGAAATTGGGGTGAAAATTTTACAGCTAATGTCTGTGTTAAAGGCCTCATTTCTCAATTAGATAGTGAACTGAGCCACATTTATAAAAATAAGAGCAGTTTCCCACTTGCTAAATGGTCAAAGAACATGAACAGGCAGTTTTCAGAAGAAATCAATGCTACCAATAGTCATATGAAACAGTGCTCTAAATCATTAATGAGGGAAACTGTAAAGTAAAACAACTCACACGTGTTAGATTGGCTTGCATGACAGAAAAGGAAAAGGACAAATGCTTAATGAAATGTGGAAAAACTGGGACACTAACGCACTGTGGGTGGAATTGTGAACTGGTCCAACCCTTCTGGAGAACAATTTGGAACTATGTCCAAAGGGTATAGAAACTGCATACCTTTTGACCCAGCAATACTATTACTATGTCTATTCCAAAAGGATAAAAGGAAAAGGACCTATATGTACAAAAATATTTATAGCAGCTCTTTTTGTGTCAGGAAAGAATTTGAAATTCAGAGGATGATACCCATCAGTTGGAAAACAGCTGAAGAAGTTGTGGTATATAATATGATGGAAGAAATTGTGCTATGAGAAATGACTATAGATGGCTTTAATTTCTTCATCTGAGAACTGTCTTTTCATATCCTTTGACCATTTATCAATTGGGGAATGGCTTGTATTCTTATAAATTTGTCTCAATCCTCTATATATTTTAGAAATGAGGCCATTATCAGAGACAGTGGTTGTAAAAATTCTTTCTCAATTTTCTACCTTCCTTCTAATCTTAGTTCCCTTGGCTTTGTGCAAAAACTTTTCAATTTAATGTAATCAAATTATCCATTTTGCTTTTCATAATGTTCTCTATTTCCTGTTTGGTCATGAATTCTTCTGTTCTCCATAGATCTGATAGGTAAACTATTTCTTGCTCTCCCATTTTGCTTATAGTATCAGTCTTTATATCTAGATCATGAACCCATTTTGACTTTATTTTGATATTTGGTGTGAGATTTTGGTCTATGCCTAGTTTCTGCCATACTCTTTTCCAGTTTTCCCAGCAGTTTTTTTCAAAGATTGGGTTGTTATCCCAGAAGCTGGGGTCTTTGGGTTTATCAAATAATAGATTACTATAGTCATTGACTACTGTGTCTTGCATATTTAACCTATTTCACTGATCCACCATTCTATTTCTTAGCCAGTACAACTGACTGTTTTAAACTGCTCATCTTGATGTTAAGTAATGCAGTGATTATTAGGTAGCTATGACTATTGTTTTCCAGGTCACATCTGATTTGAGGTTATTCCTTGTTAGTGTGTAGTCAAAGTTTTCCAGTATGTCCTGTGCAAAGAATGAGTTTTAGTACCATACCTCTAGAGTTAAAGCAGAGACCTTTTTTTTTATTTTGAGTCAGGGAATTTGGACTAAAGATGATTTCTAAGATTTTTTTTAAAGGGGTGAAGTTTTAAAGGCTCAAGTGAGTGAATTGTGATATACTGAAAAATGGATTTCACAGCTACTTATAGTTTGCAAAGCAAGATGAATTGAAAGCCCTGTTAAAAACTGGAACAATTCTGATGGCACCTTAAGGTAAGTAGGTAGAGATTATTACCTCCATGTTTACAGATGTTGATATAGAGCCACAGATGAAGCAATTGAATGGTGAATGAGTCAGTGATCTGTCTAGTAAAATGTTCTGTAGATTGCTAAACAGTGACGTCTTTTATCTGCTGGGAGTAATGCATTGCAATGGATGATGCAGACATTGCATAAGTATTACAAATGCTCTGTCGTTACTCAGATTCTGAATATTAATTGAACTATTTCTGCCTCAGAGAACAATTGGAAAATGAATGAGTCAAAGTTCTATTGAGTTCCACACTGAACCTTATTATTCCTTTGTCCTTGACTTAGTATGTGAGAATACTGATTTGGCTTGAATCTCTCTTATATGAAATGTCTGGAACTCAAATATTCCTCTAGACAGGGCAGAATCTCATTTCATTTTGTCAGATGTTCCATCTAAGCTGTTTCTGATTTGCTGTGTGATTACAGACATGTCCTGGTGAAGTGATTCCTGCCTCTATCATGCATACTAATTAAAAAGGTGCTATTCAAGATGCTGGGGAAGCACACACACTGGTGAGCATGAGTACATGCACATACACAATCATTATCATCATCCCTGGTTACTACAATCAATTAATCAATAAACATTTTTAAGCACTTACTATGTGCCAGTCACCATGTTAAATCCTGGCAAAACAAAAAGAGACGAAATATAGCCCTTTCCCTCAAGAAGCTTACAATAAAATGGCAGAGACAACATGCAAACAAATATGTACCAAGCTAGCTATATACATGATTAATCAGAAATAATTAATAGAGGGAAGGAACTAGAATTAAGAGGGGTTAAAGAAGGCTTCCAGTAAAAAAAATGGGATTTTAGTTGGAATTCAAAAGAAACCAGGGAGGTCAGTAGGTGAGGTTGAGGAGGGAGAGTGTCGCAGGCATGGGAGACAGGCAGAGAAAATGCCAAGATGTTAGATGGAGTGTCTTATTTGTGGAACAGGCAAGAGGCCAGTTTCACTGGATTGAAAAGTGCATGTTGGGAAGTAAGGTGTAAGAAGACAGGAAAGGTAGGAGGGAGCTAGGTTATGAAGGGCTTTTTTGTATTTGATCCTGAAGAGGAGGGATCCACTGGAGTTTATTGACTAGTGGGGTGACATGATCACATCTGTGCTTTAGGAAAATCACTGTAGTGGCTGAAGTGGATGGGAGTGAGGAGAGGCGATCTGCCTGGAGTGAAGCAGGCAGATCCACCAGCAGGCTGTTACAGTATGAGGGCCTTGTGCTAGAGTAGTGGCAGTATTAGAGGAGACAAAGGGGCATATTTGAGAGATGTTGCAAAGGTGAAATCTACAGGACTTGGCAACAGATTGGACATAGGGGTGTGAAACATAGGTGTCCAAGATGACTCTTAGGTTGTGAGTCTAAAGGACTGGGAGGATGGTTGTTGGCCTCTGCAGTAATAGGAAAGGTGGGAGGAGGTCCCCTCCCTAGCAGAGCACACAGTCAGTGAGAACATTAGTGTAAAAGAGCATGTATATAATAACATACATTGGCAAGGATCCTTTGGAGAAAAAAATGTTGAACCCTAAATGTTGGAAGGATACCTGGGAAATGTGTTGCAGTGATCTTCTGCAAGTGCAAAACCAAAGCATTGTAGATGTAAATATCTCAGTTTTTCCCTGCTGCATATAAATCAATCCAGCTGGAAGTCTGAAGAAAAAAAATCCCCTGGGACCCTGAAACACATAGTGTACCTACAGTTTTCTGAAAAGATACTGACAATACATAGGGCAGTCCAAATAATTCTTAATTTACTTAATGATAGAACCAGCAGGATTAGTTTAAAAAGAAAGCAAAAAAAAAAATCTGATGAGCCCTGAACATGAGTGGGATGCCCATTGAAGTTGATTGGAGTCTTGTTTCTTTCTAGCAGTGTGCCATTTCTTTGTGTAGAAGTAACCTATCCCATTGATTGAGAACAATACAAACCCCAAGGAGATACATCAAGATGGGTACCAGGCCAGCATGTCTCCAGCATGGTACTAGATGTGTACTCCATTAAGTGCTTAAATTAAAAAAAAGCCGTGGCCAAACAAGAGCAGAGTATAACAGGAGTTTCATTTCCTCTGCTCAAGATGCTAATACTTCTGTGAATGCAGCTTAAGAAATTATCTTCTTTTCATTGCTCTGCTACACTTTTGACTCAAATTGAGCTTGTAGTCCCCAGGTCATTTTCATATAAATTGCTTTTCAGCCACGCTTTACCCAATTTGTGCTTTTGATTTTTAAAAAATACAATTGTAAGACATTACACTTGTCCTTATTACATTAGACCAGGTACTTTATTCTCATATATCAATCTTTTATATCGCTAACTCTTTTAGCCAGTGTATTATCTGTAATAGATTTGGGCAGGGGAGTGGGGGGATACTTACCAATCTAGGTTCTTGAAGTTACAGTCAGATAATAGCAATGAGTCAATTAATAATGAAGCAAGTAGCCATTTATCCTGGCCTATTCTGGTAGGTACCAAAAAGGACAGCATCTACACTGAGCCTGGCATAAGTGGTTATGTATGTGTGTGTGTACATATGTACACATATACATATGTGTACATATGTATATACACATATACATATGGATTTTTTGGCGCAGCTTTCATAAGCTAAACAGTATGCAAAGTAAGATGAAATAAAGAAAGTTCTTCATGCAACATAAGTAGTTATACAAAAAAAATAGTATACTTGGAGAAAAATGTATATTATTGGTTACAAGAGACAGATAAGGGAGGTATCATCTGAGTATAGATAAACTCACTCAATTCAGAAATCTGCCCATTGAGCCAGAGAGGGAGGAGAACTTTCCTCAGTCTCTGAAATCTTCCACCTTTAGCAGCCAGATCTTCAAGAATGAGAATGAAGAACAAACCACAACTTTTTGTACTGATAAGAGATGAAAAGAAGACACTGAGTTCCTGCAGCTGGTCTTATAGTTCTAGGGGTCATTTACAGCAAGTTGGCTGATACAAAACAAGGTGGAGGCAGCATGCCTTGAAGTAGGGCTATTTCTAAGGAGAGGAGGGTCTGTGCATTACAGAAGTATGTTAGGGATGTTCATGGTGCAATACTGGGGGTTTGGCAAGGCAAGGGGAGTGAGTAAGCTCACTAGAAGTTATCAACTTCAGGAAGCATGCTGAAGTCAGACTCTAGGATTCATCTGGGATGGTAATTTTGTTCACTTCTTCCACATACCCATCCTTCAAGGTTCATGTCATTGACATATTTGTTAAGCAGACTATCTGTTTCCTCTTCAGAGCAACTGATAAAGTGCTGAACAGATCGTTGTTAGTGTCAGTGACAGGAGAGGCCAGAGAATACAAGGGACAAACTAATTTGCCTCAGCTCACTTGCTTTCTTACATTAGCTTACTGATTCCAGATAAGTAGTGGAGTAAGCTGAAGGAAAGTTGTCCTGATTTGCAAGTAGAGGAGGGAAGGTTGTGTCTGTCTTAGACACAGGGACACTGACCACCATGGAAGGGGAACTTGAGACTCCATGAGGCCTCCATTTGAGAAGCCAATCCCAGGGGAGATGAAGAAAGCCTTCTGACTGATTCCTAATCTTAATAATTAGGTATTAGATCAATTGTTGCTCTGAATTTGGCATCCAAGAAACTTAAGTAATACTTTGGGGACTGAAAAGAGCTTGAAATCACCTCTGTCAAAACAGCATTAGAACTGGAAAGGACTTTAGGAATCATCTAATCTAAGACCTATATTTTACAGAGGGAGAAACTCTGGCCTGAGAGAAAGGCAGTGACATGACTTGCCCAGTCAGAGAAGAAAGTTCCTTCAGCTCTTACTGAAACAGAGGTCAGACTGAGGTGCAGTAGAATAGGATACAAATTTCAGAGATTCACAGATTTTTAGACCTAAGTAAATTCATGCTGCCCCAGATGCCGATCCAAAACTTCCCAGAAGATACTCATGCTCTAGACTTCTGCCAGGTCAAATGTTTTCTGCCCTATATCCCATTCCTCTAATCTCTAATATGTGCTAAAATAATAATGGATCAACTTCTGTCTTTTCCATTCAACATCTACATACCTCAGCCATTTCTGATTAATCTATTCCTTGATTCCTGATTTCCCCACTCCACATTCCTCACCATCTCCCCCCCAACTGAATTTTCCCTTTTTAAAAAAGGTTAAGCAAAACAAACAAAATAACAACAGAGGAACCATTAAGAATTCTTTCTAAAAGTACACAAAAAGGTGAGGGTGAAAGTGGAATTCAGATAGAAGAGATGGTAGAGAACCTGACCTGAAAATTCCATGTGGCTTGAAACTCACAATACTGCGCATCTATGAGTGAATCAAAAAAAATTTTCTTTTGAGACTAAAGTGCACAGTGGGAAGGTGAATAAAAGGAGAGAGAGGAGATGGCAGATAATGCCCAGCAATGTACCCGACTCAAGTAAATGGTAAGCAATGATGAGAAAGCAATTTTTGTATTCTCTTAGGAAGAAGACAGACTACAGGAGAATAGGTGTCACCTGGCAAAGGTAGGGACTGAAACGGTGGGGTGGAAAAAAGGAGGAAATCTTGATTCGGTGGTAAGAGGGGAGATCTTATTGAAAAAACACCCTTAATGAGGGGGTGTTAGAGATTCTGTGATAGGAAATGAAGAGTTTTAATGGGTACAATCAGCAAAAATTTGGTGCTTCAAAAGACTTTTGAGAATGTCATACCTCCATGGACAGCATTCTTCCTCAAGAGAAGAGTAGATTCCTGCAGGAAACTGACAACAGCAAAGTTGGAAGGTATAATGAGAAAAGAGACTTAATGGCAAATGGGTAAAAATTATCATGATGAGAGTAACTGGCCAGGGAGGCCAGTAGGTGGAGTTGAGGAGGGAGAGCAAGCCAGGTGTAGGGAACAGTCAGAAAAAAAATGCTTGGAGCCCAGAGATCAACAGTCTCGTTTCTGGAATAGCCAGGAGGCTAGTGCCACTGGATTTAGTATGTGTTAGGGAGTTGTGTGTGTGTGTGTGTGTGTGTGTAGGTGACATGGTAGGCCTTACACTTTAAGAAAATTATTTTATTTACAAAAAACTTTCTGGGATGCATCTGCCTTTTATTTATCATTTAGGTAATGTTGCTTTAAAAATAGTTTTAGATTCCAATTAATATTAAAACACAAATAAAACTTGAAATTTCTCAAAACTGGTATCATTGTCCCATTAATCTTGTCCCAGTCCCTATCATGCAGTAAATACAAACATAGTGTTAAAAAAATATCCTAATAAGGCTCTCCCGTAGCCAAGCTGTTGACACTGGGCTCAGCGATTACAGGTGGTGACCATGGGTAGCAGGGTTCCTACTGTGATTCAGGGTTGGTTGTCTGTGCTGACTTGCCCTTTGAAACTTTATGCACATTTGCTCTAAGGAAGAAACACTTCGCGGTTTCTGACAACCCACACAGAAGCCATCAAGTAGGTGGTCTTCTCTCAGCTGGCTGTTCTCTAGAACCACATTTGAAATTTCTATAGTGTGTGACCTGTAGACACTTTAACAACATATTTTCATTTCTAGATTACTAGGAATTCAATTACTTAAAAAAAAAAAGATAGCTAATGACATGATTTGCTTCATTTTTTTAAAACCACAAGACACAACAGGAAATGATCAATGGCAAAGGTCAAGAGAGGAGAAGATAAAAACATTCATACCAAGATTCCTCAGCAGACGTGGGCTTTGGCAGATTGTAGACTCATCTCACCTTTTTAAAGGGGTTGTGTTAACATGAAGTATGATACTGAGGCCCAGCAATTGCTGGAGTGGCCTTGGCAGTCTTCATTGTGTCATGTGAGAAAAGGATCCAGGGTGTTAAATTATAAAGGGACAGCCCTTTAACTCAGGTAAACTGAGTGATGCCTGAAGGAGGAGGGACCATGTACAAGAAGCAAGAACCACGAGTAATAACTCAAATAAATTAGGCCATAAAGCTTGGATTTAAATTGTGGAAAATTGATTTTCTAGTTGTATAAATTAGCACTCTGGGCGATACCAATGTGGTTAAATCTTTCAAAAAATATATATGTTAGTGCACATAACACACATATCCTAATGAGAGAATATATTTAGGAACTGTCAAATGTCAAACAATTTTATGTTGTCTGAATTTTTAAAATTACTAATATTTTCCAAGATTATTTAAAAAATACTCTTGCTTAATGAAACCAGCCAAATTTGTGGAAAAGTACATATATATATATATATATATATATATATAGATATATATATATATCTATATATATTGTCATGGGATACAGAAGTATCCCATAAGCCTTTTAGCATCAAAATAGTGTCCTCCTAAATTTAGTATCTAAATCGTATCCTAGTAAAATTTCACATCTAATTAGTATCTAGATTTAGTATCTAAATAGTGTTCTAGTTACAACAGAAAAAAAGGATACCACAGTATCCCATCAGGCTCCAGGCCATATGCAACCAACCCCTAAGTACAACAATTTAGGAAACACCGCTTTAATTAAGGAGTCATTGTGAAGCCTCGTTTCTTCTTTCTCATTCTCAATGTTTATGAAATCCTATTTTAACTTAACTAAAAAAACAGCTGGAAAGAAGAATCCTAATTGTACTTTGGTTCCATGGATAGGTTCTTTTATGTGTTTTCTTTGAGGCCCAAGCTGAACTGTGCTCCTCTCCCAGCCTAGCACAACAGACCTTTCCCATGGACATCCAAGATTGTCTTGGGCTGGAAATTTGTTTCACTCTTTTTGTGGGTTCTGCTGCTCTAGAATTTGTTTAATCATTTTTTACTCTGGCCATCTCTTGCACTAGCTTAAAGAGAAGACTTTGGCCAACTCTAGCTAAAGAATGTCATTGTATTAAGTGTTTTCTCAAGGCATATCTACCCATTAAGTAGGTTGGTCTAGGCCCAGCCCAACTGGGAACCTGAGTTCTTTTTGCTAGAGGGGGCTCAAAACTCATGACCTACCCTCTTTCCTCAGCTGACCTCCCCCCTCAACCATGAAGTAGTGGATGTTTTTCTAGGTCAGTTGTTTTTCCAGTGAATTATTTTACATTTTCTTTTTTTTTTTCATTCTTTTGATTTTGTTTGACTGATTCTTGATGTCTCATGGAGTCATTAGCTTCCACTTGTCCAATTCTGACTTTTTTTAAAAATTATTTACTTTTCAACATTTACTTCCACAAGATTTTGAGTTCCAAATTTTCACCCCATCTCACCCCTCCCCCCACCCCAAGATGGCGTGCATTCTGAATATCCTTTCCCCTAGTCTGCCCTCCCTTCTTTCTCTCCCCCCCCTTCTTTTATCCCCTTCCCCTTCTGCTTTCCAGTAGGGCAGGATAGATTTCTGTACCCCATTTCTTGTATTTCTTATTTCCCAGTTGCATGTGAAAACATTTTTTTAAAAAATATGTGTTTTTAAAACTTTCGGTTCCAAATTTTCTCCCTTCCTCCCTCCCCACCCACTCTCATTGAAAAGGCAAGCAACTCAGTATAGGTTATACATGTACATCTATGCAAAACACTTCCATAGTAGTCATGTTGTGGAAAACTAACTCTATTTCCCTTAATCCTATCCTGCCCTTCAATTTATTCTATTCCTTTTGATCTTGTCCCTCCTCAGAAGTTTGTTTCTGATTACCCCCTTTCCCACTCTGCCCTCCTCTCTATCATTCCCCTGCTCTCTTGTCCCCTTCTCCCCTTATTTTTCTGTAGGGTAAGACATCTTTCCATACCCAATTGAGTATGTATGTTATTCCCTCTTTAAGCCAAATCCTATGACAATAAGATTCACTCATTCCCTCTCACCTTCCCCTGTTTCCCCTCCACTGTAAGAGCCTTTTCTTTTTTTTTTTGTAAGATAATTTACCCTGTTCTACCTCTCTCCTTCTCCCAGTATAATCATCTCTCACCTATCATTTTTATACTCCAGATGACCCCTTCATCTTCAACTCACCCTGTGCCCTCTATCTATCTAAATATATCTATACATACATATAATTTTTTCCCTCCAACTACCCTAATGCTGACAAAGGTCTCAAGAGTTATAAATATCATCTTTCCAAGCAGGAATATAAACAGTTCAACCTTAATAAGTCTCTTGTGATTTCTCTTTCCTGTTACCTCTTCATGTTCCACTTGAGTCTTGTATTTGAAAATCAAGTTTTCTACTCAGTTCTGGTCTTTCCATCAAGAATGCTTGAAAGTCCTCTATTTCACAGAATGACCATTTTTTTGCTTTGGAGGATTATACTCAGTTTTGCTGGGTAGTTAATTCTTGGTTGTAATCCTGTCTCCTTTGCCCTCCAGAATATTATATTCCATACCCTCAGGTCCCTTAATGTAGAAGCTGCTAAATCTTGTGTTATCCTGATTGTGTTTCCACAATACTTGAATTGTTTCTTTCTGGCTGCTTGTAATATTTTCTCCTTGACCTGGGAACTCTGGAATTTGGCTACAATATTCCTAGGAGTTTTCCTTTGGGGATCTCTTTCAGGACTTGATCAGTGGATTCTTTCAATTTCTATTTTGCCCTCTGGTTCTAGAATATCTGGGCAGTTTTCCTTGATAATTTCTTGAAAGATGATGTCTAGGCTCTTTTTTTGATCATGGCTTTCAGATAGTCCAATAATTTTTAAATTCTCTCTCCTGGATCTATTTTCCAGGTCAGTTGTTTTTCCAGTGAGATATTTCACATTGTTTTCTAATTTTTCATTCTTTTGGATTTGTTTTATAGTGTCTTGATTTCTCATAAAGTCACTAGCTTCCAATTGCTCTATTCAAATTTTTAATGAAGTATTTTCTTCAGTAATCTTTTGGAGTTCCTATTCCATTTGGCCAATTCTGCTTTTTAGGGCATTCTTCTCCTCATTGGCTTTTTGGACCTCTTTTGCCATTTGGGTTAGGCTATTCTTTAAGGTGTTATTTTCTTCAGTATTTTTTTGGGTCTCCTTTAGCATCACTCTCAGTTTTTCCTCTACTTCTCTTGCTTCTCAAAATCCTTTTTGAGCTCTTCCATGGCCTGGAATCAATTCATATTTTTCTTGGAGGGTTTGGATGTAGGAGCTTTGGCTTCATTGTTTTCTTCTGGTTGTGTGTTTTGATCTTTGTCACCAAAATAAGATAATATAGTCTGACTCTTTTTGCGCTGTTTACTCATGATCCTGCCTTATTGTTAGAGTTATAAGCTCTTGGTTAAGGTAGGAGTCTGTTTCCAGTGTGGAGAATGTACTGTCCCAAGCTTCGGGGGTTTTGTGCAGCTGCTTCCAGAGATACTTCTAGGGACCTATAAATTTTCAGTTCTTCCAAGGTGCTATGATCAAGGGCGAGGTGTTTACTCCTTTCCTGGCCTGTGCTCTGGTCTACAAGTGACCACAAGCACTCTTTTCTGCCTTGGAACTGTGAGGAGGATTTTCTCTCCACAGCCACTACAAGCTCTACCACGCCAGCACTGCTCGTCACCCCAGGACCACTACCCAAAACTGTGACCCAGATCCACGCATGGGCAAAGCAAGAGAATCCTGCACCAGTAGAGAGATCCCTGCAATCCCCCTCTGATCAGCTATTGGATTCCCCTTCAGTCTGTGGGCCAGAAGTTCAGGAGGCAGCCGCTGCCCTGGGCCACACTTGGGGAATGGAGCTGAGACCCCGTGCTCCTCTCTCAGCAGCTTAGAAACAGACTTTTCCCACTGACATTCTAGGTTGTCCCTGGTGTTCTTTGGTTGAGAAGTCTGGAAACTGCCACAGCTGCCAACGATTCAGTCCTCTGAGGCCTGCTCCAGATTCACTGCGGCCTGTGCGTCCATGCCACCCTGCACTCCTCTCACAGCCAAGCTCGATACACCTTTCCAATCAACCATCCAGGTTGTCTTGGGCTGGAAATTTGTTTCACTCTGTCTTTTAGTGGGTTCTGCTGCTTTAGAATTTGTTTAGAGCCATTTTTTATAGGTATTTGGAGGGGTTTATGGGAGAGCTCAAGTCACTACTTTCACTCTGCCATCTTGGCTCCGCCCATCCCAATTCTAATTTTTAACAAATTGTTTTCTTCATTTAGCTTTTCTACCTCCTTTTCTATTTGGCCAATTCTACTTTTTTTTTTCAATTCTACTTTTTAAGGAGTTGTTTTCTTCAGTGGACTTCCCCCCCCCATTTGACCAATTGTATTTTTTAAGCAATTGTTTTCTATACAGGTAATTTTTGTCCTTCCTTTTCAAGGCTACTAATTATCTCTTGCATGCCTCTCATTTCTTCTACAAATTTTCCTTCTACCTCTTATTTAACTTAAAAAAAATCCTTCTTGACCTCTTCCAAGAACACTTTTTTGGGCTACAGACCAGTTCGTATTCCCCTGTGAGGTTTCAGATGTGGGTATATTGACAATGTTGTTCTCTTCTGAATTTATGTTTTGATCTTCTCTGTCCCCATAGGAAGAATATATGGTCAGTGTCCATTTTTGCTTTTTGCTCATGATGTTTGCCTGATTCCTGGCTTTTAAAGTTGAGCTCTCCTGCTGGAGCATAGGGAAACTGTCCGAAGCTTCTTGTTTTGGGGGCCAGGGACCTGGTCATTGGCTTTGTGTGCTAGGGCCTAAGGTGCTGGCAGCTGGAGGCTTTCACAGTGTGGCAGCTTACCTGGTGTTGAGCTGAGGTCCTAATGGTGGTGTCTGGTGTGTGCTGAGGCAATGTGGGGTTTTTCTGCATTTCCTTAGGGCTACGCTGAAGCTGTGGGTGGTGTGTGTGGGGGGTGTTGCTTGCTGGGGGACACCTGCCTGCTGGGGCTGCTCTGAAGCACAGGGAGGTTCAGCTGCTGGAGGATGCTTTCCCGGTGGCACATGTGACTGTTCTCAATCTGGAGTCTGCCAGTTTCTCTAGCTATGCCAAGGCATGTGAGAGGTTCTGGTATTGGCACTTACCTGTTCCACCTTCCTGGGCCTCAGGATCTCCCACTGGTTTGCTGCTGTGGGGCTTGTCACTGGCTTGATGGGATGCCTCTGGTGCTGGACTGCGCTCCCCTTCTACCAGAGCCATGGACCTTTCTCACTGATCCCCCAAGTCTTCCAGGCTAATAGAATGCTCCTCTCTGTTTTTCTGCTAACGCAGCTGGGGCAATATTTTCTGGGTTTTTAGAGGTCAATAAGGGAGAGTGAGAGTGACTCAGAGTGAGAGTGACTAACTGCTTACTCCACCATCTTGGCTCCCATAAGTTAAGAAGCATGATTCTAGTTTCTAAAACTGCATTACATATGGCTGGTATGATCCTATGACACAATCCAAATAGAAAGTCCCCCAAATTTTGTCTATTTTAAAGCAAAATATACTCAACTTAAGAGTTTTCCAACATCGTAACCATAATTCTCCAAGTATGATTTTTCAAGTTAATGGCATTTCTTATAGAATAGATTCCCCAAAACCACAATAAAAATTAGAATTCTATAATACTGTTTATTTTATTGTTAGATTTTTAAAACAAAGCTTTCTGCCAGTCAAATAGTATCAATTCATTTGAATGTATTTCCAAATCTTCTCATATAGAAAATTGTCTACCAATTTGATATTCTATACTAATCATATTCAAAAACCAGTATAGAGTAATTATGTTAACTATAACAATAGCTAACATTTCTATAGCACTTAACATGTGCCAGGGATTGTGCTAAACACTTTACAATTATTATCTCATTTTATATTCACCACATCCTTGGGAGGTAGGTGCAGTTATTCCATTTTACCTGTGGCAAACAGGTGAAATGACTTGTATAGCTTCTAAATTTCTGAGGCTGGATTTGAACTCAGGTTCCAGGCACTTAATGCCAAATATCAAATCTATTTTGCCTTGTTCTGACTTACCATAATTATGCTAATAAGAGAACACATCTCACTTTAAATGAGACCACAGTATAAATTAATTTCAGAACTTCAACCAAATCAAATCTAGATTTACAATCACTAATGCTAACATTCAAAATCTCAATTTTCCCAAGGGCCACAACCTCAAATTATGGAGCTCACTGCTTCCACCAGTTAGCTCATTTTCAGAGCTCCATGGTGGCAGTCACATTCCCATCCCTCTTTTTGCAGCCCGCAAGACTATAAGCATTGGGACATACCCTTCTAATAGTCCTTCAAGGAAGAATTTTAGTATGCTGTACTCGAATGATTCTGTGCTGCAAGTTTATTCCTATGGTTCCATTTGGTAAATGTTATAATGTGATAGAATATTGTCTATCTGAAATTGCTAACAAGTATTTCTCCCAAAAGTTTCTCTAATTCTCATCTCAATAGAATTAAAAAAACACCCTCAAACCTGTTTCCACAACTCCAAACCCTTGACTTTCAAACCCTCTATTCACACTGTCAGTGCAAACAGACTTCAGTTTTCTTTAATTTTCCATCTATTTTCCTATTTCTATTTACTTAAACCTTTTCTCTTACAAACTTTTTCCCGCTTCGGTAAATTTGTCTCATAAAAGGCAAAGTGTTTTCTTTTTCAGCTTTTGAGATGATTTGTGAAGTATGGGGGCTGTGAAATGGTAACCACCATTTTGGAAAGCAAATTGGCATTATTAAAGTGACTAAAGCATCTATACTCTTTGAACCAGAGACTCCATTATTGAACTTATACACCAAGAAATCATTGATAAGAAAATCCCCATGTACTCCAAAATCTGTAGCAGCACTTTTCGTGATACCTAAGAATTGGAAACAAGGTAGCTATCTATCATTTGGGGAATAGCTAACCAAACTGTGCTAGATAAATGTAATGAAATATTGTTGTGCTATAAGAAATGATGTATGTGATGAATACAGAGAAGCATGGAAAGACCTAAATGAACTGACAAGCTTAGTAAGTAGAACCAAGGAAGCACAATAACTACAATACTGTAAGTGGAAAGAACCTCACACAAAAAAATCAAAGTGAATATAACAGAATTACAAAGATCAAGCAGGACTCTAATGAAGAAATGTGAGAAGAAACCCCTAACTCTCTCATTCATGGAGGTGGAAGTTTCAGGTGTTACATATTGTACATGTTTTTGGACTTATTCCAATGTATCCATCAGTTGCAATTTTTTTTCTATTAAAAAATACTATTTGTTATATGGGGTGGCTCTCTGGGAGGGGTAGGGGAACAAATATTTTGGATAACTATGATGGTGTAATAAATAGAAAACTTCAACAGAAATTTTTATTTTTAAAGCCCTGATTATGCCTGCTTGCCCAGCACAAACTTGAAGGGCTTTATATTTGTCATAGGAAGAATCACACTTTTTCTCTCTTTAATCGTCCTAGTATAATGTGCTACACAGGTCTGGTGCTTATAGATACCTGTCTCTGGGGAATCACTCCCAGCCCAGCTGTTTGTGGGTCGGAGATCTAAGTGAAGAGCAAGTCCAGGGAGTCTAATGGCCTCTGCAGCCTCACATACTTCTGGCCTTCAGGCAGGTCAACAGACTAGCTTGTGAACTGGATTAGGCAGGTTTTTCCCTGCAATGCCCATGTGGCCAAAAATCCCCCACCCCCTGCCATACCTCCCTTCCCATGCTGACACTCCTGTGTCCCAATAAAGGACACTGTCTTTGAGACCCTTCATCGTTCTTGTTACTGTCATATTGTAGAAAGGAAGCTTACAAAGAGTTTTCAAGATAATGTTTGCTTTGTAAAAACTACTTTGATGACCAATCAGGAAATTCTGAAAAGCTAATTTAGTTAATTTTCCCCATGTTTAAACTAAAAGACATATTACTACAAATCTAAAAATGCCAACTCCAACTAAAGGCCATACCAGAGATACCTTGTGATTATCCACAAAGTGGATAATAGTGGGTAATGATCTATAAATTTTAAGGGATCATTTGAATGAACTTGTTAATGAATGAATTCATTAATGATAAGTGAATTCTTTAACTGACAATAGCCAATGCTGTAGCTTCAAAAACCAAATTTATCACTACCTCCAGATACTGTAACTTGTTTTTGATCTACTGAAAATTCAGTTGAAGGAGTTTTCTAAGAAAACACAGGTTAAGGGGCAGCTAGGTGGCACAGTGGATAGAGCACCGGCCCTGGATTCAGGAGGACCCGAGTTCAAATCCACCCTCAGACACATAACACTTACTAGCTGTGTGACCCTGGGCAAGTCACTTAACCACTGTCTAGCAAAAAAAAAAAAAAGATAGCACAGGTTACAACAGATTCTATGAAGTGACACATTTGTTAGCAAAACCTACAACTAATGAACACAACAGCTTCTAGTAACATAAAGGACATGGGAAAAATAATTTCACAGAGGAAAAGAATTGTTGTAATTCAGGAAAATGTTTATTCCAGACAGCTCTAATAAACATAAAGCTACTTGCTTAAACAGCCTGACTTCTAAATTAGCTTTCAATCAAACTGGTCTGAAAGTTAGTAACCACTTTTTATCAAGATTAAAATTGTTTCCTCGGATGATAATTTTAGATTTTCTTAAATGTAGAAACTAGCAATACTCCATATTTATATTTTATATAGTAGCAGGTATGCAAATTCTCAACTGTGCTTTTATGTATGGCTTGCTAAAACATTGAAGAAATGGAAGATTTCATCCTTATCAAATACTGCTACTTCAGTTGAACATTCAGTACATTTTACTGGGTGATATACTTCTTCATTCTCTGCTTGAACCGTGGAATCATTACTGTCAGATTTCATTTTTTTATGGCCCTGCCTTTTCTTCTGATTCACTGAGCTTTTATATCTCAGGACCTCCTCTTTGTTGACAGAGCAATTCATCACAAACATTGCTCTGTATTGAGTTTTGTAGTATTCGTGCCTAAGGGAAAGAGGAAGAGGAATTAAATGTTATAAATATGTTTATCTAAAACAGGAGAAATCTTGGTGACACTAGTATCAACTTCTCACCAAAACTCCGACTGACATTTATGATGCACTTTGCAAAGTACCTTACAAACATTATGTCATTTGAGTGTTATGACAACCCTATCAGGTAAATAATACAATTATTAATACTATCCCTTTACAGATGAGTAGAGAATGTGACATGGTAGATTTAGTGCTAGGTTTGGATCCAAATAGACCTAGATAAAAATCCTTCCTTAAATATTTACTAGTGTGTAAGCCTGAGCAAAGCACATAACTTCTCTGAGCCTCAGTTTCCACATTTGTAAAATGGGGATAAAAATAGTATCCACCTAACTGAAAGGGTAATGAGGATGAAATTTGATAATATATTTTATTCCAAAAAATATGTGAATTGCTGATTTTTTTCCAACCTCGGCCTTTTTAGTGCCCTTCTAGTAAGTCTACCTCTTCCCCCACAACCTCCCAGTCAGTGTCTCTGTCTGTTTCTCCCTCTCCCCATCACTTCCAGTCAGACTGTCTCCTAGTCAATCACTCTGATGCTCCCCTTCCCTCTGGTCTCTAACTCCCTTCCAACCAGTCTGTTGCTCAGTGTCTCCCTGTGTCTTTCTGTCTCTCCCCTTATCTCATTAGTCTGTCTCTCTCCATTTTCCCTATTCTCCCACTTCTCTCTCCCTGTCTCTCCTCACTCCCTCCTGAGAGATAGGTTAGGGGTCTTTTAGGAGATTAGGCCCCTGGTGATCTCCTCCACTCTGGCAGAAATAAGAACTACTTTGAAAAAGGAGGTAGAGCATATGTCCCAGTCAACTCTTTTGCCTTTTCTCTTTTCCTGACATACAGGCAGACAACCCTGAGATGTACGTTCTCAACAAATGGTAGCAGCCTTGTCAGTTTCAGACATCAGTAGCTCCTGAGTCCCATAGCATGGCTGACTGGTAGCAGAAGGGATTGCCAACATTAGACTCTGAACAAGGGCTGCAGGAGGAACTCAAGGTCTAGGACCACTCCTGACCTCATCAACATATTGGCCAGTGACAATGACATCCTTACTTGTGACATTAGCAGCCTTGGTAACTGGTCAGAGGATGGGTGGGTGGGGGTTGGGGGGAGAGGTATATGGCTTAACGTCGAATAAGAGGGTCCCAGCACGGGGTGTAAAGGGAGAGAGCTCAGCCCCCACCAGTGACAACACCTATAGCAGTGCTCCTGCCCCACAATAGTGGAACACTGAAAGTAGCATTCAGGCCTCTGGAAATGCTTGCTGCTAGCATGGCAGGTGGGAAGCAAAATGTCTCAGCATGGGGGAGGACGGCAGAGTGAAGGGGGAGTGGAATGCCATATTTAGATCACAGCAGATAAGCACTGATATGAGTGAGAACTGAAACAAAGTTAGGCCTACTGTAGTCTTCTCTTTACTGTAATCTAGACCTGACAGGCCCCTTCACACTGCTACTACTATCGTACTTAGTGGTCATCTGACAGCTCCTTCTCAGAAATGGCTTAGTGGACCAAAAGAACAACAGTGGGTTTCTACATCAGAGCACTCTGGGAGCACTGAAACCTTGCCAAGTCTCCAGCCTGGGCTGTCCCTGAGATCCCAGAATAACACAACGCTCAGTGGCTCAAGAAAGAAGTAAAAGGATCAGTCCAGAAATTCCTTCCAGAAGTATGCAGACCCTAGCTCTAACATCAAGTCCAAATTCAAGAAGTAAGCTGGAAGAATAAACAAACAAAAAAAGTTATTCTGACAAAAAGGTTACTTAATATGCAAATCAGATGGAGAGAAAGACTCCACAACATCCACAAGCAAAGCCTCAAAGGAAAACATCTTGGGCACAGATTCAATTCTAATTCCAAGAAGAGATGAAGCAAGAATGTTTTTTTAAAAGTTTTTAAATGTTTTTATAAATGAAATGAGAACACTGCAAGAAAAACAAAGAAAAAGAAAATCAATGAGAGCTACAGAAGAAAGAACTGGAAAGGGAATCAATAGCTTGGCGCAAGAAGTACAAAAACCATGCCCAAACAAAAAACTTCCTGAAAATTTGAATGGATCAAAAAAAAGCAATGACTCCATGGGACAAAAAGAAACAGACTTCTTATCGCTCTGTCTACTAGAGATAGTTGGTTAGCTAGAGGTCATGCACAACTCTGGCAGAACTTCCCTTCAGTCCTGAGCAGAAACCCATAGGGCTTTGGCTTAGGCAGCCACAGTGTAACAAGTGAAGGCAAATGGATCAAAGTGGAGAAGTCTGTTTTGGAGATGAATGGAGGTGAGCTAATGAATATCATGTGGCAGTTCATCAGGAGAAAAGCTCATCCTGCCCTCTGCGGATGTACAGCTCACATACACTAACTAGGGCTCCCGCATCATGACCAGACACATAATCTACCAGGGCAATACTGATTTAGTGAAGACGCCACACCCCCAGTCTAGTCCGTGGCTGAACCAAGCACAATGCACACTAGAAGGGATGTGAATGGTGACCAGTACAAGGTCATCAACTTTATTACAATAAATCTACACAGAATGAGGGCACTTTCAAGATAGTGTTTACTCCAAAGGATGGTAGTGGTATAAAGGAACGTGGACTGTACAATCTCCCCCCCCCGCCCCCGGAGATGCAGAAGTCTTCAGGTAATTTTGCCTGGACTGGTAAGAATTATGATGTCACCATATGATGGTCCCTGATAACTGAGCCCAGGGCTTTGGTTCCCCTGACCCAATGACTTCAGTGCTGGTCTGCCTAGATGGAAAGACCACCGACTTAGAGACTACTCATGGAACTGTCACCTGCTATTACTGAGAACACCAGAACAGCCAACTCACCAGCACTAATCCTATTGCCAGCATCTTTGCTTGGACAAGATTACAGCATTGAGAGAAGCTGGGCAGTAATCAGGACTTAATCAAATTTACAGACTGGAAAAGATATGTGCCGAGACAGGATAGTGTGAAGTTATGACTAAGGATCTCAAGGCTTCTTCTATGGTCTAAGTAATATGAAGCTAAAGGAGCGCTACCTTAATATCGCAGGCTTCCTGAACACAATCAAGAACAATCTTAGATAAAGTGTTGAATAAGAAATGAGCATCAAAAACTCCTTAATGACTGGGAACCAAGATGGCGGAGTAAAAGCAGCGACTTGCTTGAGCTCCCCCCCAAACCCCTCCAAATACCTATAAAAAATGGCTCTAAACAAATTCTGAAGCAGCAGAACCCACGAAAATACAGAGTGAAACAAATTTCCAGCCCAAGACAGCCTATATGGCTGATGGGAAAGGTATATTGTGCTGGGCCGGGAAAGTTAAGTGCAGTTTGGCATGGGAGCTCAGGGAAGGCAGGCCTCTGCAAACCTGGAGCAGGCCTCAGAGGACTGAATTGTGGGCAGCTGTGGCAGTTTCCAGACTTCTCAACCCACAAATGCCAAAGACAACTTAGAAGGTCAGTGGGAAAAGTCTGTGTCTTTGGTGAGAGACAGAAGCGTGGTCCCAGCCCCAGTCCCTGAGCTTGGCCCCAGGGCAGCGGCTGCTTCCAGCCCACAGAATGAGGGGGAATCCAGTGGCTGATTAGAGGGGGATTGCAGGGATCTCTCTGCTGGTGCAGGATTCTCTTGCTTTGCCCATGCTTAGATCTGGGTCACAGTTCTAGGTGGTGGTCCTGGGGTAAGGAGAAGCACTAGCATGGTGTAGCTGTAGTGGCTATAAAGAGAATCCTCCTCACAGTTCTAAGACAGAAAACAGTGCTTGTGGTCACTCACAGACCGGGGCATAGGACAGGAAAGAAGTAAACACCTCACCCTTGCTCATACCACCTTGGAAGAACTGAAAGTTTACAGGTCCCTAGAAGTATCTCTGAAAACAGCTGCACAAAACACCCAAAGCTTGGGATAGTGAATTCTCCACACTGGAAGCAGACCCCTACCTTAACAAAGAGTTTAAAACTCAAGTAATTGGCTGGGATCATGAGCAAACAAAGGCGCAAAAAAAAAGAATCAGACAACAGAATCTTTCGTTGGTAAGAAAGAAGATCAAAACATACAACCAGAAGAAGACAACAAAGTCAAAGCTCCTATATCCAAAGCCTCCAAGAAAAATATGAATTGGTCTCATGGAAGAGCTCAAAAAGGATCTTGAAAAGTAAGAGAAGTAGAGGAAAAACTGAGAGTGATGCAAGAAAATCATGAAAAACAAGTCAACAGCTTGCTAAAGGAGACCCAAAAAAATACTGAAGAAAATAACACCTTAAAAAATAGCCTAACTCAAATGGCAAAAGAGGTCCAAAAAGCCAATGAGGAGAAGAATGCCCTAAAAAGTAAAACTGGCCAAATGGAAAAGGAAGTCCAAAAGCCTACTGAAGAAAATGCTTCCTTAAAAATTAGAATGGAGCAATTGGAAGCTAGTGACTTTATGAGAAATCAAGACACTGTAAAACTAATACAAAAGAATGAAAAAATAAAAGACAATGTGAAATATCTCACTGAAAAAACAACTGACCTGGAAAATAGATCCAGGAGAGAGAATTTAAAAATTATTGGACTATCTGAAACCATGATCAAAAAAAGAACCTAGACATCCTCTTTCAAGAAATTATCAAGGAAAACTGCCCTGATATATTAGAACCAGAGGGCAAAACAGAAATGGAAAGAATCCATTGATCTCCTCCTGAAAGAGAGCCCCAAAGGAAAACTCCTAGGAATACTGTAGCCAAATTCCAGAGTTCCCAGGTGAAGGAGAAAATATTGCAAGCAGCCAGAAAGAAACAATTCAGGTATGGTGGAAACACAATCAGGACAACACAAGATTTAGCAGCTTCTACATTAAGGGACCAGAGGGCATGGAATATAATATTCCAGAGGGCAAAGGAGATAGAATTACAACCAAGAATCACCTACCCAGAAAAACTGAGTATAATCCTTCAGGGGAAAAAATGGTCATTCAGTGAAACAGAAGACTTTCAAGCATTCTTGATGAAGAGACCAGAGCTGAATAGAAAATGTGACTTTCAAGTACAAGACTTAAGTGAAACATGAAGAGGTAAACAGGAAAGAGAAATCATAACAGACTTATTAAGGTTGAACTGTTTACATTCCTAGATGGAAAGATGTTTTTAAGTCATGAGACCTTTGTCAGTATTAGGGTAGTTGGAGGGTAAAAATTATATGTATGTATATATAGATAGATAGATAGAGGGCACAGCATGAGTTGAAGATGAAGGGGTGATATCTGGAGAATAAAATTAAGGGGTGAGAGAGGATTATACTGAAAGAAGAAGAAAGGGACAGGTAGAATGGGGTAAATTATCTCACATAAACCAGAAAACAAAAGGCTTTTTACAGTGGAGGGAAAACAGGGGGAAGGTGAGAGGGAATGAATGAATCTTATTCTCATCAGATTTAGCTTAAGAAGAGAATAACATACACACTCAATTGGGTATGGAAATCTACCTTACCCTACAGAAAACAGGGAGGGAGGAAGGGGACAAGAGAGCAGGAGGATGACAGAGGGAAGGACAGACTGGGGGAGGGAGTAATCAGACGCAAATACTTCTGAGGAGGGACAGGGTCAAAAGAGAGAACAGAATAAATGGGCAGGATAGGGTGAAGGGAAATATACTTAGTTTTTTACAAAATGACTATTACAGAAGTGTTCTGCATTACTACACATGCATAACCTGTATCGAGTTGCTTGCCTTTTCAATGAGGGTGGATGGGGAGGGAGGAAGGGAGAAAATTTGGAACCCAAAGTTTAAGACATATTAAAAAAAAATTGTTTTCACATGCAACTGGGAAACAAGAAATACAGTAAATGGGGTATAGAAATCTATCCTGCCCTACAGGAAAATAGAAGGGGAAGGGGATAAAAGGGAGGGTGAGATAGAAGGGAGGGCAGATTAGGGGAAGGAGTATACAGAATGCATGCTATCTTGGGGTGGGGAGAGGGATGAGATAAGGAGAAAATCTGGAACTCAAAATCTTGTGGAAGTGAATGCTGAAAACCAAAACCAAAACAAAACAACAACAAAAAAATGAGTGTCAAGGGGGAAGAGCTTTGACTGCAGGTTAGGAGGTGGGAATTAAGCATGGAGCAGGCAGGTACATTTTTTTTTCCTGTGTTCTTCAAGCCCATCACCTACCTCAGTATGAAGGAAGGGACCTATAATCCCTTCACTTAGAAATCTGAAACAGAAAATATGTACTGGGGATAGTGAGGTTTTTTAAAAGATGTTTCTCTAAAAGATGTGTGTTTTGTTTTGCCTAAACCAAAGTGGATGTTTCACATACTGTAATTTATATACTATCCTCTGAACACATCATGGCACATTTAGCTACTAAACTCTTTTTACACACACAAAAAAAGTCAACAGGCTAAAAAAAACCAGAAGAAAATATAAATGATCTCACAGCAAACATAACTGACTTGAAAAAAAGACTGAGGAGGAAAAAAATTTAAGAATTGCAGGACTACCTGAATGCCATGCCCAAAAGGACCTAGACATCAAAATTCTGAATGACAACTAGCATCAGAGAGCAAAGTAGAAATAGAATCCACTGGTTATCTCCTTTAAGAAAGAGCCAAATGAAAACTCCCAGGGACATTACAATTAAATGCAAATTGTGGAGATTCAGGTCAAAGAAAAAATACTTCAAGCAGCCAGAAAGAAAATATTCAGCTACTGAGGAGCCATGATCACACACTCCTCTATAATAGAGAAGCAAAAAAATAGGAATACCATATTCCAGAAGGCAAAGGATATATAGGCTTATAGCCAAGAATAACTTATCCAATAAAACTGAATATAATCATAAAGGAGGAAGGAGGGGGGGAAATGGACCTTTGATGAAATGGAGGGCTTCCATTCATTCCCAATGAAAAGACCTGAGTTGTGAAGATACTTTAAAGTTCAAACACAAGAGACACATAAAAAGGTAAACATGAATGAATAATCATAAACGACTAAACAAGAACCACTTATATTCAAACATGAAGAAATTATGTATTTGCCCCTTCTGAACCCTATCATCATCAGGGTCAAAGAGGGAGTCTAGTTAGAAGATCTGAAAATGACTTATATCTTGATGATCTTAAGAAAAATGGAAAGGGACGTGGGAGGGAGCAGGGAAAGGAAGATTAGCGAAAATTATCTCACACACAAACACACACAGTTGGTACAGAAATACATTTCACTCAATAGAGAAACAGGTGGGAAAGGGGGAAAGAACTAGAGGGAAAGTAGATTACAGGAAGGATTATTCCTAAGCAAAATAAACTCTAAGGATGTACAAAAATATTTATAACTTTTTGAGGCAGCAAAGAATAGGAATCAGAGGGGGTGTTCATTAATTGAGGAATGTCTGAACAAGTTATGGTTTATAAATGTGATGGAATACTAATGCTCTGTAAGAATGGTGGTTTCTAAGAAGCCTGAGAAGATCTCAGTTAACAGACAGATACAAAGTAAACAAAACCAAGAGAAGAATTTATACAATGATATCAATATGGCAAAGATGAACACCTCTGAAAAAAGAAAAAACTCTTGAGCAGTCTAAAGAACAACCTGATTCCAAAGGCATAATGATAAAACACTTCCTGATAGAGAGGTGATGGACTCAGAATGCAGAATGAAATATAATTTTTTTTAACATGGCCAATGCAGAAATTTGTTTTGCTTGACTGTATATGTTTCTTACATATACAGGTTTTGTTTTTCTTTCATGCACAATGGTGGTCAGGGTAGGGGTTGCAGGAAGAGAAGATTTTTGCTGACTGAAAAATTTTTTTTTTTAAATTTAAAAGCCTCACCACTGTATTTTAGTAAATTAATGAAAACTGCCCAGATCTTTTGAAGCTAGATAGCAAAGGAAATATAGAAAGAATGATTGAGATATATATATTATATATATATATATATATATATATATATATATATATATATATATATATATCATCAAATGTAGTCAAAATGATTGGAGCCTTACTAAGTGGGAAATAGAAGTACTTAGATGGGGACAGTAAGTTTTTTCATCATTACTGCCAACTGAAGGTGAAGGAAGACCTTAACAACTGACTAAAGTCTGTGTTAGTCCTCCTGACAGAGGTGATAGACTCAGGGTGCAAAGTTAAAACATATTTTCCAGATGCAGTCAATGTGGGAATTTGTTCTGTTTGAATATGCATATTTGTTAAAAGGGATTTTCCTCCCCCCCCCCCGCAATGTAGGGAGGAAAATAGATTTTATTGTTAATTGAAAAACGTTAATTTTTTTTGTAAAAGATAAGTGTTAGAGTATAGGGTTTGACTCATAGCCCATGATGTAAAATACAGTTATGATGTGCTTTTGTTCAGAAACATTTAACAGGCTGGGAGAAAGGTACTGTCTTTTGGGCATGATGAAGGTGGAAATATATTTTGCATGACTATGTATACATGTTTTTGTTTTTCTTTTTCAATTGGGGTTAGGGAAGGAGGTGGAAGTAAAAACAGATCTTTGTTCAGAGAAAAAGCAATTAAAAAATGACTAAACTGTCTGTTTGTTGATCTGATTAAAATGGCCTCAAAAGAAGCAGGAGGAGGGAAAAACCTCTTAGGTACAATTGTTATCCAGATTTACAGAGAGCTACAACAAAAGCTCTCAATAATCCACAGAATAAAATGTTGGAGAAGGGCAGAGCTGATTTTATAAATTTGAAAACATCATTTTGAAAGAGACACATAGGTTTTACCACACACAAAATAGTATTTGTTATATGAGATGGCTCTCTGGGAGGGGAAAAAGAAAGGATACTGGGGAAAACTATCATGATATAAAAAAAAAGAAACATCAATAAAAATTTATTTAGAAAAAAAAAAAAGGAACCCTGGATCTAGAAAGACACTTAATAGCTATCTCCAAATCTCAAAGGGTCTGTCAAGTGGACTGGAAATTAGGCTTGTTTTGCCTCACCCCAGAACCACAGAACTAGGGCAGTTCTGACTTAAAATTAGGAAAAATTTCCTAAAATTCAAGCTATGAAGAAATGGAATGGACTGTCTCTGAAGGTAGTAAGCAAAGTTTTTCAAGTATAAGTTGGAAGACTTTTTGGATACTGTAATAACGGCTGACCTAGAGGATATGTGAGGTGCATTTCAACTCTAAGGGTTCATGAGTCTATAAAAGGTAGGAATGGTTTTGTAATGACAGAATGTTATCATCTCATGCCACAAAATACCAGTAGGTTAAATGAACATTTTAGTACTTCCATATCTCTATCACAAAAACTCATATTTCCCCATCTGATTAATGAAATTTAAAAATACCAACTGCTGAAGTAATTGTAAGTGTAATTATTTACCAAAATAAAATCCCAAATTTTAACCAATTATTATCATTAACAAAAACTTTTTGTAATAAATAAGGGAAAGAGGTAATTATAAATATAAAAATTAATTTTTATTACAAAAAATCAAAAAGCTTTTGTATGAACAAAGTTAATACAACTAGAATAAGGGAGCAAGTCAAATGGGAAAAGTACTTATATCGGGGATATTTTTGATAATATAGGCAACTAACAAATATGTAAGACCAAAAGTCATGTCTAGAACAGAGAATAGTCCAAGGACATGAGTGAATAATTCTTTAAAGAAGAATTGCAAATTATCAAAAAACCATATGAAATGCTCCAAATCACTGGCTATAAGAGAAATATAAATCAAAACAATCTTGAGGCTTTACCTCGTACTCACAAAATTCACAAAAGAAGCTAACAGTCAAGGTTAGAGGGACTATAGAAAAGACAGGGATACTAATGCATTGTTGGTGGAGCATCAAAGAACTGAAAACAAAGTAGATGCCCATCAAATGGTGTCCTGGCCTCAGCTGTAATCAATTTAGATTTGGTACTGAAACAAAATGAAACTCTTAAGTCATTCAAGCAGATTTACCTAACCACAACAAAAGGATATTCAACAAGAAAGGCATTCTAGATATCTGCAGTTGATTTAGCCAGTTAAACCTGGAAGCCTCTACCCCCAACACTGCTCCCAGTCCTCTTGGTTGTTTTGTACTCAAAGGATGAGGCTTAGCTAAGTCCTTAGTTCCCACAGCCAACCAAGTCTCAGGAAATGTCTTAATAACGCTTAAGGAAAAATTAACCTAACTTGGATGGAGAGTTGTTAAAATATTGCTCCTACCACATCCTTGATGGCAAAATCTGTTAGGTCTTCTAGAAAAGTGGTGTCAAATTCAAATAGAAACAGGATTATTAAACTGTACACAAGGATCCCTGCAGGCTGTATATCTGACTTATAAAACCACATATTACCTATTTCTGGTGTGTTCTTATTTATTTTGCTAAGTATTTCCCAATTATAGTGTTTGAGGCCTCCTGCTTGACACTTCTGTTCTAGAGGCCCATCTTAAGTTACTTTTATGACTTAAATGACACTTAAAATTACTTTAGGGCTAGGAAAAACTCAAAGAAAAACATAACCAAAAAAAATGTAATGTTTCCCTGAAGGAGTGACTGAATTTACGAGAGTACCAAGAAGGATGGAGTCCAGGGGCTAAATAATCATGTCCATCTTGAGGGTGATGCCAAATATATGCAGTTCCCGGTGGGTCTCTCAGTATAAAAGGCCATAATTAGCAGCACTAGGAAGATAAGGCTTACTGAAAAAATGCTGACATTTCTGTCATAATCACTGACCCTCACAAATCAGGGAGAACTATCTGCAACCCACTTAGTGTTCCCAGCCAGGAACGCCCCCTTCCCTGGGATGAGAGGAGGAATACAAAATCTGAATCCTCTAAAGAGCAGGCCCATTTCTTATGTGGGGGCTAGTTAGACAATTTCACTTCTCCCTATCAGAAAGCCAAGTTCCTTCCCATCCCCTTTATCCTCCAAGCTCTTCTTGGGGTGGAGTTGTACCATGATTACTAGAGATTGGATTAACAGCAGTGTGGGCCTGCCTTTTGGTCAGTGAGCATGCCAGTAGTGCCCCACCTTTTCTGCCAGTGGGCTGTTGTTACTAAATAAGGAGCTGATCCAGTCTGCTAACACCAGAGTTCTCATCTCAACCTGCTGCCCATTTTGCCCGGGTCAACTACTACGTAGGCATAAGAGGGTAACTTATAAAACTTACGCAGCACTCTGCTTGCTCTCAGCTAATTCAACAGGGGGGGTGCAATTGACACATTTGTCTATCCAAAGAGGCAGCTAGTTGGTGCAGTGACTAGAGGTCTAAGTCTGGAGTCAGGAATATTCGAGTTCAAATCCAGTGATTCTGGGCAAGTTATTTAACATCTCTGTCTCAGAATCTTCAACTGTAAAATGGGTATGATAACAGCATAAAATAATATTTATAAATGTGCTTGGCACATAGTAGGCACTTAATAGATGCTTGTTTTCTTCCTTTCTTCCATCCCCAACTCCAGAAATGTATCTAGGTTCCTGGATAGATTTTAGCATTGTACTGATAAGTGCGTCCCCCAATACTTTGCACCGAAGAATCACAACAAAATTCATGTTGGGGGTTTTCTTGGCAAAGACACTGTAGTGATTTGCCATTTCTCCAGCTCATTTTGCAGGTGACGAACTGAAGCAAACAGAATTAAGTAACTTGTCCAGTCATGAACAGCTAGTAAGTGTTTGAGGCTGGATCTGATTTCATGAAGAGGAGTCTTCCTGACTCTGGGTCAGGCACTCTACTTTATCTATTGCACCACCTAGCTGTGGCCTGAGCACTAGTTCTTCTGAATTTGTCCTTTTCTAATGAAGAAAACACTTCTTTCTCCATCCCCAAAACTTGAGTCCCTCCAAGCTGCTTTGAAGGTAAACTGAGTACTGAAGGTATCCCCTAGCAGAACTTAGAAGAGGCTTACAGGCTTGAAGACCCACAAAGTTAGAGAGCCTAAAACAGTTTACAGCATTTATCTTCAAGGTACAATTCTTAAGGATAAAAAGCATACTCATATAGTTCTCTTCTTACTGAATGGCCCCAAACAGTTTAATCTCTAGTTTCCCAGGAGTGGGAGTGCCTCATACTAAGACACTGCCTTTTGGCATTACCAAAAGTACCACTAGAAGCATAAATGCCCTCTTCTACAGGGCCCACTGCCCACTCCAAGAGCTCAATTTATGTTCCAATCCTACAAGACTATTCCAACTGCCATATGCCGGTCCTGTCTCAGGTCGGCAACCTCATAACCAGGTTAGGTTCAATAATGAAACAAAATAAGTAAATTGGAGTGGCTCATTTAACAGTTAACAAAGGAAGATTTACTTAGCCATAGCGGGAGAAAGATATTCAAACAAGGGCAGGTGTTGAAGAAACCTTTAATTAATTTAGCTGATCAAAGCTCCTTTTACATCCATCTTGATCCACTGGTCAAACCTCTAAGTCTCTCCCTGTCTGAAATGTCCTGCTAGCCTCCTCGTACTCCATGATACTCCACATATTACATGAGGAAGTGATATCAATATTCTGAGCCAACCAAGTCTTGAAGAATGTCTTAATATGTTTTAAGGAAAAACACTAGCCTAACCTGAATAGAGGGAGGGGTTAAGGTACTGCTCCTACCACAAATAGGGAAAGAATAAGCAAGTTGTGCTACATGAAGGTAAAAGAATTGGAATGTAATAGAATATTGATGTGCTGTAAGAAACAATATGATCAGTTGAAAGAAGCATGGAAAGATTTATGTGAACTGATACAAAGCAAACAGAACCAGGAAAACAACATACAGTGATAAACTATAAATGGAAAAAATAATAAAACAACTGAAATTGAATGCTGCAAAATTATAATGACAAAGCTTGACCCCCGAAATATTGAGAAGGCATTTCCCCTGGCTTCTTTTGAGGAAGGGGGAAACACTGCATATGTTAAGACTTTTTTGATATGCCGGATAGTTTTATTGAACTGTTTTTTCCTGTCACTCATATTTGCTTTTGTTATAAGGGATTGGTGGGAGGAGGGATAGGAGAGAGAGCAATACATTTAGAAATATAGGTCACACAGAAAAAATATTTATTAATGACATTTTTAAAAGATTTTCTGAGCTTGCACAAAATGCCTCTGTCCTCAAGGAATTTACGGAAATCTAAATAGAAAGCTCTTTTGTTGTTCAGTTGCTTCAGTCATGTTCAACTCTTTATGACCCCATTTGGGGTTTTCTTAGCAAAGATACTGGAGTGGTTTGCCATTCCCTTCTCTAGATCATTTTACAGATGAAGAAATTGAGGCAAACAGGGTTAGGTGATTTGACTAGAGTCATACAACTAGTGTCTAAAGCCAAATTTGAACTCAGGTCTTCCTGATTCTAGGCCCAGCACTCTATCTACTATGCCACCTAGCTGCCCCCAAATATAAAGCTTATTTCTGCTTAAAATAAAATCCACCAACATCCTCCTCTTTATTCATTACCTCTGGCAGTCAAGACACAGTGTAGTCATGCAGGCAGGGCAATTCAAGACAGCATCACTATTTGGAACAGGCTGTTGTTGGTGAGAGAGCTGCATTCCAAAACAATGGTATCTATTACAGAAAAAGCGAAAAAAAAAAGATTATTATAACATTAATATGTATTGCCGAACCATATTTATATCATATGAAAACATGCAGAATATAATGATTTCACTCACGGAGGCTCTAAAGTACCTTCTGCCACCTCCTCCTCCTTCACTTGTTTCACATGATTAAGCAGCCTTACTTCTTACCAAACCTAACCTACTTGTTCAAGTAATCATCCCATCTCTTTCCAACAGATTACCCCCTCTGCCATCCTCACTCTTTCAGTTATATTCAATCTCTCCCTCTCTAGCGGCTCATTTCCTGTTGTCTACAAAGATGCCCATTTCCCCCAATCCTGAAAAAAACATCACTTGATCCTTCTATCCCTTTTAACTATCCCCTTATATCTCTTCTGCCCTTTGTAGCTAAATTCCTTGAAAAGGCCATCTACAAAGTAGGCCTCTATATTTCTCTCACTTTCTTCTTGACCCCTTACAATTTGGCTTCTGACCTTATTATTCCACTGAAACTGCTCTCTCCAAAGTTGCCAAATCCAATGGCCTCTTCTCAATCCTCATTCTCTTTGATCTTTCCATAGCCTTTGACACTGTTGCTCACTCTTACCTCCTTGATATTCTCCTCTCTCTCTTTTTCAGAACACCACCTCCTCCTGGTTCTGCTGGATCCTCCTCCAGATCATGCCTTCTAACCAGGGTGTCCCTCAATGTTGAGTCCTGAATTCGCTTCTCTTCTCCCTCTACACTAGTCTTCATCAGCTCCCGTGGATTTAATTACATCTCTCTGCTGAGGATTTTCAAATCTACTTATACTGCCCCAATCTCTCTGCTGACCTCCAATCTCACCTTTCTAACTGCCTTTCAAGCATTCCAAACTAGTTTTCCGGTAGACATCTTAAACTCAGTATGTCCAAAACAGAACTCTTATCTTTTCCCCAAAGGCCTACCCTCCTATTCCCTATTACTGTAGAGAACTCCATCTTCCCAGTTTCTTAGGCTCAAAACCCAGGAAGTCATCCTGGATTCCTCACTTTCTCTCATATTCCATATCCAAGCTGTTGCCAAGGCCTGTTGATTTCACCTTTGTGACATTTCTCAAATACACAGCCTTCTCTCTTCTGACACTACAACTACTCGGGTGCAGTCCCCTCATCTCCTCAGGCTCTTACTGCAATAGCCTGCTGATGCCTCTGCCCCGCTTCAAGTGCCTGCTCCACTCTGATCCATTTCCCATTTAACCACTGAAGTTATTTTCCTAAAACACAAGCGCTGTTGTGTCACTCCGCCCTGCCCCACTCCAGTGGCTTCCTATTGCCTCCAGGAGCAAATACAAAATGCTGTTTAACATTCAAAGCCCCCTACCTTTCCAGTCTTTTTACACCTTAATCCCCAACTCATATTCTTTGATTCAGTGATAGTGTCCTGGGCTGTTCTCTAAACAAGGCACTCTATCTCACAGATGCAGGAATTTTCTCTGGCTGCCTCCCATTCCTGGGACATTCTTCCTCCTCAACTTCACCTACGGACTTCCCTAGCTTTAAGTTCCAACTAAAATCTCATCTTCTACAGGGAGCCTTCTTTTAATTACTTCTGATTTATGCTATATACAGCTTGTTTTGTGTATATTTGTTTACATGTTGTCTCCCCCATTGGTCTGTAAGCTTCTCGAAGGCAGAGACTTTCTTCTGCCTCTGTTTGTATCCCCAGAACTTAGCACAGTGCCTGGCACATAGTAGGTGCGTGATAAATGTTTATTGACTGATTACCATACGCTGCTTCTGCACTTGCAATAAGAACATAAACTTATATGACTGAAATTTATGTTTTCACAGTCTGTATTCAAATACTACCACTGTCTTCCATTTTTACTAAAATCTGGGCAATAAAAATGAAATACCTTACTATACAATGTCCTATGTTTGTGAAAGGTTTGTGAAACTAACGTGTTAGTGCAACATAAACTCCAGTAAGTTGAAAATATTAGAAGATGGTATGCTTGTAATTTTTCACAAAATTACTCAATACTTTGAAGAATCTGTGATCTCATTAATGTGACTCTTCACTTCACCGGTAAAGGTCACAATTCCTCTATGCGTTCTCATTTTATATAATTCTTACCATGTCCTTCAAATTCCATATGGAACTGAGGATCAGCCCAGGTCTTTTAACATTTCATAGGTAGTAGCTTAGCACTCAGGAGAACCACCTATTATGCTATCATTAACATTTTGTTAGAGGCTGGTTAGCCCCATCACATTATGTCCCTCTATTTCCCTACAGATCATTCACTATTTTGACTTTCAGAAATCACAGTGTTGCATGATTCTTACTTGTGGATTCATCAAATGAATAAAGGGTATCTAAAAGTTATGTCAATCACAGACGCCCAAGCAAATCTTTAAGATGATAAATCACAGAAATGATCTTCATTGATAGGTGTCTCCTCACCAGAAGTTTCCTCCATTGATGAAGCCACAAATCCAACCTCCTTCCCCCAACAAAAAAAGGGGTTGAAGGGCTAGAGTATCTTGAGAAATACAAAAGCACATAGCGATTTCTCAAATGCTATCCAGTCTACTCTTCTTCATATTTAATATCTGTCCCAAGATAAACAGACTTAATAAATTATTAGTGTTACTTATGACAATGAAGATGATAATGATGGTAGCAAGCATTTACATAGCACTTTAGGATTTGTAAAGGGCTTTAAAGATACATGCTATCTTCATTTGATTCTCACAATAATCCTGTGAGGTAAGTGCTATCATTATTCCAATTTAACAGAAGAGGCTAAGAGAGGTTAAGTGACTTGCCCAGGGTCAGATAGCTAAGTAAGTGACTAAGACAGGATTTGAACTCAGATCTTCCTGACTCCAAGTCCAGCACTCACTGTGCTTCCTTGTTCAATCATGTCCTACTCCACGTGACCCCATGGTTTACCATGTCCTTCTCCAGTGTGTCCCCACTTTCTGATGAGGAACTGAAGCAAATAGGGGTTAAGTGACTTGACCAGAGTCACACAGCTAGTAAGTGTCTGAGGCTGGGTTTGAATTCAGGTCTTCCTGACTCTAGGCCTAGTGTTCTCTCCACTGTATCACTTAGCTGCTCCACTTTGCCTCTTAGTTGTTGTTAATTCATCATCCAACTGTATGTCATAATTTGAGCAACAGAAATTCTCTATCCACTTGTTTTCTTCTTGAGTGAACTGTTAAACCAACTTCTTAAGTGGCAATAGATCTTACTGAGGAGGTATTGTAGCATTCTGGAGTCTGATGAAAGCAGCACAATACCATCTGCATGCAGCAACACCTAGAGGACCTTACTCTATATATGGAATTCCATTTGAACTCTGTTCAGAAAAATCTTCCATGATAATGACGAAGCATACAATATCCTTAATTTCTCCCTCCCATTAGAAGGTAAGCTCTTTGAGAGCAAGGACTGTCTTTTGCCTCTTTTTGTATCCCAGTACTTAGAACAATACCTGGCACACAACAGGTACTTAATACTGACTAATTGATTTCCCTTGCCTAATAATGGTAAATGAGGATCCTTGACCAAATTATCTCTGTGGTTGGAACAATCAGGATTCTTATATGATCTTAACACAAGAATAAGATACCTCACTGCACTTTGCTCTATCCAGTGCCTTAAATAACTGCCCCCTGCAGAAGTTCCCAAACTTATTTGGCCACCACCCCTTTAAAAAAAAAATTACTCAGCACCCCCTGGAATTTCTTTAACCCTTTAATTTTTTTTTAAAAAATCTGCATCATTTCAAAAAATTATATAATTTAATCTTAAATTTAATAATTTATTATAAATTTGTGGATTTTTTTCCCATATTGAAATTTTGATGACACAATATGGAGCCATGTAACCGTATAGCATTGTATTGTAAACAAGTCATTATGTACACATCTCCCCAAAATGAGTGACATGCTCACCTGCTAACACTTGACTGTTAAAGCCTTCTTGGTCTTGATCACTAATTGGTTATAACTTTTGGTCTTGATCACTAATTGGTTATAACTTGCATTTTGTGTGTTTATTTGGAAAAGAATGTAATCACTATGACTAACTCTGTTACACTATAGATGAAACATGTACAAAAGGTTTTTCAAAATTTTCTTCTGTTCTCTTCTTTCCTTTCCTTCCAAAGCCCTCTTATTTTTATTCAACACTCCCCTCCTCCCATTGCACTCAAGGCTACTGTCACCTCCCTGGATCGGTCCAATGCTCCACAGTGGACCAGTATCAGCCACTTTGGAACCTATGGCCTAGTGCATTGCAGACTCTTAACAAATGTTTCTTGATTGACTAGTTAGTCAAATCTCTCAGTATATTCAAGATGAAAAAAAAGGGATAATGAAGGAACATTATACCTATTATTTCAAGCAAAGTCTTCTTAACCAGTGTGAAAAGTAATACATTTGAACCCTTACTCCATTCCAGTCATTATCAATCAATTTGATATGATTCCATAGGCGTAGTGATTATAAGCTCTGTATATCAGGTCCCAGAACTGTGAGCTTCGGATTGTAAGATCACTTGCATAATCATAGGAAATTAGCTAGAGGCCCTCCACCCTTGTTTTCACAGTGTAGCAGAGGTGATTCAACTACATGGAAAATCCTCCAATTTATTTTTGTACCTCCAGACCATTATCCTTCGTCCAACACAAGCAGGTGATCATCTTCTGACCACCCAGTCGGTGGAGATGCCCCATGCTTTGCCTAACCCATGATCCTGCTGATACATTTTTTTTGCTTACTTTAGCCTACACATCATATGTTAACCAATGGAATTATTCTGTATTTGCTATAACCATTCTAGAACGTCTAGATATCTAACCGTATAAAACTAGGGCCCTGAAAGGAGGGGGCATCTCACATTTTGAGAAAGATCTAAGATCCACTTCATTAGAGGAGACCATAGACCCTTCAATAAAGTGCCATTGCCTCAGGGCTCTGCCTCAATCTCTCTTACTGCAGGCTGGATAATTTTAATCCTCACATTAATAGAGACCACTAAAGGACAATGATGCGTGGACCTCCCACCCTGACCTCTTTAGGCCAGCCCCTTCAAGGGACCCAAAAAGGAAGTGCACACCAGGTTGAATTTTCGTCGATGGCTCCCCCATGGACGCCAGCCCTGGGAGGTTGGATTCCCCTCATTGTCTGTACCCAAATTCTCTGAGTCTGAGGTAAGTCTCTTCAAGACTGGTGAGTCTGCCTTGAATTACCCTACACAATGAATAGTTGGTTCAAATAATAGCATTAAAAGATACAATTACACTGGTCTCCAAATGACCTCAAATGATACCCACTTATTATTCAAAAGGTTTCTTTTTCTACTTTGGGTAGGATAGGCAGAGCTCATCCCAAGAAACATTACAGACAAAGATCCCCTAAGAGAATTTTACAATGTTTTCCTCCTAACAGTAAGTCATTTACTATTATTATTATTATTTTCTGGTTTTTTGGGTTATTTTTGGTGAGGCAATTGGGGTCAAGTGACTTGCCCAGAGTCACACAGCTAGTGTTGTGGGTCTGAGGCCATATTTGAACTCAGGTCCTCCTGACTCCAAGGCTGGTACTCGATCCACTGCGCCACCTAGCTGCCTCCTATTTTTTTTAATAAAATATACTCCAATAATCATATAACAGAGGTATTTATAATGTAACAGTATTCAGATTGAAAAGAGGAAGAAATGTGCTTTAACAACTTCTCTTAGCCTTCTTGTACTTAAAACATCACCAATGAGGTGATAAGTTTATTTAAATACATTTCAATCTTATGAAATCATAGAATGTCATTTATCTTATTACCTGTGGCATTTTCATGTTTACGAAGTGCTAACCTGTCAGGCTTTTTCCTGTCTTGAGAGTTGCTTAAGCCTGTTTTTAGTAATACTTCAAAATGTTTAGTCTATAATTTCTCAATTTGTTAACATTCCATGCCAGTTAGAAAAAGTACCGATAAATGGCATAGCATTTTGTTTCAACTGTATTCCTACAAGGTCTGAGCACTACAATACTCATCCTTTACACAAGCCAGGCACTGTGTTAAGCACTTCACAACTAAGTGTTTCTCCCAACAACACTGGGAGATAGGTGTAAATATTTATTATTCCCTTTGTACTTACAAGGACTGATTAGATTCTCTAATTTACCACCATTACAATATTTTCAACCCAATCATTCTGATTTATTATGATTAGTGGCTATAACTAAACTTCATTTGGCACAAGGTTCCATTACTTTTAGTTGGCTTATATTAAAAAAAAATTCATGATGACAATCCCAGTTTCCCATTACTGTTTCTTTGTTTCCTTGAGTTACCCAAAGAGCCAAACCAATTTCTTTAAATTTTCTAAATTACTAATCCTTTAGCATGACTATTTAAACCAGAGAAAAGAAATAATCCTTTCTCTATCAATCAATTAACATGCATTTTATGAAACTTATTTTGTAGACTTATACTGACTGAGGAAGGAAGACCTGCAGCAACTATCAAAGGGACACTGCTTAAAAAGAAAAAAAATCCTAAATCTCTTTTTTCTCATTTCAGTGGGATTAATACCCTCTCTGAAATCTCCCTTTCAAAACTCCAAAACGCTTTACTTTCAAACCCATAATTTATACTGAAAGTGCAGACTCCAACTTTCTTTACCCATCTCCGCCTTAATTTTTCTTATTTCCTTATGCAACACTACTCTTTATTTCTTCTACTTATTTAATTCCTCTAGTAAACCCATTTTTAGTTCTGTAGTGGTTACAAATGCACAGTTAATAATAATCTATTTAAGGGCTTTTGGGCAATTAGAATTAGTTACGGTCACATAATTTTTATAAGTGATAGGCAAATGGACTCAAAAACAACTCACTCAGCACAAGTTCCTTATTTGAGGGTGTCAGATTTTAGCCAGCAGTTTGATTTCTTCTCAAAGTTAAACTTATTTTATGCCAGAAAGGCATTCACTCAGCTATTTTGGCAACGCCCAAGGAGACAGGCCAAAGCCCAACTATGGCACAGGAACATAATAGGAATTGCATTACTGGTAAACCGTCTGATAGAGATAGTACTTTTCTGAAGGGCTCAGAGTATAACCTCTTCTCTATTTCTCAAAGTGAAGTCAATTTATTTTGTTTTTAAATAATGTGCAAGTATTGCTTTTCCTTCTCAAAATTTCAGTATTTTATAAGCCACATATTCTCATTTTAATTTGATCTATTCCAATCTGAGCACCCTCTATTAGGTGTACACATCCACTTAATTTATTTCTATATCTATTTTTACTTACTTGTATATTCTTGTTCAATCTTATCTTCAATAATTCTTTCCCTAACTTACTACAGCCTTATTTATACACTTTAAACTTACTTTCACTAACCAACTCATTTTAACACAAGTTTTACTGTGTTTTAATTTACCTAAAGAATTGACTTAAACTGCAGTAGTATCATTAAACTTCACTTAGCTTCAGTGCTTTCTGATTTCAAAACAAGCTTTTCCTTTTTCTGGGAGCACTTTGGAGTCACCTTCAATCTGAGATCCCTAATCAGGACTTACTTGGTGCCCTCAGGTTGATTATTTAGAGCCCACACCAGGTAATATTAGTCCTGCTAAGGTTGTGGATAAGGTTGTGGATCCCTTCAAAAAAAAGAAGGGATCATTTTGGAGTATGGGATTATCCTGGGGGAGAGCAGGCTTAGGTAGAATTCAAGTCATCCAATAAACATTTGTGGGGCAGCTAGGTGGTGCAGTGGATAGAGTTACCAGCTCTGGAGTCAGGAGGACCTGAGTTCAAAGCTGGCCTCAGACACCTGACACTTACTAACTGTGTGACCCTGGGCAAGTCACTTAACCCCATTGCCTAGCCCCCTTAGCCCCCCAAAATTGTAATATACAAGGCACTATATCTTAGGGAGATGAAAATACAACAAAGACTGGTTCCTGCCCTTTAAGGAGTTTAAAATAAAATCAAGTAGGAGAGCTGCACAAATAACTGTAACACAAATTAAAATATGATAAAGCACCAAAGAGAAAGAATTAAGTACAATGCTGACAATAAAAGGGGAAATTTCATGGAGGAGGTGGCATTTGAACTCGACCTTTAAAGACAGGATGTCACTAGGCAGAAATGGCTGGGAAGGGGAAAAGAATATTTCAAGTCAAGTTAAACAGAATTTATTAAGCTCCTATCATGTGCCAGGTACTGTACTAAGTACTGAGGATTCAAAGAAAGCCCCCCCCCCAAAAAGGTATTACCCTCAAGAAATCAGTCTAATGAAGGAGATAAAATTTAACAACTTTATACAACAAAAGATATACACAAGGCTAAATTAGAGTTAGTCTTTGGAAGGCACTAGAAACAAGGAGGACTAGAAAAGGCTTCTTATGTAACACAGGACTTTAGCTGAGACTTTAAGAAATTCATGAAAGCTAGAAGGCAAAGATGAATTCCAGAATTCCAGGAATGAAGGAACAGCCACTGAAAATGCTTAAGAGTAGGGAGATGATATGTAAGGAAAAGCAAGGAGGCAGAGTCACTCGACTGAAGAGTAATTGGAAAGAAGCAAGATGCAAGAAGATTGTAAAGATAGGAAGGAGCCTGACACAAAAGAACAAAGATAAGGACATAGGAAAGTATAGGAAAGGCTGTGTATGAAAATAAGTAGTGTGAGGTAAGGCTGAAAAGGCACACTGAGGTCAGATTGTGAAAGTCAGTCATTCAGTATCAGTTAAAAAACATTTATGAAGTGCTTACTACGTGCCCAGGCACTATGCTAAGTGCTGGGAGTACAGAAAAAGGCAAAAGACAGTCCCTGTCCTCAAGAAGCTTACAGTCTAATGAGGGAAGACAACACATAAAAAAGAAGTTGAAGAGTGGGATGGAAAAAGGGGAGGGGGCATGGCTTGGGGGCATGATGAAGTCCGATGTATAGCCAGGTAGGAAATGAAGAGATGGCTGGCCTGGCCACCCTTCCTAAGCAGAGGATCTGGGAGGAGCTCTCTGTTCTCTACCCTCCACTCTCTTAAACAAGAGGGAACAAGGGCCCCGATAAGCTGTGGACAGCCAGGATTAATGTTTTCTTGCCTGAAGATGAGGAAGAACTTGAACGCTAGGATAAGAGAGAGTGTGGTCTCTATTTGGTAGGCAAAAGGGAGCCACTAAAGAGTACTGAACAGAGTAATAACATGATTAGAGTTGTGCAGGAAAAAGACTATCCTGACAACAGTGTGAATGGCAGATCAAAGGAAAAGGTTAGATGACTACAGTTGAGGCAAAACGAACTAGACTGAGAATGAATTTAAGAATGAAGAGGAAAGAGTAAATTTAAGAAATATTGTGGAGACAGAATTAGTATTATTTGGCAAATGAAAGTGTATTGGGGCTTGAAGGAGAGGAGTCAAATATATCAAAGGCCATAGTGGGTAACTTTGGGCATCCAAAGGGAAGCCTTCATGAAGACACTGGGAGATAAAAAGCTAGAAAACAACAATCTGCCATATATAAGTGATTGATTCTAGATGAATTTAAAGTTGTATATGTTATATGTGTAAGATTATAAGAAAGCTTTAAAATATATATTTTTAAAAATCTAGGGAAAAAATAAAATAACCTGTTATGAATCATATGTTGGATTAAAGCAACAATTTCAACCATTTATTTTAAAAATAAATTTCAAAAGCACAAAGGTGTACTTTAACTTTCCAATGATCTCAAGGCACTTAGCTGAGATAATTATTTTGAATTTCTCCCTCAGTGTTCTAACATAATTTCTTTTTTGGTTTATAATTCTTACCCTCTTCTTTGTGCATCCACCCAGGCCTGATCTCTATTGTCTTTTTCAGGATCATATAATAATTCATCATTTGTTGGAATCCGACGCTGCTGTTTTTTCTTCTTGTTCACTTGTGATATTACTGAAAGTGTAAAGGAAGTGCCTTAATACCACTCAAACAGTCATGTCCTTTTAACACAGAGAGAGAATTTCCTATGCTACATATCTTCTTGGTGTTATTTTTTTCCTGTTTATGTACATATTTTCCTTAAAACTGAGAAAAAGGAAAAAGATAATACCTCTTCCTTCCCAACCTAGCTCAGCCCAAAGTTCTTATTCAGCTAATAAAGATATTTAAAATTATACTGTAAATGGGATAAATTCACATGCCAACACGAAACTCTCCACAAAAATCCCAGTAACTAATGCTTTAAATGTTAAATTACTCACTCAATATGACATCCTAGGCAAATTACTTCATTTCTCTGGGCCTAAAGTTTCCTTAAGTCCTCATGTGTAAGTGCTTCAAAATGTGAAATAAAATCTGACCCAGTCATTTCACTGTTAAATACCAGAACTATCATTTAAAAAATTGCAATGGTGGGGCGGGGAGGCAGGTAGGTGGTGCATAGATAGAACACTAACCCTGTAGTCAGGGGGACCTGAGTTCAAATTCAGCTACATGATCCTTACTAGCTGCGTCACCCTGGGCAAGCCACTTAACCCCAACTTCCTCGTCAAAAAAACAAAAACAAAAATTGCAGTGAGTCTATCTGTATAAAAACATTCACCACTGCTTTATTTGTAACAACAAAATACTACAAATAACCTCTATGCCCAATAATTGAGAGAATGGCTGAATTGTCATATAGTGAAATAGAAAATTACGGTGTCATTAAAATGATAAAATATGAATTACACAAGAAAAACAGAATATGAGGTGTAACAGAGTGAAAGGAAGGAAGGAAGGAAGAAAATAGGGCCAAAGGTGGAACTTCTGGGAGACCATAAAGCAGACACAGAAGAAAAGTTTCTTCTTTGGTTATCTGTTGTTCAAAAATATATTTGTTTCTACTGTAGCGCAGGATCTTACCTTTTATTTTACATGTTTATTTTGTTACTTTTGTTGACAGGTAAGTTTGTAATGAAAATAATTTTAGAATATACAACTGAAAACATCTGGCTTGGTCTGTAATTAATTCACTATTTTTCTTCATACTCAATGCATCTAAATATAGCTAAGATAGTAAACACACAATTAACAAGAAAAACAGTAAATTTTATATTTTATCTTATGAATTCTTCAGATATTTATTCCAATGTATTACCTACACTGCTTTAAGAACTGAGATTAGATATGGAAATACATTTTACATGAGTGCACATTTATAACCTATACCATACCGCTTACCATTTCAGGGAGAGCAAAGGGAAAGGAGGGATAGATAGAATTTGGAACTAAAAAAAAAATGTTAAAAATTGTTTTTACATGCAATTGGAGGAAAAAAAATATTAAAAAAAAGAATAGAGCATGTCATCATACTTGAAGGTCTTCCATAAAAATTTAGTTAAGAGAAAGGGAAGCTAGTAGGAAAAGATGATGGCTATAAAATCTGACCAAGTAGAAATGATGAAACTATAAGACTGAAACAATATACTTTTATCTCTTTTATCTTTGCAAATATCTTCTGTTCAATCATTTTCAGTTGTGTTCAACTCTTCATGACCTCATTTGGAGTTTTCTTGGCAAAGATACTGAAGTAGCTTGCCATTTCCTTCTTCAGCTCATTTTACAGATAACGAAACTAAGGCAAACAGGGTAAAGTGACTTGCCCAGAGTCACACAGCTAATAAGTGGATTTCAACACAGACAAATGAGTCTTCCTGACTCCAGGTCAGGCACTCCATCCACTGTGCCACCTAGCTGTCCTAAATGCAAACGTCTTGTAGCTATTTAAATTCAGTTACATCAAGATAATACCAACTGGCTAACATTTTTTGTTTCTCAAAAGAAAAAAAAAACCTTGCTGTAAGAGTATTATATCGTCCTTACCTGTGTCTTCATCCTCAGAATCAGAATCAGAATATATGTCATCATAATACTTTGACAGAGCCATTGAAGTTTTCACAGTTCCTAAGGAAGAAACTGTTTTTAAAAATGAAAAGCCAGGAGACAAAAAACACACACACATACACACTGCTACAGATGGATTTATGAAACATTCAAAGAATAAATCAATTACATAAACTGTTTGTAAAAAATAGGGAAAGAAGGGGTCCCACCAAACTCCTCCTACAACACAAATTAAGATCTCGATACCTAACTAACTTGATGCCTAATTGTCTAGAGTACAACCACATTTTATCCAAGGATTTAGTAACAAAATGATACCTCCTCCTTAGCCCAATTTGGGTGAGTGTTATAGAGTAACTGTCAGAATTCACAGGGTTATTTACTGTTATTAACTCAAAAAAGAAAAGGAAAAAGTTCTTGTTTTTCAACCACTATATGAGGGGTGGGGAACCTGACGCCAGAAGGCTATATGTGGCATTCTAGGTCCTTAAGTGTGGCCTTTAAACTGAATCCAAATTTTACAGAACAAATCCTTTTATTTTATTAATACATCTTGTTAGTCTCTTGTATTTTATTTTTAAAATGAACAGATTTAAAATACCAAAGAATAAAATAAGTTTCAACAAAGTAATTCTCTCAGATAGACCAGTACAATTAGAATATTAGTAAGCCATAAGGGCTAAATTGACAGCTGCTATACCTAACTGGCACCACTACCACACAAGGCTAGTTGGCAAGAATTTATAAGGGGTCAAGTTGTCAGCTTTGGACAACGGTGCACTGTGTTTCTTTTTGAAGTGGAATTTGTGAATAGTTGCACTGCTCAACAATATTTTTTAATTCTGTCTGCTTAACAGCCCATCATGTCAAAGATCAAGAGAACACTGAAGGAAGAAAACAGATTTTTTTAATGAGGACTGGGAATTGCAATATTATCTTGTTTCTGCTAAAGATAACATGATTTGCTTGCTATGTGATACTGCACATCAACATTAAAGAAATTCAATGCTCATCAACATTATAACATTCATAAGGACCAGAAATATTTTAAATTAGAGGGAGAGGCACGAAAGGTTGTATTGCATAAGTCAAAAGATGAAAAGCAAAAGCAAAGACAATTCTTTCAAACAGCAATAAGACCTGGAATAATGCCACCGAAGCAACTTATAAAGTAGCTCTGGGAAAAAAGGGAAGCCATTCAGTGACGTAGAAATTGTGAAAGAATGCATTATCAAAGTTGTAGGACACTTAAACACTAATAACATTTCAAAGTACAAACAACTGCCATAACTGATCAGCAGCATGAATTGGGCTTCAACTTAACAGAACAACTTCATGCAATACTTCAAAAGGAAAATATGTATTATTCACTCGACTTGGATGAATCAACTGACTCTGCACAGGTTTTATACTTCACAGTCACTACAGAGAGTTAACTCTTTGCTACACAGAGTTACTCACTTTGCACACTCTTGCAAACAGAAAGAACACAGGGAATAATTATCTTCAACAACTTTCAAGATAAATGTCATAAAGTTTGGACTGAATTTGGTAAATTTAGTGAGTGTGTGTACAGACGGTGCACCTTCTCTGACAGGAAAACATGAAGGGTTTATTGTACAGATAAAAAAATACTAACACATCCGCATGCTCTCATTTCTTTTCATTATATCTTGCATCAGCAAAATTTCTGTGCTAAAGCTACTATTTTAAGTGACATTTTGCAACAAGTTATAAGTATTATTAACTATATTTCTGCAAATGCAACACAACATTGTCAGTTTCATAACATGCTAAAGTTGAAGATGAGGTATTCAGTGTAGATTTGCCATATCATTCTAAAGTTCGTTGGCTATCACAGGCACAGGTGTTTGCCAAAATTTTTTCTCTTTGAGAAGAGATAGTTAAATTTTATGAAAAACAGAATCAGCAATGTGAATTACTGAAAGAATATTTCTATAGGAATGTTACATTTCAATGTGATATCACATCAAATCAAAACAACCTGAATGTTTCTCTGCAAAGTAAAACTTAAGTCTATATATGATATGTGGCCAAAAAATTCAAGCATTCTGACAAAAGCTATCTTTTTTCAAAACACATCTTCTTCAAAAGGAAATTTCGGATGGACATTTTCCTCATTTAGCAAAGGTCACTGATGAGCAGGATGATATATGCAAATCATTTAAAGAATACACAGCTGTTATAAACCTATTAATTGGAGAATACAATGAAAAGTTCATTGACTTTGAGAATCATGACATCACACTCAAATTAGCATTTCAGCCTCACCTAGTTGATATCACCAAGGCACCTAAAGAACTACAGAGCTCTCATTAGATGACATTTTTAAGTCATTATTTGATGCTAAGAAAGATCCAACTGAAATATGGAAAAATACTGTATTATACCCACACCTTTGGCAAGATGCCTGAAAAATGCTTTCTTGTTTTTCAACCATTTATTGCTCCTTATTGCTGCAAATCTACATTCTCCTACCTAACCCAAATCAAGACGCCCTTAAGATCACAAATGACTGATACCCATCTAGAGGATGAACTGAAACTTCAGACCTCCATGCTGCAATCAAATATTCAAATGCTTTCCAACTATAAAAAGCAGGCATAACAAAGTCATTAAAAGGTTAATTAACTTTAAAATTAACAACAGTTTACATTTGTTGAAATTATTAAGTACATGACAGATTTTTACAAAATGATTTACATTTCTAAGTATATCTAATTGGAGCTTCTTGAAAGTGGCCTTGTTTAGGGGCAGCTAGATGACACAGTGGATAGAGCACCGGTCCTGGAGTCAGGAGGACCTGAGTTCGAATCTGGCCTCAGACACATAATACTTCCTAGCTGTGTGACTCTGGGCAAGTCAGTTAACCCCAACTGCCTCACTAAAAAAGAAAGAGGCCTTCATTTCTAAAATACATAGAGAATTAAGACAAATTTATAAGAACACAAGCCATTCCCCAATTGATAAATGGTCAAAGGATATGAACAGACAGTTTTGAGATGAAGAAATTAAAGCCATCTATAGTCATATGAAAAAAAGCTCTAAATCGTTATTGATTAGAGAAATGCAAATCAAAACAACTCTGAGGTACCACATCACATCTATCAGATTGGCCAACATGACAAAACAGGAAAATGATAAATGTTGGAGAAGATGTGGGAAAAATTGGAACACTAATACATTGTTGGTGGAGTTGTGAAATGATCCAACCATTTTGGAGAACAATTTGGAACTATGCCCAAAGGGCTACAAAAATGTGCATACCCTTTGATTCTGCAATAGCACTTCTAGGACTATATCCCAAAGAGATCAAACAAATGGGAAAAGGAATCACATGTACAAAAATATTCATAGCAGCTCTTTTTGTGGTGGCAAAGAATTGGAAATTGAGAAGATGACCATCAATCAGGGAATGGCTGAGCGAGTTGTGGTATATGAATGTAATGGAATACTATTGTGCTATAAGAAATGATGAACAGGCTGACTTCAGAAAAACCTGAAAAGACTTATATGGTCTGATGCTAAGTGAAGTGAGCAAAACCAAGAGGACTTTGTACACAATAGCAGCCATGTTATTCAATGACTAATATTATTAAACTGAACCCTTCTCAGCATTACAAGGATCTAAGACATCTCCAGGGGCCTCGGTATAGAAAATGCTGTCCACATCCAAAGAAAGAACTATGGAAGTCGAATCACTATCACTTATTTTTGCCCTCTGTTGAGTTTTGTTTCATCTTTCTGATGGTTCCTCCTATTGGTTTTAATTTTTACTTAGAACTTCACTAATGTGAAAATATGTTTCATGGGTATGTAAATATAAAGCCTATATCAGATTGTGCACCGTCTTGGGGAGGGTGGGGAGGAGGATGGGGGGAGAAAAATTTTCAACTCAAAAGCATATGGAAGTGATTGTTGCTAAATCAACATAAATTAATAAAATTTTTAAAAAAAGAAAGAGGCCTTATTTGATTACAGCTAAATATTAATACAGCCTTCCAACATGAAAAGGTTCCCCACCCCTGGACTATACAAAATGCAGAACAAATTTCAATGAGGGGAACAATAAGGAATTCAAGTATGGTAAATCCTCAAATCTTCCTTATGCAACTTAATCCTAGAGGTATTTCTGAGCTTTTCTTTTACCCCCTCCCCAACATCATTCCATCCCTATTCCAACACAAAGTCTAGCAAGTAAATAATATCATACAAGTAGCTATCACTTATATCTTAGCAACAACACAAGCAAAACTTCTGTGGGTAATGAATGCCAAACCTCAGCTAAGTCTCTGGGGGAAAAAAATCTAACTCGGCTCTTTAAACTAAGTGTGTAGAATAAACTAAGTGTTTAAAATACTGAGTTGAAGATTTACCTGTTTCTGGTGATGACAACTTATCTTCCATTGTTTTTATGGTGGAATTTAATTCAGCTTCCATTTCTTTTTCAAATTCATCTTCACTGGATGATTCACTTTCACCAGTAAGACATTCTCTGATAAGTTTTCGTTTTTGGTCGGGAGTGCCATGTAAAAGCACATCTACTTCATCTTCAGAACTAATATTTAAAGACAGACAATTAGCAGACCTTGGTATACAAACATATAGATGTGTAGTAGAACTTACAGTTTTTAAAGACACAGTGGCAAAGGAAACTAGGCAAGCATTCAATAAGCATTTATTAAGCACCTATTATGTGGGAATAAGAAGAAAGGTATAAGACAGCTTTGTTCTCAAGAAACTCACAAACTAATGGCGGAGACAATAAGTAAATAATTATGTACAAATAAACTAGGTACAGAATAAATAAGATATAATCAACAAGGAGATGACACTAGAATTAAGAAGGGTTGGGAAAGGCTTCCTGTAAAAGGTGGGATTCTAGCCAGAACCCGAAGGAAGCCAACACGGGGAGGTGAGAAGGTGAGCACGTGGGACGTGCATACAGGATGGCCAGTGAAGATGCACAGAATTGGGAGACTTGATACCTTTTTTTGAGGAACAGTAAGGAGGTCAGTATCGCTGGACTGAAGGATATGTGGGGGGTGTACAGTGTAAGAAGACTGGAAAAGTGGGAAAGAGCGTTATGTTATGAAGAACTTTTAACAAATGAGAATTTTATATTAGATACTGATTAGAAGCCACTGGAGTTTAACAGCACGATATGATCAGACTAACATTTTATTTAGGAAAATCACTTTGACGGCTGAATGGAGGAAGGAGTGGAGTGGAGAAAGACTTGTGGCAGGCTGACTAATCAGCAAAGTACTTCAACAGTACATACAGGAGAAGATGAGGACCTATATTAGGGCGGTAGCCATATCAGAGAGTATTCAAATGATGTTGTAAAGGTGAAATAGGCAGGCCCTGGCAACAGACTGGATATGGGGTAAGAGATAACGAGTAAAGGATGGCACCTAGGTTGTCAGCCTAGGGGGAGTGGAAGAATGGTGATGCCCTCAACAGAAACAGAGAATTCTGGAAAGGGGTAGGGCTTAGAGGGGTGAGGGAAGGGCGAGTTCAATTTTGGCCATGTTGAGTTTAAGATGTTTATAAGACATCCAGTTAGAGATATCCAACAGGCAGTTGGAGACTAGAGATTATCAGAGAGGTTAGGGATGGATAAATAGATTTGAGAATCATCAGCACAGAGAATCAACAGCAAAGATGATAATTAAATCCATGGGAGCTGATCAGATCACCAAGTGAAGCAAAATAGAGGGAAAAGAGAATAGGGCCCAGGATTGAGTGCTGGGCAATCACCCATCTACAATGGACATGACTGGATGAAGATCCAATAAAGACAGAATTTAATTTTATGCAGAATTTCATTAGTACTTTCAAGTAAGTTACTTTTCTCTTTGTTCTCTCTTTGTTGAGATTTCCCCAATCAGCCTCTGTTGAGGGCACCACCATAAACTTAAGGTAAATGAGATTAATTTTCAAGAAGAAATTAAATGTCAAAATTCTTTTCTACAAAATTTTGTTCATAATTAAATCAATTATTAGGGGATATTTAATCAACATATGGACTATCCAGGTTCTTTGCTTCTGTCTTCTAGAGTACAGAATGTTGAGTCTCCAAATTTTGGTGGGGAGGGCTGGGAGAACAGGAGAAGTGAGACTTGAAATTTCTGATACATTTATTTCTCTCTTACATTTATTTATATAGGGTTTCAGTTTTCAAAGCACTTCTACAAACATATTTGATTTCATCAATGTAAGCTCCTCAATGAAAGTTCCTTGAGGGGCTAGGACTGTTTCATTTTTGTCTTCGTATACCAAGTACCCAACACAACATATACAAGGTAGGTACTTAATTGCTTGTTAATTGGGCCTCTTAAGGGCTCTGGTGAGGTAGAGTAGTGCATTAGATCCAGAGTGGGTTAAGGACAAGTGAGGGTCAACACAATGTGTAAGTAATGAAACTGGCACCTTTAAACCCAGATCATCTGGTTCTATGTCCAGTATAATTTCTATTCTACAAATCTGTCTCTTTAAAAAAACATCTTGTTTTTAATGTCCTTTATACTGTATACTAGACAAATGGCACAGTGATAGAGTACTGGCCTTAGAGTCAGGAAGAGCTGAGTTTAAATTCTGCCTCAAAATTTAGTTAGCTGTGTGACACTGGGCAAGTGCCTCAACTTCTCTCAGCCTCAGTTTCCTCATCTGTAAAACAGGGATGATAATAATAATAGCACCTACCCGCCATGACTGTTTTGAGGATAGCGCGAGATAAAACATGTAAAAATGCTTTGCAAACCTTAAAGTGCTATATGAATGCTTATCTATACACACATACACATACACATACAGACATATAACATCCCTTTAGCCTTACCTATCCAATGAGTCAAAGATGTTAAAAGAAGTAGGGAAAGTAGTTCATCAAAACTAACAGTTGCATCCATGGGTTCTGAAAACATGTGCAATATTCCACATCCGTAGTCTCCCGTCTTTTAACATATTGCCCATTACATAAAAGTCTGACTGAACTTCTGGACGCTATGAGATTTGAAAGGTTGTTTATAAATTTCATTCAGCTAGGCTCAACTAATTCCCTTTATCTCAACTAACTGATATTGCAGCTATCCTGGTACCCAAAAGCCCATGTAAGGGAGCAAAGTGGCACAGCAGATAGAGCACTTGGCCTGGAGTCAGTAAGCTTACTTCAAAACTAGACTCAGACATTTACTAAGTGTGTGACTCTGGGCAAGTCATTTAACCTGTTTGCCTCAGTTTTCTCAACTGTAAAATGAGAATAACAACAGCACGTGCCTTGTGGGGTTTTGGTGGGGATCAAATGAGAAAATATTTGTAAGGTGCTTAGCACAGTGCCTGGCACATAGTAGGAGCTATATAAATGCTTATTCCCTCCTAATCATCTCATGCCTGGACTACTGCAAAAGCCATAAGGCTCTCCCCACTCCAGTTCATCCTAAACTTAGCTGACAAACATATCTTTCTAAAGCACAAATCCGACCATATTACCACCCTACCCATTCTTTATCCCTTCTCCCACCCCCATCCCCATCCCACTTTCAATCAACTCCAGTGGATCCCAATCACCTTTAAGGTTAACTATAAAATCATCTGTTTGGCATTCAAAGCCCTTTATAATCTGGCTCCCTTCCACCTTTCCAGTCCCCACCACATACTCCACTACTCAATAACACTAGCCTCCTTGCCGCTCCACTCACAAGGCACTCCATTTCCCAAATCTGTGCATTTTCACTGGCTGTCCTCCATGCCTAGTATTCTCTCTTTCCTCATCTCTCCCTCCTGCCTTTCTTCAAGTCCCAGCTAAAATCCTACCATCTGCAAGAAGACTTTTCTAAAACCTGCAAAGACTTACACGAACTGATGCTGAGCGAAGTGAGCAGAACCAGCAGAGCATTATGTACAATAACAGCAATACTGTGTGACGATCAACTACAACAGACTTAGCTCTTCTCAGCAATACAATGATCCAAGACAATGCCAAAAGACCCATGATGGAAAATGCTATCCCCACCCAGACAAAGAACTGCTGGGGTCTGAATGCAGATCGAGGCTTACTATTTTCATCTTCTTTGGTTTTTTCCTTTTATTCTGTTTCTTCTTTCATAACATGACTAATGTAGAAATATGTTTAACATGATCGTGCATGTATAATTTATTTCAGATTGCTTGCCATCTTGGGGAGGGGGGAGGAGAGGGAGAAAAAACTGGAGCTCAAAATCTTATTAAAAATGAATGTTGAAAACCATCTTTACATGTAATTGGAAAAAATAAAATACTATTTACTGTAAAAAATAAAAATATGAACTTTTCCAGTCCCTCTTAATCCCAGTGCCTTCCTTCTAAGGTCGTTTCCAACCTATCTTGTATACAGCTTGTTCGTTCAGCGTGGTTTCATTCTCACCAGACCACGAACTCCTTGAGGGCACAAACTGTCTTTTGCCGTTCGGTCTGCGGCGCTTAGCACAGTAACCGGCACACAGTAGGTGCTCGCTCAGCACAGTGACTGGCACACAGTGGGTGCTCGTGGACCTGACACCAGCAAGCTGTGCTCCCACCCGCCCCCGTGCTTTCCCTTAAACCCCAAGCTCAGCAGGCCCCTCCCACTTGTTTGGGTGGTTTCGGGGCTACTGCTCAAGGCGCGCTCCCAAGCTCGGCGCACTCCCGGCCTCTGCCTGGAGGCCTCCAGGAGGGGGAGCTCCTTTTCCCTCCCGAGGCTCCATTTCTCCGACATCAAGCCTTCCTGCTTTATCCCGGGCCGCTCCGGGAGCGGACAGACGCTGGAAAGCCCAACCCCGATTACCGGAGAAGTCGGGGGTGTCCTGGCCGCGCTGAGCAGGCCCCGCGCCAGGCCTACCTGCTCAGAGCTGGTTCCTCGTCGCTGGGCTCTTCAACTACATACGGGTCATCATCTTCAGAAAGCCGGTTCATGACGAGCGGCCCGGGGGCCCAGCACAGGCCCTCCGACCGAAGCCACAACTTAGGACTTTGTAACAGCAGCCGTTAGCGGCACTTCCGCTTCCTTGCTACTGCGCTTGCGCAGAGAGCTTCCAGGAAAGGGGGGGGAGGGGAGGGGACGGGAGGGGAGAGGCGGGGCGGGGCGGGGCGGGGAGGTGGCGCATAGTGGAGCATCAGGGTCTTATAACAGTAGCTGCAGAGGTGCAGCTCCAGCACCGTAAGAGGAATGTGTTTTTTTTAAATGAACATTTTATTTTTCCCCATTATATGTTACAACAATTTTTTTTAACATTCGGATTTTTAGAAAAAATTTTTGATTCTCTCCCTCCCCTTACTCTCCCCCCGCGTCGAGATAATGTAGGCCATATATGTGCAGTCATGCAAAACATATTTCCATGTGAGTCACGTTGTGAAAGAAAACACAGACAAAAATACCAACAAAAAAAATAAAAAGTATGCTTCTGTGTGCATTCAGACTCCATCAGTTCTTTCTCTGTAGATGCATTTTTCACCTTAAGGCCTTCAGGATTCTCCCAGATCATTGTATTGCTGAGAATAGCTAAGTCATTTAGGGTTGCTCATTACACAGTATTACTGGTTCTGCTCATTTCATTCTGCATCGATCTTTCCGGCTTTTTCTGAGAACATCCTGCTTGTCATTTCTTCTAGCACAATAGTACTCCATCACAATCATATACAACAGCTTGTTTAGCCGTTCCTCAATTGATAGATATCCCCTCAATTTCCAATTCTTTGTCACTATAAATATCTGCTGCTATAAATATCTTTGTACATATAAGTCCTTTTCCCTTTTGTTTTCTATCTCTTTGGGATACAGACCTAGTATTGGTATTGCTTGGTCAAAGGGTAATGGTTTTATAATCCTTTGGGTACAGTTCCAAATTGTTCCGCAGAATGGTTGACTCAGTATACAACTTCACCAATGGTGCATTAGTGTCTCAATTTTCCCCCATCCTCTCCAACATTTGTCATTTTCCTTTTCTGTCATATTAGCCAATCTGATAGGTAGGGGTAGTAGCTCAGAGTAGTTTTAATTTGCATTTCTCTAATCAATAGTGATTCAGAGCATTTTTTTCATATGACTATGATAGCTTGGTTATTTCATCTGAAAACTGCCTTTTGTTATTTCCCAGTTCTCTATATTTTTGAGAAATGAGGTCTTTATCAGAGAAACTTGCTATAAAATTTTTTCAGTTATGATTATTATGTATTTCCCTTCATCGTATTTTCCCAACTCTCTCCTTTTACCCTGTGTATTCTTGGAAAGGTTTTGCGTCTGACTTTTGCCTCCCCAAATCTGCCTCCTCTTCTAGCAGCCCCCCTTATTCCCTGCCTTATTCCCTTCCCCTCCTACTTTCATGTGTGGTAAGATGGATTTCTATACACAATTGTAATATATGTTATTCCCTCTTTGAGCCAATTCTGATGAGAGTAAGGTTCGCAAAACCGCTGACCCCTCCCACACACCACTCCCATCTTCCCCTACACTGTAAAAGCTTTTTCATGCTTCTTTTATGGCAGATAATTTACCCAGTTCTACCTCTCCCCTTATCCTTCTTCCAGTTCATCCCTCTTTTTCACCCCTTAATTTGATTTTTTTAGATAATCATCCCATCATAATCAACTCACATCCATGTCCTCTGTCTATATCTGCTCCTTCTAACTGCCCTCATAATGAGAAAATTCCTGTGAGTTACAAGTATCATCTTCCTGTGTAGGAATGTAAACAGTCTAAACTTATTGAATCCCTTGTGATTTCCCTTTTCTGTTTACTTTTATGCTTCTCTGGAGTCTTATATTTGAAAGCCAAATTTTCTATTCAGCTCTTTTCATTAGGAATGCTTGAATGCTTAATTGAATGTCCATTTTTTCCCCCTGAAGGATTATACTGAGTTTTTCTGGAGAGGTGATTCTTGCTTGTAATCTTAGCTCTTTTGTCCTCTGGAATAGCATAGTCCAATCTGATCCCTTATTGTAGAACTGCTAAATCTTGTGTTATCCTGATGTTGGCTCCACAGTATTTGAATTGTTTATTTTTGGATGCTTGCAATATTTTCTCCTTGACCTGGGATTTCTGGAATTTGGCTATAATATTCCTGGGAATTTTTATTTTGGGGTTTCTTTCAGGAGGTGATAGGTGGATTCTTTCATTTTCTCTTTCACTCTCTGGTTCTTTTGTACCTCTTTTTCTTCTTAGTTTGTGTTTTGATCTTCTCTGTCACCATAGTAACTTTCTATAGTCAGGATTCTTCTGCTTGCTTCTGTTTGCTCATTTTTCCAGCCTTGTTCTTGATTTTTAACTCTCTGCTAAAATGAGGCTCTGCTTCCAGAGTGGAGGGGGCACTGTCCCAACCTTCAGGTTTTTGTTTTTGTTTTTCTTTTCTTTCTTTTTTTAATTAATTTATTTTGATTTATCAACAATCACTTCCATAAGCTTTTGAGTTTTCAATTTTCTCCCCCTCCCTCCCCAAGATGGTGACCAATCTGATATAGGCCATCCATACATTGCTATTAAACATATTTTCACATTAGTATTGTTGTAAGTAAGAATTAGAACCAATAGCAGGAACCACCAGAAAGAGGAAACAAAATAAAACAGAAGAAAAAAAATAGCAAATAGTATGCTTCAATCTGTATTCAAACTCCATTCTTTTCTTGTCTTGATGTTTTTCCTTCTTGAGTGCTTCCGCACATCCCAGCTTTTAGATTTGGCATCTCCTCTCTGTCCCATCCTCCAAGACCTTCCACCTCCTTCTGAAGAAGCAATGATTGTTCTCCCTCCTGTCCATTCCACTGCCAGGAGATACCTACCTTCTTGGATGGATGACGAGAGGAGGTCCCCAAGGAGTCAGGTGGACTGAGGAGCCCTAAGAGGTGAGACCTTTTATACTGTTCTGCATGTGGGCTCAGATCCATTTCTGACATGATTGGCTCTTTCACAATGGGCAGTGGAACTGATCTTTTACATTCCAAGGGCCAATACTTCTAGCCCACACATAGACACTTAGAGTTCATAGTAGGCACTCAACAGAATTAGGTCAGATTCCTGTCTTCATCCAGAAAAACAGTGTGATGCATCTCCTAAGACTGCATGTTCCTTCTCCACCTGGTCTTCATATCAATCTCATAGGCAGCTCTACTATGCTCCATACTTACAGGAGTGTGCCAAAGATGGCTTCTAGGAAAAGAAAATTATTTTTTAAAAATTAATTTATTTTGATTTATCAACAATCACTTCCATATGCTTTTGAGTTGAAAATTTTTCTCCCCTTTCCTTCCCACCACCCTCCCCAAGACAGCACACAATCTGATATAGGCTATACATATACATTCCTATTAAACATATTTTCACATTAGTGATGTTGTAAGTAAGAATTAGAACCAATAGGAAGAAACACCAGAAAAAGGAAACAAAACTCAAGAGAAGAGGAAAAAAATAGCAAATAGTATGCTCTGATCTGCATTCAAACTCCATAGTTCTTTCTTTGGATGTGGATAACGTTTTCCATCACGAGTCCTTTGGAGATGTCTTAGATCCCTTCAGGTTTTTTGTACAGCTGTTTTCAGAGATAATTCTGGGAACCTGTAAGTTTTTGATTCTTCCAAGGTATGATCTAGGGAGAGGAGTGTTTACTACTCTCCTGGCTTGTGCTGTGGTCTGTGAGGGACCACAAATACTCTTTTCCACTCTCTAACTGTGACCAGGGTCTCAGCTCACCTGTAGCTGCAAGCTCCTCCTCACCCTGGTACTGAAACCCAGTACTATGACCAGATCCAAGTATGGGCAATACAACAGAATCTTGCTCCTAGGGCCAGCAAAGGGATACCTTCTGACCCCCTTACAGTCTGTGGGTTGAGAGGTCCTGAAACTGGAGTACAGGACAGGATCAGCTGGAATGAATTCACAGACTCAAGTGTTCTTTAAGTCAAGTTGGCAAAACGTTTATTGTTATGCTATATAGCAGGCAAGGATTCTTAAGGAACCTGTGACTTTAGAGGGGAACAGTTAAAGCTTATATGGGATAAATTATAATAAAATGTGTCAAATATGCTAATTAGGTAATTCAGGGGAGGATTAGGGAGTGGTTAAAGAGTGGTCAGTTCTTAAAGGAACATGTACTTTTTGTATCTACTGTGCAGGCATTTTACCCAGAGTTCACTAGGAAAAGCCGACAAGGGGGGGGCCACACGGAGGTATAGTTTTAGGCCTGCTAACTCACTAAGTTAACTAGAGGTCAGGGGTAACTGAGAGTTGTCCAGCACCATTCAATGTCTTGTTTGACAAGATAGATGTAGGGAGTATGCATATGTCTTAGGTCTAGAATACAGATGATGAGGAATCCAAGATGTAGACAATGAAGTTAGGTGGTAGTATAGATAGTCCAGTGGGTAAGAATATCTTGATGACCCAGTGAAAAGACAGTTCAAACTAATAATTCCTTCGGGTGCAGTTTGTAACTGGGGCCCACTCATGAGTAATTGCTAGGCACAGTGTCCTTGGGTTGGGGAGAAACTGCCAGGGATAGTGTTTCTGAGGCTAGGGAGAAACATGGTTATGGAATCGGGGTTCCAGTACAACCACCTAAGCACCCCATCATTATCCCCTTAAACAGATGAGACCCAAAATCTTTTGGGGTAAGGGATGAAGGTCTCAGCTTCTGAAACTGCTTCCTGCTGGGACTGGGTATAGAGCTGTCCCAGTCTTGCAGGGTCCCTCCATTCAAGGGGTTGGTGCTTTAGCCAGTGTCCAGAACTTGGCAGATGCCAGGTCCAGAGGGTGATGGGTTGTGGTCTCAGACAAAGGTTGGTACCCAACCTGAGCAGTCATTTGGAAATGGAGGGCACTGAGCCTAAAGGAGACAAATCTGATAAGAAAATTAAGCAGACAAGGTCCAAAAAGAAGTAAAAGGAATATAATCAGGAGTGGAACAAGTATATGGGTTAACATAGAAAGAAGCCAGGATCCCTAAGAAGAGGATCGCCCTGGTGTACTAAGGTTTTCATGGATGTCTCACATCCAGGTGGCTTTCTCTAGCATACTTTCAGTACAAAGCACCACCTGTTGAGAGTTGTTAATATACATCCAGCAGGAGGTGTTTGCCAGGGCACAGACACCTCCACTAAGCAAATAGATAATCCAAAGCCATCTGATTATCCAGGACCACATTTGCCAGGGAATCCAGAGATTGCTGAATGTCCTGGAGACTATAAGCTGTGTCATTTGCCAATTGGTGAATGGTCCTTGTCAGGTTTGAAAGAATGAACTCATCTTGTAAGTGTCCATACCAAGGCATGAGCTACTCTGCTCCCTTTTTTTTTTTTAAGGCAATTGGGGTAAGTGACTTGCCCAGGGTCACACAGCTAGTGAGTGTCAAGTGTTTGGTCTGAGGCCCGATTTGAACTCAGGTCCTCCTGACTTCAGGGCCAGTGCTCTATCCATTGTGCCATCTATCTGCCCCATCTGCTCCCTTTTTAAGGTACCAGAGAACATTGTCCCAGAACCTATGCTTTACTCTTTTCAGGGTGGAGGTGCTGGGTTTAGTAAGATTGAAAATGGTCAGAGGTGGTGCCAAAAATCCAAGGGAGCACACACCAAAATCCTTATAAGGTGTTAAACACTGGGTGTCCAGAACAAGTCCTAGGGTCCTGCCAAGTAGTGGCATTTTGCTTTACATCTTCCTAAGAATCCTCATCACCTGGCCTACCCATTCCACAAAGGAAGGAATATCCCTTAGGGGTACAGATGGGGCCTGTTTGTCAAAGGTACTGAGCATGGCTGCCCCATAGATCAGTATGATTACACGCCAATATTCCAGGTAAGAGAGAAACTTTCAAAAGATCAACAAGAGTGTTATAGCTAGAAGGGGGCTGTAGCATTGTGTGTCAACTGGGAAAAGAAGGTTAAATAAGGAGTATCTACTAGGAGAGTGGCAAGAGGAATTCAGTCATAGGTACAAGTAGGGAGTGTTCCCTCAAAACAGGTGGTAGAGATGGCAGAGGTGAAATTCTAGGGACACTCATCACTGTAGGCATCCTTATAGGTAGTACAAGTCAAGAGACCAGCAGAGACATTTACAATCCCTCCCCTAGCAAGGGTCTTTACCTGTACAGTGGCTACAGAGCTTGTCTCTCAAGCAAGGGAATAATTCCCCATTGAGAAGCAGGGTGTTGAGATAGAAAAATTTTCCCATAAAGGAGGGGCCAGTACAAAAGGCAAAGGGGTGGCAAAGATCTCTGAGGTGGTTACATTAGGGAGGGGGTTTCTTGCAAAAATTGCCTTAAACAAAAGAGGTTCCTAACTTTAACCTCACAACTGAATAGATATACAATCTTGTTCCACAAACTTGTTTATCCTCTAGACGAGATACCTCAGAAATTGAATCTTTTACATATGATAAATTCAAACACAGATTTTACTCTTACTTAGGCCATGGGATGACTACAAATTCAGATCAAAACAGCAAGATCTCACATACTTACATTGTGCTCATGTCTTTTACTGACCACTTGCTCTGATCATAGAAATCTGCTATAAAAGGAAAAGGCAGGGATATGTGACATACTATGACAAGATAGAACATCCTTAGCTCTGTTTGAATTCAGATAAGAGTCACAGCTCTCCAATCATGCAGTATCAATTTCACATCATCGCCAGACTCAGGAATAGTAAAGTGGGAAACATTCTTTTTCAGAGGAACACAAATGGGGAAACTGTGCCAGGCGGATCCCATCCTAGATTATTGAGGTTTAGATTGTCCTCATGGCTTTTTCCCAAATGTAGACCTCCATCTGTTCACAGTACAGGATCACATTCCCTTTGAGTAGCTTGTGGCATTTCTCTCAGATTCTGGTTTAATACAGAGAACTATACCCAAATTCAAACTCAAAACAAAATTAGTTACAGTCCCAAGAGCCTTTTATCTCAAACAGCAAGTTTCACTAATCACAGTTTAGAGCCAGATGCAGTTCATTTTACTCTCTCGGAGCTGTAATAAGCAACAGAGATTTACCAGGACTCACATACATAAAAGATTTCACTTTACATCTTTCAGTGTTCTCTGTATATATCAACTTTACCTTACCAAAACTTGACTTATGGAATAACAATGTTAACTTTTTGATATTCCTCACATAGAAGCCAAAGAAAAGTTTGAAGCTTCCCAAAATGATTTAATTATCACCCTAGTTAACTGTTTCCTGTCACTGAGTTTTCTTGGTTATCTTAGTGATATGCAAATCTCTTCTCCTAACTGGTCCATTGTGAACCCTCTAAATGAAGTTTAATCTCACTTAAACTGTCTGATTTAAACCTATAGATTCTATTTAATAAAGTGAGATTATAACTCTGCTAAACTAAAGTTTTTCAACTTTTATGAACTTGAAGAAAATGAGGAATTACAATTTTTTTTGATACTCATGGCCAGAATGCATTTGTGTCCTAGTATAAATTTAAATCCTCTGACTTATAGCCCCTGAAATTTACTTAGATTGATCCTCTGACCATGAGGCATTGGGAAAATTTGTTACCAATTTCATTCCTATCTCTTCTTAAATGAATTATATCAAGCTTTAGACACGATAGATAATAAGGAGGATGATTCCGTTGATTCAAGTTTTTTTTTTAATTTTAATGAACTCCCTTTGATACCTTAACTCAGTGTTTTGCTTCTGCTATTATGCTTTAGTTATTATGAGAATATTAGACTTGGAAAAGCCCCAAATGAGAAAATTGTGAGCAAAATGATTTGTTATATTGTTTAGAAAAACAATTTTTATCTTTTATATTCAACGTTATTTAATAAAAGGTTGTTCAAACCTGGAACGTCACCAGACTCCAATAACTCTCTAGGATTGCTGGAGATGGCTACAAGGATTTGGGGGTTTACTCAGATCCTGGATCCACCTTGAGTTGACACGTCCAGGACTTGTTTTGGGGTCCACCCAAGCTTGTGTTTTAGGTTCTTTTGTGCTTTTTGGCTTCTCCCAAATATTTTTGAATATCTGTCTCAGTGTACCTTGCTTTTGAGTTGCTCTCTCAGCAAAACTGAACTGTGTATGTGAGGTTCAAGGCAGCGAGACGGCTCAGGGGATAGAGTTGCTGAGCCTGGAATCAGGAGAACCTGAGTTGAAATAGGCTCCCAGAAACCAGGTGTGTGACCTTCTGCAAGTCACTTAACCTCTGTTTGCCTTAATTCACCGGACCAGGAAATGGCAAACCACTCCAACGTCTTTGCCAAGAAAATCCCATGGTTTTTTAGTCCATGGGATCATACAGAGTTAGACATGACTGAATGATTGAACAACAATAACAAATGGGGTGTAAATCCCACACAACGTAAAACTTCCAGAGCCTGAGAAGGAGTCATATCTCTTTTCTGGCTAACTCTCCTCTACCAAAAGACTTAACTAAATTTCTTTCTAAAAAGGATGTCAGATTTTGGGGTTGGTTCTCATGAATAACACTAATATCTTATTGACTTGATTTTCTCCTATCTTCTTTTTTAATTAAAGTTAACTAAGAGTTTATTAATTTTATTAGTCTTTTCAAAAAACTAGCTTTTAGTATATCATTTCTATGGATATATTTATTTCCTATGTATCTATTTCTGATTTTAATATCTCCTCTTTTGTGTTTATTTCAGGTTTGTTTTATTTGTTAGCTTTCAAATTAAAAAAAAATGCAGATTCAGTTATTGAATCCTTTTTTTTCTTCTATTTTGTTAATGTATTGTGAAAAGATATGCTTGTTTCCCAAGGATTGCTGTAACTGTTTCCTAAAAATCTTAGTATGTTGTTTCATCATTATAATTTTCTTTTATATAATGATTTTTTCCTCTTATTCTTTGACCCACACATTGTTTACAATTTTCATTGTTTCCATCTGAGTCTGTGTCTATTGCCTTATTATTTTATGATTTGCAAAGGCTGTTTTAACTATTTCTGCCTTTTTAGATGTTTTTTTTTTGCAATATCTTTGTGCCCTAATACATGGTTAATTTTTGTCAAAATTCTATGTGATTCTGAGAAATATGAATGTTCTTTTGCAGTCACATATTGAACATGTCTTAAGTATTTTAACTAGTTTCTTGAGCATTTTAGTGAGTTCCATATTTTCCCTTTTATTTATCCGTGTTAGACTTACCAAAACTGAGAACAGGTTACTGAAGTCTCTTGTCTCTACTGTGTTACTGTCTATATCCTCTTGTTAATGTTTCTTTTATGAATTTGGATCATAAAGCATTTGAAGTATATAAGTGTCTTACTGATATTGGTTTGTGGTCTATGGTTCCTTGCATCATAATGTATTTTTTTTGTCCCTTTTCATTTTGAAATAAAACCTTGTTTCATGTGTTAGCATGATGTCAAGTCTTACTGTTTTGGATTCACTTGATGAATAGTACATTTTTTCCCATTTCAGTTTTTATTTTGTGTAAATCTTTGTTTTTGAAATGCATTTCTTATAAGCAACAGGTTGTAGTGTTTTGTTTTCTTATTCAGTCTTTTTTTTTTCATTTTGTTGTACTGATTAATCCATTAGCTTTTATTTTTTAAAATTTATTTTTAGTTTTCAACATTCACTTCCACAGGATCTTGAGTTCCAAATATTCTCCCCATCTCTCCTCTCCCCCTACCCCAAAATGGCATGCATTCTGAATACCCCTTCCCCTGATCTGTCCTTCCTTCTATCACCTTGCCTTCTCTTATCCCCTCCCCCTGCTATTTTCCTGTAGGGCAGGATAGATTTCCATACTCCATTGCCCATATGTCATATTTCCCAGTTGCATGTAAAAACAATTTTTAACATTTGGTTTTAAAACTTTGGGTTCCAGGGACTTCCGCTTCCAGGAGCCAGGATGGAGGAGTAAGAAGTAATTCACTCTTACCCTTCCTTATTAACACCTGGGAGCCCAGAAAATATCACCCCATGAAAAACACTGGAATAGCTGAACCAGAAGAAAGATAGGGTGCAGTAGTCCAGTAGCCCAGGCAGCCTGAGGGATTAATGGGAAAGGCCCCTCTTACCCTGGGGGAAGGGGAGCAGTACAGAACCGGAGGTGTCCCAGCAAGCTAGTGGAAAGCCCCACCTTAGCACACCAGGAGGAGATCCTGAAGCCCAGGTGGTGGAGTAGGCAAACACCAACACCTGGACTCCCGAATGCCTCACTGAGAGTGGGGGAACCAGTGGAAACCAGCTTGGAAAACTACCACGTGCCTGGGCATTCTACAGCAACCAAGTCTCCCAGTGCCTCAGCAAAACTAAGGGAAGCAGTGCTCCAAGTGGCCCCAAGTGGATAAACACCCTACAACATCCATCTGCAAAGAGCTGAAGAAGGCGAAAGGAAGGAAAGGCACGGGGAGCAGGAAAACTCCAGGAGCCACACTACCCAATCCTACCCCAAGAGTTCCAGTGTTGCTGATTTCAGCCCAACACCAGGTAAGCTGCCAGAATCCTGTAGCCTCCAACTGCCAACACTGGAGGCCTCAGCACACAAAGCCAGTGACCAGGCCCTGGGCTCCAACACAAGAAGCTTGGTTCAGTACCCTCTGCTCCCCAGCAGGAGAGCTCAATCTCTTTAAAGGCCAGGAAATAAGCAAACACCATGAGCAAAAAGAAACGTACCATAGATTCTTTTTCATGGGAACAGTGAAGATCAAGGCAGAAATTCGGAAGAGGACAACATTGTCAACAAACCCACATCTGGAACCTCAAAAGGGAATACAAACTGATCTGAAGCTCAAAAAGCCTTCTTAGAAGATCTCAAGAAGGATTTTAAAAGTCAAATGAGAGAGGTAGAAGAAAAAATGGGAAAAGAAATGAGAGGTATGCAAGAGAGAGTCAATAGCTTGGGAAAAGAAAAGGAAGGACAAAAATTAACTGTAGAAAACAAGTCCTTAAAAAATACAATTGGCCAATTGGAAAAAAAGTACACTGAAGAAAACAAGTCCCTAAAAAAATACATTTGGCCAAATGGGGAAGGAGGTACAAAATCTAATAGAAGTAAACAATTTGTTAAAAATTAGAATTGGGCAGATGGAAGCTAATGATTCTATGAGAGAGCAAGAATCTGTCAAACAAAAACAAAAGAATGAAAAAATAGAAAATAGAAAGAAACAAGTTATTAATAAGGGCAAACTGTTTAACATCCCTACAAGGGAAGATGACACTTGTAACTCTTTGTTTGTTTTTTTTGCTTTTAGGCAATTGGGGTTAAGTGACTTGCCCAGGGTCACACAGTTAGTAAGTGTCAAGTGTTTGGTTTGAGGTCAAATTTGAACTCAGGTCCTCCTGACTTCAAAGCCAGTGCTCTATCCACTGCACCACCTAGCTGCCCCCTGACATTTGTAACTTTTGAGAACTGTATTGTTATTACATCATGTTGACTTTGATGTAATGGTGAAAAATGTCTAATCAACTGGGTTAAATGGATCCAAGTAAGTGGAATAATCTGATTTAACTAAGAAAAGGAAAGGAGGAGGCACATAAGGGTAAATTACATCACAGGAAGAGGCACAAAAACCTGTTACAGCAGAGGGAAAGAAGGAGGGAGATGAGATTGTTTGAACCTTACTCTCATCAGATTTGGCTCAAGAAGGGAATAAAATAATCGGTTAGGTGTAGAAATCTAACATGCTCTATAGGCAGTAGGATGGAAAAGGAGAAAGAAAAGGGAGGGAGGATGAAAGGCAGGGAAGAAGTAGTAAGGGTAAAAAGGAAGAAAAGGGAGAGGGCTAATAGAAGGGAGGTGGGACTGAGGGAGGCGGTGGTCAAAAGGAAAACATTAGTGAGGAAGGAAAAGGAGAAAGGAGAAAGAAAAACATAAACGGGGAAAAGGATGGAGAGAAAGACACAGATAGTAATCATAATTGTGAATATGACATATGAATGTAATGAAATAGTATTGTGCTATAAGAAATGATGATGATGATGATGAAGAATCATCATCATCATCATCATCATCATCATCATCATCATCATCATCATCTAAGGGGCAGCTTTAGCTGGCCTCTTAGACAACTAAGGAATGGGTGAACAAATTGTGATATATGAGTTAATGGAGTATTATTGCACTTTAAAAAAATTTTGAAAGGGAAGATTTTGGAGAATCCTGGATACTATGAAATGATGTGGGGTGATATGAGCAGAACCAGGAGAACAATTCATACAAGAATAATATTGTAAAGAAAATCAACTTAGAACTCTGATCAAGCAATGACCAATCATGTCTCCAGAGGACCTACCCACTTCTTGACAGAGAAGTGATGGACACACAATGAAGAAACATACAATTTTGAATGCAGCAGCTCTGTGGATTCATTTTTCTTGACTATGATTATTTGTTACAAGGGTGTTTTTTTCTGGGGTGAATGGAGAGGAGGGTTAACAATAGCAATGCCCCAATGTTGGTGAAGACCTCTTCAAACTCATTTTCTTTGTCCTTAAATCTTTCCTTCCTACCTTCCCTATTACTGTGGGGGACAACACTATCCTCCCAGTATGCTCCCACAACCTGGGAACTATCCTGAACTCCTCACTATCTCTCATTCCCCATAGCCAATCTGTTGCCATGGGCTATTGGTTTCACCTTTGCCATATCTTTCAAATATACCTTATTCTCTGCTCTGATACTGCCACCATTCTAGTGCAGGCCCACATTACCTTATGCTTAGAGTACTGCAATAGCTTGCTACTCAGTCTGTTTGCCTCCAGTCTATCCTGGATTCAGCTACCAAAAAGATTTTTTTCTGAGCACTGTACAGGAAGCCTAGGACAAGTGGGAACACTAAGAGTACCAGGGGATCCTTCTTGCATTGATATAACAGATAACCATTTTTTGATTTCACACTTAAAAGCCTGGCATCCCTTAAAGTTGGCTGAAATTCTCAATGGCAGAGAAGCGATAACACCTTGAATATTGATATTTTTATCTGATCAAGCAGAGTTTTGAAGGGAATAAAGTGTGCCTTTTTGAAAGCAGACATCTTAAAAGCGCCTGAAAATTTTTTCTTTGTGTGTAGCCTGAGGGAAGAGAAATTATGGAAGAATGGCTATTGATGATCATTGTGGTCCTCAATGGACAAGAAGTCTGGTGGACAGTCTCTCTGAATTATTACTCAGAATCTGGAAAACCTCCTACGTTTGGAGTTTGTGAAGATCAGAGGCACTGGAGAGAAATTACTTTTAATTTACCAGTCAAGCAATGGTACTTCAATAGCAGTGATAAAAATTTATGGTACTGGGGACTAGATTATCTACTTCTTACAGCTTACCATAATCTTTTTTTCATATTAAACATATTTCCACATTAGTCATGTTGGGAAAGAAGAATCATTACAAAAGAGAAAAACCACAAAGAAGAAAAAAAGAAAATAGTATGCTTCGATCTGCATTCAGACTACATAATTCTTTCTCTAGATGTGGATAGCATTTTCCATCATGAGTCTTTTACCCAGTCTTTTATGTGCCTATCTTGCAGAACCTATCAATCCAGGCTGTATTGCTCTTGTGGCAGGTAAAATTTTTGAGACAAAGTTTCTGGGCATCAACAATCAATTTATTAATTAGGCTAGCCAATAATCAATAAATTGATGGTCAGTGGTTTCTCTAGGTAACCAAAAATGCCAAGGGAGACTATCACATCAGTCTGTTTTGCTGATGGTAAATTACTGAAAACTCCCTTGACAAGAGAAAAGTGACCCTGACATTTGATGAGGAAGTGGGCTAAGAGCCCTCATCCCCTCCCCATTTCTTCATGGTCAAAGTGGGAGTTCAGCTGAGGAATGAGGCTAGATCATGAGTCTCAAAACTCAAAACTCTAGCAAACAGAACTCAAGTTTCCAGTTGAGCTGGGCCCAGACCAACCTAGTTAATCAGCAGATGCCTTGAGAATACACTTAATACGATGACATTCCTTAGCTAGAGTTGGCCACTTCTTTAAGCTGGTGTAAGAGATAGCCTTTTGACAGAGAAGAGAATATTACAAATTTATATTAATAATCAAATGACAGCGTTAAAATTAATTCTTCACTACACACATCATAGGGCTAGGAGAGTATTCAACAGATGTTAATTACATATGTACAACAGCTTTTATTGTCAGTCTAATGATTTACATACCTTCAGTTGTTCTATACTATTTTTATTTAAAAGGAAAAAAAAAACAACCTTCATCCAAAATGAAGCTTGTGAGAGCTTTTCCAGGCCTTCTTCTATTTCTTGCAAGGGCATTTCCAGGCCTTCTTCTGATTGAGTACGGACATTTTCAATATGATTCTGTGACTCTCAGCTTGGCTTTATGTTCTTCGCCTGTCTTGTAACTAAGACATCCTAGGGTCATTGGCATTTTGCTTAGCTGTAAATAAATGGAACTTTGCCATTCTTTTGCTTTTGCTAGGGGTTGTTACTGCTCGTTAAACTGATTTTTACAGTGGTTATTTCCTTTGCTGGCTGCAATTCTTCACAGAAGTGGAAGAAACCTTGCAAATAGTAAGAAGACTTCCCAGTTGATTGCATATTATTTGAGGACAGCATTGCCAATATTTGGTATTGTCTCAATGTTCTTCTGAAGGTAAAAGACCTTCTCTCACCTCTCACCTCTCACTCTGTTGATAGTCAGCTTTGCTTTTACAAATTCCTGAGCCTGCTTTCTGTGTGTATAAGATTAACCCTTCAGCCTGGTCTCAGAAGCTTTAAATATACTTCAGTTAGCTGTACATTGTCATTTTTCTTATTCTCCTTCCAAGTACATGAAAAATCCATTCTTTTGGTCTCAATACAAGTCTGCTTAATTCTAAATGAAATATCTTTTATGTCAATAGTTGTATCCACTTTTAGCATGCATCTTCTTCTTTTAAAAAATAGGCTAGTGATAGCCCCAGTGTGCCTGTACAACTTCTTTTTCAAAATTTGAAAACGTATTTGAAGAAGAACTTCAATTAAAATAATTGTCTTTTTCTGTTCAGAGGCATATCCCCGATTTGAAGGTTCCTGCTAAGTGGGTGAAAAGTTGTTTTCTAATCTCAATAATGAGTTTACTCTGATGAACATCAATGTGGAGCCTGCACATAAGCTGCTGGACATCTTTCCCAGGCTAGTGTGTCTTGTTTTCTGTTTGCATTTTCTCCTTTTCTTGATGTATTTTTTCTTGATGCTGGAGTTATATGGGATTACAGAACAGGGAGAAACCAGATGAAAATCAACTTCTTGTTTTGTTAGTCATGTCTGACTCTCCATGACCCTATTTGGGGTTGTCTTGGCAAAGATTCTAGAGTGGTTTGCCATTTCTTTCTCCAGCTCATTTTATAGATGAGGAACTGAGGCAAACAGGGTTAAATGATTTGCTTAGGGTCACACAGCTAGTAAATGTCTGAGGTATTATTTGAACTCAAGTCTTCCTGACTCCAGGTCCAGTACTCTATCTATTGTGCCACCTAGTTGCCCACTAGAAAATCAAATAATTGTCCTCAAATAAGTAGCAAATCTAGATAACTTTTAAAATGTGTGTGAAATTTCACTAATTTGTGCTGTCCACAAATGAAATTCTGCTGAGAATCATGTATTTTAGAAAAAAGGTTGGTGAATATTGTATTAATATCTCAAACAGAAGAGGCAGTATGGAGGAGTGGATTAGAGGCTGGCTCTGAAGTTGGGATGTCTTCTCTGAGACATATACTGGCCATGTGACTTTGGGCAAATTACCTGACCTCTTATTGTGTCCCCAGGCAACCTTCTAAGATCTCAAGGTAAAGATGGGTTGCACATCAGCGTTGGTGGAGTTTCCACAGTGAGAACAATGAAATCCATGAAATCAGAAGCCTAAGCCTCAAAAAACAAACAAACAAAAAACATCCATACAACTAAAGTACAATTAAAATTGTTTTTTCTAGTTGTTTATTTAGCTATGGCAAAGTAGGATTTCATAAATATTGAGAGTGAGAAAGAGGAAATGAGGCTTCACAATGACTCCTTAAGAGATGTTTCCTAAATTGTTGTACTTGGGGCTTGGTTGCATATGGCCTGGAACCTGATGGGATACTAAGGCATCCTTTTTTTTTTTTTAAATTTTAACTAGAACACTATTTACATACTACATTTAGATACTAATTAGATGCTAAGTTTTACTAGGACACGATTGAGATACTAAATTTAGGAGGACACTATTTTTGATACTAAAAGGCTTATGGGATACTTGTATCCCATGAGAACACATATGTACTTTTCCACAAATTTGGCTGGTTTCATTAAGCAAGAGTATTTTTTAAATAATCTTGGAAAATATTAGTAATTTTAAAAATTCAGACAACATAAAATTGTTTGACATTTGACAGTTCCTAAATATATTCTCTCATTAGGATATGTGTGTTATGTGCACTAACATATATATTTTTTGAAAGATTTAACCACATTGGTATCTCCCACAGTGGTAATTTATACAACTAGAAAATCAATTTTCCACAATTTAAATCCAAGCTTTATGGCCTAATTTATTTGAGTTATTACTCGTGGTTCTTGCTTCTTGTACATGGTCCCTCCTCCTTCAGGCATCACTCAGTTTACCTGAGTTAAAGGGCTGTCCCTTTATAATTTAACACCCTGGATCCTTTTCTCACATGCCACAATGATGACTGCCAAGGCCACTCCAGCAATTGCTGGGCCTCAGTATCATACTTCATGTTAACACAACCCCTTTAAAAAGGTGAGATGAGTCTACAATCTGCCAAAGCCCATGTCTGCTGAGGAATCTTGGTATGAGTGTTTTTTATCTTCTGTCTTGACCTTTGCCACTGATCATTTCCTGTTGTAGCTTGTGGTTAAAAAAACCAAAGCAAATCATGTCATTACCTATCTTTTTTTTTTTTAAAGTAATTGAATTCCTAGTAACCTAGAAATGAAAATGTGTTGTTAAAGTGTCTACAGGTCACACACTATAGAAATTTCAAATGTGGCTCTAGAGAGCAGCCAGCTGAGAGAACACCACCTACCTGGTGGCTTCTGCGTAGGTTAAGTCAGAAACCGTAAAGTGTTTCTTCCTTAGAGCAAACATGCATACAGTTTCAAAGGGCAAGTCAGCACAGACAACCAACCCTGAATCACTGCCACATCAGCAGGAACCCTGCTACCCATGGTCACCACCTGTAATCGCTGAGCCCAGTGTCAACAGCTTAGCGAGAGGAGAGCCTTATTGGGATATTTTTAACATTATATTTGTGATTAATGCATGATAGGGATTAGGACAAGACTAATGGGACAATGATACCAGTTTTAAGAAATTTCAAGTTTTATTTGTAAGTGCTTTAATATAAATTGGAATAGAAAACTATTTTTAAATTGACATTACCTAAATGGTAAAGTAAATAAAAGGCAGATGCATCCCAGAAAGTTTTTTGCAAATAAAATAATTTTCTTAAAGTGTAACTCCTACCATGTCACCTCCCCACCCTCACACACACACACACACACACACACACACACACACACACACATACACAACCTTACTCCCTGACACATACTATGATCCAGTGACACTAGCCTCCTGGCTATTCCAGAAACAAGACTGTTGATCTCTTGGCTCCAAGCATTTTTTTTCTGGCTGTTCCCTAGACCTGGCTTGCTCTCCCTCCTCAACTCCACCTACTGGCCTCCCTGGCCAGTTCCAACTAAAATCCTCTCTTTTACAGTAAGCCTTTACTACTCTTCTTAATAGAGTGCCTTCCCTTTGTTAATTATTTCCTATTTATTCTGTACATAGCTTCCTTCATATATGTTTGTTTTTATGTTGTCTCTCCCATTACATAGTGAGCTCTATGAGAGCAGGGACTATCTTTTTTTGTATCCTTAGTACTGAGCATAATGCCTGGCATGGTAGGTGCTTAATAAATATTGATCGATTGATTGAAGCTATGATTTAATACAATAATTTTGGAAAATAATTTAGAATTATCCCCCCAAAATGACTCTTTGATCTAGTGATGCCATTACTATACATATACATAAAAGAAAGTCTCTGTATTTTCCAAAATATTTACAACAACACTTCTTGTAGTAGCAAAGAAGTAGAAAGGAGATGCCCACTGACTGTGGAACGTGAATTGTGGTACATGAATATGATTGTGGTTCATGGGATATTACTGTGTTATAAGAAATAAAGAATATGATGAATCCAGAGCATCATGGAAAGAGATTGCTACAGAGGAAGCAAGCAGAGTCAAGAAAACAATATGCTTAATGACTACAATAATATCAATGGAAAGAACAACCACCACAAAACAACTGAAAGTGAATGTGGCCAAAAAAAAATTTTTTTAAAGCACAGCTCCAAAGAAGAGAGATAAGAAAACATCTCCAACTTCTTTGCAGAGGTGAGACATTCACTGATGTGGAACACTTCACATTTTCATATATTTTTAAAATTGATTGGCTTTTCTAATTTTTTCTCCCCTTCCTCTTTTTTTCTCCCCTTCCTCTTTTTTTCTCTCTTAAAATTATTCTTTGTCATATGGACTTTCTCTGGGAAGAGAGAAAATGGGAATGGATTCTTGAGGAAATTTAGTTGACTGTAAAAAGATATCAGTGAAATTTTATTCTAAAATATTAACAGCAGTACCTACAAAACTGTCATTATATATATATATATATGTATATATATATATGTATGTATGTATGTATATGATTTTATTTTTTGGTGATGCAGTTGGAGTTAAGTGACTTGGCCAGGGTCACACAGCTAGTAAGTGTTATGCCACCTAGCTGCCCCTATGATATATTTTTAAATGCGCAGAAGAGAACAGAAGGAAGGAGAAGACAAACAGGAAATTTCAATATTAACATGCAGACTTTACTATATATTTTAAAAAAAGCAGGCAGTGTGAAATGGAGATTCAGTTTCATATAGAATCATTTTATTTGTGTTCTTTTCTGTTTTGTATATACTACCTACAAACATACTCTTATCTCCCTCCATACACCCAAAACCCTCCATCCCCACTGGTCATCATGCCATATCTCTCCTCCCTTTCACGGTAAAACTCCTTGAGAAGGCCCTCTAGTGGCTCCACTTTCTTTTCTCTCCCATTCTTCCAAACTCTGCAGTATGTCTTCATTACTCAACTAAAACTCCTCTCTCCCAAGTCATCAATGCTCTCTTAATCAACAATTCTAAAGGACTTTTTCTTTTTTAAAAAAAATTTCCATATTAGTCATGTTGTGAAAGAAATACGGACCAAAAAACAAAAGACCCAAATAGACTCCTAAAAAATAAATACAATGAAAAAGTAGACCTTAGCCACCTGAGCCAGAGCAGGATCCACCACTTGGAGTGTCCTGGCCTCAGATGCCTGCCCACCTAATACCTAAGGTACCTATTTTGAGTTCTGTCTTCTAAACAAATTCTGTGTTTTTGCCTTGTAAATCTTGTTCCTTCTCCTTTTTTTTCCTGTTGTGCCTCAATCTTAGAAATATTTCCTGCAGGAGACAGAGACAGAAGTATTATACAAAAGTAAAAATTTTCCTGTGTCCCTAAGTATGTGGTTCATTCCTAACCTTTACTCTCATCACGATAATTTTTCCCCCTTTGACAGTAAGTTTCTTTTCTCATTATACCTTCCAACTTTGCTGTTGTCAGTTTCCCCCAGGAATCTGATTACCCTTCTCCTGAGGAAGAATGCTGTCCATGGAGGTATAACATTCTCAGAAATCTTTTGAAGCACCAAATTTTTGCTGATTATACCTATTAAAGCTCTTCATTTCCTATTACAGAATCTCTCACACCCCCTCATTAAGGTGTTTTTTTTTTTTAGTAAGACCTCCCCCCTTACCACTCAATCAAGATTGCCTCCTTTCTTCCACTCTACCCTGTTTCAGTCCCTACCTTTGTCAGGTGCCACTCATTCTCCTGTAGTCTATCTTCTTCCTGAGAGAATACAGAAATTGCTGTCTTGTCATTGCTTACCATTTACTTGGGTCCGGTACTTTGGTAGGTATCTTCCATGTCCGCTCTCTCCATTTATTCACCTTCCTATTGTGCACTTCAGTCTTAAAAAAAAAATTTTTTTATTCACTTATAGATGCGCAGTATTGTGAGTTTCAAGCCACATGGAATTTTCAGGTCAGGGTCTCTACCATCTCTTCTATCTGAATTCCACTTTCACCCTCACCTTTTTGTGTACTTTTAGAAAGAATTCTTAATGGTTCCTCTGTTGTTATTTTGTTTGTTTTGCTTAACTTTTTTTGAAAAGGGAAAATTCAGTTGGGGGGGAGATGGTGAGGAATGTGGAGTGGGGAAATCAGGAATCAAGGAATAGATTAATCAGAAATGGCTGAGGTATGTAGATGTTGAATGGAAAAGACAGAAGTTGATCCATTATTATTTTAGCACATATTAGAGATTAGAGGAATGGGACATAGGACAGAAAACATTTGACCTGGCAGAAGTCTAGAGCATGAGTATCTTCTGGGAAGTTTTGGATCGGCATCTGGGGCAGCATGAATTTACTTAGGTCTAAAAATCTGTGAATCTCTGAAATTTGTATCCTATTCTACTGTACCTCAGTCTGACCTCTGTTTCAGTAAGAGCTGAAGGAGCTTTCTTCTCTGACTGGGCAAGTCATGTCACTGCCTTTCTCTCAGGCCAGAGTTTCTCCCTCTGTAAAATATAGGTCTTAGATTAGATGATTCCTAAAGTCCTTTCCAGTTCTAATGCTGTTTTGACAGAGGTGATTTCAAGCTCTTTTCAGTCCCCAAAGTATTACTTAAGTTTCTTGGATGCCAAATTCAGAGCAACAATTGATCTAATACCTAATTATTAAGATTAGGAATCAGTCAGAAGGCTTTCTTCATCTCCCCTGGGGTTGGCTTCTCAAGTGGAGGCCTCATGGAGTCTCAAGTTCCCCTTCCATGGTGGTCAGTGTCCCTGTGTCTAAGACAGACACAACCTCCCCTCCTCTACTTGCAAATCAGGACAACTTTCCTTCAGCTTACTCCACTACTTATCTGGAATCAGTAAGCTAATGTAAGAAAGCAAGTGAGCTGAGGCAAAGTAGTTTGTCCCTTGTATTCTCTGGCCTCTCCTGTCACTGACACTAAAAACGATCTGTTCAGCACTTTATCAGTTGCTCTGAAGAGGAAACAGTCTGCTTAACACATTTGTCAATGACATGACACTTGAAAGATGGGTATCTGGAAAAAGTGAACAAAATTACCATCCCAGATGAATCCTAGAGTCTGACTTCAGCATGCTTCCTAAAGTTGATAACCTCTAGTGAGCTTACTCACTCCCCTTGCCTTGCCAAACCCCCAGTATTGCACCATGAACATCCCTAACATACTTCTGTAATGCATAGACCCTCCTCTCCTTAGAAATAGCCCTACTTCAAGGCATGCTGCCTCCACCTTGTTTTGTATCAGCCAACTTGCTGTAAATGACCCCTAGAAGAACTATAAGACCAGCTGCAGGAACTCAGTGTCTCCTTTTTACCACTTATCAGTACAAAAAGTTGTGGTTTGTTCTTCATTCTTATTCTTGAAGATTTGGCTGCTAAAGGTGGAAGATTTCAGAGACTGAGGAAAGTTCTCCTCCCTCTCTGGCTCAATGGGCAGATTTCTGAATTGAGTGAGTTTATCTATACTCAGTTGATTACCTCCCTTATCTGTCTCTTGTAACCAATAATACACATTTTTCTCCAAGTATACTATTCCTTTTTGTATAACCACTTATGTTGTATGAATAGCTTTCTTTATTTCATTTTACTTTGCATACTGTTTAGCTTATGAAAGCTGCCCCAAAAAATCCATATGTATATGTGTATATACATATGTACACATATGTATATGTGTACATATGTACACACACACATACATAACCACTTATGCCAGGCTCAGTGTAGATGCTGTCCTTTTTGGTACCTACCAGAATAGGCCAGGATAAATGGCTACTTGCTTCATTATTAATTGACTCATTGCTCTTATCTGACTGTAACTTCAAGAACCTAGATTGGTAAGTATCCCCCCACTCCCCTGCCCAAATCTATTACAGATAATACACTGGCTAAAAGAGTTAGGAATATAAAAGATTGATAGATGAGAATAAAGTACCTGGTCTAATGTAATAAGGACAAGTGTAATGTTTTACAATTATATTTTTAAAAAATCAGCTGCACTAATTGGAGAAAACGTGGCTGATAAGCAATTTACATGAAAAAGACCTAGGGACTACAAGCTCAATTTGAGTCAAAAGTGTAGCAGGGCAATGAAAAAAAAGATAATTTCTTAAGCTGCATTCATAGAAGTATTAGCATCTTGAGCAGAGGAAATGAAACTCCTGTTGTACTCTGCTCTCGTCTGGCCACGTTTTTTTTTTAAATTTAAGCACTTATGGAGTACACGTCTAGTACCATACTGGAGACATGCTGGCCTGGTACCCATCTAGATGTATCTCCTTGGGGTTTGTATTGTTCTCAGTCAATGGGATAGGTTACTTCTACACAAAGAAATGGCACACTGCTACAAAGAAGCAAGAGGTATCTAAAGTACTGACTCCAATCAACCTTAATTCCTTTCTGGGGCATCCTGCTCGTGTTCAGGGCTCATCACATTTTTTTTCTTTTTCTTTTTTTTAAACCTAATCCTGCCTGTTCTATCATTAAGTAAATTAAGAATTATTTGGGTTGCCCTACGTATTGTCACGATCCTTTCAGAAAATTGTAGGTCTGCTATGTGTTTCAGGGTCCCAGGGGATTTTTTTTCTTCAGACTTCCAGCTGGATTGATTTATATGCAGCAGGGAAAAACTGAGATATTTGCATCTAGAATGCTTTGGTTTCTCACTTGCAGAAGACTGCTGCAACACATTTCTTAGGTGTCCTTTCAATATTTAGAGTTCAACATTTTTTTCTCTTTTCTTTTTTTTGGGGGGGGTTAGGCAATGGAGTTAAGTGACTTGCCCAGGGGTCACACAGCTAGTAAGTGTTATGTGTCTCAGGCTGATTTTGAATTCAGGTCTTCCTGAATCCAGGGCCAGTGCTCTATCTACTGCGCCACCTAGCTGCCCCCAATATTTTTTTCTCCAAAGGATCCTTGCCAATGTATGTTATTATATACATGCTCTTTTACACTAATGTTCTCACTGACTGTGTGCTCTGCTAGGGAGGGGACCTCCTCCCACCTTTCCTATTACTGCAGAGGCCAATAACCATCCTCCCAGTCCTTTAGACTCACAACCTAAGAGTCATCTTGGACACCTATGTTTCACACCCCTATGTCCAATCTGTTGCCAAGTCCTGTAGATTTCACCTTTGCAACACCTCTCAAATATGCCCCTTTCTGTCCTCTAATAGTGCCACTACTCTAGCACAAGGCCCTCATACTGTAACAGCCTGCTGGTGGATCTGCCTGCTTCACTCCAGGCAGATCGCCTCTCCTCACTCCCATCCACTTCAGCCACTACAGTGATTTTCCTAAAGCACAGATGTGATCATGTCACCCCACTAGTCAATAAACTCCAGTGGATCCCTCCTCTTCAGGATCAAATACAAAAAAGCCCTTCATAACCTAGCTCCCTCCTACTTTTCCTGTCTTCTTACACCTTACTTCCCAACATGCACTTTTCAATCCAGTGAAACTGGCCTCTTGCCTGTTCCACAAATAAGACACTCCATCTATCATCTTGGCATTTTCTCTGCCTGTCTCCCATGCCTGCGACACTCTCCCTCCTCAACCTCACCTACTGACCTCCCTGGTTTCTTTTGAATTCCAACTAAAATCCCATTTTTTTTTTTTTTACTGGAAGCCTTCTTTAACCCCTCTTAATTCTAGTTCCTTCCCTCTATTAATTATTTCTGATTAATCATGTATATAGCTAGCTTGGTACATATTTGTTTGCATGTTGTCTCTGCCATTTTATTGTAAGCTTCTTGAGGGAAAGGGCTATACTTTGTCTCTTTTTGTTTTGCCAGGATTTAGCATGGTGACTGGCACATAGTAAGTGCTTAAAAATGTTTATTGATTAATTGATTGTAGTAACCAGGGATGATGATAATGATTGTGTATGTGCATGTACTCATGCTCACCAGTGTGTGTGCTTCCCCAGGCATCTTGAATAGCACCTTTTTAATTAGTATGCATGATAGAGGCAGGAATCACTTCACCAGGACATGTCTGTAATCACACAGCAAATCAGAAACAGCTTAGATGGAACATCTGACAAAATGAAATGAGATTCTGCCCTGTCTAGAGGAATATTTGAATTCCAGACATTTCATATAAGAGAGATTCAAGCTAAATCAGTATTTTCACATACTAACACTAAGTCAAGGACAAAGGAATGATAAGGTTCAACGTGGAACTCAACAGATCTTTGACTCATTCATTTTCCAATTGTTCTCTGAGGCAGAAATAGTTCAAATAATATTCAGAATCTGAGTAACGACAGAGCATTTGTAATACTTATGCAATGTCTGCATTATCCATTGCAATGCATTACTCCCAGCAGATAAAAGACGTCACTGTTTAGCAATCTACAGAACATTTTACTAGACAGATCACTGACTCATTCACCATTCAATTGCTTCATCTGTGGCTCTATATCAACATCTGTAAACATGGAGGTAATAATCTCTACCTACTTACCTTAAGGTGCCATCAGAATTGTTCCAGTTTTTAACAGGGCTTTCAATTCATCTTGCTTTGCAAACTATAAGTAGCTGTGAAATCCATTTTTCAGTATATCACAATTCACTCACTTGAGCCTTTAAAACTTCACCCCTTTAAAAAAAATCTTAGAAATCATCTTTAGTCCAAATTCCCTGACTCAAAAAAAAAAAAAGATCTCTGCTTTAACTCTAGAGGTATGGTACTAAAACTCATTCTTTGTACAGGATATACTGGAAAACTTTGACTATACACTAACAAGGAATGACCTCAAATCAGATGTGACCTGGAAAACAATAGTCATAGCTACCTAATAATCACTGCATTACTTAACATCAAGATGAGCAGTTTAAAACAGTCTATTCAATAAATGCTTTGCCTTACCTACTTATAACACTTTCTTTAGATGATAATCTATTTGCATTACTGAATGGTGCTTATGCTAGAATAATTCTCCCACATCTACAGAAATGACAGCTTTTTGCATGATTTTGATAACTATCCTTAATTGGGATAGTTAAACAATCTTGTTTTTCTTATAGACTAGATTATAAAGTTTATGTTTTCATTAGGAAAGCAAGTATATTGATCTCCTATTATAAATCTACATATTAAATTGTAATTTTAAAATACACTCTGCCTAGGCTGGTTACTTCTAACTAATATTATAAAGCTTAGGGATGGGCACAGCAAGTGAAAACTTTTTTTTGGTATCATCAGTTCCTTTGATCTCTTAACTGGATGAACTGAAGATAACAGAGTATATGAAACACCCAAAGATATAAGTATCAAATATGTACTCACCTGGGATACACCCTAGACCTGTGGGTTGGATTCCCTGAGGGTAGCTACTCTCTCAGGTTCTTAGGGATGAGCCAATGAGCCTGTACTTGCAACAATATAGCTCAGAAGTTCCTATTAACAATCAGTTAGACAAAATTGCCTCTTAATGAGTTCCTTTAAGGAGAAGTAGTAAGAACAGTAGCTACAAAATATGCCCCCCACAAATCTGGGGCATACTCTTCCACAAATACACAAGATGTTCACAGGAAGTGTGGGTAACTCCAATGGGCTGGCTATGTTGTTTGAATGCAAAATGTACACTTGCCAAAAAGACTATTTCATGGAGAACTCACACAGGGCAAGCGTTTTGTCTTGCCACTGGACTTCCATGACTATGGAAGAGAGAGTGTGGCTATTGACTTTGTGCAACTCTGCCTCACTGAAATCCAAATTACACACCAGTCAAGACATCACTCTGTCATGTCATTAGTCTGCTTAAAAAAAAAAAAAGGTGGCACAGTGGATAGAGCATTGGCCCTAGAGTCAGGAGGACCTGAGTTCAAATCCAGCCTCAGACACATAACAGTTACTAGCTGTGTGACTCTGGTCAAGTCACTTAACCCCAATTGCCTTTCCAAAAAATTTAAAAAAAAAGTAATTAATTAATTTAAAAAAAACAACAAAGGACAAAAAATACTGCAATGATCCAGGTGTGAAGTGATAAGGGCTTGCACCAGAGTGGTGGCAACATCAGTGGAAAGAAGAGGACATATTGAAGAAATGCTGCAAAATTGAAACTGACAGGCCTTGCCAACAGATTGGCCATAGGGAGTGAGAAAGTGTGAGGATCAAAGGCTTACTAATGTTTTCATGATGCAGCCTATGAAACAGTTAAGATCCAAAAGCAGAAAAAAAGGTACTCCATGAGTAGCATCATGAATTCAGCTAACAATATGTCAGCAACGATGTGCTGAAGAAATGACAAGTCATGTGGATTTATTTTTGGAAACTGGGGGGGGGGGTTTAACAGGGAAAGAAATTTTGGGACCAGTTCATTGCCACCATACGTTACAGACAGATTGTTCCGAAGGACCCTAGACTTCATGGTCAAAGATTATACAAAGAAAAAAAGGGAAGCTGTGCAACACATCACTATAGATTGCAACTACTGAACACCTAGCAAGATAGGACCTGCATCACTGGACTGCTTCTGGTGCCTTGTGTAATGAACTATATAAAAGAGTTGCTCTGATTGTCAGATGCATCCTTAGGTACTGAGGAGATTTCCATCCCTTTTATTGGCAATTGCAAGCCTGATCAGGCTCAGAACTTTCTATCTCAGTTTCTTTTTATTGCAGATTTTTATCATGACTGTTGGTAAGCCAGCTGGGAGCTGAGGGATGGGCCGTCCACCCCAGGACGTGAGTTCATGTAAGTCTTATGTTTTTCTCAAAGCATCCTGCTTGTCATTTCTCATAGCACAATTTCTTCCATCATATTATATACCACAACTTCTTCAGCTGTTTTCCAACTGATGGGTATCATCCTCTCAATTTCAAATTCTTTCCTGACACAAAAAGAGCTGCTATAAATATTTTTGTACATGTAGGTCCTTTTCCTTTTATCCTTTTGGAATAGACATAGTAACAGTATTGCTGGGTCAAAAGGTATGCAGCTTCTATGTCCTTTGGACATAGTTCCAAATTGTTCTCCAGAAGGGTTGGACCAGTTCACAATTCCACCCACAGTGCGTTAGTGTCCCAATTTTTCCACATTTCATCCAGCATTTGTCCTTCTCCTTTTCCGTCATGCAAGCCAATCTAACACGTGTGAGTTGTTTTACTTTGTAGTTACCCTCACTAATGATTTAGAGCACTGTTTCATATGACTATTGGTAGCTTTGATTTCTTCTGAAAACTGCCTGTTCATGTTCTTTGACCATTTAGCAACTGGGAGATCGCTTTTATTTTTGTAAATGTGGCTCAGTTCGCTATCTATTTGAGAAATGAGGCCTTTAACAGAAACACTAGCTGTAAAATTTTTACCCCAATTTCCTTAGAATTTTGGTTACCTTGATTTTGCTTCTTCAAACACTTTTTAATCTCATGTAACCAAAGTTATGTATTTTGCTTCCTGTGATCTTCCCTCTCTCTATCTTCTTGGATCATAAACTCTTCCTTTACCCACAGATCTAACAGATACAATTTTTTATGCTCCCTTATTTGCTTATCACTTTTTATTTCTAATCATTTTGACTTTCTGACCTTGGTATACGGTAGAAGATCTTACTCTTTGCTTAGTTTCTGCCAAACAGCTTTCCAGTTTTCCCAGAAATTTCTGTCAAATGGATTTTTGGGAGGTTTTGCTCCCAAAGCTTTAATCCTTGGGTTTTTTAAACACCAGATCACTATGGTAATTTACTACAATGTTTTGTGTACCTAATCTAGTCCACTGATCCATCACTCTTTCTTAGCCACATTTCTTAGCCAGTACCACATTGTTTTGATAATTAACACTTTATAATATAATTACCACCTTATAATACAATTTAAGATCTGATATGACTAGGCCACCTTCCTTCACATTTTTTTTCACCGTTTCCCTTTATATTCTTGGCCTTTTGTTCTGCCAGATGATTTCCCTTTGTTGTAACAAAGTTGAATGACCATAACACTAAAAGTTAAGTTGGCTCAATGCATTCAGCAACTGGAGACAGAGCTCTTGGCTTCTGACAATCCAAAATAGCAGCTAATAGGCTCCGTAACAGCACACATAAAAGAGGTGGGGACCAACACCAGAGAACACAACAGCAACCAATGGGCTGAGACTGGCAACCTCAGAGATTTCACTGCACTGAACTGAGACCAGAATCGTAAGATAGGAGAATCAGAGCAGGAGTGAAGCAGAGACTTGGGAAGTGTGCTAACAAAGTTCCTGATATTTCCTATTTACTGTTTCTCCAAGGGTGACTCCTTCTACCCAGGAACCAGGGCATGAGTGGGCTTTCACCACTAACCTAAGTTCAAATCCTATCACAGACAAGAAGTTGCTGTGTGACCCTGGGCAAGTCATTTAAGCTCTCTCAGCCTCAGGTTTCCACATCTCTAAATTGGGGATAATAACAGAATCTACCCCCCAGAAATGTTGTGAGGATCAAGTAACATATATTAAATGCTCTGAAAACCTTAAAAAAGTGATGGTGATGATGCAACAGTAGCATCCTAATGAGTCACTGGAGCAATGGCTGCTGAGGGATGGTCAAATGGAACTAATGGGAAGCTTCTCTCCCTAGTAGAGATCCATAGGGAAGCTCTCAGAAGACTTAACTAGGGAAGCTGCTTAAATAATTACTCAATCCACGTGGAAGTTACCTTACGTCCCTTTTTAGGGAGGTAAGATAGGGATATTACACACACCTGGTCCCATAAAGATAAAATGCTGCCGTACCAATGAGGGTCTGCAAAGGAGGGGGTTAAGTTCCTAAAAGAAATGGGTTTGATAAATTAGATTTATGCAGACCCTAACATGGGTTTTACTCTACAACTATACAGGGGTAGTCTGATAAACTAGTAAAATGTGAAGCAGAGATCAGGACAGATATGACTCAGGCAAACAGTCCATTCAAACAGGCACTCTTGGGGATGGGAGAAAGCAGAGTCCACCATACTGCCAAGACTTGATGAGGGAGCTTTGGGTATGGGGTTCCTAAAACACAAGGCTGTTAATAAAGTAACTGATGGTCAGCCTATGGAGGTACCAGTAAAACTGTACTAGGAAATGTAACAACAGGGCATTAAGACCCTTCAGTTTCCTCTAACCCCAAGGGAAGGGCTATCATGGGCTCTTGGGAGGCAGCATCTGTATTGAGCCCCTTTTGGGAACCTCTATGTAAGTTATTTTGTGCAGGATACATGGGAACATTTTGTGTTGTCTGAACCATCCCATGTAGGTAACCAAACAATACAGATCTCTGAGGAGGGTTGGGGGAACGGGTGCCGTGGTTCCTAGTGAAACATATTTCTTCTTTAGTGAGGGAGATGAAGAAATCGGAAGCACCTCCTAATTCTCCACATTACAATCCCTTGTGGTCCATGAGGACGGTAGATGGCACCTTGCCACATGAACAAAGTCATGCCCACCACAACTAACAGTTGTTCCTGATCTCTTCAAAGTCATTCACCAAGTAGCTCAGGCCCAGAGTGAGTGATATGGAATTACTGACCTCATCAATGCTTTTTTCTTCATTTCTGTGGCTGAGACAAGTAAGGAGCATTTTGTTTTCAACTGGAAGAGTCCAGTATACTTTAGCTATCTTTCTGTAGGACAACTTGAATTGTGCCTCTTATCGATCCATTAAGGTGGGAGGCCTCCCTTCATGAGGGCACACTGATATACACCATTACAGTGATGACAAATTTGACTGTACCAGATAAGGCCACAATGATTGAAGCCCCAGACAGGAAGGTAGCCTGGCCCATGTCATGGTTCAGGACTGGGCCCAGGGTATAGCCTGCTAAGTTTGGGGGAATATAGTGGATTGGGAAAACTCAGGGGATCATAAACACAGCAGACTGATTTCTATGTGACCCACAGTGACTTTCCCCTGCACTTGGGAGACTTCCACTTTCTCAGGTGAGAAGACCAAGACTTTCCTCTAACCAGGAGCCTTCTGATGCCTGCTTTGAGTGATCCCTTAGGAGAGGCTGCTACAGGCTAGTGGAATGACTTTCATCTGTGCCAGCACAAGACAACTTCCACCTCCTGCTGCAGGCCTGATCTGGCACAGACAAGAGGGAAGAGAAAGAGAAAAGAGAAAATGTGTTACACAGCTTCGACTTCCATCTCTGCTCATTTTCCAGTATTTGGAGGGGAGAGGAGTGAACTAGGTCCTCCCATTTGACTGTGTGCCTTCCATCTCATGCTGCATTTGTCCCCAGCCTGAGCTTGTCTCCTGTGTAAAGAGAAGCAGTTCCTTCCACTTAATGATGAAAATTCTGACACCTGCTCATATCCTACAGCTCTCACTGATTCTGACCCCTGCAGGTAATCATCGGAACCCTATTCCCCATCCTCCATCATTCCTTATTCTTAATCCTCTCAACCATCTCACCTCAAACACCATTCACTTCAAACACCATTCACTTCTACTGTGGCCTCTGGAATGCTTGTTCCACAGGCAACAAAGTTCCCTAGACAAATCTTTTCCTCTCCTATTTCTTCCATTCTCTATTGGCAAGCAGGCTTCCCCTAGTAACCCAACTTCTCTGGCCACCCTTTCCAGTACTGGCTATACCTTCACTCTTTGGCTCACTGATTGAGATGACGAAGTTGGAATATGCCTTGCCCACCACTGCCACTTCCAGGTTCTCAGTAACACCTTTCCTCCTTTGAGGGTCATGCAATTCACATCTACCACCAAATCAAAATCCTGGCAGCTGCTGTTGAAAAATCTTCAGGTTACTCCCCCTGCTTGCTCAATGAGTTTGGACTCACAATTTTTTGTGAGCCAAAAATTTGGCTCACAATTTTTCTCTCCTCTCTACTTGCTGTCCTCACACTTGGGGACTTCAACTTACATATTGGCATCCTCTCACTTAAACCTACTTCCTTAACCTATTCACTTCCCCTGACCTATTCCTCCACCCCATGTCAGCCATATACAGATGGTTACACCTCTAATCTTTCCATTACCCACACATGTACCACATCCATATTCAAGTATTTCCAAATCTGACCACAATCTATTAACATTCCACCCCTCCCTCTGCCTTCCCTTGCCAAAACCTACTCTTCACCCACACCATGATCTCAAATTCCTTGACCCCTCACTCGTCTCCTAGTCCCTTTTCCTTACATTAGCCACTGTCTACTCTTTTCCCCAACTTGACCCCTTAGTGAACCAATTCTTTACACTGTCCTATTCTCGAGCCCCTACCTCCATTATATCAGCAATTGGACCCTGCCAACCCACCATCTGGCACCTGAATGTTGGTAAAGAAAGTCACACAACTGTTTCGAGTGGGCTCATTACAAAGTAATACTATACAACCTCAACTGGGCCTTCACTTCCACTAGGCAATCCTTGTACACCTCCTTTATCAGCTCACTTTCCCACTCTCCACCCTGGCTTTCCCAAACTTTTTTAGCCCTCCTCAAATCCCCCATGGCTCCACTTTTTCCTTCTTCCTTTCACATCACTTATATGGTTTCTGCCACCATCTCCTCCTTTATCCTGTCTCAAATGAAAAGCTGGCTTTACTCCTTACAAGGGCCTAACCCCTCTACCTGCACATGCGGTCTCAATCCATCTAATCTCCTTTAATACTGTCCATTCTGTCATCTCTACTCTTATCATTTGTTTTCAGTCATTCTCTGTCTACTGGCTCCTTCTCTGCAGCCTGCAAACCCCCAGGGCTCCCTATCACCTACAGGATCAAATATAAAATCCTCTGGTGGTCAAAGGCTTTCATAACCTACCTTGCAAGTCTTCATACACTTTATTCCCCACCCTGTACTCCTAGAACAAAACACTCCCATCTTTCAGATGTGGGCATTCCCTCTGGTGGGCTCTCATGCCTGGCTTGCTCTCCTTTCTCATCTCTACCTACAAGCTTCTTTTAAGTCCCAACCAGAATCTCATCTTTTACAGAAAGCTTTTTGCCAATCCCTATTCATTCTAATGCCTTCTCTCTTTTAATCTTCTCCTATTTACCCTGTATGTTCTTTGTTTGTACCTATTCCCTGAGTTGTATTGGACGAAATGTTTTATTCTACTTTCTAATACTTTCCCAGGTGAAGTGTTCTTTCATTTCCAGCCTGTAGTGTTCTCTAATTCCCCATGGGCCCATTATTCAGACATGCACATTTCCCTTTGTCTTCCCTCCTTTAGGGAAAGAATGAGAAAAAGGCATCGAACCCAGGGAGAGTGTGTATATACAAACACTATAAAATGAGATTGATTTTCTTACGTGGCTAATAAAGTATCTTTCAAAGAAGTTTCAAAATGGAAGTTCAGAAGTGTGCTGAGGAACATTAGGATCAAACGAAATGGTTTACAAAGCACTTTGCAAAACTGAAAGCACTCTGTGAATGTCTTCCTTTTAATATCAGGCACTATCTTTTGTCCTGTGTTGTATTCCCAGGCCTTAGCACAGTGCCTAGCACCTAGTAGGCTCTCAATAAATGTTTACTGTCTATCTAGCTCCAGTCTCTTTTCTGAGTTCCAGTCCTGACTCACTGACTGCCTTTTGGCTCTCCTACAGGTATCCCAAAATGAACATTTCCCAACCAGAAGCAAGAGTCCCCCTAAACCCTACCCTCTTCCCAATTTTCCTGTGCCTTTGCATTGGGTTTCTTAGTTTCCTTAGCTTCCTTGAAGGCTCAGCTAAAAATACCATCCAAAATAGCACTGTTATCCTACAAAGTGCAAAGGCCAGATTTTACTTTCACAATGCTTAAACAGGTTAAAATAATGGCAAACCTGTGCCTGGAACACATGCAAAGTATGGTAAACATTGATAAACACTTTTTTTTCCAGGAGTTAGGTTTTATTGTAAGCCCATGTATAAATACTTTATTAATTGCAAGAAACAGGTTTACCCCATAATGCAGATATCAACAAGAGACAAAAAGAAACATAACAGGCCCTACACTAAGAGCTGCAGATACAAAGGAAAGCAAAAGAACTTTCCTTGCATTTCAAGAAACTCGGTCTAATGGGAGAGACAACTTTCACACTATGTACAAAGAAGGTGAAATCAGAGGAAAGGCATTAACATTAAGGGGTGAAAGACTGGGAAAGGCTTCTTGCAGAAGGGATTTTAGTTGAGACTTGAAGGTGGAAATGAAGGAGAGAATTTCAGGCCCAAGGGAGAGGCAGTGAAAATGCAGTCACAGACAGAATGTCAGGTGGGAGGAACAGCAACGAGATCAATGTCACCAGATTGTAGCTGGTGTCGAGGAGGAAGGGAGAAAGACTGGAAAGGCAGGCAGGGACCAAGTTATAAAGGGCTGTAGAAACCAAACCGAGGAATTTATATCTGATCCTGGAGGTAAGGGGGAGTCACTGGAGTGGCTGAGTATACTGAATGAGGGAAGGGCTGGGATGATATAGTCAGACTGGCACTTTATGAAGATCACTTCTCCCTAAGAGGAAGCTTCACTATGGGCAAATAAGGTCAACTTATGATTGGCTCTGCCCTCGTCACTGGTTCAGTTAATTTAGTCAAGTACTTTGAACTGTATGCTTTAGTTTTTCTGCATGTAAAAAAGGGATATTTTGCCCTCATCAACTCCAGAAAAATGTCTATGAAAATCCAAACAATCTCCATAAGGACAGGTGCTGTTTTATTAGGTGGCTCAGTGGATAGCACGATGTAGTTGAAGCCAAGACTTGTTCCAATTCTGTTGTGACCTGTACAAGTCACTTAACCACTTTTTATCTCAGTTACCTCATCTGTAAAATGAACATGTTAAGTAGCAGTTATCTTACAGGATTATTGGGAGGATCCAACGAGATAACATATGTAAAGCACTATATGCTAGCTATTGTCATTATCACTATTTTTCGTATTCCTAGAGCCTCGTACAATACCTTGCTTTCACTAGGTTTTCAATAAACACTTGCAGAACTGCACAAACATGAATTATTTCTCGTTTACTTATGAAGTACACATTACTATGTCAATATGTGAGTGCTCAATTTTTGTAATGACAAATTTCTAGTAACCCAAGCTGCACTTTTCTGATGAATTTGTTTCTACCACATCAGTTATTTGGCTTGTACTCTCTCTCTACCTTTTCTTCCACCCTTTTAGACATTGCCTCATGTCATGCTGTGTCACTTCTTCACAAATCAGAACTATCGATTAATCAAAAAACATTGATTAAGCACCTACTGTTTTTGAGGCACTGTGCTAAGTGTTGGGGATACAAAAAAAAGGCAAAAGACAATTCCGGCTCATAAAGGAGCTTATAATCTAATGGGGGAGACAACATAAAATATATATACAGAGCAAGCTCTTAAGGATAAATAGAAGATAGTTAAAGAGGGAAAGCACCAGAATTAAGAGAGGTTAGGGAAGGCTTCCTGTAGAAGATGGACTTTAGTTGGTACTTAAAGGAAGCCAGAAAAGTCAGCAGATAGAGGGGAAGAGATCGAATATTCCCAGCAAGGGGGACAGTTGGAGAAAATGCCCAGAGCCCAGAGACAGACTCTCTTGTGGCTTGAACACACAGGTGGCCAGTGTTATTGGACTGAAAAATACATGTTGGGGAATAAAAGCACTAGAAAGGTAGGAGAGGAGTGGGTTGTGGAGGCAATAGAGAGACAATGGAGTTTGCTGAGTAGGGCAGCAACATGTTTAGACCTGCGTTTTAGGGGGATCATTTTAGGCAGGCAGATTCACCAGCAGGCTATAATACAATAATCCAGGCATGAGGTAATGAGGGTCTGCATTGTCAGAGGACAGGAGGGGGCATACAGAGGAGATGTTGCAAAGGTGAAATTATTATGCCTTTGCAACAGGTTGGATATCTGAAAGAAAGTGAGGAATCAAGGATGACTCCAAGTCTGAGGGACTGGGAGGAATGGTGTTGCCTTCTATAGCAATAGGGAAATAAGGAGCAAGTAAAAGGAGAAAGAGGAAAAGGAGGAGGAAAGAAAATGAGTTCTACTTTGGACATACTGAGTTTAAGATGTCTTCTGGACATCCGGTTTGAGATGTCTGAGAGGCTGTTAGAGGAGATGCAAGATTGAAGGGCAGTAGAGAGATTGGCACAAGAAAGGCAGATTTATGAATCATAAGCATGGAGAGGATAATTAAATCCATGGGAGGTGATGAGATCACCAAGTGAAGCAGAATAGAAGGAGGCCCAGGACAAAAGTCTGAGGGACACCTATGATTAGAGGATGTGATCTGGAGGAAGATCCTGCAAAGAAGACAGAGAAGGAATGGCCAAATACGTAAGAGAGAGTGGTGTCCTGAAAACTCAAGAGAAAACAGAATATCAAGGTGGAGAGAGGGTCAAAGGCTATAATAAGGTCAAGGAAAATGACGACTGAGAAAAGACCACTGCATTTCACAACTGAGAAATCATTACAGTAGATCTGGTGGAATGATAATGCTGGAAGCCAGACTGTAAGAAGTGAGAGGAGAGAAAACGGAGGCACTGAGTTTAGTTAAAAAGGGAAGAGATACAGGATGAGAGACAGCAGGAATGGAAGAATCAAGTGATTATTTTTTTCAGGATAGGGAAGGCATAGGCATGTTTGCAGGCAGTAGGAAATGAGCCAGTAGCTATTTGAAATTTCCTACTGTCTTACTGGAACAGCCCCAGACTCTAGTCATCATCCTCATTTCCTCCTCACAGGAGCTTTGGACTTGACCCTTGGAATGAACTAGGGCTCAGCTGTAATGAGTTCTTGCCCTGATCAGGCTTCCATGCCACTTTTTGGCAATCTCCACACCTTGCCACCATGTTTACAACACAATTCCCTCTCTTCCACATCCCATTTGTGCTGTTTTCCCCATTAGAAGGTATGTTCCTTGAAAATTTGCTTCTCTTGAACTTGTATCACTGATACTATGCCTGAAATAGTAAGCACTTAAAACGTTTTTGAAAATTATTTTGAAAATTTGCTTGAACTCACTCTATTATTTTGACTCATAAAATTTGGTGCTTAGTAAAAGCACAAAATTAACTCCATTTCCAGACCTATAACTAGAGTGTAATTTACTCCCAGAAAGTTGGTTGAGGCACTTAGAGGCTAAGTAATTTCCGGTGGTCACACAGATTTATAGGCAGTTATGTGTCACAGAGGGGATTTAATCCAGGCCTTCCTGACCTCAAGGTAGGACCTCTATGTACTACTGGAAGCCCCTTCTTCAAATTGCTAATTAAATTAAGCAAAGAGACATGAAGAAAGTGATACCAAGATTCAAAATAATGGTGAAACAGAATGGGGGCCAATATTTTGTATGTAGTTCCCCTTCCTTACTCCAAAAAGCTTAATGATATTTACAGCAGGCTACAAGTACCAGATTATAGTAAGGATGGTTCTGAACATGGTACTAAAAGGAAAAGTAACAAACTTCAGATTAAATATTACTGCTTAATGCTGAGCATGCAGAGAGGTGGAAGTTAAATGCACTGTGGGCTTGTCCTATTACAATAAGATAATTTTTAAAAAGCATGTAGATGCTTTTTGCAAGTAGATATAGCTGTATTTCAAAAATATGTTTAGTGCAACACCTGGCATTGTTGGCATACAATATTAATACATACACGTATGTCAATACAAGTCCACTAAAGCAAGCAACATTTAAGCAAGCAAGAGGCAGTGTTGGACGGTGGATAGAGTAGCAGTCTTGGAGCAAGAAATACCTGCCAAGACAAGCAAGTCACCTAATTTCTCAGTGCCCCAAGTGACTCATGATTCACATGAGTTGCTGATGTGCATGTACCTTCTCTGTTCAAAGTCTTAGAAGAGTTGCTGGGGCAACGAGAGGTACCTTGTCCAGTGTCACTTAACTGGACAGAGCCAGCATGTCAGAGGCAGAAAGTGAGCCCATTCTTCTTGATGCAGACCCCAGCTCTCATTCTGTCAGGTCAGGATGCCTCTCTAATAAAGAATGAACTATAAACTATTTGTGTCATGGACCCCCTGGACAGCCTAGCAAACCCTTCTTAGAATAAGTTTAGTTTTTTCTATTCATAATCAAAGGAAATGTCAAATTTCAGCTAGGGGCTAGTGGAAATAAATTCTTTTTTCCCATCCAAGTTTGTGGATCCCCTTAAATCTATTTGTGGAACTGTTTTAGAGGGTCTCTTCTAAATCAACTGTGTTCTAAATAACAGACTCCAGTCCATATTCTTAAACACTTTAAGGTTTACAAAGGTCTTTAACTCTGAGGTAGGTAAAAGCATTACTATTCTAATTAGTCATTTTAAGGATGAAGACACCTAGGCTCTGACTGGCTTACCATTATCATGCTTATAGATTGCTTCCTTCTGTTTTTCTTATTGTAATTCAGTTTTCCTGGTCTACCTCAAAATTGGGATTAGAAATGCTTTTGTGACCTCTGGCAAGTCACTTAACTACTCTAGGCCTCAGTTTCAACCGTACAATGAGGGAATTAAGTAGTCTATCTCTAAGTAAGGTCTCTTCCGGCTTTACATTCTATGATTCAATAAAAATTTCATAATGAGCAGGGTCTAGACAGCTAAAACTATTCCTGGGTATCAACTTAGAAAAAAGTTCAACTGGAGGGCGGAGCCAAGATGGTGGAGTGAAAGGAGTGACTTGCTTGACCTCTCCCCCAAACCCCTCCAAATACTCATAAAAAATGGCTGTAAACAAATTCTGAAGCAGCAGAACCCACAAAAAGGCAGAGTGAAACAAATTTCCAGCCCAAGACAACCTGGTTGATTGATCAGAAAGGTGTGTCGTGCCAGGCTGGGAATGCAGCGTGGGCGCAGGCTGCAGCAAACCTGGAGCAGGCCTTAGAGGACTGAATCGCGGGCAGCTGTGGAGGTTTCCAGACTCCTCAATCCACCAATGCCAAAGACAACTTAGAAGGTCAGTGGGAAAAGTCTGTTTCTGTCAGTGGTCAGAGAGGAAGGCGGGGTCTCAGCTCCATTCCCCAAGAGCGTGTGGGGGGTGAGGGGGGGAAGCTGCTTCCCGAGCTTCCGGCCCACAGACTGAGGGGGAATCCAATGGTTGATCAGAGAGGGACTGCAGGGATCTCTGCCAGTGCTGAGGCAGGAATCTCTTGCTTTGCCCGTGTGTGGATCTGGGTCACAGTTCTGGGCAGCAGTGCTGGGATGAGGAGGAGCACTGGCGTGGTGGAGCTTGTAGTGGCTGTGGAGAGAAACCCCTCCTCACAGTTACAGGACAGAAAGGAGTACTTGTGGTCACAGGCCAGGAAAGGAGTAAACACCTCACCCCTTATCATAGCACCTTGGAAGAACTGAAAATTTACAGGTCCCTACAAGTATCTCTGAAAACAGCTGCACAAAACCCTGAAGCTTCGGACAGTACATTCTCCACACTGGAAGCAGACTCTTACCTTAACAAGGAGTTTAAAACTCAAGTAATTGGCCAGGATCATGAGCAAGCAGCACAAAAAGAGTCAGAAAAAAGTTCATTTGGAATATTCCCTCTTCATCTTGTTATTTTTTCTACACAATTTTAAGTGTACCCCAAATACTGCGTGAACTATCAACAAAGGAGAAAGAACACTAGCTTGAACTTGGTTGTATGACCTTGGAAAAATTATTTAACCTTTATTTGTATATGAAATTGTCTTTCTTTTTGTCTTTGCACGTAGCTTTGTGCTTGACACATAAAAGTTGCTTAATAAATACCTGCTGATTGAATCAGTTCTTAAAGTTTAACAATTCTATAATATGGGAAGAAAATGAAAACCAATCAGTTAAAAATTATTAATCTTTAGTAGCAATAAATTTAGAATGGAAAAAAATACACAGCATGAGATTAAAATCAAGAATGGCATAAATCTCAAACAAAGAAGTTTTCCTATCAGTTCATTTTCAATTCTGATAATCAGCCTTCACCACAGAAAAATTCTATTTCGGAAATGAAAATTTTTACAACACACATAATAATATACATACATCACAAAGTGTGAAATGGTATATTAACAAGTTTGTAAAGCTCCCTGGGTTGTAGTTTTACTAATTATGCACCAGCTACAATCTTCAAAGTTAATTTTATAAGACTACAATGTTAGTGATATGCTTTAGGAAAATCTTTTCCTACTTACTTAATAAAACTACCATTTGATCAGCATTCCATAATAATGCCCCAAGTAAGTTAATTACTTCTCCAAGCATTTTACTGTAGAACTTTTTTTTATCAATGAGAAATCCATAAAATAGGGCTAACTATTAAAAAGTTAGGTATTCCTTTATTCAAACTGTAGAAGGATCTTCTTTGCTCTTTCATTATTAAGGGGAGAAATACTTTGTTTTTTTTTAATAACACTAAAGCAAAATAAATGTTTTATAATGAGCAGTCTACACAGCTGGAACTACTCCTGAGTATAAACTTACAAAGAAGTCTCTTATGCTCAATTGAAATATTCCCTCTTTATCTTGCTATTATTATTTCTACAAAACTTTGGTGAAAACTATAAATATATCCAGGTAGATTTTTGTCCAGACAACTTCTGAAGCAAGAGGCCTAACTAATGATCTCAGATTAAAAAAATAGAAGGCAATCAAAATTTACTCAATGTTACATTAAGAAAAGTTTTCACAGAACAACAGTGAAACAGTTCCAAAGGTTAAGAAAATACTGATATTTTGAGTACAAACCACCACAATGTCAAAATAGACAAAACTATTGTATAAAGGAATACTTGAATAATGAATACAACATATGAGTTGGGATTGCTTCCTCATCCTACTAAACCAAATTTAGTCTTTATATTCATAACATATGTCTGGAATTTGCTGAAGTCTCATTTCACCAAGAGAGGTTGCTTCTTCCCTTCCATGGATCTCTGGTCCGTTGCTTCTTGAGCACATTGTGTTCATTGTACAATTTCAAAGTAGTGTAATATTGCCAAGATATGTTGAGGCATGAAGATGTATCCAGTGTATAATGCCATTCCAACAATGGAAATCAACATGGAATCTGGAGTTGTAATTAAGGAAAACTATTAGGTTGTTTCTCTTAGTACAATGGAGAATTTTAACAAAGATAATTTAAAATACAAAAATGTAGAATCTAGAAGAGTAAACTCAAAAATTTTTAAATGAGGAAAGCCTTCTTTCTAAACTGCAGTGTTTCATACTGAAGTAATCACAAGTGGCAAAGCATCAAAAACCAATACAGCATGTAACTTAAAGTAAAATTATGATAGTAATTTAGACAATAAACACATCTTCAGTTTATGCTACGTTACTTCAATTCTCATCTTTTCAATATGTTTCACAAGTACTGCTGCATGGCAGCAAAATCTGAAATACCACTGCCTGCAAAGAACTAAAGATGGACATCTCACTGAGGGCCATGGAGAACCATAAAGTGAATGTGAGCAGACTGCCAAATATAACCAACTAAATCTCCCAAGAAGAACAAGAGTAAAGGATATTATCAATAAATAGGAAGCCAGAAAGAGAAGATGTGTCGGGCAATAATAAGGGGATGGCAAATGGTCAGCCAGAATGACAGCTTCATGATATCAGGAGAAAGCAAAGAGGGGCCTTCAACAAAATGGGTGGCCCCTCTGTGGCAAACTTTAAGGAGAATATGAGTAAGTAAAAACCATCGAGTAAAACCCATCCTCATCTGACCTAACCAATAAGTATGCATTTTATACTTATTCCCCAAACCTGCCCCCAAGAAAATTAGTTAAGTCACACGCAATACACAAATACTGCTGACAAAATTATGTAAATTATTTCTTTCCTGGGTGCTATAATAAGGAGGAAACAGGGGGTACCTAAGGGCCATAATCTAAGGATCATATAAATGAGTCTGTAATTGGAAGAGACTCCAGAGGCTATCTAGTTCAAACCTCTCAATTTACAGGTTTGCAAGGAGGCTGAATGACTTATTCAAGGTCTTAAAAACAAACAAACAAAAAAAGCCACCACCTGATAACTGCTTTCAATACAGCTGATTTCCTTCATAAAAACATTACTCTAAGAGGGAGCCCACAGGCTTTACCAGTCTGCCAAATGGACCCATGACATAAAAAAGGTTTAAAAAAAAAATCAAAAAACCAAACACCCTAGAACAAGCCAATGTTCTTTTGACTGCTTCTCACTCACTCTCTTCCCAGATAAAAGGTCTAATCTGGGATGCTCATCAGCTAATACCATAAGGTAACTACTTGAAGCCAGCTCCCAGTTTCCTTTTGTTACCCATACAGAGAAAGACAAATGTCCCCACAAGGAACTTCTATCCCCTCACAAGTAAACACAAAGATAATTTCTCCTCCCTGGTCCCAGACCTGAATGGGATGCTTCCACTAGAGTTACACTGATGCCTAACAGTGGGGACGGAGGTCCCTGATTCACACAGTCCTATGAGCCAAGCACCTTGCCCTGTGAGAGTGGAGACAAGAGTCTCTACTAAGGGCAAAGCCTCACCACCATTAATCTTAATAGGTTATCAAATGAAAATGGAAGGAGAGAGAGAAGTCAGGAGTTATTTCTAAGAACAACCCATCTCAGCTTCAAGACTGCTGCTAACCCCAATGTCACTGATTTCTATCTGTTCATTTATACTATCTGTCCCAGTTCCTTTCTATGTAAAGGCAACATGACTTCTACCAGGCAATGCTAAATATCAACCACCCAGGCCCCATGCATGGGAGGGCATGTCAGCAATATATCACTAACAAATATGAGAACTTATAGGTTTTATGAAATATTTTTGTAGCTCATATGATTGTGAACATACTCTCAAGGGAAAGAATTAAATTAGAACATATATCCTGGAAACTTAAAGAAAAAGTTTATTAGGAAGCTTTATTCAACTACTTAAATTCTCATATGCTTTATGAAATGCATGAAGAGGGCCTAGGACAGACTTGTACAACGGTTACAGGTCATGACGAAGAGCCAGCAATACATTTTGCAGTCATTACAGAAAGGCCGGGATATACATTTTCAAAAAGTGATTTTTTTTTCCTATTATAAAAACTCCTTTGTCCTATCTTCATTTCTTGTAAAACTATACACATATTACACAAATAATTTATACTCCCTTTCCAGACTGGAGATAGTATGATAGCATGGTGACTTCTAGTGACAGATTGCAAAACTTGGGGCCATGACCACAAATTTTATTTAAATAAGAGTAATTTACTACAAAACAGTTCTTGAAGAACTGTATACTACTGGGAAGGAACATGTACAGTAGGCAGAAAGTCTTTAAGTATAAAAACTCCCTCCAGGAATGGAGCTTGGCAACTCATCTGTAAGCAATTTAAGTCATATAGCTAGTATGTATTAAAATCAAGAGTTAAAAGGGGATCTTGAACCTGGGAGACTTCAACAGAAACAGGAAAATGTAGAAGAGGGGAGGGTTTTGAAGAAAGAAAACAGGTTCCATTCTGGACATGCTGAGTTTGAGATCTCTCCAGGAAATCCAGTTTGAAATGTCCAACAGGTTACTAACTGGTGATGTGGGATTGAAACTTAGGAGGAAAACAAAGGCAACTATTTATCCATGTGTGCATGCATGCACATGTATACACACACACACACACACACACACACACACACACACACACTAACAGTGAAATTAAGTGTGTAAGAGATCAGGAGGTCACCAAGAGAAAGTATATAAGTAGAGTTTTATTTTTAAACCTTTTTTTGGATCATGGACTCCTTTCAAAGCTGGCTGAAACCTGTGGACCCTTTTCCATAAGATCACAAAGAAAAACAATTTTACTTAAATAGTTCTAACAACAAATAAACAAGTTCATGGACAACAGGTTAAGATCCCCTGGTAGACAAAGAGAGCTAGGACAGATTTTCAGGGGACAGCCACAGTTACGGGTCTTGATGATGAGCCAATAAGCAAAGGAAATAGAGAAGTAATGGTTAAACAGAATGAAAAATAGGAGAGAACAGTATCTCAAAAATCTACAGAGGTCAGAGAATCCAGAAAGAAAGGGATGTTAAAGTCAAATGCAGCAGAAAAACTGAGAAGGATGGACACAGAGAAAAGAGAATCTGCTTCGGAAATTAAGAAACTATCTTTGGAAAGAGTTGTTTCAGTTGATGGTCTGAAGCTAGAATGCAAGCAGTTGAGGAGTAGCTGAGCAGAGAAGAAACAGAGCCTGAGTGTAGGGATCTTTTTCTACGAATTTGGCCGAGAAAGGGAATAAAGATATAAGATGATGGCTTGAGAGCAGGAACAAGAGAAATGCTAGGACTTGTGTGGCTGCAAGGGAACAGGGGCCCTACTCACAGCTCCAAAGCCAAGCAGAACAAGAGCACTGGTGCTGTCAACTGCACAAGATGAGCAGGAACCCCCAGAGCACTGACGAGGAGACCAGTGATTACACTTCTCCCCAAAACACACCACCTTGGAAGTATCGCAAACTTGCAGCTCCCTAGAGCTAACTCTGAAAATAGCAGCATGAAAAAGCCTGAAGCTTGGGACAATGCATTCCCACACCTAGGTGAGCAGAGCTCAACTTTAACATAAAGTTCAAAGTTAAGAAATGGGCTAGAAAAATCAACAAAAACCAAACAAACAAAAAAGAACTTGACCATAAAAAGCTACGATGGTGGCAGGAAAGACCAAGACACAAACTCAGAAGATGACAACAATGTGAACATAACTACAACTAAATCTCTAAAGGTGAAAAAAAAAAGTGAATTTGGACATAGGCCCACCAAGAATTCCTGGAAGAGGTGAGTAATGTGAGAAAATGATGAAAAGAGAATTAATACCTTGGTAAAAGAGGCACAAAAAATACTGAAGAAAATAACACTTTAAAGAACAGAACTGGCCAAGTGGAAAAAAAGGCACAGAAGTTCACTAAAGAAAATAATTCCTTAAAAATAAGAATTGGTGAACTGGAAGTTAATGATTACATAAGATATCAAGAAACAATAAAACAAAGTCAAAAGAATGCAAAAAACACAAGCAAAAGTGAACTATCTCAACAAAAAAACAACTGACCTGGAAAATGTACCAAGGAGAGATAATTTAAGAATGATTGATCTGAAGACCATGACAAAAAAAATAAAAGAGCCCAGACATCATTTTTTCAGGAAGTTATCAAGAAAAATTACACCAATATCTTAGATCCAGAGGATAAAACAGAAATGGAAAGAATCCACCAACCACCTCTTAAATGAGATCCCAAAATGAAAACTCCCAAGAATAATACAGTCAAACTCTAGCACTCCCAAGTTAAGGAGAAAATAGTCCAAGTATCTAGAAAGAAACAATTCAAATATTGTGGTGCAACAGTCAGAATCATGCAAAATTTAGCAACTTCCACATTAAAGGAGTGGAGGGCTTGGAATATGATATTCTAGGAGGCATAGGAACTAGGATTACAACCAAGAATAACCTACTCAGAAAAACTGAGTATAATTCTTCAGTGGAAAAAAAAAGGCATTTAATGAAATAGAGGATTTTGAAGCATTCCTAATGAAAAGACCAGAAGTGAATAGAAAATATGACACTGAAATACAAGACTAAAGAGAAGTATAAAAAGGAAAACATAAAAGAGAAAACATAAGATAACGTGTTTACATTCCTCTATGGGAAGATTATACTGTAATTCCTAAGAACTTTTTATCCTTATGACAGCACTTAGATGTAGACTACATAGACAAGAGGGCACAAGTATGAGTGAATTATGTTGGGATGATATTAAAAAAAAAGGAGGGATGCATTAAGAGAAAGGGGAAGGGAAAGGTAGAATGGAGAAAATTATCTCACATCAAAGAGGCACACAAGGAAAAGGTTTAGAGTGAAGGGGGAAATGGTGATGGGCAATGCTTGAACATTACTCTCATTGGAACTGGTTCAGTGTGGGAAGAATGTTAAATACAAACTCAGTTGGATACAGAAATTTATCTTACCCAACAGGGCAATAGGAAGGGAAAGGGATAAGAGAAAGAGGTGGAATGATGAAAGGGAGGATAGATTAAGGAGCCAGTGGTCAGAGGCAAAACAAACTTTTGGGAGGGACAGTATAAAAAGAGAGAGAGAAGGATAAACAGAAGAAAATAGGATAGAGGGAAATGCATAGTTCGTAATCATAACTGAATGTGAGTGGGAGTCAGCTATCCAGAGGCAGAGCCAAGATGGCAGAGTAAAAGCAGGGACTTGCTTGAGCTTTCCCCCAAACCCCTTCAAATACTTGTACAAAATGACTCTAAACAAATTCTAGAGCAGCAGAACCCACAAAAAGACAGAGTAAAACAAACTTCCAGCCCAAGACAACCTGGATGGTCCACAGGAAAGGTCTGTTGAGCTGAGCTGGGAGAGAAGTGCAGTTCAGTGTGGTCCACACAGGCAAAGTAGGCCTCAGGAGACTGAATCAAGGGGAGCTGTGGTGGTTTCCAGGATAAATATTTTATATACAGTAGTAATAAAATTACTTCAATACTTTTCTATCATTTTTATATGTTCCTTTTAAAAACTAAGCCCCCTCCAGAAAACAATATTGAAAACACCAATGTATACAGAAACGAATGCCATGTATTTGCCACTAACATAGGAAATACAAAATAATTATGAAGGATGGTCAAGGAAATAAACGCCACCATCTGGAATATTCTTTCCTCTTGAAAAATCAACAAAATTGTCCACTTCAGTAAGGCCTTGTTATTAGTTGCTAATTCTAATCCAAATATAACTAAGAATTCCTTTCCTAACCATATACATAAAATCTGGAACTTAAAACTTATCCATCACAAAGATAAATCTAAACTGTTTCTCTTGGACCAAATATTTTGAAACTTGGAAAAAGGCTGATATAACGGACTTAAATGGTGTTGCACTACAAGAGACAAATCTCTGCCCCTCTCACACTCACACACACACAGAGCAGGAAAGCAGGATACCTTCCCCCCGACCACACGAACCTAAGCTCTCCACAGCTCCCTTCACTTGCCTGGACGTTTTCTCACAGGTCATCCTCGCTCCTCTCCTCCCCTCCCCTCCCCAAGCTCAGCTGTATCCGCCACCAGGACGCAAGCACCGCCCCCCCCCGCCCCCCGGCTTCAGGCCCTCTCTTCCACAGGTGCCCTCCACGCTCTTCCACGCACTTACAGGCCGACGCTTGGCTGTCTAGCCTAGGTTTCTCCCCACAGCTCCACCTCAGACGACTCTCTCCGCCATTCGGCGAGCCCGGCCCCTTCAGGTCCCACAGCCTCCTTCCCGCCGCGAATCTGGCTTTCATCTGCGCGCGCCCCCCCACCTCCAAGGCCCTCACCGCCCGCCCCCGCAGCCAATGGAGCAGGATACTGAAGACGGTCCTCTCCCAGGGTTCCAGCATGTAGAGCGCGGTGACGAGCAGATACTGGTAATAGAACCAAGACATCTGCTGCCAAGCCCTTCCGAGCGTCATGCCCGCCATCGGAACCTCCACCGAGCAGTCCGTCTTCCGGGGCCTCCCTCTTGGTCTCCGCCCACCGCCTCGGGCCAAGCCTGCTTTCAGTCCACGCGGCCTAACGAAACACAGACGTCACCGCGCACGCGCAGCTCCGCGGGCGAGCCGTCGCCGCCTCGCGCTCCTCGTTCCTCGGGGCTCTGGATTGGCTGGACGACTCGCGGGGCGTGGGTCCCGCCGCTTGCCCCTTCGCCAGTCCTGAAGCGCCCGTAACTGCGCTGCCTGGCCCCGGGCTTCGGTCTCGCTGCGTCTGACCTGGTTGTGCAGCGGCTCGGAGGGGCGTGGCGGGGAGGACCGGGGAGGACCGGGGCTTGAGTTGTGAAGAATGGCCTAAACAGGCCTTAGCTGAGTTGAAGGAAAGAGCTGGTGGAAGTTAGCTGGAGTGGAACTGATGCTAAAGAAACAGTGTAGCTAGTGGTGGGATAACTTAAAAGGTCACCGAAAAGGTCAAGGATGAGCAGGGAAGAGGACCTGGTAGTGTGCTTCTGAGTGTGCCCCGGCCCCATAAAGTTAAATTAAAGGCTTCCTTAGAGCCCAGCTGTAAATCTTAATCCTGCGTCTACCACCACGAGGGGACTGTTGCGGACTGTTGCGGTCTGAGAGGTTGAGACCTCCTCAAAGACCAGAGTACAGGACTGGTAGTCTGTGGCATGAATTCACAGACTCAAGCATTCCTTGAATCAAGTTGGCAAAATATTTATTGTTATGTTTTTCAGGAGGCAAGGATTCTTAAGGAACCTGTGACCTTAGAAGGGGTACTGATAAAGTTTATATAGGATAAAATATAAAACATGTGCCAAATATGCTAACTAGGTGATTCAGGGCGGGATTAGGGAGTGGTTAAGGAGTGGTCAGTTCTTAAAGGAACATGCACTTTTTGTATCTACTGTATAGCTGGTTTACCCAGACTTCACCAGGAAAAGCCCACAAGGGGGAGCTACACGGAGGTGTGGCTTTAGGCCTGCTACCTCACTAAGTTAACTAGAGTTCAGGGGTAACTGAGAGTTGTCCAGGCTGCCTCCAGTTAATGTCTTGTTAGACAGGATAGATGTAGGGAGTATACACATATGTCTTAAGTCTCGAATACAGTTAATGAGGAGCCCAGGATGTAGATAATGTGGTAGGGCGGTAGGATAGTATAGTAGTGGGTAAGAATGTCTTTATGACCCAGTGCAAAGCCAGTTCAAACTAATAATTCCTTCAGGTGCTGTTTAGAACTGCACCAGGGAGAGAAATTGCTCCAACCCATGCATGAGTAATTGCTAGGCACAGTGTCCTTGGGCTGGGGAGAAACTGCCAGGGATAGTGTTTCTGAGGCTAGGGAGAATTGTGGTCATGGAATTGGGGTCCCAGTACAAGCACCCAAGCACCTCATCAAGATCACTGTGACCTGGAGTGTGTGTGTGTGTGTGTGTGTGTGTGTGTGTGTACCCACACATACATATATCTATATAGGTGCACATATAACTGTACACATGTAGATATATATGTGTATATGACAGTATCTACCTGTTGGTAAGTAGGTTTAGTTGTGTCTGACTCTTCATGACCCCATTTGAGGTTTTCTTGGCGAAATCCTGGAGTGGTTTGTCATTTCCTTCTGCAGCTCATTTAATGGATGAGGAAACTGAGGCAAACAGGGAAATGTGAGTTGTTCAGAGTCACACAGCTAGTAAGTTGTCTGAGGCCAGGTTTGAACTCAGATGGGTCTTCCGACTCCAGGCCCAGCATTCTATCCACTGCACTCCTAGATATCCATAAGCATCTACCTACTTCTACTTTTCTTCTCTTTCTCTCTCTTTTTTAGGGTAATTGGGATTAAGTGACTTGCCCAGGGTCACACAGCTAGTAAGTGTCAGGTGTTTGGTCTGAGGCCAGATTTGAACTCAGGTCCTTCTGACTTCAGGGCCGGTGCTCTATCCACTGTGCTACCTAGCTGCGCCTTACTTCTACTTTTAATAAATTATATGTTTCTGTAAGTAAAGACCAGATCACGGGAAGGGAAAAAGAGAAAGGATCATTTGTTGCTTCAAGTCCAACTGAGCAAGCTTGAGATCTACATTCTTTTCTTTATCCTGATAAGAGCTTTCACTGCCCTAGGATTTCCAGCTGCAAAATGAGCAAAACCCCAAAAGGTATAAAATAGAGATAAAGGACATGTAAGAGATCTGAAAACATAAAAGTTAGTTTATATATATATCACATGGAGAGGGGGGAGGGAGAGAGAGAGAAATTTTCTGGGAAGGAATTTCTTGAACTATCCTAATGGAAAGTGTCTGCCATGAGGAGGACCTGAGCTACTTATCCAGGGTATATGGAGCCCTCTGAAAGAACAAGAAACTAACCTGAGGAAAGGCCAGAAAGGATCAGCCAGAACGATGTCCAAAACCAGTTCATTCTTATCGGATTGGCCTTCTTGAAGTCCGGATCCAAGAAACTGGAGCAGGGAGCACTGCTCCTTTCCAGGATAGTATCAGCTGTTACAGACACAGCTTCTGGGAGATTGGACGCCTGACGTGGGCAGTCAGGTGCATTATGATGCCACTGTTCATCAGTAGGGGCAACTCTCTCAAGCTGAGATGAGGGAGTTCGGTTTTGCCCAGTGGGGACAGGTTGAGGGCTATTTGGGTCAGGAATAGTTGCCTTGTTCCTAGTGACAGGGATCATCTGGTCCTATGGTCAGTGCGGAATGATTTGGCCACTCAAATATCCAAACTGACTCTAGACCCACTCCCCAAACTCTGCTGATTTTGTAACAAATCTCCAATCTGTTTTTTTTAGCATATACTTCTGATGGGGGCTGACATGGCCTACAAGCTATGTAACTGGAGGCATCAGCAAAATTCTTTCATTGATCAAAACTCCAAAAGGGAAAGCCTTTGATTATCCAATCTTGTGCTCTCCAGGCCCTAGATCATTGGGCCAGGCCCATGGCCACTGCCCAGGAACTTGTATAGATGAAGATCTTCTCTACAGCATTTTTCAAGGCTCTCTTACATGTCAGCTGTGAAGCCTGGAGCTCCTCCAGTTATAAGGAATTGCCAGTATCCCTGTTTCCTATTACCAGACTAGTCCAGTTGTAAATTCTTGTTTTGTAGCAGATGGTACCATTGGCTAAATAGGCAGAATTGTGTTGCTCAAGAACCAGATCCTTATTGGTTGGATCCCACTGGGCCATTGGAGGAGTCAGGGTTACAGGGTCTGGACTGGAGGCCTCAGGTCCCGGCATTGTCACTATCTGTTGGTGAAGAGCAACTCAAAGCTCAGGTCCAGAATCCTCCAGCCATGTCTTATTGCTGTAAATCCCAATTTGCATCGCTGTTGGTAATGGATACTACAGTTCGGTATTATCATTTGCCAGCAGGGGTCTTGGGAGTAAGGACTGAATTATCCTCTGAGCAGTTTCTAAGGCTTCTTGTTGTGTTGTGGGCTATTTATAACGTACAGATTTGTGTGTCACAGTATCAGAGGGTCTCAGAATTATCCCCAGGCGGGAGATATGCTGTCTCCAGCATTTAAAAAAGCTAATAAGTGGGTGTGCATTCTCTCTGTTGGTCAGGAGCTTAAGGGCCAGGAGCTTGTCCCTGACCTTGGGAAATATGTCATGTTGTAAACTTATACATTGGGTCCCCAGAAATTTTGGTTCTTGGGCCCTGGATATTGTCAGGGCTAGTAGCCCAACCATCTTGGTATAAATGGATAATAAACCTGTAAAGGGCAATGGTCACTGCTTCCTCATTAGGACCTACCTACATAATGTTATCCTGATAATGGATTGCCCTTAAATCAGAAGGAAACTTAAATTTGTCCCTTTAGTGGCAAATTGTAGGGTTGCTAAGATATTCCTGTGGGAGAATCATTAAAGAATAATTTATGCCTAGCGAATGAGAGAAATGATTATCAGTAACCAATTATAGGGGAGAGCCAGGCTTTTCCCCTGTCCTGTTTCCTTGTTTGAAGCCTAGCCTTTGAAGGACATTACTGACCTCTACTAAAAATTACTCCACCCAGACCATCTTATCTAGGTGAATTCCTGACCATTGTGTACTACTTAGGTTTGGGCGGATAAATTCTTTGATTAGATTGCCCAAGGCTGGGGGATGGATTGGAAGTAAATGGCATGATCACAGTCACCTCTCCCAGCCTCTCAATGGAATAGGTCCACCTCTTTATTATAATATTCATTCTCTCTTATTACTTATTAACCAATCAGAGTTGATTTCCAAGTGGGTTCCATGATTTGTCTTTGGCATTTGAGAATGACACTGACCACTTTTATTAATAATATTCTAGCATTATTAATAAAATGATTAAATACCCAAAATTATGCCTCTCAAACCATTTTATACATCACAGTAGTTAAAACAAACTGATTCTAGTCCTCGGTCTTATGGAGAGCCAAAAAGAATGCATTGGTCAAGTCACCCACAAGCCCAGCCTGTAGGGAGTCTCTGAAAGAGTTATAGTGTTAGAATGGTGTCATTCAAAGCTAATGAGTCAACTTCTTTATTCAGACCCTAGTAATCTATGGCTGGGGGCCATCTCCATTCATCCTGATCTGTATCTTGCCACTGGATCCAGATGGCTCTGGAGGAGAAAGTGAAGCTGGTGACCTTGCACAGCCATCCCTCACTTAAATCCAATTCCCTTGCAAGTCATGGCATCATCTTCCTGATATCATGGTCCTCTTGGAAAATGAAGGGCAAACAACAACAATAACAACAACAATCTGTGGCCAATCTTTAAGTCCCATTTACCTTGTTCACTGGCCAAAAAGGGTTGTTGAACTGAGAGATGGTTTTCCTAAGGACTCTAGCATCCAATAATTTCTGTATCAATACACATGTCCCCTTCTCATGGGATTCAATATTGCCTCAACTCCACCACTCGCTGAGGAGAGTACAACACTGGGTGCCACTGGCAGCCACTCACCTAACTGTTAAGAGTAGGATAGAGACAGTATTATAGGAACAGGGCCATTTCTGATACAGAGCCTAGCTAGTAAACCAATTTGGTGCGTCAATTTCTATAATGTACTCCTCTGTGGACTTTGATACTACTATCCATCTCAGCGGTTAGAAATGGCCAACAATAACACTTGCAATGACCTGGATTCACCACCAGATGGCATCAGATCCAAACTTAGTGGCGTAGAACAGTTTCTCACAATGGAATCAAAACAGTCATCAATCTCCTAGCCACTTTAAAGTCACCAGTAGTCAGGCCTTCAGTTCTCTGAGGGACTTAACTAGGCATCTGGTCATATTTGTAATCTAGATTTGTTCCTTAAAATATTGAGATTTCTGAATCGAAGGTAGACCAAGATGCCAAGACCTTGGCATCAGCATTCTCCTAGGAGTTAGTAGAAAACTGACCCGCTACATTTGCAGCATCCTCCACAAGCACATTTCCTATGGGCCGTCTTGTAATCAGTAGATCCTGCTGGGGGTGGCTGCTGTTTTGCTCCTTTTGGAGCAAGAGATGACAGATCATCTCTTGACAAACTCTCCTCCCTGTTGGTGTAGGAGCATGAAAGAAACATCTCCTCTACTTGGGGGGCTCTGTGGAAATCAGGTCATCTAACATCTGCTAGGTAATTAGCATATCATCAGGAGAGGTTTTTGTCAGCAAAATTACTGCCTCCATGATGGTTTTAATCATCACTTCTCAGGGGCAACAGGGAAGTCACTTCAGGTGGGGGTAGATGAAAATAGTAGCACCCTCCCCCTGGCCGTTCTAATAGGGAACAACCTATCAAATATCAAAATAACCATAGTATTATTTTTTAGTCCTCTTAGAGCACCCACTCTTGCTTAAACAGGAGGTGTTCTCTTATTAATTAGCAAGATAAGCTACTCCTCCAGGGACTCACCAGCATCTTGACAGTGCTTTTTTCTAATGTTATCTAACTGTGTTTCATTACACTGTCTCACTTCAATCCAATCCTTCCCACCTTGGGTCTTAGTTTCTGTAATTAGGGAGGGGAGAGACACTGGAGTCTCTTAAATGGATTGTTTGGTCTCATGGAGAACTTCTCTTACTGCATACACTAGCTGCGGGTGTCCCACAGGTTGTATCCCGGGCCCTCTTTTCACATTCCTTTGCTTCACTTGGTGATCTCATCAGTTCCCATTGATTCAACGATCATTTTAATGCTGATGATTCTCAATTGCTATCTTTTGTCTGTTTCATCAACAAATTTCTCCCAGTATCTCCTCCCCCTTCCAACTCTTATAGAACCATTGCAGATAACAAAAATATTGTTTAAAAAAAAGAAGGAAAAAATCAGCAAAACCAATCAATGTAGGAAATAAGTCTGAAAATATGTGTAAATGTACCACACCCACACACCTCCAAAGTCTTGGGATAGGGAAATCTTCTCATATCTCTTCCTCAGGACCATGTTGATTCTTTGTGCTTTTCTAACATTCATTTTGATTGTTTTATGTTTATTCTTCTTTCTTTGGCATTGTTATAGTTATTGTGTGCATTGCTTTCTTGGTTCTACTTATTTTACTCTATATTTTATTATGTAAATCTTTCCGTATAACTCTGTATTCATCATGTGGGCTGTTTCTTACAGTGTCTGTTCCATTTATGTGGTACAATTTGTTTAGTCTTTCTACTTCTCCTCCTCCACATTCTCCTCCATAGGTATCTACTATATTTTCATTTCCTTGATACCATGCTCCTATAAATATTTTGGCACTATTGAAATTTTCTTATCGACAATATTCTTGTGGGAAAATCTAGTAGTAGGATCTCCGAGCCAAAGAACATGGACATTTTTTTGTTAAGTTTTGTTAAGTCATTTTTCAGTTGTGTTGGACTTTCTGTGACTCAATGCGGGGATTTCTTGGCATAGATACTGGAGTGGTTTGCCAATTCCTTCTCCAGCTCATTTTGCAAATGGGGAACTGAGGCAGGGTTAAGTGACTTGCCCAAGGTCACCTGGCTAGTAAGTACCCGAGGCCAGATTTTTCTGTTTCTAACTGCAGTATTCTATCCACTGCACCACCTAACTACCTCCATGGACATTTTAGTCATGTTATTTGTAGTTCTATTTTTTTTTTTTACAGATTCAGAGCTCCAACAACAATGCCTATCTTTCCACAATCCCTTTTGCCAAACTTCAGGAGACTGACATTTCTCTTATTTTTAGTAACTTGGAACATTCTTTCATATGGTTATTGATAGTTTGTAATTTTTCTTTTGAGAGCTGTTTGTTTGTATTCTTTGACCACTTAAGCAATCTATTGGAGAATGGCTTTTGGTACATACATACTCACATAAATAAACTATATATATGTATATGTACATATGCACATATAAATACATATACACATATACACAAGTCATATGTGTATATGTATTTATCTATAGATATAAACATGGGCAGCTAAGTGGCACAGTGGATAGAGCACTGGGCTTGGAATTGGGAAGACTCATCTCCACGGGCTCAAATCTGGCCTCAGATACTTACTATACTTGTGTAACCTTGGCAGGTCACTTAACCATGTTAACCTCAGTTTTCTCAATTATAAAATGGGTTGGAGAAGAAAATGGTGAGCCATTCCAGTATCTTTGCCAAGAAAACTCCAAAATGGGATCATAAAGTGTCAGATCTTTAAATTACCTTTTTGCATCCTCTCTTAGAGAACTATATATTTTACTTTATAGAGATCATGTTTTCTTTTAAGGTTATTGATTTTTGCTTTTTTCCTTCCAGATTGTTCTTCACTTTTGTATATTTATATTCCCAATCACTTGTTCTCTCTTTTTTTCTTTGGTGAGATTTGCCACCATGGATTTAAATTTTTCTGTGCTGCCTATTATGTCTGTTATGCAGGAGATAAATTCAGCTTTCATAACTCATTTCTTTCTTGCACTATTAGGAAACATTCTGCTGTAACTTCATGCAATCACTTCCCAAGAGACCTTGGGAATCCATAGAGCTTTCTGCTGCATCATGTATTGATTTATTTTCTTTTGTATTGCAATATTTATTCAATTTGGATGTTGTAGGGGCTTTCTTTTGTTATTTTTATCTTCCTTATTGGTTTATTTGCTTGTGTTCAAGGTCTCTAATTGGATTTTCTTCTTATTGAGATCTTTGGTAATTTCAATATTTTTTTCATTATATTCACCTATCCCTTACGTTTTGACTCATTCCACTTTGATGATAGATTTCTTTACTGTCTGAACCTCAAAGCTGTCTCAGCCTCTTCCTATGGTAGGGGGTTCACGTTGTAGTGGCCTCAGTCTTTGCCCACGTGACTTCTAAAGAGACAAAATGGCTTCAGGTGGATGCCAGGACCTTTTCCTTCAGACCTGGCAAAGCCCCTTACGTTCTGGTTTCCTACTCCAGTTCCCTCTGTTCCTTAGTTTTCTAGCGAAGTACTGCTAAGCACAGCATGCTGCCATACTGCCACACCAAAGACAGCAAAAATCTGACATTCTATACCTCCCCCCTCTTGCACAGTCGGGAGTGGAAAGAATTGAGTTCTGTTATAAGCCCATGGGTCAGGTTGTGACAATTCTCCAAGGATTTAGGAGCTGCTTTGAGAAGGAATTCTGGAATTAGGGATAATAAGACTTCTCTCTTGTTAAGTTCATCAATTTGCTGTGTTGTTGGAGTTCTTAGTGCTTAAATGACGTTGATAGCTGAAACTGATTTTATTTCTCAAACATTCTTATTATTTTGGAAACATTTGAAAGGTTGTGAGAATTGGAGAGGATAGAGATTCTTCCATCTTGTTGGTCATATGACTAAGAATGTCTGATCAGATTTTGAATATAGCTTTCTTTATATTCCTATTTAAGGAAATCTAAGGATATTTTTTTCTGAAGTGTTATTTCCAATGTAGCATCTCCCTCTTGGCCTAGTCCTCCAACTCACTTTCATGGAATGTCCTGGGTCAAAAATCTCAGGTAGTTTGTGAGTCCACACTCATGGGCCCTTTGGGCCAGGAACTGGAGTAGAAAACCAGAATGTATGGGGCTTTACCAGCTCTGAAGGAAAAGGTCCTGGCATCCACCTGAAGCCATTTCGTCCCTTCAGAAATCACATGAGCAAAGACTGAGGCCACTACAAGCACAGGTAGAGGCCGAGACAGCTTTGAGGTCCAGACATCAGTTGATATAATTAGTTCAAAGAAAAGATAAAGGTTATGTGTAGCATGAACCTTTTAACTATAAACATGAGGCACACTTTCCCACAATACATACAGAGGCAGTGTGATGAATTGGCACGTGTGTAAAGTATGCTAGTTGTAAGATACATATAAGGAATACACATGGCCAAACCAACTCAAGTCTCAGCTACTTGAAGACCTTGGCTTCCTTTTTCTTACGGTGAAATTTCCATGTTGCTCTTTATGGGAACAGTATCTTTGCTGTGCAGGTCTTACAATTGTATTCCCTTGCCTACTTTTCTCCTTAGCCCAACTCCTGACAACAGAGCTGACTCTCCCTCTGCTAATCACAAAATTGGCTGGATTGCTTTTTATATCAACCCAAGGGACATGGCTAATCTAGACCTTGCTCACATGGCATCAGTTGCATTCATCATATGAGCAAGGACCCCAAATGCTCTCAGGTTAATTAAAATTGTTCATGGAGTAAAAAATATAAACATTCCTTTAAATTTCCTTACAAATAGTGAATGGGACACTTTCAAGTTTTGCAAACTTTACTGTATATGAATAGGACACATAGGGTGATCATTTTATGTCTGAAAAGGGAAAAATCTAAAAGTCTAAGACCCTTATACAAGCATGTCTGAAACAATGATTTATGGACTTAGCACTCGAAGAAGACCCTTATGAACTTTTCTATAGTCCTTGAACTCTGTTGACAACGCTGTTGTATTATAAATTATTCTTAATTTGGTAAATGATTGAGTAAGATGGAGCCACCTCAAATACAATAACAATAGCAGGGGAGGGGAAAAAATAGATGTGGTGCAGACTCCCTGCTTTATGATGAAGATTCCGTAGCTATAATGGTGGCCAAAAGAGGGATTGGTGGTTTTTTTTACCCCGTTGATTTGAGTCTCTGAAAATAATGATCATCTCTCAAAGATCTCAAGACCTAGATCTCTAGAAGGATAAGGGACCTGAAATTACAAAACTCTCCTCTATGGAAAAAAAAAAAGTGGAAGTGAGAATGAAAAAATAAGGCTGAGTAATTAAATGTACAGCAGGTGGCAGCAGAGCTGTATATTCTAGGTAATGAGAATGGTATTTGAAATATGACGATCATCTCATGGAGATCTAAGCAATACTTTTCCCATAAATCAGACTATTAGGTCAGTGTCACAGAGGATAAAAATTTCTCTGTCCCATCAAACAAGACATTTCTCTCTGAGGACAAGATTTTTTGGGGAAGAGACTTGCAATTTTTTTTAATGTGAACTGTGACTTTCGTAACTCAATTTCTCCACCTAGAAGAGTGAAATAAGGAATATGAGCTGTTCCTAACAAGGCAATGGGGGACTATAACTGGGACTACGGGTAAATAATTTAGATGAAATATAATTCTAGGTAAAGGGAAACAAAATGTAGCTGTAGAGGTGCCAAGGATTAGAACAAGAGACCCAGAGAAGAAAGTGATTCATAGAACGGATTCAATCTGTTGATCATTGGAAGTGGAAGATGGTTTAGGAGCTTTGACAATGAGAAATGAGATTAAGATTGATTAGAAGTTTATTAGAAACACAGAAAGGCCTACTACGTGTGATCCACTTGTTGATGTGATGTGAGGTGTTTGACACTGAGTCAAAACAGTCAATTCTGGGAGTCTCAGTGTCACCAACATTCCCCAGTGCTTTGGAACCAACTTCTCTTTGAAGTTCAAGAAAGAGAGGAAGGTACTCTTTCTCTTTTTGAATACAGCAAGACATGCATATTGGGTCCCTCCCTACTGGGATGAAAAGCAGCCCTAAACCCTGTACCTGTATCTCTGGGAGACAAGCTCAAGCTCTTTGTGTCCTTCCCCGCAGAGGACTAACCTGGAAACTCACCATGAAATTTAGACTGAACTGGATTTTCCTTCTGGTTATTTTCAAAGGTAATTTTCTGTAGAGGGAGGGATAATATGAAGTGGTGACTTCATGTGACTATTGACTTTAATACAATGTCTCTGTATTGTAGGTGCCCAGTGTGATGTGCAGCTGGTGGAGTCTGGGGGAGATGTGAGACAGCCTAGGGGTTCTCTGAGTCTCTCCTGCAAAGGTTCTGGATTTACTTTCAGCAGCTACACGATGCACTGGGTCCGCCAGGCTTCAGGAAAAGGACTGGAATGGGTTGCACGAATTAGCACTGGTGGAAGTAGTACATACTATGCAGACTCTGTGGAAGGTCGATTCACCATCTCCAGAGATGATGGCAACAGCATGCTATATCTACAGATGAATTCCCTTAAGACTGAGGATACAGCTGTGTTTTACTGTACGACAGACACAGTGAGGAAAAGGAATGTGAGACTACACAGAAACTTCCCCTGCCAGGAGGTGAGGTGCCAGTGAATCCAGAAGGGGGTTGAGCTCATGATGCACAAAGTAAAAGATGCCTAGATCTAGTAACAGGTGTAGAGGGATTCTGAACCATTTCTATTTCTGGCCTGTGTTGTTTTTTCATCTATCCCAGGAGAAAGCAACTTTTCCAGTCACTAGCTATCATTTTTAATGCCTCACTCTCACTCCACCCCCACAGAACATTCAATCACTAGTTATATCCTGTCAATTCTACTTTCATCACATATCTACTATAGTCTCCCTTCTCTCTCCTCAAGGTACTACAACCACCCTGAGGTAGGCCCTTATTAGCTCACATCAGGACTGTTATGCTAGCCTGCTGGTTGTTCTCCCAGCCTCAGTACTCTCTTTACTCCAGTCCATACTAAACTTAACTATCAAAATTATCTTCCTAAAGCACAGGTCTGACCATTTCCCCCAGATTCCAGTAACTCTGTATTACCTCCAGGACAAACTATAAAGTCCTATTTGTCTTTTATAACCTTTCATAGCATGGCCCCTTCCTATCTTTCCTATCTTATTCTACCTTGCTTCCTTCCTCATACTTGGCAATTCAGTGACACTGACCTCCTCACTGTTCTTTTCATAAGAGATTTCATCTCCCTACTTCATGTGCTTTCTAGGTGGTGCAGTAGATAGAGTATCAGTCCTGGAGTCAGGAGGACCTGAGTTCATATCTGGTCCCCGACACTTGATACTTACTAGCTGTGTGACCTTGGGCAAGTCACTTAACCTTGATTGTCTCCCCACTCTCTTCCGGGTCCCTCCCCTCAAAAGAAGAAAGAAATTCTCCTCCTCTCCCTTCTGTTTTTGTTTTTTTGCCCCCCTCTACCTTCTCCAGTTCTTCTAATTCCAGTGCCTTTGTACACACACGCACACGCACACACACACACACACACACACACATACATACTATATATATTTTTGTGCATAATTATTTTCATATTGCCTTCCTGAATGAAATTAACCTTCTTAAAAATAGGTACTGTTTTTTGTCTGTATATCCCCCGTACTTGGCACCATTCCTGACACACAATAAATACTTTGTAAATGCTTGTTGCTGTTTTGACCTTCTGTTCCTTCCTGAATGAGACTCTCCAGTATTGCTTAGGTGTGTTCTGTCCATGATTTCCATATTATGTACATAATGAGTAATTTCTTTGACATTTTAACACATTAAGAACAAAAATAGCCGTAATTATTAAATATTGTTGCAAGTTAAATTTAACAAAAAGGTAAACTAAGGCACATTTCTCTAAGCAAGATAACATTCTATTATCAGGACTCCAATCAAAGACCCAAAACAAAAGGACAACTCCCCTTTTATACTCTTTGATGACTACAGAACAAAGAACATAACAAGCTAGGTGACATCATGTGCTTAAGGGCAACATAATTGGTTATGTAGCTGAGGTGTGGGTTATACCATAATTGATTAGATATTGGGGGGCTAGCAACAACCCTCCTCCTTTCCTTCCTGTGACTAAGAAGTAGTTATTGATTGAGTCTGCTTGTAAGGCCCAAGATAATGGCCCAGACTCATTTGGACAGCAAACCAGACATCACTGAAGGATTGAAGGTGTTGTAAATATATTAGGCCCAACTCTCTTATGGCAGACCATATCTTCCAAGGTTAGCAGAATTCCTTGAGGCAAGAGTAGAATAGTGGCTAGCAAGAGAACTAGATTTCTAAACTTAACCCATTACAGGTCAGTGAGATTCTGAACTAAGTTTAGAGACAGAGACTAAGAAGTCAGTTATAGGACAAAATCAATTAGCTGTAAATAAAGGATCAATAAGAATATGATACAAGATCTGATGGGATGGGATCTGAACCCCTAAAAGGAAAAGATCTTGTCTTTGGGATCTGGATTCCAAAAAGGAAAAGCCCTGGACTTTCCCACATGGCCAAATCTCTAGTTCTTCTGAGGCTATAATCCTAACAACTGGCCTTTCATTATCACCTATGCCCAAACTCCCAATTCCTTGTTACCCTTAACCTATCCTAGCCCTCCATTGTCTTACCTCCCTATGGCCCCCAGCAACTTCCCACCCTTAATCCTATCTGGGCTCCACTCTCCCTTTGCCACGTGGTCCTGGTCCCTGGTGTTCTATTACCTCCCAGTCACCCCAGCTTAATGGCCACTCTCATCTAGATCCTCCTTAGACCTCCTTCTCCAGGCACCCCAGACTACTTGGACACTCCTAGATCCCTCCCACAATCTTTCTATATATAAGATCCATTTGTTCTCCATTAAGGGGCTCAGATTCTTAAGATATGGCCTGATTACATTAGCGATACAAATGTTTAGATTCCTTAAGAGTGTATCCAATCTGGAAGATTCTTTAAATCTCACCCACCACAATGTTCTAATAAACCTTGTCTTTGGCTGAAAGAAGGGTTGGGTCAAATTCATTTGGACAGGACACGTTTGTGGTGATTTTGGAGTACCATCACCCTTACATCTCTAAATCTCAGCAGATCCATTTTAATTTTAATTTTCTAATTATTACATACATAAAACAATCTTACATGCATTATGTGTGACATATAAAAAGTTTGAGAGTCATAGTTTCTCAGTAATTAATAATTTTATTAATAATGCTAGCATGTTATTAATAAAAGGATGGCCATTTGGCTATCTCTCTTTGAAAAAAAAAACCCTCATGGAACCCATTCAATGCCCGTGGAAAAATGTGGGTTCCTGAGAGTTGGAATCAGCTTTGATTGGTCAACAATGAGAGAATGAATATTATACTGAGACATGGATCTATTCTACTGAGGGTGTGGAGTATATGATTCTAATTACTTGGTTTTGGTCAAAGAAAATTATTTGGATCCATATCCTTGTCTGATAAAAGGGAGAATCCACATTTTCCCAGACTTGTCTAAGTAAAACACAATGGGCTACAATCCATCAATTCACCTAACTTTACCTTTTGAACAGATCTGAGTTCTCCCTCTCGGTATCAGCCCTTCAAAGTCTGCCTGAGTAACCCACAGGGAGTGATTTCTGAATGAGGAAGCAGAAAAAGAGAAAAACCTTCATCCTCTTTAGAGAAATAGTTATTAAATGTAAGAGAGAAATAATTATTTCTCTCAAATGCATAAGCATGACTTTACACAGAGACTAAAGAGTGTCCCATTCACAACTTGTAAGGAAGTGTAAAGAAATGTCTATACTTTGCTCCTTTAGCTGATGTAAGAAATTTCATTAATCAACCTGAGGAGATTTTAGGGCCTTGAATCATGAATGAAACTGACATTACATGAGGAACTTCTAGTGACTGACTGACCAATATAGCCAAAAAACTATTAAGGCAAATGGGCAAGCACTGCTAGAATAACTTATTAAAAATGGTTTAAATTTTTTTTTTTAAAGTAAGGAAGTTCTAGATGTTCCTCTCAGGTGCTGCCTCACCACAGTGCCTTGGGTTCCTATACTCAACAGTGACCAGTCACTGCCTCCCCAGCATCATAACAGGAGAGTTTAGAAAAGATTTTCAATGTAGTCATCATAGTCACCATCCTGAACAGTGAGGATCCAGCTCATCTAATCTTAATGAAAAAACACAGGTCTGTGCTGGATGTCATGTTAACTAAACTGCACTTCTGGTCACTAATACAGTATGCATAATGTGTGTTCATGGAGGCAGATACTCTGGTACTGGCAAATGTTGATGAGCTTTTTGAGAGAGAGAGAGAAACTAATTGCAGCACCAGACTCAGATTGGTCTGACTGTTTCAATTTCAGTGTCTTTGTTTATTGACCTTTCACTGAAATATACAGCTGTTACGTATGGCTTCTGAACAGGGCAGTTTTTATGGTGGGGTTCAGGGTTTGGTGAACATCTTCTTTGGCTTTTGGGCAACAAGAAATATCAGAAAGCACCTGGCATTTATTTATAACCTAAGCAGCATTATTATATACTTCTACTATCCAGCATTTAAGGCACTTGGGGCAAACGCAGAATTCAAGCATTTCCTGAGATGAATCAAATCATGGAATTATACTCCAACCCCTAATGAAAAGTTTCAGGAATGACATTCATGACCCTACCATGACTCACAATTCCTCACCATATGGTGGGCTATCTTCAATACCAATATTTTACCTGTCTCCAGCAGTTTGGTGTTGGCAAATATACCTTCACAGAGAAAGCCCCAGATGCAATCTCACATATGTCCAGTGGGGACCTCAGCCCTCCATCCCAACCATTTGTATCCTTGGATGAACAAAGGAGTCGTGGGAGCAAGGGCAGGCTGATTCCATGGGAGCAAATTCCTTCAACAATATCAAAGAGAAACTGGACACTTAACTCCAGTAGGAGCACCACAATTTTCTCTGTGCAAACATTGGCAGCATAGGACTGGTTCTAGAAAATTTAGCATCTAGAAGAGTGTTGCATATGGTTTGTTACAGTTGCTAGTAGCTTTGACTAAAGATGATTAGGGAAAAAGGAAATAACCTAGATGTTCTAAAATATTTATAGCAGCTATTTTTGTGGTGGCAAAGAACTGGTAATTGTGGGAATGCCAATCAATTGGGGAAATCGATGAACCAGTCATGCTGTGTGATTGTGATGGAAACTATTGTACTATAAGAAATATTGAGCAGGATGCTCTCAGAAATGCATAGAAAGAATTACATGAACTGATCGGTTGAACAGAGTAGACATGCATCATACAGTAGCAAATGATTGTAGTAAACCTGTATTTGACAAATGTGAAAAATTAAGGCTTGGGGATAAGAATTTCTTATTGGTCAAAATTGCTGGGAAAGCTGAAGAGCAATCTGACAGAAACTGGGCCAATTTAATAAGAGCAATGTCATACCATTTACCAAGATTGGTTGGTGGATGTCCTTTGTTTTCAAACAGGACCAAAATGATGTCACTATGTTAGAGTCAAGTTACAGTGCATCTGACTATGGTTGATCAGACCAATACAAGCCACAAGTTGGGCACAAGTAGTCCACATGTGAACATTTGGGGTGGATTCTCTAAATTTGCACATCTTGCATTTCTTCTGAGCTTCTTAAATTCTTCTTTGCCCCTAGAGCACAGCATCTTCTCTGATGAGGACACACCACTGTCCTGTGTCAGTGTCACATAATCAATTCCAAAATTAATTTTTTAAAAATGTTTTTATTTTTTGGCAGTTGGGGTTAAGTGAGTTGCCCAGGTTCACACAGCTCGTAACTGTCAAGTGTTTGCTCTGGCGCCAAATTTGAACTCAGGTCTTCCTGACTCCCGGGCCGGTACTCCATCCATGCTGCCGCCTAGCTGCCCCATTTCCAAAATTTTTAGGAGAGACCTTGCATCATTTTTTTCTGACCCCCATGTGAGCACTTGCCCTGTGTGAGTTCTCCATAAGACAGTCTTTTTGGCAAGCATACATTTGGCATTTGAACAATGTGGCCAGCCCATCTAAGCTGTGCTCTCTGCAGTAGGGTTTGAATGCTTGACAGTTTAGTTCAAAAAAGGACCTGAGTGTGTGGTATCTTATCTTACCAGGTGATCTTCAGAATCTTTCTAAGACAGTTCAAATGGAAGCAATTCACTTTCCTGGCATGGTGCTGATGTACTGTCTAGCTTTCCCAGGCATCTAACAGTGAGGTCAGCACAACAGCTCTGTAGATCTTCAGTTTGGTAGTAAGTCTAATATCTCTTCTCTCCCACTCTCTCCTTCAAAGGCTCCCAAATACTGAGTTAGCTCTGGCAATGTGTACATCCCTGGAAAGTACACTGCCAAGGTAGGTGAACTTATCCACAGCATGCAAATCTTCTCCATATCCTGTGACCAAGGTTCCATGTGTGGATGGCATGGTGCTGTCTTTTGGAACATCTATGTTTTCTTGGTGTTATTAGGCCAAAATGAGCACAAATAGCAGAGAATAGATCTATATTTTGTAGCATCTCAGCTTCAGAGGCTGCAGTGAGGGCACAATCATCTGCAAACAGAAAATCATGCACTGACACTTCCTCTACTTTGGTCTTGACTTGTAGCCTTTTCAAGTTGAAGAATTTACCATCAGTGCTGGAGCTGATTTTGATGCTGTTTGTCCTCATTGAAGGTGTTTGACAACATGGCTGAAAAAATCATGTTGAAAAGCATGAGAGCAAGCACACAGCCTTACTTCACTCCATTGGTGAATGGCAAAGCAAAAGACCATTGTCCGTTATCCAGAACCTGGGCAAGCATGCCATCATGAAATTGACATACAATGCTGATGAACTTCTCCAGGGACCTAATTTTGACATAAGATGAGTTCGAAATGTATGCATAAGCTAGATAGATAGGTAGATATTATAGCAAAATTAGAAGATCATGGCCCATCTTACCCATCAGACTTATGGAGTAGAGGATAACTTAGGAATAAACAAGAAATAGAGAATATTATGTGGTGTAAAATGGATAATATCAATTACATTATATTAAAAAGGTTTTGTACAAATAAAACCAATGTGGCTAAGATCAGAAGGAAAACAGGAAATTGGTGGCAAATTTTTAAAGATGGTTTCTCAGATAAATATTTCATATATACTTTGTAAAACCTTTGTCGAACTTATAAGAATATGATTGATCTCTCAATAGATAAATTATCGAAGGATATGAACAGGCAGTTTTTCAATGAAGAAATCAAAGCTATAGTCATATGAAAAATGCTCTAAGTCACCATTGATTAGAAAAATGCAAATTAAAACAACTTTAAGATATCACCTTAAGCCTATCAGATTGGATAAAATGATAGAAGGGGAAAGCAACAAATGTTGGAAGGGATGTGGAAAAATTGGAACACATTCACTGTTGGTGGAACTGTGAACTGATTCAAACTTTTTATAGAGCAACGTGCAATTATGCCCAAAGAGTTGTAAAACTGTTTATACCCTTTGACCCAGAAATACCACTATTAGGTCTGTTTCCCAAGCTGATTAAGGGAAAAAGGAAAAGAACATATATGTTCTAAAGCAATTATAGCAGCTCCCAAAGAACTGGAAATTGAGAGGATGCTGATCAATTGGAGAATGGCCAAAGAAGTTGTGATATATGATTATGATGGAATACTACTGTGCCATAAGAAATAATAAGCTGGTAGATTTTAGAAAAAACATAGAAAGGCTGGAATAATGAAGAGTGAAATAAGCAGAACCAAAAGAATATTATATGCAACAGAAATGTTCTAAGAGCAACTTTGAAAGACTAAGTCACTTTGAGTATTATAAATACTCAAATCAACTACAAAGGACCTATGAAAGAAGATACTACTTGTATCCATAGAAAGAACTGATAAGTAGAAACATGTATAGTATGATTTTACATGTATATACATACATACATACATACATACACACACACACACACACACACACACACACATATATATATATATATATATATATATATATATATACATACATATGTACATATACCCACAAACTTATTTGTGTTTAATGGTAGCCATCTCTAGGGTGAGGTGGAGTGGGAGGGAGATAACAAAGTGCACAGCAGAGAACAAAATAAAATTTAGAAGGAAATACAGAAAAACAAGGTAGTTTTGAAAATATGTAGTATGTACTACATAGATTTTTAAAAAAGTTAATGGTGAAATGGAAATTCATTGTTTTATATTGAATCCTCTTTTTTTGTTGTGCTGTGTATATAAAGTTCTTTTTTTGTCCTTTTGTATTTAAGCTTAAAATGAATACAAATTTAAAAAAAAATTAAAAAAAATTGCAATATACGTACAAAAAAGAAAAGGTTGAAGAACAGGAGGCAGGATTTTGGGTATTCCCTAATTGTAGAAGAAATGGGAAGGGTAGTGAATCAAATGCACATTTACAGGATTCAGCCTTCTTGAGAAATTTGCCTTTTCATCAGAAACTATGTAAAGTTAGAATGGTTGAAATGGTTGAAAAATAATGCCAAGGGATTTTGAGATTCAGAAAAGGAGGAAAGATGGATCTTACAGTGAAGTCCATAGTATGTGTTTCTCACTCTGGAAAATCCTTTAAGAGATTTCTCACACTGCCTTAGAGAATAATAACAATAACATTTATCTCCCAGGATTGTTAGGATAAAAAGTGATAGTATTTCTAAAGCTCTTTGCAAACCTTAAAGAGCAATATGAAAGGTAATTATTATTATTATTGTTATCATTTACATCTCATAATGCTCTCTGTCTCTTATTTCGTCATAAATCCTACCCTTATCCATAAATCTCACAGGTAAGCTAAGCCAGGCTCCTCTATTTGCTTATGGAATCACTATTTATTTCTAAATCATATACTCATATACACATACTTATTTTGGTATGCAATGTAAGATGTTGGTCCATACCTGGTTTCTGTCATACTGTTTCCCCAGCAGTTTTTGTCAAATAGTAAGTTTTTGCCCACTGCTTTTCCATCCTCCCCTTCCAAATCTTTGGATTTATCAGATTACTATGGTTATTTACTACTGATGTAAAAATGTTAAATAAAATACTATCAAGGACATTAAAGCAATATAGCATAAAGATCATATACCAGGGAGATATGAAGAGATGATTCAATATTATGAAAAATATAAACATAAGTGACCATATCAATAGCAAAAATAATGTGATTATATCTATAAATTCACATTTTTTTGGGATGAAATACAATACCTATTCCTATTTACAACACTATGAAACATAGGAATAAATGGAACCTTTCTTAAAATGATAAGTAGTATTTATCTCAAACCAAGAGCGAGCATAAAGTAATAGTGATAACCTAGAAACATCCCAATGGATCAAGGATGAAACAAAGATTTCTACTATTACCCCTATAATTCAATATTGTACTAGAAATGCTAGGTATAGCAATAAGACAAGAAAACAAATTGAAAGAATAAAAGTAGGCAATGAGGAAACAAAAGTATCATTCTTTGCATATGATATGATGAACTTAGAGAACTCAGGAGAATAACTAAAAAAGAGTATTTGAAACAACTTTACAGAAGTTGTAAGACACAACCCCCCCCCCCCCACAAAGAATTCATCAGCATTTGTTTATATTGCCAACAAAACCCAGCAGGAAAAGATAGAGGGAGAAATATATTTAAAGTTAGGTAGACACTATAAAATACTTGGGAGTCTACCTGTGAAAATAAATCCAGGCAATTAATTAACACAATTAGAAAATATTTTCCACTCAAGGACATATCTAAACCATTGAAGAAACATTAATTGCTCATGGATGTATTGAATCAATGTAATAAAAATGGGCATTCTGCCTAAATTAATTTCCTTATTCAGTGGCATACCAATTAAACCACCAAAAATTTATTTTATTTGCCTTGGAAAAAATCAAAACAAAATTCATCTGGAAGAACAAAAGAAGCAAAACAGTGTTAAGGAGGAAAAGGGTGAATGGAGAGAGAGGACAAACAGGAGGAAAAATAGAATGAGGAAAAATAGATAGTAATCATAACTGTGAGTGTGAATGGATGAACTCTTCCATAAAATATAAGTAGATAGCAGAGTGGATCGAAAATCAGAATCCTACAATGTGTTGTTTACAAGAAACACAACTGAAGCAAGGAGGCACATACAGAGTAAAGTTAAGGGGCTGGAGCAGAATCTATTATGCTATTATCTATTGAGTAAAAAAAAGAAAAGCAGTGGTAGCAATCCTGATCTCAGGTAAAGTAAAAGCAAAAATAGACCTAATTAAAAGAGATAGAGAATGAAACTACATCTTGCTAAAAGGTACCTTAGACAATGAAATAATATCAATACTAAACATATATGCAACAAGTGGTATAGCATCCACATTCTTAAAGGAGAAGTTAAGTGAGTTTCAGCTTCATGACCAAATGAGAGAGAATGTTAAAAAAGAAAAAATAGATAATTTTCGTTAAATAAAATTAAAAAGCTTTTGCACAAACAAAACCAATTACAACCAAAAATTAGAAGGAAAGCAGAAAGCTAGGAAAGAATTTTTACAGCAATGCCTCTTATAAAGGACTCATTTTTCAAATATATAGAAAACTGAGTCAAATTTCATCCCATTTAGGGATGAAAGTGAAAGACATCAGACCTTGGTTTAAGAACTTTCTTGAGGAGATATAAAAGGTCACCTTAGAAATAAATGGGAGAAACATGGGGAAAAAGTCCCTATCAGATCTAGTTCATGACTAAACAAGAAATAGAAAGGATTATGGAGGATGAAAACGGGTAATTTTTAATCTGTAGACTTTTTAAAAGTCTTGCACAAACAAGTCTAGTAAAGCTAAGATTAAAAGGGAAACAATTAACTAGGAAAAAAAATCTTTATGGCAAGTTTCTCTGATAAAGCTCTCATTTCCCAGATAAATGAACTGGTTAAAATTTATAAAAGTAATTGTCTAATTGGTAAATGACCTATAGATATGAATAAATAGTTCACAAGGGAAAAATTCAGACTATCTTTAGCCATATGAAAAAATGCTAATATTTTATCACTAATAATTACAGAGATTAAAATGAAAGGATATTTGAGATTCTACCTCATACCAGAAGGACAAAAATGACAAAAAAGGAAAACTATGGAAGTACTGTGGTAGAATGGACATATTGATTCACTGTTGGTGAACCTCTGAATAGATTCACTGAATAGGTTTACTTTGTTCTGGAAAGCAATTTGGAATTACATCACAAAAAAGTTCCTAAAGGGTGCATGCCTTTTAACATAGTTATGCCACTGGATGATCTATAGCCAAAAGAGATCAAAGAAAGAGGGAAAAAGTCTTTCATGTACAAAAATATTTTAGCAGTTCTTTTGGTGGTAAAAACAAAAAACACCCCTGAAAATAGAAAGTGTTTAACAATGTGATATATGAATGTGATGGAATGCTGTTGGGCTGTGTTGTTGTTCAAAGAGGACCAAAATGTCATCGCTACATTAGAGGTACAGTGTGTCAGACTGTAACTGATCAGACCACTATGAGATCATAGGTCAGGTACAAATAGTCCATATGTACATTTGGAGTGGAGATATCTCTAAGTTTGCACATCTCATACTTTTTTTGAGTTACTATTTTGTGTTTCCATAGCAGGGTAGGATCCCCATTTTCCACAGTAAGCAGGCCAGAGTTAGGTTAGGTGAAGCAGACAATTTTTAAAAAATTTATTTATTTAGTTTTAGTTTTCAACATTCACTTCCATAAACTTTGAGTTTTAAATTTTCTCTGCCTCCCTCCCCTTCCCCTCCCCAAAATGGCATGCAATCTGACATAGACTCTACATATACATTCATTTTTATTTTTATTTTTATTTTTTGCTTTTAGGTGAGGCAATCGGGTTAAGTGACTTGCCCAGGATCACACAGGTAGTAAGTGTCATGTGTCTGAGATCACATTTGAACTCAGGTCCTCCTGACTACAAGGCCAGACCTCTATCTACTGTGCCACCTAGCTGCCCCCATATGCATTCTTATTAAACATGTTTTCACATTAGTCATGGTGTAAAGAAGAAATAAAATGAATGGGAGGAACCATGAGAAAGAAGAAACAGAACAAAACAAAAAATGAGAGCAAATAGTGTGCTTTGATCTACATTCAGACTTCACAGTTCTTTCTCTGGATATGGATAGCGTTTTCCATCATGAGTCTTTTGGAGTTGTCTTAGATCCTTGTATTGCTGAGAAGAGCTAAGTCTATCAAACTTGGTCATCACACAATGTGGATATTATTGTGCATAATGTTCTTTTGATTCTGAAACAGACAATTTTTAGGGAATCTTTTCTAGTCCCTTCCTCATGCCAGGAAGTGAGCAATGTGATCCTTAAAAAAATCTGCTCAGACACCCAGGTGTCGGCCAATTTCTTCTTTTACTTCAGTCCAGTAAGAGGATGACCCTGTGGCCTGGGCCGCATGTGTTTAGGGTTGTGACTAGAGCTCCCAGAGTATATGCACCTGCTACTTGGTCACTTGCTCATTGCCATAGTACTTTGAGGTAGGTAAAAATGGTGTGGGTGATTGTATATAAATTGGATTTAAGTGAGGCTGAGTTTCAAGAAGTTGTCAGCTTTACGCTCTCTTCCAGAATCATCAGATTCCAGTAGCAAGACAAAAGTCAAGATGACTGGTGATGGCTTAGGTTACAGTGGGTGACCTTGGCATCTTTAATGTCTAACCAAGCTCTAAGTGCTATATAATGCCTGCTTCCACCATCTTCGTGGTCTGTTGGAACAAATTTTTCACACCTGCTCATTCTACCAAGGAAATTCTTTGCATACGTGATTGGACACCCACTGATAGGTTAGAGGCCTGTTGGTTACCCTCAACCTGGCATAGCCCATCTGCCAAAACTGTTTACTGTGGTGAGGTCACTGCCCTTGCTTCTTGGAGCCACAGGTGAGAGTTGGGAGGCAGGTGGACACCAAAGATGGATAAACAGCCGTGAAAAGGGCTTGGCAGCCCTCATGCCAGAGGTGTTAGTCTTTCCTGAATGCCCACACACTCCTATTGTGCTGTAAGAAATGAGAAAATAGCTGATTTCCTTTTACAGTTGAGGAAACTGAGGCAGGCAGAGGTTAAGTGACTTATTGAGCATCATGCAGTTAGTGTCTGTGGCTGGATTTAAACTCAGGTCTTTTTAAGGCAAATAGGGTTAAGTGACTTGCCCAGTGTCACAGAGCTATTATTGAAAATGTTATTTAATCTGAAAAAATGCTATCTGGCTTGATTTTCTCTTTATAGTCAACTATGGGCTGAAATCACTGTTCATCAGGAGTGTTTGCCCATAAGACAAAACTCAATTTAACTACCAGGTAGAATTGCTAGTCCTTACATTGATCCTACTTCACAGGAAGGACTAGAAGCTGGGAAGTGCCACACTTGCCCTGGAACCTTACATGCCACCGAGTGCAAGTTTTTAGAAAGTGCCAAACTCTATATTGTTCTCAGGGGATAGATAAACAACTTTCCTTTGCTTTGTACAATCCAACCACCCACTCCCTCTCTACAACCACTTCACAAAGATCTGAAAATGTGCCAGACTAAAACCTGGTTGGAAAGTAGACAACTTTTCTTTTTCTGGATAGCTCCACTGACTATTTAGTCTAGGGAAAATCAGTAACATGGATTTACTCAATCTGATTTAAACTGAGACTCCAATGACTTGCCTTGCTCTGCGTTTTTCTTGACTTTGAACTCTTTCACTGAACCCTGGTCATGTTACCTTAGCAAAATGGAATCACTTCATGCAGGAACAGTGTCTTACTGTTGGCAGAGGAACAACAACAACAACAACGAGAACCGGTAGCAACAAAGAACATGCCTTGAAGCTATAGGCCAATATCTTCTCCTAGAACCAGGCAATCATCAAACAGTATTTTTTTTTTTTTGGAAGGGAGAGTAGTTGGATATGGCATTTCATTGATATAGGGAATTCTCAGGGAAGACGTTCCTTCTACTAATGGATATGAACGCCATTTCTGCACCTTCTATTCGTAGAGAGTTTGTTGGGTCATTGAAAGATTAAATAACTTGTCCAGGATCATACTGACAATGTACTTAGGTCAGGGCTTCCTGACTCTCAGGCCATCTCTCTATTCACTAAACAATACTATATCTCAAACACAATATGTAAATTGCTCCAAATCCAGAGATTCTTGGAAAAGATCAATCAAATTATTTAGCCCCTCTTTACCTTCAACCCTGACTACTCTTCCTTTGAGTGATTAAGGGAATATTAATAATGCAGTTCAGTTCCCAGCTGATGCTTGGCTCACACTATACAAATGGTAATTAGGCAAAGATTTCTGAGTTCTGGTTGATATAATCTACTCTTCAAAGCCTGATATATGGATCTGGCACTCTATAAATGTCTAGTGATTTGCCTAAAGGTCACAAATCCTATCTCTTTGCCCTTCATTACAACCTCCCTCAACCCTTTATCCCATCAATAAACTCAAGTGGCTCACCATTACCTTTTTTTGTGTTCTTCATTAATTTTTTTTTGATTTATCAACACTCACTTCCATAAGCTTTTGAGTTTTAAATGTTTCTCCCCCTCCCTCTCAACCTCACTCCCCAAGATGACACACAATCTGATATATGCCATGCATATACATTCCTATTAAACATATTTTCATATTAGTGATGTTGTAAGTAAGAATTAGAACCAGTAGGAGAAACCACCAGAAAGAGGAAACAAAACACAACAGAAGAAAAAAAAATAGCAAATAGTATGTGTCAATCTGCATTCAAATTCCATGTCTCTTTCTTTGGATGTGGATAGCATTTTCCATCATGAGGCCTTTAGAGATATCTTAGATCCTTGCATTGCTGAGAATGGTTAAGTCTATCAATATTAGTCATCACACAATGTGGCTGTTACTGTGTACAATGTTCTTCTGGTTCTGCTCACTTCACTCAGCATCAGACCACACAAGTCTTTCCAGATTCTTCTGAAGTCTGCCTGCTCATCATTTCTTATAGCACAATAGTATTCCATTGCATTCATATACCACAGCTTGTTCAGCCATTCCCCAATTGATGGGCATCCTCTCAATTTCCAATTCTTTGCCACTGCAAAAAGAGCCACTATAAATATTTTTGTACTTGTGCATCCTTTTCCCATTTGTATAATCTCTTTGGGATACAGCCCTAGAAGTGCTATTGCTGGGTCAAAGGGTATGCACATTTTTATAGCCCGTTTGGCATAGTTCCAAATTGTTCTCCAAAATGGTTGGATCATTTCACAACTCCACCAACAATGCATTAGTGTTCCAATTTTCCCACATCCTCTCCAACATTTATCATTTTCCTGTTTTGTCATGTTGGCCAATCTGATAGGTGTGATGTGGTACCTCAAAGTTGTTTTGATTTGCATTTCTCTAATCAATAATGATTTAGAGCATTTTTTCATATGACTATAGATGGCTTTAATTTCTTCATCTGAAAACTGACTGTTCATATCCTTTGACCATTTATCAATTGGAGAATGACTTGTATTCTTATAATTTTGACTTAATTCTCTTTGTATTTTAGAAATGAGGCCCTTATCAAAGACACTGGTTGTAAAAATTCTTTCCCAATTTTCTACTTTCCTTCTAATCTTGGTTGCATTGGCTTTTCAAAAACTTTTCAATTTAATGTAATCAAAGCTATCTATTTTGCATTTCACAATGTTCTCTATCTCCTGTTTGGTCATGAATTCTTCTGTTCTCCACAAATCTGCTAGGTAAATTATTCCTTGCTCTCCCAGTTTGCTTACAGTATCAGCTTTTATATTTAAACCATGAACACATTTTGACTTTATTTTGGTAGATGGTCTGAGATTTTGGTCTATGCCTAGTTTCTGCCATACTCTTTTCCAGTTTTCCCAGAAGTTTTTGTCAAATAGTGAGTTCTTATCCCAGAAGCTGTGGTCTTTGGGTTTATCAAATGATAGATTTACTACACAATTGCCTTTAATAATCAAATAGGCCTAGATGGACAAATGAGAAAAAAAGGACAAAGTACGACCCAGCTGCCCACTCCCTTTCTACTACCACTTCACAACGATCTGAAAATGTACTAGACTAACACCTGGTTGGAAAAAAGAAGAAAAAAACAACCACAATGATTCATTCCAGGTCAGTAGAGGGAGACAGAGAAGTCTGTGAACCCTGGGAATAGGGTTTAGCTAGGAACATGTCATGTAGACCCTCCAAGAGGAAACTGCTTCAAAGCCTGCCCAAAGCTATATAATAGGGCAAGATGCAGTCGAGGCTCACAGAAGGACCTAATTTTGTACAAGAATTGGTTCTAACAGGCAGTTTTATTGTTCTCTATTTAGTTCTTGGTCATAGATTCAAAGAGGATTTCATCTAGGGATGGTGATCTAGGGCAAGGAGCACTCCTAGAACCAGGATGTATACCAAGCAAGCATAGAAATAAACAATAGCTATGTGCTTATGACCCCAGGATGGCAGTGGGGCCTCAGATCCAACCATCAGGTCTTTTAGAAGCCTGTAGCAGGCAAACAAGGCAGGAAACCCAGATGAAAGAGAAACTTTCCATTTGACCTGATACTGGAGTTTCCACCAAAGGCAAGTTTACAGTTTTATGGCTTAGACCAAAATTTAGGTCAGGAGCTTGCAGAGTGTAATCTTTCCAGGAAGGAACAGCTTAACTTTTACCCTGAATCAGATTGCTTTAGAAAACCTGAAAGTTTTCATGATAACAGCCTGAGTTGTACCTGAGATCCAGTATTAACATAATATTCAAAACTGTTAGAAAGCAGCAGCACAACCCAAGAAGACACAAAACAGGACGAAAACATGATCCAGACATACCCTTCAAAAGTGCATGGAGACTACCCTTAACACTAAATCTGGTCAGGAAGTAAGGTTTTAAGAATGGGCAAATAATAACAACAAAAGAATCCCATTATAAAGTACTATTATGTTACTGGGATGCTAACAATGTAAATGTAGAAAAGAATGGTTCTAACATTAGAACAATGGTTTTAATAAGCAAGCTTCAAAGAAAAAGAAAGCTGCACAAGTTCAACTAGAATTTCTGGAAGTAATGAGACAAGTATTAAAAAACATTTTAATATGATTTTTTAAATACATTAAATGGCAGGATTAAAAAAGAAATGAAGACAATGGAAAAAAGAATTGGAAAGAGAATTAAAGGCTTGGAAAAGAGTTATAAAACTTTACCTAACAGACTCCTTGACAATTAGAATAGATGAAATAGAAACTACTCATCCTGTGAGATGAGAAATATTAAAACAATTGAGACACTGAAAAATACAAGAAAATATAGGGTTATCTTATCTCAAAAACAACTTCCCTGGAAAACAGATCAAGGACAGAAAATTTTAAAAAAATGATTAGAGAAAACTACTGAGATCTCTTAAAACCAGATGGAAAAGAGAAATTAGAAAGAATTCACTAATCATTTCCAGAATGAAACCACCAAATGACAGTTTCCAAGAACATTATAACCAAAGACCAGAATTTCAGGCTCAGAGTAAAAAATATCTATGCTATTTCAGTTCCCAGCTGATGCTTGGCTCACACTATACCATAAAAATGGCAAATAGGCAAAGATTTCTGAGTTCTGTTTGATGCAATCTACTCTTCAAAGCCTGATCTAGCACTCTATAAATGTCTAGTGATTTGCCTAAAGGCCGCAAATCCTATCTCTTTGCCCTTCATTACAACACTGTAAGTCAAAGTTAGGATCATGAAAGATTTGGCAGCCACCACTATAAAGAAGTATAGAGCTTGGAATATGAGATTCTAGAAGTCAAAAGATCAAGATTAACTTACTTAGCAAAACTGAACATCATACTGCAAAGGGGAAAATGAACTTTATGAAAACAGTAGAGTTGTATAAAAAGTTTGAAATACAAATACTAGAGTCAAAACAAACATAAAAGTTTTAATATGAGCCAGCAAGGTTAGAGGACTAAATGAGGATAAACATAATATTCTAGTATGAGAAATGAATGAATGAAACATTTATTAAGTACTTGCTATGTATAAAGCATAGTTTTAGGCACTGGGGTTACAAATAGAAAAGTAAAACAATCCCTGCTCTCAAGGAGCTCACATTCTAATGGAAGAGACAACATATAAGGATGGTTTCAGTAGCAAGCCAGATGTAAATGCCCCATGGCCCTTAAGGGTAGATTAACAAAGCAGATGTCAATATGTCTTCTTTAATATAATTTCCACTGATAAAATCATACCAGATTCTGATGCTGAGCAATTTTGACCAAAGATGTTGGTGACAAGAACTTTATCTTCTGAGTATTTAGTAGCTCTGGCTATAGCACATGCAGGAACTGCCAGGCTGCATCTCCGCAGAGATGAAGACTGAGGGCACTGGGCTAGAAGCACTGCTGTTCCAAAGGCCAGACTTTCTCCATCAGTGTTGGAAGGGAGGCAATGGTCAAGATGGTGATGGTAGTTTATTTGCTGGGCAATAATTTCTCTCCTTCAGGGTGCCTTCCTGATTCAATTGACTGGCTTCTCTGCCCTGAGCTTGAAAGCTGTTTGTCATAGGCTGGCTGCTTCTCCACAAGAGTTGTCTCCGTGGATATGGCTATTAGAGCTGGGCTGGAAGATGGTCTGGAGGGTGCTGCTACTTCCAGAGCTCTAGTGCTTATGCTTATGATATATGTGTCTCCTCAAAATCTTATCATTAGGGACCATAAAGGAAGTTATAAAAGACAGTGTGCGTTAGAGTGGGCTTTGTTATGTTCTATGATCTGAAAAGAAGAAAGGAAAATGAAGGGGAAAAGAATACACTAGGAAGGGGACAGGAAATGTGGAAAGAATTATCTCATATAACTAAGGTGCACAAATAGAAGATTATTCACATAAGAATAAAAAGATAGAATGGGGAATAGGTGAAACTGAACCTCAATTTTATCTCAGTTGTTCAAAGGAGAGTAGAAAATACACAAACAGTTGGGTATGGAAATAGATTTCACACAACAGGTACAAACAGGAGGGAAACGGAAAAGCAGGAGTTGGTATATAAAGGAGAGCATACATTAATGGAGGGATGCGTCCTAAGCAAAATAAGCAATGAAACACGAGTCTCAAAAAAGGGGCTAAAAAGGACAGAAAGGATATGAACATGTGATTAGGCTCTGGTTGAGAAAGAGAAAGGGAGAAATTAAATTAATTTATTTAAATTTAAGCATTTAAATTAAATTAAAATTAAAGCATTGGTGCTATGCACACTCATTTCTCATCACTTTTATAAAGAGAAGTGGGAAACAAACAGAATAGGATAGAGTGAAGCACAATCAAGATTGTGATACAAATGAGATGACGACATAAAATATAAGAGGATAACAGAGTAGATTGGAAAGCAGAGTCCAACATTATAATCTTTATAAGAAATATATTTGACATATAAAGATTCACATAGAGTTAAAATAAAGGGCTTCAGCAGTAGTAAAAAATGTAGTAAAAAAATGCTTCAGCTGTAGTAAAAAAAAAGCAAGTGTCTTAATTACTTCAGGTACAGTAACAGCAAAAATAGGCAATAGTTAGAGAAAGATAATGCTACAAAAGAGATAAAAGGGGAAGGGAAGAGGAGAAAGGGGAGCAATTTCGTACTGGTTAAGAGATAGAAAACTTTAGCAGAGTAGCTCTACAATATTCAGAAACATAAAACTGTTGGTTAGTGCTTAATACAACCAAAGCCTCCAACTACTGGACTAAGAATTTACTGGAGAGCAGTCTGACAGTAATTAAGTATAGATCAACATCTCAGACCATATACTAAGATAAAGATCAAAATGGGTACATAACTTAAACATAAAGGGTGATATAATAAATCAGTAATAAAGAATCCAAGTTAAAACACTTTTTAGGTTTTACCTCATATTCATAAGATTGGCAAAGTTGGTTAAAAAGGTAAATAACAAATATTGGAAGGGTTGTGGGAAAACAGGTGCATTAACACACTGTTGGTGGAACTGTGAGATTGTCCAGATCTCCAGGAAAGAAATTTGGAATTAAGTCACCAAACTTAGCTAATGATGCATACCCTTTGACTAATCAATACCACTGCTAGGTCTTTAATTTCCAAACAGATTCAATAAAGAGGAAAAGAACACATATGCAAAACAGTATTTATAACAGCTTTTTTTGTGGTAGCAAAGAAGTGGAAATTAAGAGGATTTCCATTAATTGAAAAATGATTGAACAACTTGTGGTATAGTTTGTTACAATATTGTTGTTATTTAGTCATTTCACTTGTGTCCAACTATTTGTGATCCCACTTAGGGTTTTCTTGGCAAAGATATTGGACTGGTTTGCCTTTCCTTCTCCAGCTCATTTGACAGATGAGGGAACTAAGGCACACAGGATTTAGTGATTTTCCCAGAGTCATACAGCAAGTAAATGTCTGAGGCCAAATTTGGACTCAGGTCTTCCTGATTCTAGGGCCAGCACTCTATCCACTGTACCACCCAGTTGCCATATAATAAATATAACATGGTATTACATAATACAGTATAATACAATACAACATACTGTACTATATTATACTATGCTATGCTATACTATGTATAATTATAACATAATACAGTATGGCATAAAATAATGACATAGCACAACATAATACATGATAGAAATATTTAAATATGTGTAATATGGTATATTATTGCATACATAGTAGAATATTTTTGTGCAATGAAAAATTATAAAATGAAAGTTTTCAGAGAAACCTGGAAATACTTTTATGAACTAATTCAAAGTGAGCAGAACCAGAGGAATGAGTCATACCATGACAACAATATTGTAAAGACAAACAACTTTGAAAGACTTAGAAACTCTGATCAAAACAATGACTAATAACAGTTCCAGAGGATTTATGATATCCATAGTATCCACTTCCTGACAGAGAGATTATGGTGCAAGGTGCAAATTGAGACACATATTTGTTTGGACATGGCCCACAAAGGAATTTTTTCCCCCTTAACTGTAGATATTACAAGGGTTCTTACAAGACAGATTTTCATTAATTGAAAAAAAAAAAGAAGAAAAATGGGTCAAATATAACTGCTTCCATTTGTCATTTAAAACTTTTTACACCCTGATTCCTTTCTACCACCCCTGTGTTCTTAGCTATTATTCACCTCCACACACTGTATTGCCCTTCTTGCTGTTCCACGTACAAAATGCACTATTTCCTGTCTCTGCCTTTGCATTTCTTATCCCCTATGCCTGGAAAGCACTGTCTCCTAACCTTCATTTCTTAGAATCTCTGGATTCATTCAAGACCAAGTTAAAATGTTAGCTTCTATATAAAGCCTTTCTTGAACTCACTTGATGCAAGTGCCCACAATTTTGTATATGTAGATGCTGTCTACCTCACTAAAATGTAAGATGAGATACTTGAGGGCAGAAATGATTTCATTTTTGTCTCTATATCTCCCCTACTTAAAAAGTATCTGACATATAGTAGTCGTTTAATAAATGTCTGATGATTGATGGATGGATGTATTCTCTGCTTTTTGACCTGTCAGTGGCAAATATGGGTAACTACTTCTTACTGTAGATATTTATTATGTCTCAGTAGAGATGACAAGTGCTGGCCAAGTATATAAAGAGAAACTGTTTACCCTATTCTCCATTTTTCCCATTCTCTCTATCATTGAGCCTCAAAGTTCAAATTTTTGATGGTCTAGAAAGGTCACATCTCCTCTGATCCTTTGAATCAGCCTCCAAACATCATGGTTCTACTCCCCTTCCCCCAATCCCACAGTTACAGAGAGTAATGTGGTGGTGGTGTTAATTCTTTCTCTTTTAAAAATTATTTATTTATATTTAGTTTTCAACATTTGCTTGTATAATATTTTGAGTTCTAAATTTCCCCCTTCCCTCCACTTCCCCCTCCCCAAGATGGCATGCAATCTAACATAGGCCATATATGTACGTATGATGTTATTAAACACGTTTCCACATTAGTTATGGTGTGAAAGAAGAATCAGAACAAAAGGGGAAAAGTATAAGAAAGAAAAAACAAAAAATAAAAAAAGAGAAAATAGTATGTTTCAATCTGCATTCAGACTCCATGGTTCTTTCTCTGGATGTGGATAGCATTTTCCATCATGAGTCTTTTGGAATTGTTTGCATTGCTCAGAACAGTAAGTTTAGCAAAGTCATTGTACAATGTTATTGTTACTGTGTACAGTGTTCTCCTGGCTCTGCTCACTTTACTTAGCATCAGTTCATGTAAGTCTTTTCAGGTTTTTCCAGTGTCTGCTTGCTCAATATTTCTTGTAGCACAATAGTATTCCATTACATTTATATACCACAACCTGTTCAGCCATTCCCAATTGATGGGCATCCACTCAATTTCCAATTCTTTGCCACCACAGAAAGAACTGCTACAACTATTTTTGTACATGTGGGTCCTTTTCCCATTTTTATGATCTCGGGGATATAGGCCTAGAAGTGGTATTTCTGGGCCAAAGGGTATGCACAGCTTTATAGCCCTTTGGGCATATTTCCAAATTGCTCTCCAGAGTGGTTGGATTAGTTCACAACTCTACCAACAATGCATTAGCATTCCAATTTTACCACATCTTCTCTAACATTTATCATTTTCTTTTTACATCATATTAGCCAATCTGATAGGTATGAGTGGTACCTCAGAGTTGTTTTAATTTGCATTTCTCTTATCAATAGTGATTTACAGCCTTTTTTTATGACTATAGATAGCTTTAATTTCTTCATCTGAAAAATGCCTGTTCACATCCTTTGACTATCAATTGGGGAATGACTTGTATTCTTATAGATTTGCCTTAGTTCTCTATATATTTTAGAAATGAGGCCTTATCAGAGACATTGGCCATAATTTTTTTCCAGCTTTCTGCTTCCCTTCTAATCTTGCTTGCTTTACTTTGTTTGTGTAAAAACTTTAATGTAATGTAATCAAAATGATCTATTTCGCATTTCATAACATTCTCTATCTCTTGTTTGGTCAAAAATTCTCTTCTCCATAGTTCTAACAAGTAAACTATTCCTTGCTCTCCTGGTTTGCTTATAGTATCAGTCTTTATGTCTAAATCACATATTTCATTTTGACCTTATCTTGATGTATGGTGTGAGATGCTAGTCTATGCCTAGTTTCTGCCATACTATTTTCCAATTTTACCAGCAGTTTTTGTCAAACAGAGAATTCTTATCCCAGAAGTTGGAGTCTTTGGGTTTATCAAACAGTAGATTACTATAATTACTGAGTACTGTGTCTTATGTACCTAACCTATTCCATTGATCCAGCACTCTATTTATTAGCCAATACCAAATAGTTTTGATGATTTCTGCTTTATAATACAGTGTTAGATCTGGTATGGCTAGGTCACTTTCCCTTGCATTTCTTTTATTAATTCTCTTAATATTCTGGACCTTTTGTTCTTCTCTTATAGCTAAAGCTAGTATTTCTAATACAGTATTGAATAATATTGGTGACACTCCTGATCTTATTGGGAATGTTTCTAGTTTATCCCCATTACATAGTATGTTTGCTGATGGTTTTAGATATATGCTATGAATAAAGGTTTTCACTGACCTGAAAAAACAGAAATAGGGCAAGTCCAAATCTCTGAAAGATGTGGAGTCCATAGGTAGAAACTTTCTCTAGCAGCTTAAGAGAATTCAAAAGAATATTTTTTATCTCATATCTAACACCAGAAAGAGGAATGGAGGAAGTAAGTGGCCATATTTTTGTCTTTACTTCTAAGTTATGTCTTTTACTATCTCTTTACTTCTAAGTGTCATGGAAAAATCATACAAAACAAATAATATTTTTTTAAAGAAAAAAGAAAAAAATCAGCAAAATCACACTTTATAGGAAATGTCTGAAAATATATGTACTGTACCATCTTCATAAACCTTAAACCTTTTTAAAGCTTTTGGGTAGGGAAGTCTTCCTGGGGACCATGCTTGTTCTTTGTACTTTTCTAACATACATTTTGACGGTTTTATGTTAATTCTTTCATTTACATTGTCATATATGTGTGTGTGTGTGTGTGTGTGTGTGTGTTGTTTTCATGATTTCTGCTTATTTCACTCTACATTTTATCACATAAATTTTTCCATATAGCTCTGGATTCATCACATGTATTATTTCTTATATTGTTCCCTAACATTTATGTGCCACAATTTATTTAGCCTTTCTACTTCTCCTTTTGAAAAGTGTCTATTATGTCTACAATTTCTTTCTACCATGCTTCTATAAATATTTTGGCATTTAAGGAATTTTCTTCTCATCAATAATATTCTTGAGACAAAATCAAATAGTAGAATCTCTTTTTGTATTTTGCTAAGTCATTTTCAGTTCTATCTGACTCTCTGCAGTCCCATATAGGGTTTTTGTGACAGAGTTACTGGAATGATTCGCCATTTCTTTCTGAGCTTATTCTGCAAATGAGGAATTGAGACAAACAGAGCTAAGTGACCTGCCCATGTTCACGTAGCTAGTAAGCATCTAAGGCTTTATTTGAATTCATGAAGATGAGTCTTTCTGGTTCCAAGCCCAGTGCTCTATCAACTGTGCCACCTAGCTACTCCAGTGGATGTATGTAAAAATATATGTTAACTTGTAATATATGTGATATAAAAAATAAAAATAGCCATGTTATTTTGTAATTCTGACTTTTGCTACACATTCAGAACTCCACCAATAATGCACATGTGCTTATATTTCCATAACCCCTAAAACATTGACCATCTCTGTCATCTTTGCTAAATGTCAGAAAATTTTTAATGGATATTTCTCCTATTTTTAGTAAGTTCTTTCATTCTTTCATATGGTTATCATTAGTTTATCATTCTTCTTGTAAGAACTGTTCGTTCATATTCTTTGACTACTAAGCCACTTATGTATTGGGGAATGGCTTTTAGTATACACATATGGAAATGAAATACATTTATATAAGTATATGTATATATTTCTTATACATATACATTTATACACATACAAACATGCACAAAAGTAATATATGTATGTATCTAAATATCTATTTATAGATATAAATATGGGCAGTGAGGTAACAGACTGGATGGAGCACTAGGCTTGGAATCAGGAACTCATCTTTATAAGTTTGGATCTGGCCTCAGACTATCTATGTGACCCTGGGCAGGTCACTTAACCTTGTTTGCCTCAATTTTGTCACCTGTAAAATAATGTGGAGATGGAAATGACAAACCACTCCAGTACCTTTGCCACCAAAACCCCCAAAATGAAGTCATAAAGAGTAGAATATTACTGAATAACAAGATATAGACACAAATATTCACGTGTGTTTATGCATGAATTACCATGCATGTATTTATGCATGTATTCATAAGCCATGGCAAGGAGATATTATAAGCAAAGCAAGAAATAGAAGAAAACTTCCCAGAACTTCTCAACTAAGGAAATGGTGCCAGTTGAAAGCATTCGTGTATCATCTCCATAAAAGAAAAGAAGAAACAAACAAACAACAACAACAAGGCTTATGCTTTTTAGCTACAAACTCCAGGGAAGTTTGTTTCATTGCTCAGATTTTTCTTCTTATTTATTTCTTGATTTTTGGTCTTAAAAAAATTATTTAGTATTTTATTTTCCCCCAGCTACTTGTAAAAAACAATTTTTGTCATTCATTTTTAAAACTTCGAGTTTCAAACTCTCTCCCTTCTCCCTCCCCACCTCCTCTCATTAAGAGCAATATGATATATTATACATGTGTACTCATGAAAAACATTTCCATAAGTCATGTCGTGAAAGAAAACATGGACCAAGAAAAATAAAGTTTAAAAAATGTATGCTTTAATCTGTATTCAGACACCACCAGTTCTTTCTCTGGCAATGGATAATATTTTTCATCTTAAGTGTCTCAAGGTTGTCTTGCATCTTTTTATTGCTGAGAATAACTAAGTCATTCACGGCTGATCATTGTACAATTTTGCTGTTACTTTGTATCCAGTACATTTCGCTTTGTATCAGCTTATGATAATTTTTCCAGGTTTTTTGAGATTATGCTATTCATCATTTCTTTTAGCACAATAATATTCCATTATAAGTTCAGCCATTTCCCAATTGATGGACATCTCCTCAATTTCTTATTCCATGCCCTCAAGAAAGTGCTGCTATAAATATTTTTGTACATATAGGTGGCTTTCCTTTGTGTTTTTTTTTTAAATCTCTTTTGGGATATAGACCTAATAGTGGTATTATTAGGTCAAAGAGTATGCATGATTTTATAGACCTTTGGGCATAGTTCCACATTGCTCTACAGAATGGCTGAATCAGTCCACAACTTGATCAACAGTGCATTAATGTCTCATTTTTCCTACATTTGCTCCAACATTTGTCATTTTCCTTTTTTTCCTATTAGCCAACCTAATAAATATGACGTAGTACCTCAGGATTGTTTTGATTTGTATTTTTCTAATCACTAAAGCATTTTTTCATAAGGCTACAGATAGCTTTGATTACCTCATCTGAAAACTCCATATCTTTTTATTGTTTATCATTTGAGAGTGGTTCTTATTTTTACAAATTTGACTCAGTTCTCTATATGTTTGAGAAATGAGTCCTTTGTCAGAGAAACTTGCTTCAAAATTTTTTCACAGTTACTATTGCTAAGTGTGTTTCCCTCCATCCTATTCTCCCCCCCCCACTTTATTCTATTTTCTCCTTTAACCCTGTCCCTCAAATGTGTTTTGCTTCTGATTTCCTTCTTCCCCACTTAGCCCTCCCTTTTCTTATCCCCTTCCCATCCTACTTTCCTGTAGGGTAATATAGATTTCTATACTCAATTGAGTGTGTATGGTATTCCCTCTTTGAGTCAATTCTGATGAGATTAAGGTTTCACTCATGTCTCTTCACCTCCCCTTCTTTCCCTCCACTTTAATAACTCTTTCCAGCCTCTTTTATGTGAAATAATTTACCCCATTCTACCTTTCCTTTTCCTCTCCTCGCAGTACTTTCTCTCTCACTGTAACTTTATTATTTTTTTTAGATATCATCTTTCTATATATATGCCTAACTTCCCTATGAGAAAGTTCTTATGGGTTACAAATATTATCTTCCCATGGAGGAATGTAAACAGTTTAACCTTACTAAATCTCTTATGATTTCTCCTTCCTGTTTACCTTTTCATACTTCTCTTGAGTCTTCTATTTAGCTTGAAAGTCCTCTATTTTGTTGAATATCCATTTCCTACCAGAAGGGATTATACTCAGTTTTGCTGGGTAGGGATTTTTGGTTGTAATCTGTAAGATCCAGAATTACCCTACCTAGGGAATCTTGTATCTCATCCCTTTCTCCCCAAACAATAATGGAAGTTTAATACCAAAGAAAGAGGCCAAAGAGCTCCAGATTGATTATATGTAGTAGTTTAATCAATTGGGTTCCTTATGTTGGGGCAGCATGATGAATCCCTGCCAAGAGTTTCTGTCTGTGGCAGAGGCCAGACCATTCAGTGAATTCCCACAAAAGAACCCCCCCCCCCAATCCCCATGGTAGTTATAAAAAATAGAGGAGATAGAGAGTGTATCACTATTGATTGGTGGATATTTGGGTTTTCTGCTTAGTAATGAGCTCATTACTAAGCTTGGGCTTTTATCCAATATTACTGGGCAAAAGCCTGAACACAAGATTTTATACCATGACAAAATGGTCACAAACAGGTCACTATATTCTTGTTGTGGCTTTTACCTGACACATTATCTCAATTATGACTTAGATACTGAATTTATGATTCAATATCTAAGTTACGATTTTTAACATGTCACCAGGTCTGAGCTTCCACCTTTCACAGAGTTTAAGTTAATGGCTTTTCATTTCATTCAAATATTATGGCTTTTCCCCATTCAGGATCCCACATAATCCTAGCTCCTTTGCCCTATTGATTGTCATATTCCAAGTCCTCTGATCCTTTAATGTAGAACCTGCTAAATCTTGTGTTATCATGACTGTGGCCCCATGATACTTAGATTGTTTCTTTATGGCTGCTTGCAATATTTTCTTCTGGACCTGGGAACTCTGGAATTTGGTTATAATATTCCTGGGAGTTTTCATTTTGGAATCTCTTTCAGGAGTGATTGGTGAATTCTTTCAATTTCTGTTTTACTTTATGATTCTAGAATATAAGGACAGTTTTCCTCAATAATTTCTTAAAAAATGATTTCTAGGCTTTTTTTTTGATCATGGCTTTCAGGTAGCCCAACAATTTTCAAATTATCTCTCCTGGGTCTGTTTTCCAGGTCAGTTGTTTTTCCAATGAGATATTTCACATTGTCGTCTATATTTTCATCATTTTGGTTTTGTTTTATTGTTTCTCGATTTCTCATGAAGTCACTAGTTTCCATTTGTTCAATTCTTATTTTTATTGAATTATTTTCTTCAGTGAGCTTTTGTACCTCCTTTTCTATTTGACCAATTCTACTTTTTAGGGAGTTTTTTTCTTCAGTGGATTTTTGTGCCTTTTTTCATTTGACTTATTCTGCTTTTTAGGATTTTTTTTCCTCATTGACTTTTTTTTTTTATCTCTTACCATTTGGCCTAGTCTGTTTTTTAAGGTGTTATTTTCTTCAGTATTTTCTTGTGTCCCCTTTACCAAGCTGTTGATTCTTTTTTTTTTATGATTTTTTTGCACCATTCTCATTTCTACTCCCAACTTTTCTACTATTTCTCTTACTTGATTTTCTAAATCCTTTTTCAGTCCTTTCATGACCTGAGACCAATTCATATTTTTCTTGGGGGCTTCGATTTTGCTATCTTCTTCTGAGTATATATTTTGATCTTCCTTGTCACCATAGTAACTTTCTGGGTCAAAATTTCTTTGTGTTGTTCACTCATTTCTCCAGCCTATTACTTGATTTTTAACTCTTTGTTAAAATGTGGCTCTGCCTCCAGGGTGGAGGGTTGTAAGGGAAATTGAGGAGGATAGATCCTCCCCAGCCTCCTGTGTAACCATCTTATGACCTAATGGTATAACTGCCTCATGACCTGACATAAAGGTAGATGGGAGTTACCACGCATGGCTGGAGATAACCATGGAGATGAAACATTAAATAACCAACAAGCTATGTTACCTGGGACAGCAAATTATCTCAAGGAACGTTTTTCTTGAGAAAGGTGTGTAACTGTCCAAGGAGTTGATCACTGCTTGGAGACTTACACAACAAACAGGCATTTGGGGCTCTGATCAAGCCCCAACTTTGGTTAGAAATGTGTGCAGGCCTGGACATGAAGCGCTCATGAAGGAGACATGCACAAAACAAAATGCTAAGATTGTCTTTCCATGGTTTACATAATTATGAAAAGGGTCATTGGAAAGGGATATTTTGGAGTACTTTGATACAGAGATAGGGATGCTGACTCTCTGCTGGAGGCAGACCCCATGCCTGGCCTTCATTGTGTCCTGGGGTAGGACACTCCCTGTTGCCTCCCTGACCAGACCTTTTGGTCATTCTCCAGTCTCCCTAGTCTATTAGGTATTTGAGCTCGCTTGGTCAGTGAGTGTGTATCCTTTCTTTTCTTATTACTACTTTCCTTTATGTTGATTATTACTTATTGCATTGAATGTTATTCTTATCTTTATTGCTTGTGTGGTTTTTAATCATTATTAATCCCTGTAAAATAAATGTGATTATTTGTTAAGTTTATCTTGAGTACGTGTCATTATATCTTGAGATCCAAACTTAAATTGAATCTGTGCAGTAGATACAAGGGTGCACCATCCAAAGCTTCAGGGTTTTGTTTTTTTTTTTTGGCAGCTGTTTTCAGAGATATTTCTAGGCACCTGTAAGGTTTTGGTTCTTCCAAAGTGATATGATCTAAGGAGAGATGTTTGCTACTCTCTTGGCCTGTGCTCTGGTCTGTGAGTGACCACAAGCAGTCTTTATTTCTCTGAAACTCCACTGTGACTGTAAGCTCTGGTGTGCTAGTGCTCCTCCCTGCCCCAGGACTGCCACCCAGGACTTCCTCAGGGCTGGCAAAGAGACCCTGTAATCTCCTTTTGACCAGTTGTTTTACTCCTTTACTGTCTTTGGGTTGAGAACTCCGGTAGCAGCTGCTACCGTTGCTGATTCAGTAGCTCCCAAGGCGTGCTCCTGCTTTGCTGTGGCTGGGGCTGTGCTGGCAAGGCCTGCATTGGAATATGCTCTACTTTCACCTGAGTGCTACAGACTTTCATGCTGACCTACACTGTCCAGCATTGGACAGTGGAATTGTCTAAATACCAGCATCAGTATCTGTGGGCTGTGGTCTGGAAACCACCACTGCTGCCACTGATTCAGTTGCCCTGAGGCCTGCTCCTGGTTGCTGAAGCCCAGTCTGCACTGGTGTGGCCTGCACTGGACTATGCTCCTCTCTCAGCCTGATGCCCAGACCTCTCTTGCTGACCTTCTCAGTTTTCTTGGGCTGTAAAATTGTTTCACTATATCTTTTGTTGGATTCTGCTGGTCTAGAATTTGTTTAGAATCATTATTTAAAGGTATTTGGAGGGATTTGGGGGAGAGTTGAGGTGAGTCCCTGCCTTTACTCTGCCATCTTGACTCCATCTCTTGATTTTTAAGCTTTTGGACTTGCCATGTTTTTCCAGGTGATCTATAATCCTTAAGTTGTCTTTTTTGTATCCTTAGAAGACAATATATTTTACTTATATAGAGATGGTATTTTTTTAATGTTACTGATTTTTACTCTTCTCCTTCCAGACTGTTCTTCTCTTTTGTATACTTACATTCCCAATCACTTATACTTTTTTATCTTTGATGAGATTTTCTGCCTTTTTAAAAAGTTTTTCTATGCTGTCAATTATGTCTGTTATGCAGGAGACAAATTCAACTTTTACATCTCTCTCTCTCTCTCTCTCTCTCTCTCTCTCTCTCTCTCTCTCTCTCTCTCTCTCTCTGTCTCTCTCTCTTTGGCTAGGCAATGGACTTCCCCAGAGTGACTTCCCCAGAGTCACACAGCTAGTAAGTGTCAAGTGTCTGAGGCTGGATTTGAATTCAGGTCCTTCTGACTCCAGGTCCAGTACTCTATCCACCGTGCCACCTAGCTGCCCCCAACTTTCACAGCTCTCATTTCTTTCTTGCACCATTTCTTGCACCGTTAGGAAACATTCTCCTATGACTCCATGCTGTTACTTCCTAAGAGACCTTGAGAATCCACAGAGCCTTCTATTGGTTCACGTATTGATTAATTTTTCTTTGTATTGAAATATATATTCATTGTTTGGAATTGTTTAGGTGTTCAAGGGTTTTTTCCCCTATGTTATTAATATCTTCCTTATTAGTTTATATGATTGCCTTCAAGGTCTCTAACTGGATTTTCTTCTTTTTGAGATCTTTGGTAATTTCAATCTTTTTTCTTTATATTCACATATCCCATATGTTTTAACTCCTTCCACTTTGATTATAGATTCCCTAATGTCTGGACCTCAAATCTATCTCAGCCTCTTCCTGTGGTAGGTGGATTCATATTTCAGTGGCCTCAGTTTCCACCCATGTTATTTCTGAAAGGACAAAATGACTTCACATGGATGCCAGGACCTTTTCCTTCAGATCTGGTGGAGTCATATAATTTTGTCTCTGTACTCCACTTCTCTCTGTTCCTTAGTTTTTCTAGCCAAGTCCTGCTGTAGCACAGCATGCTGCCAAAGAGAACAAAAATCTCATTTTCTACATCTCCGTCTCTGCTGCACAGAATAGTTTGGGAAGAATTTAGTTCTCTTGTAAGCCATGGGTCAAGTTGTGCCACCCCTACAACGGTTTAGGAGCTGGAATGAGAGGGAATTTTGAGTGAACATGTTAGGGATTAGGGATAATAAGCCTTCTCTGCTGTTAATTCATCAGTTTGCTGCCTTGTTAGAATTCTTGGTGCTTGGGTAGGGTTGCTAGCTGAAACTGCTTTTTCTTCTCATGCATTACTGTTGTTTTGGAAACATTTGAGAGGTTGTGAGGATTAGAGAGGAAAGAGATGTCTCCATCTTGTTAGTCACATGACTAAGAATATATGATCAGATTTTGATACAAATTTCTTTATATTCCTGTTGAAAGAAATCGAAAAAAAAATTTTCCTCTGGGGGGGAGGTTTTTCCAATGTAGCATCCCCCTCTTGGCCTACTTCTCCATATCATATTTACAGGTTGGGTGACCATGGGGTCAACAACCCCAGGTATTTGTGAGTCCACACTCATGGATCCAAACCATTTGACACAACTAGTTTAAAGCAAAAAAACAATTAGAACATGAACCTTTTGACTATAAATATGAGGCACATTTTCCCACAAATATACACAGAGTCAACGGGAAGAGTGGGCCCATGCAAAGTATGCTAGTTGAAAGATACATATAAGGAATGTATATTCCTTGGCCAAGACAACTCAAGTCTCTGCCACTTCAAGACCCTGACTTCTTTTCTCTTATTGTGAAATTTCCACATTACTCTTTAAAAATGTTTTAAAATTTATTTTATTTTTAATTTATGGAATAAAACAACCATTTCCATAATACAGTATAATAAAAAAAAAGATAGGACATGAAACTGGAAATCTATTATGTACAGTTTGCTATTCCTTTTAAATAACTTTAAATAAACTTTAAAAAAGTTATCATGTAAATATCTTTTTTTATTCCCCCCCAACCCTAGAGATGGCTATTAGACCCAAATATGCATATTTATAAAATCATTCTATAATCTATTTATCAATTTTTTCTCTTTATGCAGATAGTGTCTTCTTTCACATGCCTTTTGTAGTTAACCTGGGTGTTTATAATAGTCAAAATGTTACTTTTTCTGGTAACAGTATCTTTGCTGGCCAGTTCTTACAATTGTATTACCTGGGGCTGCTTTTCTCCTTAGCTCAACTTCTGACAGCAGAGATGACTCTCACTCTATTTAAAGTAGAACTGGCTAGATTGCTTTTTTTATATCAAAGCAAGGGACATGACTAATCTAGACCTTGCTTGCCTGGCATCATTTGCCTTCATCATATAAGCAAGCACCCTAAATAGTCTCAGGTTGATTAAAAGTGTTGATGTTAACTAAGGGAGTTAAAAATGTAAAGCTTTATTTACATTTGCATTACAAACAGTGAATGAGACCCTCCCAAGTTTTGGAACCTTTATTATCTGTGAATAGGACACATAGGGTGATCATTTTATGTCTGAAATGGGAAAAGTTTAAAAATCTAAGACCCTTATACTAGCATGTCTGAAACAATGACTTATGGACTCAGCACTTGAAGAGTACCAATCTATGCTTTTTACTTCTACAATCATTGAATTCTGTTCACAGCTTCCTTGTATCATAAATTATCCTTAATTTGGTAAATAATCAAGTAAGAAGGAGCCACTCAATACGTAATAACAATAACAGGGGAAAGAAACCAAATAGACATGGCTCAGACTCCTTGCTTTATGATGAAGATTCCATAGACATAATGGTGGTTAAGAGAGGGATTATTGGCTTTTTATTTGTTTTTTTCCCCCCCATTGAGTTGAATCCTTGGAAAAAAAAAGATGATCTTAGAAAGATTCTAGATATAGATCTCTAAAAGGATAAGGGCCCTGAAATTATAAATATTCCTTTTTAAAAAAAAAAGAATGTGGAATTGAGAATGGAAACATGTTTCTGAGTATACAATTACATATTCAGCAGGTGGCAGCAGAGCTAGATATTCTGGGTGATGAGAATGCTACTTGAAATTTGGGGATCATCTCATAGAAATCTTAGCCATACTTGCTCCATAAATCAGATTATTAGGTCACTGTCACAAAGGATAACAGTTTCTCTCTCCCATTAAATAGGCTATGTCTCTCTGAGGAATAAGGTGTTTGTTGGAGGAGACTTGCAAATCTCTTATTGTGAACTGTGACTTTTCATAACTCAATTTCTCCACCTAAAAGATTTAAAAAAGTATATGAGCTATTCCTATTAATGCAATGAGTGAGTATAACTGAAACTATGGGTAAATAATTTAGGTGAAATGTAATCCTAGGTAAAAGGAGATGAAAAGTTGAGTTAGGAAGCAATAGAGTGCCAAGGATAAGGAAAAGAGACCCTGAGAAGAAACAGATTCACAAACGCTATTCAATCTGTTGGTCATTGGAAATGGAAGATGTTTGAGGAGCTCTGACAATTAGAAACGGGCCTAAAATCAATTAGAAATTTATTAGGAGGGCAGAAAAGCCTACACATGCATCCAACTGTTTAGTTATTAAGTGTGTGGGGTCATTGACACTGAGTCAAAACCATCAGTTCTGGGAGTCTCAGTGTCAACAACATTCCCCAGTCCTTTGGAACTAGTTCTAAGAGAACTTTCCAAAGTTCAGGAAAGAAACTTCTCACTGCATCTTCTTCTTCCTCTTTTTGAATAGAGCAAGACATGCAAATTGGGTCCCTCCCTACTGGGATGAAAAGCAGCCCCAAACCTCTACCTATACGTCCTGTGGGAGACAACCTCAAGTGCTCTCTGTTCTTCTCCTGCAGAGGACTAACCTGGAAACTCACCATGAAATTTAGGCTGAACTGCATTTTCCTTCTGACCATTTTCCAAGGTAGTTTTATGGAGAGGAAGGGACAATGTGAAGTGGTGACTTCATGTGACTATTGACTTTAATGCAATGTCTCTGTGTTGCAGGTGTCCAGTGTGATGTGCAGCTGGTGGAGTCTGGGGGAGATGTGATACAGCCTGGTGGATCTCTTAGTCTCTCCTGCAAAGGTTCTGGATTTACTTTCAGCGACTACGCAATATGCACTGGGTCCGCCAGGCTTCAGGAAAGGGACTGGAATGGGTTGCAAGAATTAGCACTAGTGTAAGTAGCACATACTATGCAGACTCTGTGAAAGGCCGATTCACCATCTCCAGAGATAATGGCAACAGCATGTTATATCTACAAATGACTTCCCTTCAGACTGAGGATACAGCTGTGTATTACTGCACAAGAGGCACAGCGAGGAAAAGGAATGTGGTACCTGATAAAAAACTTCCCCTGCCAGGAGGTGAAGTCTCAGTGAGGCAAGAAGGGGACTGAGCTCATGATGCACAAAGTAAAAGATGCCTATATCCAGGAACAGGTATAGTGAATTTCTATTTATGGCTTGTAGTGTTTTTTCTTCTATTCCAGGAGAAAGCAACTTTTCCAGTAGCTAGCTACCATTCTTAATGCCTCACTCTCAGTCCCACCTGTACCCCATAGTCAATTGGTAGTTAGGTATTGTCCATTCTGCTTTTATCAGAAATCTACTGTACTCTACCTTCTTTCCTCAAGGTACTCCAACCACCCTGAGTTAGGCCTTTACCAACTCATACCTGGACTATTATACTAGCCTTAGTATTCTCTTCACTCCAGTGCACAGGAAACTGAGGTATTAATATCACCTTCCTAAAACATAGATCTGACAATTTTCTCCAAAGTTCTGGTGAATCCAGAATAAAACGTAAGTTCTGATTTGGCTTTTAAATCCTTTTGTGGCATGGCTCCTTCCTGTGTTATTCTACCTTAGTGTTTTCCACATGCTCATCAATCCAATGACACTGATCTCCTTGCTGTTCCTTTCACAACAGATTCCATCTCTCTACTGTGTATTTTCACTGGCTGGAATGCTTCTCCTCCTCATCCCTGCCTCCTGGCCCCCTTGACCTCCTTGAATCTTACTTAAAATACTCCCCATGTTCTACTTTCCCTATCCTCTTTAATTCCACTTTTATGCTGCATATATACAGATACACACACACACAGATATAGATAAATAGATAGTGAATTATTATTTCACTATTGTCTCTCTGAATAAGAGTGACCTCCTTAAACACAGGCACAATTTTTTGCCTTTCTTTATATCCCCAGTACTTAGCGCTGTGCTTGGCACATAGTTTCCTACAAAAATACTTCTTTCTGATTTGACCTTCTGTTCCTTTTTGAATTTGGCTCTCCCAAATTGCTGAGCTTTGTTCTATTTCTCATTTCCATGTTATATACATAATGAGTAAATTCTCCAACATTTTAACATGTCCATATGAGGTATAACAAATTATTGAGTATTGTTATGAATTAAATTTAACAAAAAGGCAAATTAAGGCACCTTTTTCTAAGGAAGAATACATTCTATTATCAAGGCTCGTAACCTGAGAACAAGGTGGGTCAACAACTGCCTCAGTCTCCAGCCAAAGATCCCAAGCAAAAAACAGCTCTCCTTGTATAGATTTTGGCTAGTACAGAACAAAGAACAGAACAGTACAGGTGACATGAAGGGCATGGGGTCAACATGACTTTTTTACATAGGTGAAGTGTAGGGAACAACATGATTGTTTGGAAATTTGGAGTGGGGCCTAACACCAACCCTCCTTCTTTCCCATTTATGACTAAGAAGTGGTTATTTGAGTCTACTTTCATGTTAGAAGATAGTGGTCTAGACTTCTTCGGATAGCAAACCAGATAGCCCTGAAGGATAGTGTGGTAGTGTAAAGATATTACGCCAAATTCCCTCATGGCAAACCATATTCCCTCAGGGTTAGCAGAATTCCTTCAGGCAAAAATACACACTGATTAGCAAGAGAACTGGATTTCAAAACTTAATACCTTACAGGTCAGGTGAATTCTAACTAAGTTGAGAGACATAGAACCATAACTAAGTACTCAGTTATAGGGCATAATCAATTAATTGTAAATAAGATAAATGAGAAAATGATACAGGATCCATTTTAATCTTCTCAGTATTATATGCATACAGCCACATCACATGCATTATGCATAGATTAAAAATGCTTTTACATAGAGACTAAAGAGTGTCCCACTCACAACTTGTAATCAAGTATAAAAAAAAAGTGTTTATAGCTTTAGCTGATGTAAGTAATTTCATTAATCAACCTGAGAGGATTTTTAGGCTTGAAGTATGAAAGGAACTGACTCTACATGAGGAATTTGTAGGGACTGGCTAACCAACAGAATCCCAAAACTGTTAAAGCAAAGGGGTAAACCCTGCTCAAATGAAGTATTAAAAAGGATTTAAATTCATTTTTAAAAGTAAGGAAATTCTAGTTGCTATTCTCAGGGGCCTTCTTACCCTGATACCTGAGATTTTTGTACTGAACAGCAATTAGTCACTGCCTCGTCAGCAAGGTTGACTCCATTGGCACCAGAACAGAAACGTTTAGAAAAGATTTTCAATGTAGTCATCATTGCCGACATCCTGGAAAGTGAGGATTCAGCTCGTGTAAACTTAATGAAAAGAACTGTGCTTGGTGTCTTGTTTACCAAACTCCATTTCTGATCACCCATTCAGTATTCAAAATGTCTGTTCATGGATGTAGATATTCTGGTACTGACAAACATTGATGAGCTTTAAAATTTAATATTATTATTTTTGCACTTAATAGTATTTTATGTTTTCCAATTGCATGTAAAGATTGTTTTCAACATTCATTTTTACAAGATTTTTAATTCTGAATTTTTCTCCCTCCCTCCTTTGTAAGATATACAAGCATGTTAAATATATGTTCACATTAGTCATATTATGAAAGAAGAATCAGAACAAGAGGGAAACACTAGGAGAAAGAAAAAAAATAGTTAAAATAGTATGCTTTGATCTGCATTCAGACTCCATAGTTCTTTCTCTGGAGTTGGATACCATGATTCATCTTGAGTCCTTTGGAAATATTTTGGATCATTGTGTTGCTGACAAAGCTAAGTCCATCATAGCTGATCATCAAACAATTATAGCTGTTACTGTGTACAACTTTCTTCTGGTTCTGCTCACTTTACTTTGTATCAGTTCAACTAAGTGTTTCAGATTTTCCTGAAATCATCTTGTTTGTTATTTCTTACAGCACAATAATATTCTGTCACAATCATGTATCACAGCTTATTTAGCCATTCCCCACTTCATACATATCACCTCAATTTCCATTTCTTGGCCACAACATAAGGATACCCTTTGATCCAACAATACCACTGCTAGGTCTATATCCAATGAGAATGAAAAAAGGGGAAAGGACCTACTTGTAAAATTTAACTATGTTCTACATAATGTATGGAATTTTTCTTTCTTTTCTAAAGATTATGAAGCAGCGACTGAAAAATGAAAATACAAGTCCTGTGCCAGTGAAGGAAAAAAACATACAAAATTGACATAGTTCAGATTCTATGCATTATACAAGATTTCACAATCCCAATGGCTGATGTGAAAATAATTTGTTTTTATGGAAAGGTCCTAATGGACCTTGGAAACCCTTACCCTTACTTTCCTATCTTCACCCCTTTTCCCTCATAGAATAAGAGCACTGACCCACCCCCTTTCCTACTCAGTACAAAACAAAGGCAAGGTAAATAAGAGCAGGGAAAAGATACTCTATTTCCTGAGGACATAGTGATGGCAGACTTGGGAGCTCTGAGTAAGGAGAGTGGTGTCTTATTTGGAAGTTCAGTTCAAAATGCTCTGAAAGTGTAGAAGACAAACTCATGCCCACAAGGGCATAATGTGCTCAAAGTAAGTTGAGGGGGAGGTTATTATAAACTGCAAAGAGAATATAGTAGAAACTCTCTTTCTAAATGCTGTAGAAGAAGAAATGGGGAGTTGGTTTCTTGGGGTGCCTATGTCACTGTCCCACAATACATTATGGGCCTATATTAGAAACAGTATATGCCTTGAGATACAATGGAAGCTTTCTTGCATCTCTTGTCCATTTCATGCTTCATTTACTCTAGGTGGAAGAGAGATATGAGAGAACACATTTGGCAGTAGAGGTAAATAACAGGTGGATTCCAAAACTAAAAATGAGCAAAGGCACCAGAAGGAAACACAAGAGCCAATGGACAGGGGCAGAGATATAGAGGGAAAAGGTACCCATGAGCAGATTCAATTCAAAATCAAGGATAAGAGAGACTTAGGGTGCTTCCTTAATCAGAAATTGGAAGAGACTCCCTCAGAAAATATCAGTAATAGAAAAAACCTAATAAGCATTTTCTTGGTATTGAGAATAATTGGAGTGATGGGAAAGGACAGACCCTGTCTTTTGCATCATCAATGTTGCATATTCTTAGTGTCATAAAATGTTCTCCAGGGTTTTAGAACCAGTTCTAGAGGATCCTTCTCTTTGCAGATCAGGGAGAGACTAACCCCCAGGAGGTGGCAGCTGTTCTTCCTTTTATTGAAGGGATGTGGGAGATATCTTTACTTCTCCTGATTTATTTCTTGCCACTGGACCCAGATGGCTCTGGAGAAGAAAGTGAGTCTAGTGACTTTGCACAGTCCTCCACCACTTTAATCCAATTCACTTGCAAGTCTTGACATCTCCTTCCTGATGCCATGGTCCTCTTTGACAATGAAGGAGAAACAAGAAGAATGAAGAGTGGAGGACATGCAAACTTCTTTTTCCCTTGGTATGAAAACCAGCCAAATCCTCTAGCTCTAGGAGAGGAACTTCAGTCTTGTGTGGCTTCTCTTTAATCCTGATGACTGACCCTGTAGAGCCTCCACACTGGGATTTGAGCTGAATTGGATTTTTTAAAAAAATATATTTCACATTCAAGTCACAGAGAAACAAGCATTTCCACAACACAGCACAATAAAAAAGATGTTTGCATATAAAACTGCAACTCTACCATGTACAACATGCTGTTCCTTATCTCTTTTGATAAGATATATTTTTGCTTTTCTTTTGTCTGAGATCAGGATTGCTACCCCTTTTTTTTAGTTCAGCTGAAGCATAGTATATTCTGCTCCAACCTTTTACCTTTACCTTGTGTGTGTCACTGTTTTTCAAATGTGTTTCCTGTAAAGAACATATTGTAGGACTATGGTTTTTAATCCATTCTGCTCTTCATTTCTGTTTTATGGGAGAGTTCATCCCATTCACATTCACAGTTATGATTACCATCTGTGTCTTTTTCTCCATCTCTTTTTCCCCCTGTTTTTGCTTCCTTTTCTCTCCTTTCTTCTTCCCCCCCACTAGTGTTTTGCTTTCGACCACTGTCTTTCAGTCCCTCGTCCCTTCTATTAGCCCTTTCCCTTTTCTTCCCCTTTACCCTTACTGTTTCTTCCCTCCCTTTTATCCCCCTCCTTTTCTTTCCCCTTTCCCCTCCTACTGCCTATAGGGCAAGTTAGATTTCTATACCTAACTGATTATGTTATTTGTTTCTTGAGATAAATCTGATGAGAGTAAGTTCAAATAATGCTCACCCCCTCCTTTCTTTCCCTCTGCTGTAATAGGTTTTTGTGTCTTTTCCTGTACTGTAATTTGCCCTTGTCTGCCTCCTCCTTTCTCAGCACATTTTCTTAGATCCAACCAATTGACTTACTTGGATCCATTTAACCCACTTGATTAGATTTTTTTTTATCATTACATCAAAGCCAACTTATATCTACCCCCCCTTTATGTATACTCCTTTAACATGGTGTAATAACCATACAGTTCTCAAGAGTTGTAAGTGTCATTCTCCCTTGTAGGGATGTAGACAATTTGCCCTTATTAACATCATATTACATCTTTCTGTCACATTTACCTTTTTATGTCTCTCTTGAATCTTGTACTTGAAGATCAAATTTTTTGTTGAGCTCTGCCAAAAATACATATGGTTTCTCTTTATTTTAATTTCATCACTTCCCCGCTCGAGATGACAGGTATGTTTTATCTTCAGTTCTCTGGATTCATGTGGTATTTACGTGAATTCTAAAGTCTTTCAAAATTATTTTTCTCTATACTGGTGTTGTTAGTGGATAAGTTGTTCTCCTAGTACTACTCCTCTCTGCAGCAGTTCATAGATGTCTTCCCAGTTTTTCCTGAACCTGTCCATTTCATCAGTTCTTGTGCAACAATCATATTCCATTATATTAATATCCCATGATTTGTTTAGAAGAACAAGTCCTTACTTCCCTATGTAAATGTTTGTTAATGTAATAATAAAAATTATACTTACACTATTATTATTATGTATATTCTTCATCCACATAATTTCTTATTGCACAGTAACATTCTATTATGCTCATGTTCCAGAATTTATTAAGCATTTGTTTAATTAATGTACAGCTACTTTGTTTCCCATTCTTTGCAATTTTTTTTCTTTGATCAAATCAGGAGCTTCTTCTTTGACACCTCATATTTTCCCCTCTACCAAGTACTGGGTTTTTCAAACACTAAATTCTATTATTTCTGATTCTCTTGTGTTGTCTGTTCCAGTATTTTCTCAATTTTTTAAACAATATAAAGTTATTTGATGACTCTTGCCTTATTTGAGGTGAGGAGGACATGCTATTCTTTCTTGTCTACTTCTTTTAATAATGTCCATTGATATTCTTGATCTTTTGCTTTTCCAAATAAATTTTGTTATCATTTTATCAAGATCTATAATGTATCATTTTGGTCATTTGATTGCATCAAAAGGGTATAGTAATTTTGACATGTTGTCATTTTTATTATATTAACAGGGCCTTTCAAAGAGCATTCAATATTCTTCCGTCCATTTACATTGTTATTTATTTCTTTAAGGGACATTTTGTAATTTGAATGTATATGGGTCTTTTGTGTAGTTTGGTAGGTTGCTTCCAAGATATTTTATGCATTTTGTACTTATTTGGATTGGAATTACTTTTTTCATTATTGCTTATTAGTTTTTGTTTTAATTTTACTATTAGGGAGTTTTAAAGTTTCTGTTTTGTTTTAAGGAAAAGAGTTTTAATTCAATCAATTATCTTAGTGGAAAGAAACTTTGGACTATGTTGTGTTAACTAAAAAGGAAGTCCATTTTTGCTTAGGTTCATTATTTACTTATGTATATTATTTAATTTGGGATAAACACATATGTGGGGCATGTCCCAGAGTACAGATGTGTTTTATAGACCACTTATCTCCAATTATACTTAGGAGAGAATTAGAATTAATTGCAATTGAAGTGGAAAATTAATTGGATTAAAATTTTTTTGAAAAAGAAAGATCAGATGGATATATATATATATATGTAATGTGGAAAGGTTTTCAGAATCCTACCTTCTATAATATTTAAAAATATTTAAATTTGGAATTCTGAATTATTTGAACTTTTATTTTAATATTGTATTCCATTTACATGTAAATTCTTTTGCATTCATTTTTAAAAAATTTAACTTCCAACTTCCTTCCCTCCCCTCTTTCACCCTTCAATGACAAGAAGGCAAGGCAAGATGCAAATCATATTTCCATATTAGAAATGTTAAAAACAAAACACAGACTAAAACAAGAACCTGGAAGAAACATAAAGTTTAAAGAAGTATGCTTTGATCTACATTTATATTTATTTAATTAATTCTTTGGAGGTGAATAGCATTTCTCATCATAAGTGCTTGGGAATTGTCTTGGATCATTTTATTGCTGAGAATAGCTAAGTCATTCATAGTTGATCATCATACAATACTGCAGTTACTGTGGATAGTGTTGGTGTGGTTCTTCTCATTTCTTTTTGCAACAGTTTATGTAAGTCTTCTATTCCCAAAATGATATTAAACTGTGCATACCCTTTTATCCGGTAATACTAGTACTAAGTTTATATCCCAAATAGATAAAAAACAAAAGAAAACAAAAAAAAGGAAATGATCCTTTATGTACAACAATATTTATATCAGCTTTTTTTGTGGTGGCAAAGAATTGGAAATTGAGGTGATGCCCATCAACTGGAGAATGATTAGACAATTTGTGGTATAAGATTGCGGTGGAATACTATTTTGCAATGAGAAATGGGGAGGAAGATGATTTCAGAAAAACCTGTAACAAATTTCTCTCTAGAATATTTGAATCAGTTAAAAACTCTACCAAGAGTGCTTCAGTGTGCCAATTTTCTCAGATCTCCTCCAAGATATTTCATTTACCTTATTAGCCAATCCAATAGGTGTGAGGTGGTACTTTAGAGTAGTTTTAATTTACATTTCTCTAATCAATAGTGATTTAGAGTATTTTTAAATGAGTATTGATTTCTTTGATTCCAAACTGCGTGTTCATATCTTTAAGCTTTTATCAATTGGGTAACAATTTGTATTCTTAGTCATTCATAGCTCACTGCTTATTTGAGAAGTGACACTTTGATTAAAAAGAGATTTCTTTAAATTTTTCACAATTCTTTCCCTTCATCAATAATGATAAAGTTCAGAGTAAGAAGTAGCATTTTGCCATGTAGGAATGTCGACAGTTTAACCGTAATTGAATTACTTATGATCTTTCTTTCACACTTACCTTTTAAGCTTCTCTCAAATTTCGTATTTGAAAATCAATTCTTAAATTCAGCTGTGGTCCTTTGATCAGCAATGGTTGAAAGTCCTCTATTTCATTAAATTCCATTTCCCCCTGAAGTTATGCTGGACAGGTGATTCTTCACTGTAATCCTAACTCGTTTGCTCTCTAGAACATCATATCCCAAGCTGTCTGATTCCTTAATGTAGAAGCAGCTAAACCTTATGTGATCCCTACTGAGGCTTCACATTATTTGAATTGCCTTTTTTTCTGGCTGCTTACAATATTTTCCGTTCACGTGAGACCTCTGGAATTTGGCTATAACAATCTTTTTAATTTTCATTTGTGATATCTTTGAGGAGGTGAAGGGCAGATTCTTTCAATTTGTATTTTACCTCTGATTCAAGATATGAAGGCAATTTTCCTTGATAGTGCCTAGAAATATAATGTCTAGGCTCTTCTTTTAATCATGTCTTTAAAGTAGTGAAATAAAGCTTAAATTTTTTTCCTGTATTTTAAAAGTCAGTTGTTTTTCAGATGAGATATTTTACATTTTTTCCTATTTTTTCATTCTTTGGATTTTGTTTTATTGTTTCTTGATGTTTCATGGAGTTATTACCTTCCACGTGCCCAATCCTAATTTTTTAAGGAAGTATTTTCTTTTACTGAATTCTTGTGCTGCCTGTTCCATTTAGCCAATTCTATTTTTTAAGAATCTAGTTTCTGCAACAAATTCAGTACATTTTTTTCCCATATGTCCAATTCTTTAAAAAATTCATGTTTTTTTGAATACACATGCACACACATACATGCATACGTGCATGTATATTTCCATTTGGTTGATTGGCTTTTTAAGGAGTCCTCTTCAGTTGATTTTTGTGCCTCTTTTATTCATTCTGGTTTTTAATGTTTTTTTTTTTTTCCCAGGATTTTACCCCATCTAAAGAATACCAGATGCTGAGTGAAGTGAGATTGAAGGACCTTCTGTTGTTTTGGGAAGTCAGGCTTCAAAGTACTGACCAGACATGATTCTTTGGATACAGTAAAAGCAATGATTAGAGGAAAACATGTCTTAAATGCTTATGTCAACAAAGTAGAGAAAGAATAGACTAATGAATATGTGATGCAATTAAAAAAAGTAGAAAAAGAACAACATAAAAATCTCCAAATAAAAACTCAATTGGAAATCCTAAAAATTAATGGTGAGATTACTAGAACTGAGAGTAAAAAACATGCAATTAATAAATAAAACTAGGAGTTGATTTTATGAAAAAAACAAAGTAGATAAAGAATTAGTTAATTTGATTTAAAAAGAGAAGAAAACTAAATCAGTGGTGATGAGGGTTGAGAGGTTGGGACCCCTGAAAAAAACAAAGTAAAAAATGGGTCATCTGGAATGAATTCAGAAATTCAAGCAGTCTTAGGTCAACTTGCCAAAAGTTTATTCTTATGCTTTTCAGCGGGCAAGGATTCTTAAGGAACCTGCAATCTTAAAACAGTATAGCTAAAGTTTATAGAGTATATATATATAGTATACTAAAGTTTATGTAGTATAACATACAACAAGACATGTGTACAACAAGCTAACTAGGTAATTGAGGGAGGAATTAGGGAGTGGTTAAGGAGTGGTCAGTTCTTAAAGAAACATGCACTTCTATCTACTGCACAGGCATTTTACTCAGAGTTCACTGGGAAAAACCCACAAGGTGGGCCACATGGAGGTGTGGTTTTAGGCCTGCTACCTCACTAAGTTAACTAGAGCTCAGGGGTAACTGAGAGTTTTCCAGTCTGCCACCAATCAAGGTCTTGTTTGACAAGATAGATGTACGGAGTATACATATGTCTTAGGTGTAGAATACAGTTAATGAGGAGCCTAGGACTTAGATAATGAGGTAGGGTGGTAAGAGATAGTCCAGTGAATGAAAATATCTTTATGACCCAGTGCAAAGCCAGTTCAAGGTAATAAATCCTTCAGGGGCTGTTTGGAACTGCACCAGGGAGAGAGATAAGGGTCTTGCTGGGGCCCACTCATGAGTAATTGTTAGGCACAGGGTCCTTGGGCTGGGGAGAAACTGTCAGGGACAGTGTTTCTGAGGCTAGGGAGAAATTAGGGTCCAAGTACAAGCACCCAAACACCAGCACCCAAGCACCCCAACAACTAGTATCAAAAGTGAAAATGTGAATATACAACTAATGAAGATGAACTTAATTATAAGGAGCTATTTTGCCAAATTATATGAAAATAAATTTAACAATTTAAGTGAAATGGAAGGATATTTACAAAAATGTAAATTGCCTCAATTAGCAGAAAAACAAATAGAATATCTAAATAGACGTATTTTTCAAAAAGAAATTGAACAGGCCATAAATGAACTTTCGAAGAGAAAAGCGTCAGGACCAGATGGATTTACAAGTGAAATCTACCAAACCTTTAAAGATCAATTAATTCCAATTTTAAATCAATTATTTAGAGTAATGCATAAAGAAGAGATCTTACCAAATTCCTTTTATTAAACAAAGATGATACTGATACCTAAACCAAGAAGGGTAAAAACAGAGAAAGAAAATTATACGTCAATTTACTTAATGAATGTGGATGCAAAATACTAAATACAATTAGGACACTAATTCATTCTTGGTGGAATTATGAACTCATTCAACCATTTGGGAACCAATCTGGATTTATGCCCAAAGAGTTATTAAACTATATCCTTTGGCCTAGCAATACCTCTGTCTGGTGTATTTCTGAAGATAATTAAGGAAAAGGAAAAGAATCTATGCATCTCAAATATTTATAGTAGCTCTCTTTGTGGTGGCAAAGAACTGGAAATTGCAAGGATACACATCACTTGGGGAACTGCTGAACAAATTGTGGTATATGATTGTGATGGAATACTATTCTGCTGTAAGAAATGATAAGCCTCATGGTTTTAGAAAAAAGATGGAAAGACTTGCATAAAATAATGAAGAGTGAAATGAGCAGAAGCAAGAGAATGTATACAGTAACACCAAAATGGTTTTAAGAACAACTTTGAGCAAATAAGTTATTTTGTCTATTATAAATACCTAAAATCACTCTAAAGGACATATGTAGAAATATGCCATCTTCATCTAGAAAAAGAACAGATGTATAGAATAATTTTACATATGTTTACTTTTTTGTGTCTAATGATAGCTACCTCTAGGGTGGAGAGGGAAGAAGAAAAGGAAAAGAAATTTAAAAAAAAGAAAGAAATCTACATGATAAAAAAGAACCAGAGGGCTAAATAAAATTAGAAAAAAATACAGTGGTCATCTCTTGAAAGAAAACCCCACATTAAAACTTCCAGGAATATTATAGCCAAAATCCAGAGCTTCCAGGTAAAGGGAAAAAAAATTGTACAAGTAACCAGAAAGAATTCAAATACTGAGGAGTCCAAGTCAGGATCACAAATGATTTAATAGCCACCACTATAAAGAAGTGGAAAGCTTGGAATAAAGTATTCCTAAAAGTTTACATCCAAGAACACCTTACTTCTCAAAACTGAATAAAACCCTAAATGAAAAAAAAATACGGATCTTTAAATAAACAGAGGACTTTAAAGAATTCATGATAGAAAGAACAGAGTCATGAAGAAACCCTGAAGGTCAAATACAGGAGTTAACAGAAACAAAAATGCAAACATGAATGAAAAATCTTGTTTCTCTGAAAACACCTCCTAGAGACACCCAGTGGATAAAGCCTTGGGCCTGGAATAAGGAAAACCTGAATTCAAAACTGCCCACAGACATCAGCTTTGTACGTCTGGGGTGAATCAGCTAATTGTTTTTTACCTTCGTTTGTTTAAGTATAAAGTGGGGTTAATAACAGCACCTTTAACATAAGATTGTTGTTAGGATAAAAAGAGACATTTGTAAAAATCAGTTAACACAATTCTGGGAATATAATAGGCCCTGTATGAATGCCTACTACCTTCTCCCCTCTCCCTGTCTTCCCTTCTCCTTTTACCATAAACATACCAAGGACAAACTTCTTACATGTAAATAGGGGGAGGTTGTGTCCCTATGGAGGAAGTCTAATTAGAGAGAAGGTGAGAGTGGTTCTGTTATGTCTTAATGATCCTAAGAGAAGAATGGAAAGGGGAAGAAGAATATTCACACAAGGGAGAAAGGGAATGAAAGGTTAGAGAAAATCATGTCACAAGTAACTATTTCTATAAACAAAACCACCTGACCCTTGTCCCTTATTTTCAGGTGAAGTGTCTAAATAAAGGAAGGAAACTCAGACACACACACAGAGTTGAGTACAAAATGTTAGATGTTCTGAGTGAAAACGTCAGAAAACAGATTAGAGAGGGTTGAGGAGTGCCTTAAAGGAAGGTATCAGGTATATACTTTTCCTAGAAGTTAGTGAAAGGGAAAACATTTGGAAAGATAGCTTGAAGATAACAGAGGGTGAGAGAGCCTTTTCAGGCTTGAGAGGTCAAGATATATTTCGTAAGAACAGAAATTTAACTATATTCTACAAGCTGCTTTAAGTTGTTGTTTTTCCTATAAGATATGTAGCAATAATGGGGGAATTCAAATGCAGGAAGAAAAAAAAAACAGGAACAGAGAAAAGAAAAGCCAGGTCTTGCTTTACAATATTCGAAATTTGACAGTCTCCAAGGCTGATTGGAGGATAACCTGTGTAAAATTACAAACCAGCATTCTAATGGTCCCTGATGAGAATTACTTTTTCCTCAATAAGGAAAGTACGAGTGTAAAATGGACAGAAGACAGAAAAATGTTGTCTCAGCTGATGTCACTGTGTAGAGTAGGTGGCAGCAGACTTGGTTGCTCTGGGATGGAGGTCTCTGCAATCTGAGGTTCAGGCTATACCCTTTCCCCAGATTCTGTAGAAGATATAAATATTCCCCAGGGGATGTGGTGTCACTGTGTCATCACACACAATGAGTCCTGAGAAACAAAACATGGGACTTTTTGGAGCATCCTGGAGACTCAGGGGGCTTTCTCATGCCTGAACATTTTGTGTCTCAATTCCTCCAGCTCAGAGGGATGTGAGCTTGTATGTGCTGGTAAGTTTTTTAACCCCAGCTCTCCAGGGGACAAAAATGAATGCACTATGCACTTTTAAGTTTAATCTACATTATTAACATTCTTCCCCAACCTTTTTTTTTTGTCTAAACAATGTAAAAAATCAATTAAAGTCAAGCCCTGATTTTGGGTGTCTGCTGATTTCTGAAGTATAAGTGCTCACGTTAAAAACTTCTCAATGACCTCTCTCATGCTAACAAAGCATACCCTGCATACAAGAGATGGTGAATGGGTTTGGGGATACATAGTCCAGGTGGAATCCAACCACAAAACGACTGAACAAAAAGTAGCTCTACAAGCAAGCAGAAGGGGCAGGAGTAGGCTCAGAAATTCCACAAAAAGCATCCTAAGGTAGATTCAATATCTGCTGAAGATAAAAAATGACAAAAGCTTAGAGTGCTTTGCTGAGTAGAAATGGCATTGATATAAGCTGGGAAAATAACAGCAACATAGAAAAGCCTATTGAGCAATCTCTTGGGATTGAAGGTAGATTGGAGTGATGGAGAAGGATAGACACTGAGTCCTTACCAATAATATTTGGATTCTCAGTGTCACTAACCTTCCCCAGGATTTGAGGACTAATTTTGGGGGAAACTTCTCTGCAGCTCAGGGAGGGGACTCACCACAGTGGGAGGCAGTTGCTCTTCCTCACACTAACCAGAGGAAGACATGCAAATTGGGCTCCTCCCTCTAGGGATGAAAACCAGCAAAAACCTGTGTCAGCAGCTGTGGGAGAGGAGCTTTTCTTCTGTGTGGCCTTTCTCTACTGAAGATTGACCCTTTGGGGCCTGAACAATGGGTTTTGGACTGAATGGAATTTTCATTCTGACTCTTTTACAAGGTAGTTTTGTATTTTGTTTGTTTTTTGACCAAGGATACACTCTTTGAAGTGGTGTATTTGTGTGAGTATTATCTTAAATGATTCTGTTTGCAGGTGTCCATTGTGATGTTCAGCTGGTAGAGTCTGGGGGTGATCTGAGACAGCCTGGAGGATCTCTTTGCCTTTCCTGCAAACCTTCTGGATTCACCTTCAGCATCTGTTAGAGTAGCTGGGTCCACCAGGCTCCAGGGAAGGGGCTGGAGTGGCTCGCATCTATTTATAGTAATGTAGGAAAAGCATTCTATGTAGACTCTCTGAAAGCCAATTCACCACCTCCCCAGACTACAGCAATGACATGCTGAACCGGCAAATGAATTCCCTTAAAGCTGAGGACACAGCCGTGTAGTACTGTGCAAGAGACACAGCGAGAAAAAGTAGTATCAGACCAGACATAAACCTCCTCATTCAGACAGGTCACATGGAGACTGACTTAGAGAGGGAAGTCAACAACACACAGCACAAGCAGACCACTTAGAATTACCGCTGAAGCATGAGGCTGAAAAATTTGAAGAATCAGGCTGACAAATTTTTCAGGGTCTGTGGTTTCTTTCTAAGTCACATTGAAAACATCTATCCCTTTCTGTCTGTCTATCTATATATGTATCTATCTATCTATGTATCTGTCTATCTATCTTATCTCCTTTGTGTTCCTGACAATCTTTCCTGTTTCTGTTGCCTGGGAGTATAGAGAGAAGATGTATTCTTTTAATGGTTTACATGTTTTGCCTATGGTGACTAATTTCTCTGTAACTTTCAAACATGAGACAGATTAAGAATTATCAAACATTTGCTATGCATTCCACAGCAGTTTGTATACACCATGCATGTGGAAAATACACCTATCTGTAGATACTTTTAAAATATATGTAAATATATATAGATATATATATATAGATATATATATATCTATCTATATATATTTATATGTCTATACTGTATATATGATCCTTTTAATGCATATGTATACAGATATATATGTATGCTGTTGTACCGAAAAATGGTGAGTGAGACCCAGACACAATTTGAAATGTGGATTTATTAGCATACGGCTGCAGGGAGTGCACACCCAGATGGAGCAGCCCTGCTCAGGGGTAGAGCTAGGGTTTATAAGGGTTTCTGCAAGGGCTAGAAGATAATTTACTTCAGGGTTGCGTGAGCAGTGTTACAGAAGCCAGAGCAAGCAGGAATGGTACAGGTCAAAGATCACACAAACCAGACCAGGTGGCCTGGTCTCTGGTATAAACTATGATTATCTAAAGCAATTGTGTTGCAAGATTTCTACCCATTTGAATTGGAGGTATGTGCTGTACTGAGGTGTGCAAAAGGGAATTCCGACATTGTTTGGATTAAGCAGGAGTGAGGTCTGGGGGAAGATTAAGCAGTAATTCCTGTTTTTCAAGCTTTAAGGGCCCTAGTGTCCTACTGCCTGAAATAGTAAAATAATGTCCTTCATTACATTCCCCACTTCTTTTTGTATATGATTTAAAATCTTTAAACATAGAGTGTTAATCCAAAAATATCCCTAGGAGCTCATTTCTAGGATCCCTTACCGGAAATACCTTTACAGAGTTAAAAATCCAGTAGCCGGTTTATGAGACAAAGGCCTACAATCAGGGCAATCATTAGTAACAGGAGACGAGCCGCCAGTGGGGGAATCAGAGTGGTTAACCAAGGGGAGGCTCGGGATAGGCTCTGATACCAATTCTCGTTTCTCTCCCTTTCCCACTGTCTGTCTGCAATATTCTTCCTGACCAAAGGGAGACTTTCCTGTATCACCCTAGAGTTATTGGCATAGAAACAACAGCCTTCTCCCAGGGCAGCACATATTCCTCCCTGCCTGAGCAACAACAGATCCAGTCCCCTTCTGCTCTGAAGGACCATTTCAGCCACTGAGTCGACCTGTCTCTCAAGTTGTGTTATAGAATATTCCAAATGACTGAGGTCGACATCCACCTGTGTGCTTAGTTCCCGGTAACTTGCCTCTCCTCAGATTAAGGCAGTAGCTCCTACAGCGGTCCAACCCTTAAGACCTAATAGTCCGTAGGGACTGAGAAGCATGAGGATTTGAATGTCCCTCACACAAGGAGGGGAAAACAAATAGAGTCATGAAGGTGGTAGATGATGCAGACGCACTTGGAGTGGATTTGGACCTGGTATGGCTTCCTATTCTTCTTGTCCTGCAGATGGAGCCATCGCCTTCACTCTTCAGTGTTGAAGCCAGACAGGGATAGAGTCCACCTTTATGGCTGTTGGAGTGGTCAGGATCATGGTGTAGGGACCTTTCCTTTAGGTTCCAGGCCAGAGGCAGCTTACTTCTTGAGAAGGACTGAGTCTCCCAGGCTGAAAGCAGGTGCAGGGTCAGAAGTAGGGAAGGGTAGGGCATCTCAGACAGATTTCAGGAGAATCCTCTGTGTTTCCTGGAGCCCCTGCAGAAACTTAATTAGGGAAAAATTAGTGACATCCACCTGGAATTCTTCCCTTACCAAGGGAAGAATTGGCTGGGGTCTCCTGAACAGGATTTCAAAGGGTGTGAGCGCTAGTATATTGGGGGTACACTAGCTATGGAGCAAAGCTAGTGGAAGGACAGTAACCCAATTTTCCTGAGTTTCTAGGACCAATGTAGTGAGGAATTCCTTGAGCGTTCGGTTGGCACTTTCTACCTGACCTGAGCTCTTGGATGGTAGGCACAATGCAATTTCCATTCCATTCCCAGGGCTTTTGTTATTCCCTGAGATATCTTTGCAGTAAATGCTGTGCTGCTGTCATAACCTAGGCCAGTCGGGAGATGGAAGCATGGGATGAGGCTGTTCAGGATGTGTTTTACTACTACTATGGGTGTTTCATGTTTTACAGGGAAAGCCTTCATCCACCCTGAAAAACTATCCACAAAAACCAAAAGATACCTATGGCCTGCTGCTGGGGGTGTCACTTCTGTGAAATCAACTTCCCAATATTCTGCTGGCTGCAAACCTCATAGCCTGATCCCCATGGGGGTAATTTTTCCCTGTTTCGTGGTAACTTGTGCACATGTACGACACCGGGCATTTGCACTGGTCAGGAGATTGTCCAAGTGTGGGATAAAATACCGGTCTGTCAGTAGTAGGCCCATTTTATGTCCCCCTATGTGGGTAATCTGATGTAACCATGTGACCCATTCTCTTCCCAGTGCTTCTGGGACTTGTCCTTCAGGGAGGACCCACCATCCAAGTCATCTTACTGCCCCCCTTTTTGTTTTGCAAAGGAATCATCCCAGGATGAGTAGGAGGGTGGGAGTGCCTCGACAACAGGACATAAGGGGGTAACATAAGAGTCAGGTAGAACTTCCAGGGACACCTGTCTCGTAGCTGCAATGGCCATGCAATTTCCCACAGCCTCTGGAGAGTCCCCAGATTGATGACCAGGGCAATGAATGATGGACAGTTTAGCGGGTAGCCAGACAGCTTCTAATAAGGCCAGAATTTCCTCCTTGTTCTTAATAGTTTTTCCCGCTGAGGTAAGGAGACCCCGTTCACGGTATAAGGCTGCATGAACATGGGCTCTGGCGAAGGCATACTGGCTATCAGTATAAATATTTGCTGATTTCCCAGTAGCTAGTCATAAGGCTTGAGTCAGTGCAATGAGTTCAGCTTTTTGGACAGAAATGCCATGGGGCAGATGGGCGGACCACAGAACTGAAAGAGAAGGGGAAGAAACTACAGCAGCCCCAGCCCATGGGAAACCTGAATCAATGAAGCTACTCCCATCTGTGAAAAGGGTCATTTGGGATCCAAGTACAAGCACCCAAACATAAGCACCCAAACACCACATCATTACCCCCTTAAACAGATGGGACCAAAATCTTTTGGGGTTAGGGATGATGGTCTCAGCTTGTGAAATTGTTTCCTGCGGGGTTTGGGCGTAGAGCTGTCCCTGCCTCCTGGGGTCCCTCTGGTCAAGGAGTCAGTTCTCTAGCCAGTGTCTAGAACTTAGTCGATGCCAGGTCCAAGAGGTGGTGGGTTGTGGTCTCAGACAGATGTTGGTACCCAGTCTGAGCATTCATCTGGAAGTGGAGGGCACTGAGCCTAGAGGAGACAACTCTGGCAAGGAGATTAAGCAGACAATGGCCAAAAAGAAGTAAAAGGAATATAATCAGGAGTGGGACAAGAATAGTAGTTAACATAGAGAGAAACCAGGATCCCCAAGGAGAGGATGTACTGGTGTACTAAGGGTTGCTATGGATGTCTCACATCCAGGTGAATTTTTCTAGTCCTATTGACCTCCACCTATTGAGAGTTGTTAATATACGTACAGCAGGAGGTGTTGGCCAGGGCACAGACACCTCCACTAAGCAAGTAGATAATCCAAAGCTACCTGATTATCCAGGACCACATTTGCCAGGAAATTCAGAGGATGCTGAATGTCCTGGAAACTATAAGTGTGTCATTTGCCAATTGGTGAATGGTCCCTGTCACATTTGAAAGAATGAACTCATGTTGTAAATGTCCATACGAAGGCATGAGATACTCTGCTCCCTTTTAAGGTACCAGAGAACATTGCCCCAGAATCCACGCATCACTCTTGTTAGGGTGGAGGTGTTGGGTTTAGTAATATTGAAAATGGTCAGAGGTAGTGCCAAAAATCCAAGGAAGCACACACCAAAATCCTTATAAGGTGTTAAACACCAGGTGGCCAGAACAACAGTCCTGGGGTCCTGCCAAGGAGTGGCATTTTGCTTTACTTATTCCCCAGAATCCTCACCACCTGACCCACCCATCCCACAAAGGAAGCAGTATCCTTTAGGGGTACAGATGGGACCTGTTTATAACAGATACTGAGCATGGATGCCCCCATGGATCAGTAAGATTACATGCCAATATTACAGGTCAAAGAGAAACTTTCAAAAGATCACTAAGAGTGTTACAGCTAGAAGAGGGCAGTAACATTGTGTGTCAACTAGGAAGAGAAGGTAAAATGAGAAATACCTACTAGGAGAGTGGCGGGAGGAATTTAGTCATAGGTGCAAGTAGTCAGTGTTTCCTCAGAACAGTTGATACAGCTGGCAGAGGTAAAGTTCTGAGGACACATCACTGTAGGCATTACAGGTGGTGCAAGTAAAGAGGCCAGCAGAGACATTTACAATCCCTCCCCTGGCAAGGGTCTTTACCTGTATAGTGGCCATAGAACTTGTCTCCCAAGCAAGGGAATAATTCCCCATTGAGAAGCAGGGTGTTGAGATAGAAAAATTTTCCTATAAAGGAGTGGCCAGTAAAAGGGGTGGCAAAGACCTCTGAGGTGGTTATATTGCGGAGCGAAGCTCTTGTAAAGAACTGCCTTCAACAAAAGAGGTTCCTAACTTTAACCTCACAACTGAATAGGTACACAATCTTGTTCCAGAAGCTTGTTTATCCTTCTCCAATTATACTTCAGAAACTGAATCTTTTACATATGATAAATTCAAACACTAATTTTATACTTAGGCCATGGGATGACTACAAATTCAGATCAAAACAGCCTGATCTCACATACTTATACTGTGCTTATGTCTTTTACTGACCACTTGCTCTGATCAGAGACATCTACCATAAAAGGAAAAGGCAGGGACATGTGACATCAAAATATGACAGGATAGAATATCTGTTGCTCTGTTTGAGTTCAGATAACAATCACAGTTCTCCAATCATGCAGTATTAATTCCACATCATAGCCAGCCTCAGGAATAGTCAGGTGAGAAACATTCCTTCTGAAAAGAACACAATGGGGAAACTGGCCAGGAGGATCCCATCCTAATTGAGGCAGATTGTCCTCACAGTTTTTACCCAGATGCAGACATCCACCTGTTCTGAGTAGCTTGTGGCATTTCTGATACTGATTTAACACAGACAAGTATCTCCGAATTCCAACTCAAGAAAAAATTAGTTAGAATCCCATGAGCCTTTTACCTCAAACAGCAAGTTTCAGTAATCACAGCTTAAAGCCAGATACAGTTAATTTTTCTCCCACGGAGTTGCAATAAGTAATAAAGATTTACCAGGACTCACATACATAAGAGATTTCACTTAACATCTTTCTCTCTCAAATTTCAACTTGTCCTGGTGTAAAAGCCGATCATTAGAAATCGTTTCTATCTACTCTACATAAACTTGCAACTTCTCAGCAAGCCAAGTTCATTGTTTAGGAACTCCAAACATCTTTTCTCAGAAGCAGATGACCTTGCCCACACAGATTTTTTTTTCCAGGGACCTTGGCAGGTTTAAAAATAAGGGGAATTGCCATGTACCCATGGAGGGGCTGATCCTAGAGCCCCTGCCCCTACCCCTTACCCCAAGGAGGACTGTTTTGAATAGGCAGAACTGATCTGGATAAGGCTTTTACCCAGTCCCCACCTTTTCACACAGTAATCAATTAACTATTCTAGGTTTTAACATTAAAACAGTAAACACAAAATTTGGAAATTTTATGCTTTCTTCAATCAATACTTAAAAAGGAAATGTTACAAAACAGGATCATATAGAATGCCCCAACAGCCAGATTCATTCCTTTCTTCCCTTCCCCTGAGGCACAATCAATTCAAAATTCCAGTTAAAGGGGATTGCCCTCCAGAACACAACTAATACAATTGAAAGCAGACTCAAAAAATCCCTCTTTTTATTAGACCCCTTCAACAGATTCAACAGTCTCCTGGGGCCACACAACTAACGAATTTCTTAATGCTAAATAACAATGGGTGCTCTCAAAAGTATACAAATGCACATTTCTGAAATCAACTCCCCTGGCCTCTATAAAGGGACATTATCCACAACTTCAAATATTTCTTTAATATTTCAGCTCCCCATTCATGTCCACACTTTCTTGCAAAAGTTTTCCAAAGAGTTTAGAGTCACCTATTATAAGCACATCAGTTTAAAAATGTACTGGACCAGTATTCTGACTACTTCTTTGTCTTTCCCACAATAAACAATCTCTTTACCATAGTCAGTATCCAGATTACATCTAAGAACCCACTGGATCTAGCCTGAAAGGTGGGTGGACATAATTCCTTCCATCTCTCCATAACCCTATCTATTGGTTTTTACATTAGTTTATTTTTCCATCCTTCTACTGTATTTTTTAATTTTTTTCCATATGCTTTTGAGTTGAAAATTTTTCTCCCTTTTTCTCCCCCCTCCTCCCCAAGATGGCACACAATCTGACATAGGGTTTACATTTACATACCCATTAAACATATTTTCACATTAGTGAAGTTGTAAGTAAAAATTAAAACCAATAGGAGGAACCATCAGAAAGATGAAACAAAACTCAACAGAAGGTAAAAATAAGTGAGAGCGATTGGACTTCATCCTTCTACTTTAAACAGACCACTTCCTCACACCTTCTCAACTTACCTAAACCATCTAAAGCTACTCAGCTTTCTTTTTGCAAATCTGAACCAGATAATTGAATAGGGCTCTCCCTCCCTCTCTCTTCCCAAACTGATCATGTTCTGGTACAGAAAAACTTCGCTCTTTTATGGGAGGCAAAAAAGATCAAGTGCTACCTCTCTCTCTGATCTGAAGGGAAAAGGTTCCCCTTCTCACTCTTTGTCTCGACACTCAAATTTGTCCAGACTTAGAATGCAGAGAGAAAGAGAAATTATTATATTATTTTTCAAAGGTTTCAAAACCTTACTTTCAAAAACCCTGTATTCCCACTGTGCAAATAAATTACACCTTCCTTAAGCTTTCTACACATACTCCTCTCCCCTACAAGCTTAAGCCTTCCTGACTTTCTAACGGATTTGATTAAAGTACCCTTTAAAACTGCACATATCTTATTACTTTCTAACTCGGACCTTACACTTCGAAAACATATGCTTCCTTAAAATGGCTTAACATACAACCCAAAGGGGTGTTGGATGTGCTAGCAGAAGTCCCCGTTATTGTAGAACACAGACATAGACAAACAATAAAAGCCTGAATACAAACACATCCTCCCAATGGAAGTCTGAGGAACTGCCCTGGAAAATTGTCTGCCATCTAGTGTGACACCTGCCTTTCAGTATGAAACAGAGGTGGCTTCAGCAGATGATTGCGAAACAGAATCTCTTAAAAACAATCTCTACACGTAAATTAATAGACAAACAGAACTAAGACAGAAACCAGGAATCAGAAACCAGGGACCAGATATGGGCGTGGTCCCGACATCTCAGGGTGCCCGGGAGATTGAGGCCCTAAGCGTTACTGCCACTTCCAGTGCTCATGCTCCACTAGAAAACAGAAAACTGAATACTCACTCTGTGAGGGTTACCGGGTCAGAATCCACGGGGCGAAATAAGGTACAGTAGGAGTCAGGGAGGGAGGCTTTTCCCAGCCCTGAGTTCTGGGGCCCTGGAACGTCTCAGAGGCCGGCTCTCCTAAAAGTCAGAACAGAGCAATCCCCGCTTCCCTAGGCCAAAGTCCTCCCCAGGTGGGTCTGTGCTGCGGCACAGTGCACCTCAAATCTCGCTGGGGCCTTCAAAATGTTGTATCAAAAAATCAGCAAGTGAGACCTAGACACAATTTGAAATGGGGATTTATTAGCACATGGGTGCAAGAGGTACACACCCAGATTGAGCAGCCCTGATCACGGGTAGAGCTAGGGTTTATAAGAGTTTCTACAAGGGGTACAAGATAATTTGCTTCAGGGTTGTGTAAGCAGTGATACAGAAGCCAGAGCAAGCACGAATGGTACAGGTGAAAGATCACACAAACGAGACCAGGTGGCCTGGTCTGTGGTATAAACTACGATTATCTAAAGCAATTATGTTGCAAGATTCCCGTGCATTTGCTTTGGAGGTATGTGCTGTACCGCCAAATGCAAGAGGGCATCCCGACATTGTTAATTCCTGTTTCTCAAGCCTTAAGGGCCCTAGTGGCCTACTGCTTGAAATGGTAAAATAATGTCCTGCATCACAATACATACATATCTCATGTGTATTCTTACACATATCAGAGGATCATGACACTCTAATTGGAGGGAATCTGAAGCTTCCTTTCAATCAGACCTGTCATAGTATCAAAATTATATTCCTCTTACTTGATAAATGATCCTCTTGAATTCACTAGATATATCTGTGTGTGCTTCAGAACCCTTACCTGTGAAGTCAGAGTAGCCTTACTCTCTCTGTAGCACTAGTCTGAGGGGATATTGAGGTCCATATGGATAAAACCCTTTAGGAATGTCCTCAGGAAACTGCAAAACAAGGCCTTCCCTCCAAAGATATCTTCTTCAGGTATTTCCTAGTGAACCACTGAGCTCTAGATGATGTCCAAGATGTTTCTTTGCCTCTCAACTTCTCTGGACTTATTTTTTTTCCTTACATTTTGCTGTGTGCTGAATATCAGGTTATTCTCCACTGTCCATTCAAAGATATGAATTCCAAGAGAAAAATGGACCTCATAGGTATTACTGTAAGTTGGGATTGAGATCTTCAGGCTGGATAAACTGCTGAAAGGTTATTCTTTTTTCTAATGTGACAGATTAGTAAAAGGGATTCAAGGGGAGGCAGCATGTTTATTATAAAGCCTGGCATATGGTCAGAGATTATTATATACTTTTCTATACCCTTCTTTTCCATTGCATTGAGGAAGGTAAATGATATGGGGAAATTCAGGAAACAAAAGAAGAGGGTTGAGGAGGAACACTTGGACAAAGATATGTGAACCCCTCCAAAAGAACCCAATTTGATACAAAATCAGCTCTAAAAAAGAGAAAACAAATTGGAGTGCATGTCCAGAGTTTAATTTCTTTCAAGCGGCTTGACATGCATTGCATGGGAGTTCAGTCCAAACCTGGACCCCCCCCCCAAAGTAGCCAGTTCAGAACAGCTCAAATTGGATTTTTGGGGTACAGCCTTTTATACCATTTGAAGAGTAGGTGTTCCCAAGGGATGCCAATCAACTCTGAGATTTGGGCCATATTAAAATGAGGTTCTTTCAGTATGTGAGAAAGATCACTTAATTCTGGTCAATGAGATACCAATTTCCATATCTCCTGTCTGACAATAGGAAGGAATCACATTCTCGAAGATCTTTCTAGGCAAGGTAATGAGCAGGAATATACTCATTTAGATTACATCTTTTTTTTTTAAGATTCATATTTCTTTATTTTTAGTTTTCAACATTCATTTCCACAAGATTTTGAGTTCCAAATTTTCTCCCCTTCTCATCCCTCCCCCAACCCTAAGACAGAGTGCATTCTGAAAACCCCTTCCCTTAATCTGCCCTCCCTTCTATCTCTCCCTGCTTCCTTCCCTTATCTCCTTCCCTTCTATTTTCCTGTAGTGCAGGATAGATTTCTATACCCCATTGCCTGTATATTTCCCAGCTGCATGTGAAAATAATTTTTTAACATTTGTTTTTAAAACTTTGGGTTCCAAATTTTCTCCCTTCCTCCCTCCCCACCAACCCTCATTGAGAAGGCAAGCAACTCGATACAGGTTTTACTTGCGTAGTTAATGGAAAACACTTCCACAGTGGTCATGCTGTGGAAAACTAACTATATTTCCCTTAATCCTAAAGGGTTTGGCCCAGGCAAAGTGACCTGATGAATTTCAATCAATGCTGACAAGGTATCATCAGTTTCCTCCAGGCAGAATAGTACAGGGAAACATCTTAAGATTTTATGTAGTAACTATAAGTCACAATAACTAATATCTTTACCATAGTCAATATTTATGTAAGGTTAGATTTAATAAGGCCTTCCTACAGGTTTATCCTGAAAGGCAGACAGGCACAATTCCTTCTAACCCTCTATAACTTTATCTGTTGGTTTTCAAATCAACCTAAAAATGTTCATTTTCTATCCTTTTACTTAAAATAAAATCAAACTTCCCATCCCCCCTTCAACATGATTAAACCATGACAAGCTGGCACAAAGGCACCCACAACAGCTATCCAAGGATGGGGGAGCTTGGAGAGCATCTGCTTCCTCTGGACAACCCCACCCCTCTCTGTTCCCAAACTGTTGTTTTACCCTACCTTCCATAATCTTTGTAATCTTTCCTAATCTTTGAAACCTGTTACACTACCTCCACTGCCCTTTAAATTCCAAATTTATATATACACATATACATACACATACATTATTTATACATACATGTATATATATATATATACACATATACATACGCATACATTATATATATATATATATATACACACACACACCATTTTTGTCCTGGTTCTTTTCACCCTCTTAGAACCTGGAGGAACTTAATGC